>NC_054377.1:17640758-18245133 GCF_017654675.1 Xenopus laevis | reverse complement strand
GAAACGCTTGAATAGAGATCAGCAGCATTTCACTTCGAAATCCTCTCTAGAGCTTGGGAGTTTTAACTGTTTCGGAGATGGTTCAGAAACGGGCAGAGAGTATTCATGTCTTTAATGATATTACAGTTGTACAGGTATGGGATCTGGGAGTTCCAGATAAGGGTTCTTTCTGTAATCAGAAGCACCTTTCATTAAGACTACAAAATTGAAACAGTAAAAAACCCAAAACGATGGAGTTTTCAGGATACAGGTATGGGATCCGTTATCCAGAAACCTCAGAATTACGGGAATGCTGTCTCCCCTAGGCTCCGTTTTAGCTAAATAATCCAAATGGTTTCCTTTTTCTCTGTAATAATAAAACAGTATTTTGTACTTGATCCCAACTATGATATAATTAATTCTTATTTTAAGCAAAACCAGCCTAAAGATCCATCATCAGGGAAACCCCAGGTCCTGAGCATTCTGGATAACAGGTCCGAAACCTGTAATAGATCCCATGCCTATACAGGGACCTGGGGCTTTTTGGATAACCGATCTTTCCATAATTTGGATCTTCATACTTGAAGCCTACTAGAAAATCATGTAAACATTAAATACACCCAATAGGTTGGTTTTGGTTCTAAGAAGGATTAATTCTATCTTAGTTGGTATCAAGTACAAGGTACTGTTTTATTATTACAGAGAAAAAGGAAATCATTTTTACATTTTAAAAAATTTGTGGAAAAAGACAAAGTATGTGGGGTCCTAAATTAAAAGGTGCAAAAAAGGAATGATTTTTAAGGGAAGAAATGCATAGGATATAGTTATAGAATTGTTTTGTATGGTTAACAAATCTCTTACAAAGCCTTCTTTTTTTATTCTTGATTTTTTTATATTCAATTTTGAAATCTGACACGGGGCTAGACATAATGTCAATTTCCCAGCTGCCCCAAGTCATGTGACTTGTGCTCTGATAAACTTCAATTACTCTTTACTGCTGTACTGCAACTTGGAGTGATATCACCCCCCTCCCTTCCCCCCCACAGTAGCCAAACAAAAGAACAATGGGAAGGTAACCAGATAGCAGCTCCCTAAGGGCTAGTCCACACGGGGAGATAGCGCCGCGTTTGCGGTCGCGGCGAGAAAGCGCCGCGACAGTCGCCGCGACCGGCGCAGGCGACAGTTTTGTATGGGCGCCTATGTAAAAACGCCTGTGCTAACCACACGAGGCGATGCGCTTTTCAACAGTCGCCTGAAAATGCCTCGCCAGGCTTTTTCAGGCGACTGTTGAAAAGCGCATCGCCTCGTGTGGTTAGCACAGGCGTTTTTACATAGGCGCCCATACAAAACTGTCGCCTGCGCCGGTCGCGGCGACTGTCGCGGCGCTTTGTCGCCGCGACCGCAAACGCGTCGCTATCTCCCCGTGTGGACTAGCCCTAAAACAAGATAACAGCTGCCTGGTAGATCTAAGAACTACACTCAATAGTAAAAACCCATGTCTCACTGAGACACATTCAGTTTCATTGAGAAGGAAAAACAGCAGCCTGCCAGAAAGCATTTCTCTCCTAAAGTGCAGGCACAAGTCACATGACCAGGGGCAGCTGGGAAATTGACAAAATGTCTAGCCCCATGTCAGATTTCAAAATTGAAAATAAAAAAATCTGTTTGCTCTTTTGAGAAATGGACTTCAGTGCAGAATTCTGCTGGAGCAGCACTATTAACTGATTCATTTTGAAAAAATGTTTTTTCCCATGACAGTATCCCTTTAAGCATTAGACTAATGTCCAAAAATGTTGCCTCTTTACATTCTGCAACTTCACCATAATTAGCCCATGCTAGAAAAGCATACTTAGCATAATTAGGCATTTCATTCCGGCAATGTGTCACTCGGAAAGTGCACATCAATGTATCACTGGGCAGGAGGGCTCTAGCTTGAAACCCAGATAAAAGCACTTTGTGTGTTCTACAGCAGTCAGTATGAATGTAGGTCATCCTTCTCTGCTGTTGGTGGGTATTGGTTGTGAGACAGGAGAACAAGTGAGGGAAAGCTTTCGTCTGATCTGCTCTGCTCCACTGTGTGTCCCTTGGGTGCCTCTGAGATCTTGGGGATTCTCCACCTTGCACTACACACTTTCTATGGATACTTTTATGTTTAAATAATGCATTGGCTTTTAATTAGGAGCAATGCAACGTCCTTGCTAAATTTGTATTCCTACTGTATTTTATTAAAGTTTACATAGACCTTCTATTGCAATGTTGTTTGCTGGATCAAAAAGATTCGTTATGGATTTTTAAAGGAGAAATAAACCTTTTATAGCAGTGTTGTTCCACCCAAATATTCCTGGGCTCCAACTCCTAAGATACCCCAAGTTACCCCAGGTTTAAGCACCTAAGTCCTGTAGCTGAAACCAGCAGCCCCATATATGCAAGAGGGTCCTCCAAAGAGAATCCTGCCTCCAAAATGTACACATGGCCCCCAACTCTCTGTTCCACATTGAAACGGGTTTCCTCTTTCTAGAAGAAACAAAAATAAAATAAACATTTTATAGCAATGTTGTTCCACCCAAATATTTCTGGGTTCCAACACTTAAGATACCCTGAGTTACCCCAGAAATAAATCTTTTATAGCAGTGTTGTTTCACCCAAATATTTCTGGGCTCCAACTCTGGGCTCCCTTCGTCAGCCCGCCCCTGAAACGTTACATCACAAGACTTGAATAAACACGCAGGGGTCCGCCCCGCTTCACATGCTGTTGAGTGTCTGGTGAATTTTTCGTCTCTATGTATATTGGAGAGGTGCCGACCTCTTTTCTGGACACCACGCTATTTGACTGGAGAGGCTGGGGAATCAGGAATCCTTTTTGTGAGTTCCAACTCATCAGATACCACAAGTTAGCCCAGGTTTAAACACCTAAGTTCTATAACTGAAACCAGCAGCCCCATAAATGCATTAAGCGTGTTTCTTCTTTCTAGAGCAGCAGTCCCCAAACGTTTTTGCACCACAGACCAATTTTTACAAGGACCAAGTGTGGGTGCATTTCAGGCTTACCAAAAAAACTGCATAGTAGTTGTCATTGCAATGGCGCATCAGGGAGCTGGGATTGCAGGTAATTAAGGCCTTTTTCATTGTTTTTGCAGCTGGAACCAGAGTTTGGCACAGGAACCCCTGTTCTAGAGCACTATAGACCAAATATTGCACAGTAATCTCCCTATGTTAGATGTTTTTGCATCTATAATTAAGCTTGGATTGTCTACTTTGGAGAGGTAGCGGGCAGAGTTGGGGACTACAGCAGAAAAGGCTTTTGTTCACTATATCGGCTTCTCTCCTCCTGCAGAGAAAACACAGATGGAAAAAACCCTTAATGCTGAATAAACAAGCTCAAGAATTGGAGGCACTGATGCTGAGGGAGACAGCCTTCCCGTAATTCGAAGCCTTCTGGATAACAGGTTTCCGGATAACGAATCCCATACCTGTACAGTAGGATAAACAGCATTTTTGTACTGTACTTTTACTTTAGAGGCATATATAAAAAATTATAAAGTATATACCTTATATTAAATTGACTGGGGGTGCTCTTCTGAGCACTTTTGCAATGAACATTGAATATTGTTTCTTTTGTTGTTTCAGTGATATTATCATGTGTTTACCGACACTTCAGGCTATGCTTCCTGCATCAGTAAATTAAGCTTTTGTTTAGGGGACACTCCTGTCGCACATTCATGATATTAACAGAGAACAACTGCTAATATCATAAAAACAATCGTTATCGCAAAAGTGCTCAGTAGAGCACCCTCAAGTGATTTTACATATGAGGGGACATTAGTTCCCTTTAAGTCTATAACAAATTCAACAACTTTATGTGTGGGTGTAAAATGGCCCTTGCTTGTTGGTGGTGGTTATGGGCCTGGATACATTGGCTCTTGGTGATTCTTCATTTCAGTGAGCTAGATATGCTCTGTGTTTCACTGTACCCTGGCCACAAATCCAATTGTGTGCACCTAGCTATTTACTTAATTGTATCACAATTGGAATCTCCTCCGATCAATATTCAGCTGCCTAACTAGAATCCTTGGAGCTCATTAAGCCTTTTAAAAGGAGATGCTAAAATTAGTGGCCGACGCAAACTGCACAGCATCGCAACATGCCAGGGAATTCCTCAGCCGCACAATCTGTCATGTGGAAAGACAACTGCTCTCCTAATGCTGCCTGGATACAGAGATTGAGGGCAGACAATATCATTAATTAAAGTCAGATTAAATGGCGTTTTCATGTTGCTGCTTGACCTCATGCACAGGGATGATGGCAGTTGCAGTTGTTTGTTGTTATCGCTGCTCATAACAGTTAAATAATGGCTCTGAAGCTCTGCTGTGGTTCTAAACTGAAGGCCCTTTCCTAAACCATTGCTACTTTTGGTTTATACACTGCTCTTTGATTGTTGGGCCTTATTCCTAAGGGCCAGGGGTGTTGCTAGGTTAGTGCACAGGCAGTCAGCTTGGGATTGGAGTCATTTTATTAAAGTAAAGTCTGCAAATTGTGCTTCCTGCACAGGGATGACTCATAGCAGCCAGCCTTCAGCAGAACATCTGATTTAACCCACTCCAAGCCTAAAAGAGAATCAAGCAATCCGACAGTTGACATCCCTTTCGAGTATGGGTTAGGGTTGCCACCTGGTCAGTACTGTATTTCATTGGCCTAGCTACTTTATCACCAGCATTTGCCTGTCCTTTCTCAACTCCCTAAAATGTTTCACTTCCAGACCCTACCTTGTAAACCCTCCATTCCCTCTCCAACTGCTTACATTCACTGACCTTCCCCTGCCCCGTCCATTTCCCACCCAATGATGTGACAGCCCTGCTCATTCCCCATCCAACAACATTAGAGATCTGTCCATTTCCCCTTCCTCCCCATGACACTGATGATTAGCACCTCCCCTGCCTAAAAAGCCAGTCACTTACTTGACTACAAGAAAAACAATGTAGTTCTCTATAAAAATATATTGCATAAAACAGCCCTGCTTCATCTAAATAAACCACTTTCATACAAATATACACTCCTAGCAGTACAGTGCCATTGGGTAACCCTGAATAGAAAATACTAATGAAATACTAAGGGCCGCCCCCTGGGATCATATGAGTCACGGTGCACACAAACAAACCAAGGGCACACATACATGCTAGGTCACATGAGCCAATTACAGAGTTCTGTCTTTTACTCCCCCCCCCACACACTTCTTCCTGTTACTGTTAGAGCTGCAGTATTTCTGGTCAGATGATCTTGAGGGACACACAGACCATCACAAAATGGTGGCTCATGGTAAGACATGTAATATTTACTGATTTCTATATATATATATCAACATGAGCTATAGGTAAACTTTGATGTACATTAATATTTTGAATAATATTTTTTTAGTGTAAAGTATCACTTTAAATTTGCCTGTGCGTGATCACCTTAAGACTCACAATATCTTGTTTAACTGATCACTTCAGAATGATGAGTTTCACCAACGATTCAGTCCCTATCAAATGCATATCACTGTTGTCAAGGAAACTATTCAGGAGGGACACGTTGCTATATGTTACTTACTTATTATGGAATATTAGATGCAACGTTATAGAATATCTGGTCGTGTATCTTTGTATAATCCAGTTTAAGCACAGATTAATGTTTATATATTATATTATACTACAGGTATGAGACCTTTATCCAGAATGCTTGGGACCTGGGGTTTTCAGATTAGGGGTTTTTCCATAATTTGGATCTTCTTACTTTAAGTTTACTAAAAAATCATTAAAGGGGTTGTTCACCTTCCAAACACTTTTTTCAATTCAGTTGTTTTTAGATTGTTCCCCAGAAATAAAGACTTTTTTTCAATTACTTTCCGTTATTTATTTTCTACTGTCAAAGTTTAAAGTTGAATGTTGGTGTCTCTGGTGTTTGAGTCTGGCAGCTCAGTAATTCAGGTGCAGTAATTGCAACATTTAGTAGATCCATTTCTCAGCAGCATCTCTGGCGTATTAGTAACTATTGTATCAATTATTGTAACAGCTGCCTGTAAGGGTAGGGCCACACTGGGCGTTTCGGGGAGATTTATTCGCCTGTCGACTAATCGCCTAGTCTTTGCGGCGATTAGTCAGCGCAGTCAAACTCCTGCGCTGGCTAAAATGAAAAATCTACGTCGCTAATCACACGCGGCGATTCGTTTTCCGAAGCAGCCCGAAGTTGCCTGGAAACTTTGGGCGACTTCGGAAAACGAATCACTGCATGTTGTTCACCTTTAAATGATGTAGAGAGTGATATTCAATTTGCAATTGTTTTTCTTTTTTGTTATTTGTGGTTTTTGAGTTTTTTTATTCAGCAGCTCTCCCAATATGCAGTTTCCGCAATCTGGTTGCTTGGATCCAAATTACCCTAGCAACCACGCACTGATTTAAATAAGAGATTGGAATATGAATAGGAGAGGGTCTGAATGGAAAGATGAGTAATAAAAAGTGGCAATAATAAATGTATAGCCTTACAGAACTTTTGTTTTTTTAAATGGGGTCAGTGACCCCTACGTGAAATTTGAATCAGAAGAAGGCGAACAATTCAAAAATGTAAAAAATTAAGACCCATTGAAAAGTTGCTTAGAATTAGCAATTCTAAAGCATACTAAAAGTTAACATAAAGGTGAACTGCCCCTTTATGGTGGCCATACATTGGCCGATCCATGATATAACCACCGTTCATTTGGAAAAACTGAACCGTAGGAAGTTAAGAGGAATGGTGGCTCCTCATCACACATGGGCCTACATGGTGCAACGGCAGAAAAACATTCAAAGTTGCTTGATCATCCTCCTGCCAGTATGTATAGATTGTCTTCTGCTGAATCCATGCTTCTGTTGAAGGAATGATGGTAAAATGGAAAAGCCCTTCTTACAGGCCCTAGTGTTCGATTATTTGTCTTTTTAGCCTGGAGATTCCATTGCTTCCCTATTGATCTGACACTACATGTCTATACTGTTGTTCTCCAGTCATTTGGAAGCACTGTACTCCATTTAGAAGTGACTGGTGAAACAGCTCAGTCAATGGTTGTATTGAATGTATGAGCACCTTTAATGCGTTCAGTTGCATCCTATCTAGGATCAAAGACTTTCCTACTGTTAATAGGAGCAGCTCTAGCAGAAATCCCCTGCACTAAATGTATTTTTCTCTGTTCTTCGCTTTCATTTGTAAAAATTTAGCAAAAATAATGACTAAAGTGGTTTTTTTTTTAAAATCTTCTCTATCTTAGCCTTGATGCAAAATGTCTGATGCTCAACGATGCGTCTTGGTCTACTGAGACAATACCTTACAGTACAGAGTATGATCCATTGCCTTATATAGAGTAAAATACATACAGTAATTGCATGAGGGTCATTTCATGTAAGCTTATCTTACTGGGCAGTGGCGTAACTAGTATTATTCAACAGAAACAGCAGCACTCCGGTAGTTTGAAAAAAAAGTGAAACTTTACTTAAAAGTGCCTCAAGGCAACGTTTCGGGCCCATACGACCCTATATCAAGCACTTTAAGTAATGTTTCACTTTTTTTCAAACTGCCAGAGTGCTGCTGTTTCTGTTGAATTGTGTCTAACTACCCTGGCAGGGGGTACAGCGCGCACCTGGGGTTACAAAGAGCCTATTCCTACTCTTGAAGCACACATGAATTGAATCAGGCGTAACTAGTACTGGGCCCTGAAGCAAAAACTAGGGATGCACCAAATCCAGGATTCGGTTCAGGATTTGGCCAGGATACTGCCTTTTTCAGCAGGATTCAGATTCAGACTAACCCTTCTGCCCGGCCGAACCGAATCCAAATCCTAATTTGCATATGCAAATTACATAGTTACATAGTTAAATCAAGTTGAAAAAAGTCCATCAAGTTCAACCCCTCCAAATGAAAACCCAGCATCCATACAGACACCCCTCCCTACTTTCACATAAATTCTATATACCCATACCTATACTAACTATAGAGTTTAGTATCACAATAGCCTTTGATATTATGTCTGTAAAAAACATCATCCAAGCCATTCTTAAAGGCATTAACTGAATCAGCATCACAACATCACCCGGCAGTGCATTCCACAACCTCACTGTCCTGACTGTAAAGAACCCCCTACGTTGGTTCAAATGAAAGTTCTTTTCTAGTCTGAAGGGGTGGCCTCTGGTACGGTGATCCACTTTATGGGTAAAAAGGTCCCCTGCTATTTGTCTATAATGTCCTCTAATGTACTTGTAAAGTGTAATCATGTCCCCTCGCAAGCGCCTTTTTTTCAGAGAAAACAACCCCAACCTTGACAGTCTCCCCTCATAATTTAAGTCTTCCATCCCTCTAACCAGTTTAGTTGCACTTAGTCTCTGCACTCTCTCCAGCTCATTTATATCCCTCTTAAGGACTGGAGTCCAAAACTGCACTGCATACTCCAGATGAGGCCTTACCAGGGACCTATAAAGAGGCATAATTATGTTTTCATCCCTTGAGTTAATGCCCTTTTTTATGCAAGACAGAACTTTATTTGCTTTAGTAGCCACAGAATGACACTGCCCAGAATTAGACAACTTGTTATCTACAAAAATCCCTAGATCCTTCTCATTTAGGGCAGGACTCCATGGACGCTTCCAGTGCTATCCGACGCGCTGTGCAAAAACGCAGGCGTCACGTCGAATGCGACGGAAATAAGGTAAGTAATGCTATTGTCAGATTGTGTCGCATTGTTGATGCATCCGACAGTCGTGTCGCGTTGCATCAACAATCGTCCATGGAGTCCTGCTCTTAAGGAAACTCCCAACACACTGCCATTTATTGTATAACTTGCATTTATATTATTTTTGCCAAAGTGCATAACCTGCATTTATCAACATAGAACCTCATTTTCCAGTTTTTCAACTTAGACAAATCACTCTGCAAAGTGGCAGCATCCTGCATGGAACCTATAGTTCTGCACAATTTAGTATCATCTGCAAAAATAGAAACAGTACTTTCAATGCCCACCTCCAGGTCATTAATAAACAAGTTGAAAAGCAAGGGACCTAGTACAGAGCCCTGCGGTACTCCACTAACAACATTAGGAGTGGGGAGGGAAATCGCGTGACTTTTTGTCATAAAACAAGGAAGTAAAACATGTTTTCCCCTTCCCACCCTTAATTTGCATATGCAAATTAGGATTTGGTTCGTTGCTCGGCCAAATTTGGGATTTAGGGGTTTGGTTGAATCCAAAATAGTGGATTCCGTGCATCCCTACTAAAAACGTCTAGAGGTTGACCTGTTTTACCAGTACAGGTGTAGGATCCATTATCCAAAAACGTGTTATCCAGAAAGCTCTGAATTACATAAAGGCCATCTCCCATACACCAAATGTTCCAATTTTTTTAAAAAAATGATTTCCTTTTTCTCTGTAATAATAAAACAGTAGCTTGTACCTGATCCAAACTAATATATAATTAATGCTTATTGGAAGCAAAACCAGCCTATTGGGTTGATTTAATGTTTACATGATTTTCTAGTAGACTTAAGGTATGAAGCTCCAAATTAAGGAAAGATCAGTTATCTGGAAACCCCCAGGTCCCAAGCATTCTGAATAACAGGTCTCATACCTTTACTTATTGAAAATGTATATGAATTAGGGCCTCATGGGGCCCATATACTTTCTGGGCCCCCCTCCAGCTGCTGGGTCTGCTGTAGTTATGCCCCTGTTACTGGGTCTTCTTAGCAACACTCACCTCTTTATTTGATTAGAAAAAGTCAGTCTGGTTTATATGCTGCTAGGGATTCCCAGGGGCTCATTTGTCAGCCTATCTGCATCCAGCCAATCCTTCCCACTGGAGTGGGAACAGGATATATTATTGTAATTTTAATGGTCATGTCTGGTACATTGATATAAATTACAGAAGTAGAAGCTGACATAGTACTATTTAGGGCAGAGACAGACGAGAAGATTCGGGGAGATTTACTCGCCGGGTGACTAATCTCCCCTAATCTTCTAGTCTGTCTCTGTCCTAAAGGGGTAGGACACATACAGCAACCTTTCAGTTGGTCTTCATTTTTTTATTTGTTACAGGTTTTTGATTATTTACCTTCCTCCTCTGATTCTTTTTATTTTTCAAATGGCGGAGGGGGAGGTCACAAATCCTGGTGGCCGAAATTGTATTGCTCTGTGAAACTCCAATTTAATTGTTAGTTTATATTAATTATCTTTCTATCAAGTTGCTGAAATTCTAACCTGCAGCTAATTGCATATTGTCTCAGAATATCCCTATCTACATCATACTAAGGGGGTTATTTATTAAATCCCGAATGCCAAAAAAACCCCAAAAGTTTTGTTTTTTACTATAAAATTTAACTTTTTATGGGGAAAAAAACCACAAATTTTTAGGTATTTATTATAACCCGAGGATGGAAAAAATCAGAATCCAAAAAATCTGTCATCTCAGACCTGCCGAAGTTGCATATAAGTCTGTCCCAAAGATATCTTGATCTGCGATGGGTTTCTTGCAATAATCCGGAGGTTTTGTGGTTTTCGGGCACAAATCAGAAAGAAGATTTTTCAGGTGGAAAATTGAAAAATTTGTAGGATTCGTTATTTTCCACAAAATTTTCAGGAAAGTGTATTGATAAATAAGGAGAAAAAAACCCATTCGGATTTGGTCTGAGTAGTTTTCAGAAAATATTGAGATAAATTCGGACTTTGATAATTGGGCCTCTTAAAGTCAATTTAAAGCTGAATTACACCTTTAATATCTATCGGTCATCTATCTATCCATCCATTATCTCTGTCTATTATCTTGCTCTCTCTCTATCCATCATCTATCTATGCATTATCTATCTATCTCTGGGGCAAATAAACTAAGATGCGAAGTTGCGCCAGGCGCAACTTCGCCGCACTTCGCCAGGCGTAGTTTCGCCAGCGCTCCGCAAATTCACTAAAATCCGAAGTTGCGCTCAGGGGTAGCGTAAGGTTGCGAAGTTGCGCTAGCGTTGATTCGCTATGTAAAGCGAAGTTACGCTAGCGAAGGCTAATTTGCATACGGCGCCAAATTCAAATTTCAATGGAGTAATACGTATCAGCACTACAAATGCCAAGAAAACCTTCAAATCATCAAATAAAAATTGTATTTTGCCCTACACATGTGCCCACTGTCTAGGTAAGTTGCCATGAGTCAGGAAATGTAGGGGGGAAGGAGGGGAGCCCCAAAAATTTTTTCGATCTTTTTCAGCCTATCACCCATAATGTAGAAAACACACCAGCGTTTTTTGGGACTTAGAAAAAATTTTGACTTTTTTTTTAAACAATCCCTATCTACTCTATTGCGCTTCGCCAGGTCTGAGGTGGCGAAGGAAGTCTAGCGTAAAAGGTAGCGTTCAGTACACTGCGCAAATTAGTGAATTTGCGTAGTTACGTCGCAAGCGAAAATTCGCCAGGCGTAAGGTTGCGAAGTAACACTAGCGAAACTACGCCAGCGTTCGTTAGTGAATTTGCGCAGTAACGAAAATGACAGATGCTAGCGTTCGGCGCTTAGTGAATTTGCCCCTCTGTGTCTATCCATCTATATATCCACTATCTATCGTATTTCTATCTCTGTTTCTCTCTCTGTCTATATGTATCTATCCATCTATTTATCCATTATCATCTTTCTGTCTCTATCCATCTATCTATCCATTATCTATCTATCTCTGTTTCTATCTATCTATTTATCCACTATATATAGTCGTTTTATCTCTGTCTCTATCCATCCATCTGCCTATATATCTGTTAATCTATTCCTCTCTGTCTTTATCTATCGCTCTACAATATGTTCCAGTGCTGTACATCACAGGTAAAGAGGACACTGCTAAGAAGAGCTTATTGGGACATAAAGGGTCATTATGTTATTTAGACTCAAATCCGCATGGCTTCTACCAATAATTCAGTGTTTTTTCCCATAATTCTAGAGTCAGTCAGTGTCATTTGCATGAAAACAAATGCCAAGACGCGGGCATGACGGATGTAAGTTATAACCAACATCAGGAGTTCACATTTCTGTTTTTATGATGAAATAACATGAAATATTTATAAATTTCTGCATGTGATTGTTTGGGTGCAGGTCTGCTGTGCCTATTGACACAAGCCACTGTGGGTGGTGGTAGCTCCAGGGTTCGCTTGCACCAACAAACACAATCGTATACACATTCAGCAGAAGAGAGTGGACAGTCGCTATGGGACTTAGTGCAACTATACAGAAGTCCAAGAACCATTTGTAATGTTGGTACGTGCAACAGTTGTGTTCATTTTAGCGTGACCGCACTTGCGGCTGCATTAGTAATAGAGCTCAGTTCTGAGCTTCGAGCCATGAAACAGTTACCCTGCACCCTGATCACATGAGCAGTTACACTAAACTATCCATTATAATCACAGACTTGTGGTTCAATAAGCACCTGCAGATAAGTCTCAAACCCCCAAGAGCTGACGGACGAGTCCTATTGATGTCTGTGTTTTGCCAGCTAATCTCTTCAGACATTGTATGGATCACTTCATCCCTCAACATGACATTTTGATGTACCTGTGGGAATTAGGGAAAGAGAACTTGAACATCCCAATTCTTGTTAACTGTATGGGATCTGTAATTCAGAATGCTCGGGACCCGGGTGTTTATTGGATCTTCATACCTTAAGTCTACTAGAAAATCATGTAAACCCAATAGGCTGGCTTTGCTTCTAATAAGGATTAATTGATCTTGTGATCAAGTACAAGCTACTGATTTATAATTACTGAGAAAAAGGAAATTACCTTTTAAAATTTGGATTATTTGGATAAAATGGGGTCTCTGGGAGACAGGTTTTCTGTAATTCAGAGCTTTCTGGATAGAAGGTTTCCAGATAATGGATCCCATACCTGTAATGGTTTAATTGACCTTGGCTTTAGATCCTCCATCCTACTTCCGATGTGCAGTTGGAGCAGGACCAGGGTTGGGGTGCAAGGAGGTGGAGCACAGCACAAGGCCCAAAGGAACTTGCACTCAGAGATACTGTTTGCACTAAGAACCATTGCATTTATCCTTCCCCTCATACCAAATAGTGCCCAGGTGCACCTATTGAATCTGCGGAACCCTGGAGTTACCTCTACCCTGAATTATTATGTGGCAAATTCACAGTTCCACCACTGGCTTGTGTCTATAGGCTCAGCAAATCACATGCAAACTTCATTTAAATGAAACGTGCCAGAAGTTATGGTTGCAACTTGCATCTGATTCACATGCATTGCATTTGTTTGGAAATATTAGCCACAATTGCAGCTGATGCAACTCCCATCTGCACTGGAATTAAGGTGAAAAATGCTGCATTATGTCTGGGTTGTTCAAAAACAAAAAATGGTGCATTATGTCTTAAAGGGGTTGTTCATCTTTAAATTAACTTTTCGTATGATGTAGTTATTTAGATTTTTACTCGTCAGCTCTCCAGTTTGCAATTTCAGCAATCTAGTTTCTAGGGTCCAAATTACCCTAGTAACCATGCATTGATTTGAATAAGAGACTGAAATATGAATAGGAGGGGGCCTAAACAGAAAGATGAGTACAATATCAACTTTGTAGCCTTACAGAGCATTTGGTTGTTTTTTTTTTTTTAGATGGGGTCAGTGACCCCTGTTGGAAAGCTTGAAAGAGTCAGAAGAAAAAAGCAAATAAGAAAACTATAAAAAAGAAAAAATGGAGGCCAATTGAAAAGTTGCTTAGAATTAGACATTCTATAACATACTAAACGTTAACTTAAAAGTGAACCCCAAGAAAAACATAACCATTTGCAATCTAAAATTGCAATTTGCACCCTGATCCTTGTAGTCATGTTTTGCATGCAGCCAATAGGATGCACAAACCTGTTCCATTGTGGTTTTCACTTTATATAATTGCTCAAGGCTGGAAATGCAAGGCGTTGCTGTCATTACTGCGTAGGTGGCAAACAGCAAATCTGCTTGCACGAGTCTGTACCCTGGGATCTGGCAACAGGATTCAGATCTAATCCTTGGGAGACTTTTTATTTTGGGCACTTTTGCTGCTTCAGCTGCATGGTAATACGATTTTCTTCCACCTCTTGGAGGAAAGGAATTGCATTTTTACAGCTGTGTATTACATTTTAGTTGCTTGCTTGTACAATGAATATGGCTGCTAGTGTATTAAAACACATTATTGCTGTGTTAAAGGGGCAGTACAAGTTCTTGTTCCACATGCAGTAAATAGAGCTTGTCCTGAACACTCACAACAAAAGGTGTGGATCGTTTATAAGGAACTCATCACCCGTAGTTAATTAAAACTATATATATATATATATATATATATATATATAGTCTACCCTGGCTACCCCTATTTCTTGCCCTGTTATTGACCCTTACTGGGGGGTAATTTATTAAGTTTCGAGTTGTGTTTTCCATAAAAATGTGAGTTTTCAAGTTGATTTTTTTGGTCAAAATTCGGGTTAAAAAAAACTAAAATTTTTCCAGTTTTTTGAAAAAAAATTGAGATTTAACAGCTCAAATCCGAAAATACACCATCTAAAAACTGTCATGGTCATGTAGGAGTCAGTGGCAGATGTCCCTTTTACCATTTAAAGATGTTAATAAACTTAATGTTCTAGTTTTTGTTTTTTTTTGGATGGTTTTGTCTGAAAACTTGAATAATTCAAGCAATTTCAGTTTTTTTCCCGTGGAAAACACAATTAATTAATTTGTGTTTTGCAACTCGAACTCGCAGAATTGTGGGGTTTTTTTCGTCCGAGTTTTTTCTTTTTAAATAAGAAATCATTCGAGTTGTGAGTTCATTCGAGGTATACAAAACTCAAAAATTCTGACATATACCCATCTCAGTTTCTGCTCCTAACTATTATAGGTGCTCTCCGCTAAAATGTGTTTCAGGTGGTAGATATGACACATTATGGTCTCTTGTAGAGCAGACGTTTGCACTAAGGTTCCACTGGACGTTAAAGGAGAATTCAAATGGTAACATAAAAAAACTCTACCCCCCTACCCTACGTAGACCCCCTCCCTCTTCTCCCCCAGCCTACCTGGTACCCGGGGCATGCTTTTGGCGCATGTACAGTTGTTCAGGACGGGAATATTACTCCAACTGCACATGCTCTTCCAAATTTTAACAAAGAAGATGGCAAGAGGACAAAATCTGCACCGAGGGGTAAGGAAAAAGTTAGGGGCATTTGCCCCGGGTACCAGGTAGGCTGGGGGAGAGGAGGGAGGGGGTCTACGTAGGGTAGGGGGGTAGGGGTTTTTTATGTTACCGGTTGAATTCTCCTTTGGGTTGAAATGCTTCCAGATATATACCTGGCAGAGATTCCTCCTTCGTTCTGTCACTCAACCTCTCTTGCGTTCTCTTCTCTGTTACGCCTTCTGTCACAGTTTTGGAATAGCGCTTCCTTTTTGAAATCCAGGGTAAGGCTCAAAAATATTCCTGGAGAAGTAACAATGACAATTAATACCATGTTTACTAAATGTTAGACGTGTTGCAGCAGTGGTGTCCAATATGTGACTCTCAGGCTGTTAGGGTGAGGATACTAGTATAGGTATTGGACCTATTATCCAGAATGTTCCCGAACTGGGCTTGCTAGATAACTGATCTTTCCGTAATTTGGATCTTTATACCTTAAGTCTACTAGAAAATCATGTAAACATTAAGTAAACCCAATAGGCTGGTTTTGCTTCCAATAAGGATTAATTATATCTTAGTTTGGTTCAAGTACAAGCTACTGTTTTGTTATTACAGAGAAAAGGGAAATATTTTTTAACAATTTGGATAAAATTGAGTCTATGGGATATGGCCCTTCTCTAATTTAGAGCTTTCTGGATAACGGGTTTCCGGATAACAGATCCCAATGCCTGTATATGACGTTCAGCTAAAGGTAAAGTCTACATGGCCCAGGTCTTCCTTTCCTTCCTCTTTTATCACTACCTTCCTTCTCTTTTATGGAATTTCATTGAAAGTTCACTGTCACTTTGTTTATAAACTGGACTTTTCAGCTGTTGTCCCTGATTCTCCATGAAGCTGAGGAACTGTAGCAGAGCTTTGGTACTTGTATTAAGCCTCTAAAGTGAATGATGAAAACGCTAGCAGTGGTTTTCTGCATTATAAATACACTGGCAGAAGGATTAATTATAGCCAATAAGCCAATGCCTATAGTAGGTTATAATTATGTGTAGTTCCATAGTGGTGGAAATAAGGTGAAGATCACAATATGGTATTAGAAGATTCCCGCTTAGTCATCTATTTAACAGGATGATTGGACCCATTTAAATTGATTTTACAGTATACCGCAGACCCTTTTATGGTCAAGCAAGAGGCAATCTGTCACATCAACATTTTTACAAGGGCTTTAATGAGATTGATCTGTTGATGTTGAAAAGATCATGCAAGCTAGTGGGGCATAAAACACCGGGACAGCCTTAAACAAAGCTCGTCTATCCTTTATCAAAAAGCCAATCAGAGGGCTGTGCACTATATGGCTAATGTATAAATACCTTAGTAATAGAGACACCTTTATTACCTTCCAGGTGCATATTGAGAACACAAAAGGGGACACTGGCAGTGGTTTTCAGCTGTCGAACACAATATACTCTCCATGTTGCTGAGTAACATAAAAAAAAAGCTAATCAATATAATTGTATTATTTCTGGAACCTTTGAGAGTATTTCAATTCACTTTAATCCAGTCTGGCCTTTCAGTTTAACCTCTATTGTTGCAGAAAAGCCGCAGAATTCCAGGACTGCTTAAGGGAGTGTAAACTGTTGTTTTTCCAGGGAAGGGTTAATGAACTGCTGATCCCTTTTCCTCTCTGGAGGATTTTGGGATCACTGTGGCAGATTAATGATCTGCTAATTATATAGTATGCTTTTCACATTTCATCAACTGACCCTTGAAAATTAAAAAAAAAGCTAAATATCGCAAATGAAAATGTGTGGACCCATCACAGAAATGTATAAGAATATTGCATTTATTTGCAGCATATGTCATGTTTATCACAGGTTGCCTCTGAAAAAAATGTTATCTGGGTCTGCATAGGAAACCTAGGGTATAAAACTGGAATTTAGGAAGGAAATCATAGAGAAAAATTTGGTCCTAAGAAACCTGGGAGTGAAATTGGGAATTAAAGCATGTGCAGGAAGGTTCAGTCTTCTTGAGGTGCAGTTGTTATTCTATTGACTTGGACCCTTAGCTGAGATCTTTCCAATGAGCAGACCCACTAAAAGGTACTTCATATCTAACCCATTATTGTATCTCATAGAGATCTGAGGCTGACAGAGATTCTTGGAATTACTGGAAATCTTTAGCCCTTGCTAAAGTTCATTTGTATGTATTATAGAGCTATTATACTTGAAGGGGATCACTCCCTAAGTGATATTGTGTACTTGCTAATACCTAGATAAATATCATAAGTTCTTTCTTTTTCTCTTTTACTTATAGGGTGAGGATTGAATAAATGCCATGGAGAGCAAAATCCTCGACTACGAGTACCGGATCAGTGGTAAGTTTACCTTACTATGGTCCATATGTTTAGAACCCAATTTCTGTACTTGATCTCGTGAGTATTTATGGTTTTGATAATCTTCAGTACAATCGTAAATAAAATGCAGTGGCTCTTAGTGTACCCTAAAACATATGAGTGCCCCCAAGTGACCCCCTAGGATACTATTGATTGCAAAGTAATGGACAGCTGCGAATGGTAACACAACAAGGTTATAACATGCCCTCCATCTCTCCATACACATTTTAGTCATACCAAACCACACACTGATATTCCTCCTTTTCCCAGAGAACAAGAAAGATAAACATGTCAACTCTGCCCTAAACCCGGGCCTTGATGATTGTTGGTGCTGAAAAAAATGTTGATCCTATCCATAGTGGCTGTGAGCTGATACATTTTACACCCTTTCAAGTCACTTTTCAAGTAGCCTTTAAATTCAAGTACCACTTTGAGGTCCAACAATGTTAGATACAGAAAAACGATTAAACCTGGGCTTTGATGATTATTGGTGCTGAGCAAAATGTTGATCTTATCCGTAGTGGGACTAAAGATGGACAACATACGCAATGTATATCCTGGTATCAGGAGCTGATACATTTTACACCAACAATGTTAGATTCAGAAAAACGATTGTTTCCACCATTCAGCCATTGTATCAGGAATATTTGTAAAAACAAATAACTGATCAGCCCAGATCTCACCCTAGATGACCTGCAAGATGGACTTCGAGTATAAGAGCGAGTAGGCATTGTTCCCAAATCTCACCATGATATTTTCAGCATGCCCTCCTTTTATGCCCTTTGTGTCCATTTTGTATTACAACAATAACAACTTATATATTATTTTCCAGTGATCAGAAGCCCCCCAGGATGGGAAATAGGCATCTACATTGCTGGTGCCTTGACTCTACTTGGTGTAACTGGTCTGTACCTCTGGAAACTATATAAATCAGGAAATTACCCATCGCCTTCTCCGTTCCCCAACTACGACTATCGATATCTCAAGCAGAAATATGGAACTTCCTACTCCGAAGTAAAGAAAAAGGTAACTGGATCTAGTGCCGACAGACTGAAGTGTTTAAACCGGAGTCTGACAGGCAAACGTTACGATGATATATTAACAGTCTCTTAATTAGGTCTATGCGGCTCCTGTTGCAAAAAAAGCCAAGTGGCTATTAAAGGATGGCAGTTTATTTTAAAATAGCCTCTTTCATAATCTCTTGTCTCATTATGATATTGGTTCGTGTCACTATTTATCTTCAACTGCAGAAAGGGTTTCAGTAGCACGGCTGGTCTTTTTCCTTTCAACCAATCAAGATAATAACGAGCTAAAATATCCTCTCCAGCTAGAAATATGTTTGAGCATTCACAAAAGGAAGCTGTTTTCATATACAGGTATGGGATCCGTTATCTGGAAACCCATAATCCAGAAGGCTCTGATTTATGGGAAGGCTGTCTCCCATAGACACCATTATAATCTCAAATAACTCAAATTTTTAAAAAGTATTTTCTTTTTCTCTGTAATATTCAAACTGTACAGTGTACTTGAGCCCAACTAAGATATAATTAATTCTTATTGGAGGCGAAACCAGCCTACTGGGTTTATTTAATATCTTAATGATTTTTAAGTAGACCTAAGGTCTGGAGATCCAAATTATGGAAATATCCCTTATCCAGAATATCACAGGTCCCAATCATTCTAGATAGGTCCCATACCTGTAGTAACAAAATTTAAGGGAGTGAAATATTCCCAAAAAAAACATTTATATATACCATGCTTGCTTATCTAAATCACTATCCATTGAAGGCCACAGACTGGAAAGAAGGTGAAAGCATACTGTATTCCTATGCTGTTGCTTCCTTATAGTCTCCAGTTTTGTGTGTCCATAAACAAATTATTAGACTGCAGGTTTGTGATATAAGAGAAGGGAATTCAGACCACAGGCATTTTGTCAGCAAGGCTTGAGCTCCAATCAGAGCACTGGGAGAAAGTGTGGAATGCTCCTCTTATTTATTAAATTATACACAACATGCAGTACAAAATGAATGCAAACTTGCTCCCCTGGGCACTATAGAAATTTTTGCAATTACAATAAAAAACTCAAATCTCAGAAATCACTAAAAATATAAAAATAAAAATATTTTAAAAATGCAAAAGTGCTCAATAGAGCACTCAGCATAAGTCTACATTCATTTTCAAGGTTGGACTGGGATGCGTGAGACCCATACCCCTCTTGGGCCCCTGTTGCCCAGTCACCAGCCCAGTAACAATAACATTGTAGCCTCAAAGATTGGGGTAGAGCAGTGCTAGTGTGGAATGTTTCCCTTTAAAGAGGGTTGCTAGATTAGAAGCTGGAAAAAACTATGTTGTACTCACCTACACATAGCATGCATGTGAAACAGATCTACATTATACATTTCTTTTCCAACCAGTGGTCTGAGAACTTATGTTGGCTCGGGTCAATGCTGACCCCAAAGATCACTGCTGAGGATGAAATATCTGCAATAGTAATGAGCAGTGGAGAAAAGTAGACAGCAGTGACGAGGATCAATATTATGGAAAAGCAATGCTTTCTTGGATCAGTGGAGGAGTTCTTTATCGACTGAATTATGAAGCCTAGATAGGGTTTGTGACCGAGTCTGAAAGGCAGAATTGTGTCTCAGCAGATTGCAGTATAGAATTATTGAAGGCCTGTTGGACATTATAATGGAGAATGGGCCCTGACAGCCCTCCCCATAAAGAGTTCCATCCATTATGCGCTCTGCTATTTACATCAAGGTCTCACGCAAGAGTCATGCTTCTCCTGCCATTAAACCCGAAGGGTGATTGGATGTGCCGGAGGCTCTTACATTACATTTGACTGGGTTGTAGGTATCTAATGTACCTTAGTAGGTAGTTACTTTGGTGGGGAAATGGTCAGAACACCCTGGGGCATATATATAAATTGTTATATTCTGTATATATCTATTATGTGATTTGTCTTCCCCGTACTGTATATTGTACTTTTATCCCGAACCAAATCCTGGATTTGGTGCATCCCTTATTATAAGAATTCAGTGTGTATAGAAATGAGAAGTAGTATTGGAGCCCAAGGCATTCTACTTGCCCGGCATCATTCCTGACCATCCCGTCCTGACGATTGCTCTTCTGCCAATTACACACACCCTTTCTGCTACACCCAAGGCATGTGCTTCACCTTCCAACCCCTAGTTCCAGCCTTTGCAGCAGTTGGTCAGCTTTAAAATAAACATTAGACCAAGGGCTTGCCTTTATTTTCTTTTAGCAACTGGTCATTTTAAACATAGGTTTGTTGTAGGGCTGGTAGGGATTGTACAGAATGAATATGGGGATATGTGGGGCATTGCATATATAGATGTGCCACAAGGTGCCGCTCATTGGTTTCCACTGAAGCTATCAACAACAGCTTAAGTGTTAAAGTCTTGATCAGTAGCACCTTCATTTTTATTTTTGTAAAAAGGCTCCATAGACATAGTTAATACATCTTCTTAGTTCAGAGAAGTTTGCTGTTGGGTCCTGGAGTGTTTTAGAAGGAAAAAGCAGGGCAGACGCTCCATTTTACTAGTCCATCTCACATATTGGCGATCGCATTGGGAAGGTTGTCCTGTAATTAGATGTTGAGGAAGAACATAAAGCTGAAAAGCTACTTGCCTATTGAAGGAACTCCCAGATGGGCTAAGGCTGGTATCTGCTGCTACAAGGAGCAGGAGGAGGACCAAGAGAAATCCCTATAAAATTCTATATTTTCCTTCTCTTTACAGGGAAAGCCTTCTGCTGCCAAACCTGCAAATATTAATGATACCTATGAAAGTGTCAGTGAGTTTGGCCCCATAGAGCTGATTAACAAAGATCTTGAAATGACACCTTATGGAACGCTAAAGAAGTCTGTCTCTATTGACTCGCTCAGCTCTATTTCTTCCATTGGAAATAACTTTGGCCAAGACGTTACAGTTGGACAGATTGAAGTGACCATGGACTATGATGTCTACTCCAACACTTTACATGTTGCTTTAATACAAGGAAAAGACTTGCTTGAAAGGAAAGAAGATGGGAATTTCGAGTCTTGTTTTGTGCACATCAGTCTTCTCCCAGATGAGCAAATTGTTGGCATCTCCAGGGTAAGTCAAGATTTCTATCTCATTGGCATAGTTACATAGTTCATTAGTTCATATTGGTTGGAAAATTTAAAAGTCCATCAAGCTCGACCCTGGTTTATGGGGTTACTGACCTCACTGACCAGATAATATTTCACCTTTTAAACTGGGCAGCAGCTGAGCAGAGCAAATGGTTCCACAAACCACAGAAATATAAAATAAATACCAACTGTATTTCTTAGAACATTACTTCATCTAAGACCAAGGATCAAAAGTAACTCCAGCACACGTAACTTCAGGAATCCCTTGAGTAAATTACGTATGCTGGAGTTACTTTTGATCATTGAATCGTGGAGGGGCCCTCCTCCTATACTCCAGGCACCGTACGTAATTAATGGAGAGGCCACGTGTGCGTGTGCAACTTCTTGCCTAAACAAGACCATGGAGCCAGATTTAAACAGATAAACTGGGATTCTATTTGGAGGATTATTTTGCGCAGCCACTGGTTCTGCAGAGTTGGAGAAAGTTTATATTAAACAATACAAAAACTATAAAATCCACATTAGATTACATGACAACACAGGACCCAGTGCAGTCTGCATATTCTGATTATTAATCAGTCTTGCTGTATCGGCTTCTGGCAGATATTATTTGACTTATGCTGTTTTGGTAATTTATGACGATCCCTAAGCAGCCCAGACCACACTGAGCATGTGCACAGTCTTGGTCTTGCAAAGATGTTTAACAAAGTTACAAGATGGTGACCCCCTGTGGCCAACTTTGAAAGCATAAATCATTTGTTTGATTAGGCTTGTGATGCAGTAAATTCATGTTTATGTTACAAAATACAGCATTTCTAGCCTTATTCTATTTTAGACTTTATTCCCCCTTTAAGGCACAAAATGTCTCAATGTCCTAAATATATTGATATTGGGTTGAGTGCAGAGGACCTCTTGTATTTGTCTATGTACTTTAGTATTCCCAAGTTATACCCAGATATACAGTAAATCATTCTGTGGGAACATCTAGTGTCGGACTGGGACACCAGGGGCCCACCCAAAAACCTTTGACCAGGGGCCCACTCTTAGTACTATTATTCTTCCTCTACTCACTCAACTTCTATTCTCCTACTCTCTTTTCTTTACATACTATAATCTATTATTTAATCTATTTAGTCTCTTTGTTCTCATAGAAATAGGGAATGGCCATGAAATAGGCCAAATGTTTAGCAGCATGAGGCCCACTGACACCTTGGCCCACCGGGACTTTTCCTGGTATCCTGGTGGGCCAGTCCGACACTGGGAACATCACACAATCCTTGCTAGTTGTGCCACAGAGAAGCAATATTGTGTGATGAATCTGTGTTGGACGGGAGTTCCGTGGTTAAACATGTTTGGCCTTTTCAGTTCTTGGCATGTGAGTCTGACCCCATCTGTTCAATCTATCTTCCGGGCATGGGTCCCAAACTACAGCGTGAGGTGAGCTTTGATGTAGCATGCACAGATTTATATAGAAAACGTGTTAGAATAGAGATCTGATATGGCTGCTCTTTTTTAGTCTTTTCAGTTAATCTTATATGTTGTATTTAGTACACACTAAAGCTGGCCATAGACGCAAAGATCTGATAATACGAATTGAGGATTCGTACGATTTTCAGACCGTGTGTGGAGAGTCCCGACATTTTTCGTCCGGCGGAGATAAGTCGTTTGGTCGATTGGACAGGTTAAAAGATTCCTGTCGGCTGCTGATAATATCTCTGCGTGTATTGCCGATTGTAGGATTTTCAGAGGGAGACTGTCACCAGCTTTGTCGGACATAACTGTCGTATGATTGCTGACAGGGGCAGAACATCGGCTGATCTGTTATTTTCTACTTTATTTGATCTGAATGGTTAGTGGCAGGTCGAGAGATGGGGAAGTCCGATCGTACTTTGATTCGTACGATCGGATCTTTGCGTCTGTGGCCAGTTTAAGGCTCACTTACTATTGTCCCAGGCAAAAGAGCACTAAGGGGTGCAAAGCCGAGCCCATTAGACTCTATGCATGCGATAATAGCAGGTTAATGCAGGGCCATTGGGACACGGGAAGAAACCTCAGTGGGTCCCACCAAGGCTGGCCTAGGCCCACCTAGGATCTACAGGGCAAGAAAGCATTTAAACGTTACATTTTTAAGGATTTGTGGGGCAGGGGAGAAGTTTATTCATGAGCAGCGGTCAGCACCAGGCAGTGAAAGTGCATTGAGGGGTGTAACTACAGAGGAAACAGACCCTGCAGCTGCAGGGGGACCCAGGAGGTATCGGGGGCCCCATGAGGCACAAATAATGAGCGATTTCAACATATATTGGTAAAACAGGACACGGATCCGTACACACTCACAATTATTTGCAGTCGGGGAGTTTAATGGGCATGTAAAGGCAAAAAAAATAAAATCCCATTTTTACTTTCTTTAATGAAAAAGAAACCTATCTCCAATATACTTTAATTAAATAATTGTGCACCATTTTTATTAAAAACCTGACTGTATTTACTTCCTTCATTCACTGCTTTGGATAGGAATTGTGCTTTGGATAGGAACTCTGCAGGGAAACAATCATACTTATGAACAGCAGGGGGAGCCCTTACTTCCCAGCCATGCAGAATTCAAGCAGCTTTGTTTGTTTCCTTGTTTTGATCATTTATGACGATCCCTAAGCAACCCACACCACACTGAGCATGTGCACAGTCTTGGTCTTGCAAAGATGTTTTACAAAGTTACAAGATGGTGACCCCCTGTGGTGAACTTTGAAAGCATAAATCATTTGTTTGATTAGGCTTGTGGTGCAGTAAGTTCATGTTTATGTTTAGCATACAAAATACAGTATATCTAGCCTTATTTTATTTTAGACTTTACTTTCCCTTTAATATGAGGATGAAGGGAGGGGCGGATGAAGGGAGGCCCTCCTGAAATGTTGATACCGTTGGTAGCATAATAAATCGGGTAAGCTCCCGACTGCAAATACTGGCCATTGCCGGTGCAAGCTGTGCTCTACACCTTACATCAGATTACACTGATCTCTTCTCCAGGCGTTTACAATCCTAACTGGTTGCTAGGGTTAATTACCCTGGGCACCAGGAAACAGTCATGAGTCTATTTGTCAGAAGAATAGCAGAGAGCCTGAAAATAAAAATAAAATAAACAATAAAAGACACTGACCATTTTTGTTGTTACTGGGGTCAGCGACCACCCCCCCCCACACACACACCCAGGCCAATTTCACCTGCAGACTGGAGATCATTTATAAAATACCAACTGTTAATGGGAAGATGAACTTTCCCTTTAAAATGCAACAATCAGCATTAAAAGAGTATATCTATAATGCTGCAATAATCTTGCTATGTACCATAGTTTGTGTTCTTACTGTTATAGATGCCCATTTTATCCTATTGTGTTTCCTACCCACCCACACATCTCCCTGAAGGTTATAGAACTCTGCAGCAGAAGAAGAAATTCAGAAATAATAACAATAATAAAGCGAAAGGTCTGAATCATATCACCGAGCAGCGGATTTAGCCTCGGGGGCTTCAGCTTGCCAGGATTCCGGCATCCCAGGGCGCAGCGTGGGTGTAACTGCTACAAGCTTCATATCGGAGCTGCTCATTAAAAACGACAACACAAAAACTGGGATGTCTTCCTTTTTGTCAAGCCAGAACCTTTTAATTAAAGGGCGACTAAACCCTCAGATTTACCCGCAGAATTGTATAGAGTATAGCAGAATACCTACACTAGCACATCTCTGTACATGAGATATATATATATATATATATATATATATATATATATATTGTGGCGGGGGCCCATGCGAGTGGCAGAGGTGGAGTCTGGGGCCTGTGTGGTTGATGGAGGGGGGGCAGTAGCCCGTTGGAGTGGTGTAGGGGGGGGGGTTGGGCCCGAATTTGCTTTTTTATTCTTTTTTTTAGAGCAATCTGGCTGCATGGGGTCAACAGCATCAGTCTCTTTTTACATTACATTACCCCCTGACTGTTTTCATTAAGGCATTAACCACATGTCCTTTGTAAAAGAAATATATTGTAATAACTTTAAAATTAAAAAAAGAAATTTACATTATTTTTTTCTTTTTGTTTTCATGATGTTAGCGGTGTTACACTGCTCTTATCATGAATGTGCAACAGGAGCTGTTTTAACAGTGAGAAGATGAAGCAGGTGGTGCTCACACCCCTTAAAAGAGAACTAAACCCTAACAATGAGTATGACTAGCAATGTCATATTTTTATATATTGATTATACTGAACCAGACTCAAGGTTCAGCATCTCTATAGTAGTAATGATCCAGGCTTTAAAACTTGTCACAGGGGGTCACCATCTTGGAAAGTGTCTGTGACACTCACATGCTCAGTGGGCTCTGAGCAGCTGTTGAGAAGCTAAGCTTAGGGGTCGTCACTAATTATCCAGCAGAAAATGAGGTTGGACTGTAATATAAGCTGATGCTACAGGGCTGATTATTAAATTCTGATGGTAATTGCACTGGTTTCTGTGCTGCCATGTAGTAATTATCTGTATTAATTACTAATTAGCCTTATATTGTGACATTTCTATTCTATGTGTACTGTATATTGTGAGTGGATCCCTAAGCTCAGTAAGTGACAGCAGCACAGAGCATGTGCAGTGAATCAGCAGAAAATAAGATGGGGAGCTACTGGGGCATCTTTGGAGACACAGATCTTTACTGCTAAAGGGCTGTTACATAATATATAACATACTGTATAGAAACACAGAGAGAGCAAATGAAGAGTTCTCAGGGGACTTTTTGCAAAGTAAGGTGGGAGTACAGAAGCACCCCTGGATTTTGATAGCATAAGGCTCTGTCATAAGCTGCACATATTTACATGTATCTGCAAGAAGTTGTGAAATCAGCACAAAAAAACATCCCTTGGATTTAATTGAGGGAAAGTCTCCAACGACCAATGTGCTGTTCAATAAGTCTCACATTTGTCACAGTTTCAAGGGAAATTGGATATTATCCTGTTATCTGTGTAGTTGCCTTCCCCTGAGGAATCTGCAATTGACAGCTGCTTAAAGGCTGGAGAGGAATTCTAAGCATTTCAGATTCATGAAGAAAAAAGGGGGTTAAAAATGTTACTGCATCGGTCTGGGCACTTGGGCTGCAGAAATGTAGGGCAATACAGCAATAAGAACAAACCTGGGTTGTTGTACACATGAAGCAAAATGCTTTGACAAAAGGACAGAGCTGTCTATCTTTTCTTTGCTGTGCAATGATTCCTTTATTGAGCCAGATTTGCCTCAAAAATGGCGAACGTTTCGGGGGGGGGGGTCTACACCTTCGTACACAAGAAGCACATATTTAGTAATGAATAGTAGCCGCGTAGATAAAGCTTCAGAGGGTCCATACCCATCCCTCTCTACATCTCCTGCCCACTTGTGTCCCCCACTCTCGCTGCGAGTACAAAGTAAGTAAGAAAGTGGCCAAACCCAGTGGTCCAGGACCCCCCTCTGTGATGTCCGCTTCCTCTATTGGTACACCACTGATGCATAGAATCAATCAGACAATTCCTTTGAATCTGGGGCATTTAAAAGGGATATAAAGGCAAAAAAAGTAAAATCCAATTTTTACTTTCTTTAATGAAAAAGAAATCTATCTCCAATATACTTCAATTAATAAATGTGTACCGTTTTTATAAGAAACCTGACTGTATGCAGTGAAATCCACCCTTCGTTTTACTTGTTCTGAGTACTTCAGATAGGAAACTGCAGACGGTCCCTAACTGCTCTGCAGGGAAACTGATCATACTTTCAAACAGCAGGGGGGAGCCTCGAGCAGATTTGTTTGTTTCCCTATAAAGCAGTCTGCACATTCTGCTTATTAATCAGTCTTGCTGTATTGGCTTCTATGGCAGAATTTTTTTTTACTTGTGCTGTTTTGATCATTTGATCCAACTGAAGCCGGGACCACACTGAGCATGTGCGTAGTCTTGGTCTTGCAAAGATGTATAACAAAGTTACAAGATGGTGACTCCCTGTGGCCAACTTTGAAAGCATAAATCATTTGTATTATTAGGCTTTTGGTGCAGTAAGTTCATGTTTATGTTTAGTATACAAAATACAGCATTTCTAGCATTATTTTATTTTAGACTTAGTTTCCCTTTAAGGCTGTGTTTTTAAACTCCAGAAAAACCAAACCACCTGAAAAGGTCCTATCTGCCATTACCCCTAGGGGACGCAAGTAGGGAAGCCTTTTAAGGAATTTTATTTCCCCTTTTAGCATGAATATATACCCTTTGCAATGCAGTGTTTTCACCATGTGTACCCTACTTTGTTTTGACAGATACAGAGAAATGCATATTCTGTCATGTTCGACGAGACATTTTCTATCCCGCTTGACCCGCTGGCGCTGGAAGACAACAGCTTGAAGTTCTCCATTTTTGGAATCGACGGGGACGATAAGAACGTCAGCACTGGAGTAGCAGAGCTGAAGCTGTCAGACCTAGATCTGGCTCTGCGCCCATTTAATACGTGGATATATCTGCAGGATGTCAACAAGGTTAATGTCCATGTAGAAGGCACATTGGCGCTCAGTGTCGGACTGGTACACCAGGGGCCCACCCAAAAACCTTTGTTCAGGGGCCCACTTTCAATACTATTATTCACTCAAATTCTCTTTTCTTTACATACCATAATCTATTATTCCATCTATTTAGCCTTTTTGTTCTCATAGAAATAGGGAATGGCCATGAAATAGGCCAAATGTTTAGCAGCATGAGGGGCCACTGACACCTGGGCCCACCGGGACTTTTCTCGGTATCCCGGTGGGCCAGTCCGACACTGTTGGCGCTTACAGCTTAAGGGTTGAATTGGGTCAAGACTGGGCAAATGTGTATCTGGACAGTAACCAGCTACAGATTGAACAATGAAAGCAAAAATGTTATTGGTTGCCTGGGTAACTGCCCACTTTTGACATTTGAGCCCAGTGGGTACAAAATTAGTCTTCACTTATAACCAGGCTACTCATAATCACAGGCAAAAAGAACAATGAAACCAAAAAATATGACAAGATAGAAATAAAACTCTGGTTCCCAAATGTGGGGTGGTGAGGGCTTACCATAAAGACGTGGAGAGAATGTCCATTTGTTTTCCTAAATACACCCAATGCACAGCTTAAAGGTCAATTAAGAAGGAATTTGATGTCAAATTCTCTTGAAATTAAATATTCTTGGTCCAATATCTGAATGGCTGATACTCCAATATTTTTCTACATGAATTACCTTGTTATGAGCTAATGGGAGCCCTGGTCAAAGGTTGGTCGTTCAAGGGCGACTTGAACTGAAAAAGTCCAACAACTGCCACTCGAGGGCTTCCTGTGATTTTTATTTGCTCAGTTAACAGTATAGTAAAAAAGAAATTCTTGTTTCTATTGAAATATTGATTGAAATGATCTGTCGACTCTTTCTCGCGTATTATTTTGACAGGAGAATTGTTGTAGAAATAAAGGAGGCAATTCCCATGGGGGCTGTCTGTAAGCCGCACAGCCCGGCAGCAATCTCAGCTGTACAGTAGGCAGTTTAGAAACAAGATTGTTGGGGGTGAGGAAAAGCAGTCCACTCTCATCTAGCGAAATCTAGCACCATACCAAGAAGCATCCCTCAATATCCCCAAGCATCTCCCAGCCTGGACTCTGACATTATGGGGGCCAAAATGTTGTATGTTCTGTTCTATTTTCTCTAAAATATTTCTTCTCAAATGATTCAGATTCTTCTGTAATTCAAAAATACACCCACTACATTCCTGCCATGTTCCCATCTTCAATGGGTCCAGATTGGAGCTGCAGACCATACACACCAACATTTCAATTTAAAGCGGACATGACTTTTTTGTGCCCCCTAGAACTACAGAATAGGAATCCTCAAGAGTACACAGAACAGAAAGGAATCATCTTACATCACTTTGGGCAGTTGTCCTAGAGGACTTGCACAACATTTTACTGTGCAGTGTTGCTGTTGGAGGCCATATATGATGGGGTAGGACTACATCGCCCATCAAGCTTGAACCCTTAATATGGGAGGAGCAACTCTGCTAGAGGAGCTTTATGCTGCCTGTAGAAATTGCCCACCTGCTCCACAACGCCATTTTTCTATGTACCAAATAACCTCTGCCACTACAACTTGAGACTATCCTGTCCAAAAAGGGACCAATGGGAGGCATGTTATACAGTATAAATGAACAATGTAAAAATGGGTAATAAAAATAAGAATATAGCTACATTATATACTGTAGAAGCACTACTACATGGGAAAGGTGAATGACCCAAACATTTCTGACCATATGCATGTCTTTCAGGCTACAGATACTGTAGGAGAGATCCTCCTGTCACTCAGTTATCTCCCGACTGCTGAACGACTCACGGTTGTCGTGGTTAAAGGGAGGAATCTGCTCTGGACCGAAGGAAAGACCACTGCAGGTATGGAATCTTCCATGAATATAGGACTGTAACTATAAACAGGAGTCCATAGTCCTTGGCCGACCATCAACGTGGGTTGTAGATCACAAAATAATTAGAAACATTTTTTTGTGCTTAAATTTCTCATTTTTTCCTACATTTATTTCAGACTTTCAGTGGTTTTTCGAGTTATTTGCAAATGTCATTGAGAGTAACATTTGTCCATTTCTGTTCTCTGCACAGCTGCTTTTGACTACTGAAACAGTATATTTAAGTGTAAAAAGCATGAAAGGCAGTGTGGGAAATGGAGTCTTTGTTGGAAAAGAGTTAAAGTTAATTTACTAATTGGATGGTAGGGTGCATAGTATTGAAAACAGGCACTCCACAATGGAATGCAGAGAACAGGGATGCATTGAACCCTGCTTTTCAGCATTTGGCCAAATCCAGGAGGTTCAGTATTTGGTCCCTTCTTCTGCACTGGTGAAACTGGCACTTAGATCCGAATTTCCAGTCCAACTCCAAGTGCAGGGTTTTGCCAGACCCCTGACACAAAAATTACATTTGAGAATGAGCACTAAGGATGTGCTTTTTAAATTTCACAATGTTAAAAACCTAACACATAGTTTTAAACTGAACAGCCCCAAAACCTGACACATGACAACCCTAAAGTGGCTCCCACAGACAGCTCTTGGTCCATTTTCCCACTCCCAAAATCAAGACAAAGTAATAACAAACTTCCTTATTAAATATTTAAATATATATATTCTGCCCAGAAATTTGACAAAATATGGGCTGTATGGTTGGACCTGGAAGTTGTTCAAGACTCCTAACACACTAAGGATAATTTATCTTACATTGGATGGTGTACCAGTATTATTGGTCTAGGGTATGCATGTAGAACTGACAAAATAACTGACACTGCAAAAGTTGATTTGTTTATGTTTATTGATGGCATTTCATACTATATTGTTCATTGTACAACGTATACTGATCAGTGATATGTTGTTAAATGTGTACATTTGAAACTAAATAAACACGAATTGTTAAAAAAAAAAAAATATATATATATATATTCTGCATAAAATATGAATATATCATGCCATTAGAAGTCTCAGTTAAAGTTAAAAAAAAATTAAATTGGAGTGAGTTAAATTGAGTAGAATTTAAAAAGATTGTTTTCCTAAAAGCCTCACTCAGGTGTTGGAACCTGCTGTGGGAACCATTGAATTTAACCTCATTCAGGGTGGTAGAAGCTCCAAGATTCTCCAGCACCAATAGGCACACTTGCACACGAATGGTACTTAGCTCCCATTTTAGTGAAACTCCAACCAGCTGTGTTTCTAAATGACCCATTGTGCATCAGCTTCTTTGTCAAAGTGTCATCCATTGTTTGTATACTGGCTTTTCCCTTGGTCTTCTCCTCCATTCCTTATTTGTTGTATTTCTGACTTTACTGGGGATATGGAACTCACACAGCAACAATATTAGCTATATTTTCATTCAGAGGAAGCTGTCCCTAGTTGAAATAATATTTGCCGCCATCTTGGCTACACTTTACTGATCAAGCCTTGATCTGATATCAAATCTCATTCTACAAAGGCCACATTTACTAACAGATCTGCATTGGTCCTCCTATTTGATCTAACTGTTGACTTGGGGACCAAACGAAATCAGCCCAGTTTGGCTCACCACAACTTTCCAAATAATAAAAAAATGCCATGTACTATCTGCTCTTCTCATCACAAACAAAACCCAGTCCAAGGGACCTAATAGTAATAAATGCAGTAGCATAAGTATAACATTTAAAAATGAGTTACACAAAATTCCACTCACATGGCCAACTTATGAGATGCTATCCTGATAAATGAAAGATATTCCTTTATATATTTTGATGAAGAATTCTGGCTAGAGAGCCTGATCCCATTTAATACACTTCCATTTATCAATTTATGGAACAGTTTGGGTTGGAATTTATTCCCTGCATTTGCTTCTGCCATTGTTATGGAACCAACCCCTGAATACCAGTGGATGAATATAAATTTGTAACTGCTTGAATGAATTGTAGCTGTTTGATGTCAGCAAGGTCTCCTCATCCTTAAAACAGAAGGAGCTGAAATATTAAATAGCTACAGAACTGATGGGGACTTAAGAGGCAAGAAGAAGCTGTTGTCTTGTTACTTCAGGGAGTTCCATGCGGTGCAAGTATTAAGTATAAGCCTTGGATTTGCAGTGAAAGCAAATAAATATTTCATTGCACAGAAAAAATATTCTCTAATCCTGAAAAGTTAAACCATTCTTCAGTCTGCTCTCAATAAAGACTTAAAGAGAAGATACATACATTACCCATAAGAATCAGTGAAATACTGCACAAGTTGTATGTTTCCTTTAATTTATATTGAAAAACATTATTTGTCAGGTTCCATCAACTGACACTTTTGTCTACAGCAGTGGTTTCCAAACTGGTGCTGATTTCTCAAGGGGGCTCAAAGCAATAAAGTATGAGACAGGTGAAAGACAATTAGGACATTTGTAGGTGTATGCACTATGTTTAATATCCATGGCACTGGGAGAGGGGAACCGGAAAAGTGACTGTAACAAAGTTTGATATATCTCTAACTGATATATCTCTGGTGACTTGGCCAAAGAGGCTTGAAACCGAAAAAGTCTTTGCTGTAGATAGAGCAATGTTGCCCAACTAGTGGACGGAAGGATCATCCTTTGTGGGCTGCAGCTCTTTTTGCTGCTTTCTGTTTAAAATGTGTTTCTACATGTAAGAGACGACAAACAAAATCATTATATTAATGATAATAAAGAATGGCATAACTAGATATTAATCTGCCCCACAGCAAATTATTTTTCAGGCCCCCAAAATTTCTAGAGTTTGACTGGTTTTACCAATATTTATTGAAATTGTGTATGAATTAGGGCCTCACGGGTCCCCATGCCTCCTGGGCTCCTCTGCAGTCACAGGGTCTGCTTCCTCTGCATTTACACCCCTGATAATAAATATGGGTTGATCATAGGTGGGATCAAGTGAAGGTTTCCTAGAAATGGGTTGACCCAGGAGGTTATACAGGCCAGGTGGTAGGGCGGTCTGGTACCCAACAATAAGAGAGTACCTTTTTGCCAGATACAGTTACAGCTTCTAGCTTAATGTAGTTGGTTCTTGGATATTCAACCCAACGTTTTCAGGCCCCCAAAATGTCTAGAGATTGACTGGTTTTACCAATATTTATTAAAATTGTGTATGAATTAGGGCCTCATGGGGTCCCTATGCCTGTAACTCCCTCATTGGCTGTAGAGTCCAAACAATAAGAGAGTACATTTTTGCCAGATACAGTTACAGATTCTAGCTTAATTTAGTGAGTGGTTCTTTGAGAATCTTGGCTATTCAGCCCAAAGTTGAGAAGGTCCTAGGTTTTACCTACCAGAAATGAAAGGATGAGCAGTGGCTAAAAGATCCCTTTTTCTAATAAGATGACTAACCTTGGTGAATAAGATGTAAGACGTTTTTTAGTAAACATGTTGTGACTACTGCTAAATAAAAATAACATTGAGATATAGTTGATGATAGTCTTCTCATAAGTGCCTCCACATACAGTCCCAACTGTCCTCATCCTTATCTCCTGCCAATTGTAAGACATTGCAAGGCTTATGTTTATCAAGCAAGCTTGAAGATTAGATATTGGTGGGAGATGGATGACAGCTCATTTGCTTGCAATAAATTATTGAGAGAGAATGGAGAAAGTAACACAAAGACCAGAAAATAGATCTTAAAGGGGGGGGATGAAGAGTGAGCGTGATAGAGATAGAAGAAGAGAGAGAAGAACACACTGAGAGAAGCTCAAGTGGTGATCCCTTTTGTAGGGTCTAAATCAATAACTGATGTGATCACCATGGGTGTGGTTTTACACAAAGGTCTAAACTGTGCTCACAAATGAATTTCTTTCAGATCCATTTGTAAAAGTCTACCTTCTCCAAGAAGGCAGGAAGATAAGCAAAAAAAAGACAGGGGTGAAAAGAGATGACCGGAACCCAGTTTTTAATGAGGCAATGATATTTTCTGTGCCAGCCATTGTACTGCAGGTGAGTCACTGGAGACTATAAATAACATTGTAATGCTATTGAAATGTACTGCTAATTCTGGAAGAGATGACATGGTGTAGTGAAAATCTCCTGGTTAACATAATGGGTGACTGTGGAGGCCACGCCTGAATCTGTAGAAAATCTTTTTCCTTGCTTTTGTCATTTTTTTCCCAGCTGCATTGCACACCAACAGGAAAGTAAAATTTAGTTGCTACCTATCAAAGGGGGGGTTTGGCCAAGTCTTAAATGAATTGTTCAGTGTAAAAATAAAAACTGGGTAAATAGATAGGCTATAGGCTACAAAAAATGTTTATAATATAGTTAGTTAGCCAAAAATGTAATGTATAAAGGCTGGAGGGACTGGATGTGTAACATAATAACCAGAACATTACTTCCTGCTTTTCAGCTCTCTTGGTTTCCACTTATTGGTTACCAGGCAGTAACCAGAGACTTGAGGGGGACCACATGGGTCATAACTGTTGCTTTAAAATCTGAGCTGCATGCTGAGGATCAATTGAAAACTCACTAAAAAGTTATGTCCCATGTGACCCTCCTTAAAGTCACTGACTAAGTTAGAGTAAAGGTGGCCAGAGACGCACAGATAATTTCGTACGAAAACAATTTTCGTACGATATTCGGTGCGTGTATGGTGGGAAACGAGCCGACCGATATTGGCAGAAGACTTGGATATTGGTCGGCTCGGCGATTGGTCTGGGCGGAAAATTTTGATCGGGCACCTTTGAAGGATCCCACACATCGGCCACTGTTAGTGCTAAATCATCAGATACAGGGAGAATTCTATTGTTTCTACCTGTATATCTGACGATTCAGCTCTACACGTGTGTATTGAAACGAACAATCTTTCTTGGAAAGATCACAACTGTTATGTCTATGGCCACCTTTTGAGAGCTGAAAAGCAGTAAGTAGTGTTCTGGCTATTACGTTACACATCCAGTCACTCCAGCCTTTATACATTACATTTTTGCCTAACTAACTATATTAGAAACATGTATTATTTTGCACAGCCTGTCTATTTACCCAGTTTTTATTTTTACACTGTACTTTTCCTTTAAGGTGGCCAGACATTATAATTACGATCTTTCCAAGAAAGACCGTTCATTTCCATACACAGGTGTAGAGCTGAATCGTCCGATATACAGATAGAAACAATAGAATTCTACCTGTGTCTGACAATTCAGCACTAACAACAGACGATGTTCGGGTGCATTCAATGGCACCAAATCAAAATTTTCTGGCCAGCCCGATTGATTAGCCAACCAATATCCAATATCCAATCTGTTGGCTTGTCTCCCACCATACACGCAACCGAATATCGTATGAAAATTTGTTTCATACGATATTATAGGCAGAGCCGGATTTATATATAGTGTGCCCCTAGGCCTGGGCCACTTGTCGCACCCCCCTTTTTCCCTTCCACCTCCCTCATTCATTTGCACACGCAAAATCTATAAAGTTGGTACACAATTCCCTAGCTAATTTGGGTATAGTCAAAGTTTAACACATACCTATTTTATATTATGCTTCTCCAAGAAGTCATACATGCCACTTTTAAAGCCATTACTAAAATCTGCCATCACAACCCAATTCTGCGAAGAGATCTGGGATTCACCTGAAGCTTGAACTCAATCTTGCATTAAGTGCACCCCTGGGAGATACCAAAAACAAACATTCACAGTGTCAAAAACATGGCCACCTGATTTTGTTACATTGATTTCTTTCAGGACCTGTCTTTGAGGATCACAGTAGCAGAGTGCTGCGAGGATGGGAGAGCAGAGAATGTTGGACATGTGATCATAGGTCCTTCAGCAAGTGGAGTGGGCATGACCCACTGGAACCAGATGTTGGCCACCCTGAGAAAACCTGTGTCCACGTGGCACCAAATCAGACGAAATTAGTGGTAGACATCTTATTGATTTCTTTCTTAATCACTACTATATAGCATTAATGGCAATAACTGGAGCTCAAAGAAACACCAAGAATGGGAATAAACTCTTATGATAATGTCAGAAGTATAATTTTTTTGTATATATTTTGCATGGGACTTGACAGCAACTCCCTAATAATTTGATAAATTAATATCATTTTTACAAAAAATCCTTTTGGGTCTGTCTAACCTTGGAGAAGAGATGCCTGCTGTTGCTAAGCAGATCTGGAATGTCCTTATGTTCTCAATGAAAAGTGGGTACTCATGTACAGCCATGGTGGCCAAGAACATGACGTCCAGTTAAGGAAGAATAGGGAAGTGCCTATGAGATGCAGGGAACTTGCTTGTTTTTAGTGAACAATTTTGGGGGCAGATTTATTAAAGGACAAGGAAATGTAAAGTCACAGGGGGTGCCAATTTGTTAGGTACCACCAGTGTTTTTTAATCACTTACCTCCTAACCCCATCTTCCCTAGAACCCTCTGGGACAGATCAGACTTGGCGAATGTGCAGACCCAAACTCGTTGGGAAGGTTTGGTTCCTCATGCTCCATTTCTCTTGGAGCATGGAGGATACCTTAGAAAATGGGGTGTGAGGATATGAGGCAAGTGATTGAAGTCACTGGGGGAATTCCTAACAGTCTTTCCTTGTCCTAAGTATGGAACAAGGACTCCTAAAACATTTCCAGGGATACAGGAATTGGAAATGATGGGTGGGACTAGTTGGGTTTTTGCAGAAATTTTCAATACATATATATATATATATATATATATATATATATAGATAGCTCGATTTTATTCAACCTCTCCCTCCCACTGTGAAGTGATGGATTCTGGGACTTAAAATACCGCTGTTTTTCAGAGAATCTGTGCACCACCCACTATGGAAAACCAAAGAACTTCAGGTACCAGTGTCCTTCACTTCACAATGGAACAAGGGAAGGTAAGGGTTGGATTACTCTGTGAGCCTAAAGGCGGTGGAAAAATGATCCCTGCTATCATTGTTTCCTTTCAACCCATAGGATCAAATATGTTAAGCTGGCCATGGACGCACAGATCCTATCGTACGAATTGAGGATTCGTACGATTTTCGGATTGTGTGTGGAGAGTGCCGACATCTTTCGTCCGGCGGAAATCGGTCATTTGGTCAATCGCTCAGGTTTGATTTTGACCCGACCGATCCCGCCGGAGCCCATTGCACATCGTAATCGGATCATTCGGATTACCCCCGATATAGCCATGCTCGTTAATGGCATATCAGGAAAAGATCCGCTCGTTTGGCGATGCCGCCAAACGAGCGGATCTTTGCGTCTACCTTTAAAAAAAATTCATTTATCTGAACTTCCACAACTAAATAGTGCTTGGGAACTTTTTCTGCATAAGCCCAACTAAAATGAGCTCAAGTAAAAAAAACATCATCCTTTTCTTCCCTGCTGCAAAATGCAAGCAGGGATTAATTAAAAAAAAAAAATTTCTGCGCTGGAAGTTTTGCCAAAAGTTAAATTTGAAATTCCTGTTGGTTTTTTTTTTTTTTACCGAACGTTTACTATAAATCTGCCCCTAAATATTTTGCTCTGTAGATAAATGTTTAAAGTGAAATGCTCAAAGGCAGGTAATAGATGCCAAATCCACCAGGGAAGGAAGAGAGAAAGCTTGTCACATCTTGGTTTACTAGTCCAAACTGTGGCCACTTACCAGTTACATGGAGAGTCGATTATGCCAAGTGGTGTCAATATCAGCTTTTAGGTATTTCATATATGTATATATAAAAACTATGAAGAATAATGGCAATTCTGTGACTGCAAGATTTATCAACATTCAAGTTTTTTGTGGCGAATATTGTAAGTTCAAGTTTTCCGAAACTCAGATATAAAAAATTGGCTTCTAAAAGGTGATGAGTTCATGTACAAGACAAGGAGCTCTATTAAACTGCTATTTTTCTTGGAAGACTCATTGAAAATAAAAGGTAGTATGTGATTTAACTGCATTTACTTTACATTTTCAAGATTCTTTTTTTTTTTTTAAATATAATCACACATTCAATATTTTTAAGTTTTTTTTGTATTAGAAAATTCAGAAATTAAATTTTGCATAAATCTGCCTCCACGAAAGCGAGCAACAATCTTAAAAATGTGCAGCTCTCTCTTAAATTTGTGCAGGATTGAAATAAAAATTACAAGTCAAATATAAAAACAGAACAATATAAAACATCCAACTCATGAATCTGTGTAATAACGACCTTTGGTAAGGGACATGCCCTTGTGTCTTATCATTCATTAATAATTTTGGTCTTAGTTTGAAATCTCTAGTAAAGGAAGAAACAGGTTTTGTTTTTTTACAGTAAACGGATTATCATTTTATACACAAAATGTATTTACATTAATTTTCACCAATTCAAAAAAGAAGTATAGGATTTTTTTTTACATTTACCTGATTTTAACAAACATTTAACAAAAACATTTTCTTTATTCCTTCTTATTTTATAACCAAAATATTTGTTTTCCCCAAGTAAAAATAATGTAAGAAGCTGATTTTAACATTTTCAAAACATAAAGTGACATGCTTTCTCTCTTCCACCACTAGTAATATTGAAGGACGGAAAGGTTTGATACAGAATCTATTTTGAACGAAAGAATTTATAATGAAAATATTTTAAATATAGCTGATTTGTAATGTTAATATTTCTTAATAAGTAGGTGTATGTTTATCAAACGACAATACTGCATTTAATAGAATACAATAGTATCTAGGTCTAAATCATCAAAATTAGGGATGGGCGAATCTGAGCCGGTTTGACAAAAATTCGCCGCCTGCGAATTGTCGCTGATGCCCATTAAAGTCTATGGGCATCAAAAAAATGTTGTCGCGCAGCGAAATTTTTTTGACGCGCGTCTTTTTTCTTGGACACACACCCCCATACAAGTCTATGTGCGTCATTTCCGTGGCGAAACAAGGCGAAAAAATTCACCCATCCCTAATCAAAATAATTAAAAGTTAAGTAAAAAACTGGCAGCTTTATTGTTTTATAGGATGATATAATGGAATTTCTCGCTTGACCACCTATTTGTAAGTGATGAAGCTGCTCTTTCATGTTTACAGTGAAGGGGTAAAAGGGTAATTATGTGTTTTTGCAGTAGCAATTGCAACATTTGTTTATGGGGCTTTTGTTCTGCAAAAATGAACATGCAACATGGCAGCCACCACCCATATCAATAAATGCAAAAAAAGCAGAAATCAATGTTGTTTGTAGATAATAACCCGTGGTTTTTACTTCAGAATTTCCAAGTAAAAATGTGCTGTTTCCTATTTGCTGTCTATACAAATATTATTTCTCCAAAACTATTTTTCCACATTCACTTACCACACTCAGTCTACGGTAGGGATGCACCGAATCCAGGATTTGGCCTTTTTCAGCAGGATTCAGACGAATCCTTCTGCCCGTCCAAACCGAAACCAAATCCTAATTTGCATAAGCAAATTAGGGGCGGGGAGGGAAATTGCGTGTAAAAAAAAATTCCCTTCCAACCCCTAATTTGCAAATTAGGATTCGGTTTGGTATTCGGCCGAATCTTTCACGAAGGATTCGGGGGTTCGGCCGAATCCAAAAAAAGTGGATTCGGTGCATCCCTAGTCTACGGGGCAAATTTACTTATGGTCGAATATCGAGGGTTAATTAACCCTCGATATTCGACTGTCGAAGTTAAATCCTTCGACATCGAAGTCGAAGGATTTACCGCAATTCGTTCGATCAAACGAAAAATCGTTTAAACGATTAAATCCTTCGAATCGTTTGATTCGAAGGATTTTAATCCATCGATCGAACGATTTTTCTTCGACCAAAAAAAGATTGGATCTTCCCCATAGGCTAACATTGACTTCGGTAGGTTTTATGTGATGAACTAGGGGGTCGAATTTTTTTTAAAAGAGACAGTACTTCGACTATCGAATAGTCAAACAATTTTTAGTTCGAATTGTTGATTCAAAGTCGTAGTCGAAGGTCGAAGTAGCCAAAAAAAACATTATAAATTCAAAGTTTTTTTTATTCTATTCCTTCACTCGAACTAAGTAAATGGGCCCCTACTTGTGTAGTATCAATACATCTAATTTATTATGTGAGCTCACCGAAAAAAGCCATTTTGGTCAATATCAACAGCATTTTCCAAATGTAATAAATATTAAGGGCAAAGTAGTATAAAGTATTGGAATTTTATTAACATAACATGTAAATTTAATTTTACATTTGATAATACTAACCTTTTAATTAGTGATGAATAAATTTGTACCGTTTCGTGTCCCCAAAGAATTTGAGAAACAGAGGAAACATTTCCGAAACGACAAAGATTCATCTGAAATTTTTTTCGCTATGTTTTCGGCTCAACAAACATTGAAGTCAATGGGGCGAAAGTTTCGTTCATCAGTACTTTTATTTAATACTATATAAACACTTTATATAAGGGGAGATTCTGATGTGGGTGGCCATGTTGGAACTCTTAGTATTTATGTGCATGCGTGTCACCAAACATGGCCCCCCATCTGTGCAGATGGTATAGCACTTGATATGCTATTGTTACCCAGTGGCGAAATAAATGCAGGATTCAGTAATTGCCTCTTTCAAAAAAATATGTATTTTGATAAGTCAAACAATGGTCTGTACAGCTTCTGAAATGAGTGTTACTATATGTATTTCACAAGTTGTATTTATTCTGATAATGTAATGCCAAAATTCACTCATGAGAAAACAAGTAACCAAAGGTTTTACCTTCTTTTGTAATGCCGCCTCCTGATATGCCTTCTGCCTATTGCTTTGCAGGACTGCTGCCACGCGGTTCCGGTGCCGCCAGTTAGTTACAGAGGAAAAATTCAGTTTTTGAACGATAGCCGTTTGTCAAAATGGTTGGATGGAGATAGATTAAGAAAATAATTTGAATAAAATTGATAAAGTTTATTCTTTGTAACATTTACTCCATTATGTAGAGAAAAAAAATAGAAATAGTAGAAAGGAGCATAAAAAAGTTAAGGGTCGGTTGGCCAAATCCCAAGTGTCTACCTGAATTCCTATGCCATCTTATTAATGAGCTCTTTAGGAAGTTATAATCCTCAACACCACCCAAAACTCCTATGCCATCTTACTAAGGAGCTCTTGAGACAGTTACAGTCCTCAACACCACCCAAAATTCTCATGCCATCTTACTAAGGGGCTCTTGAGAAAGTTACAGTCCTCAACAACACCCAAAATTCCCATGCCATCTTACTAAGGAGTTCTTGAGAAAGTTACAGTCCTCAACACCACCCAAAATTCCTATGCCATCTTACTAAGGAGCTCTTGAGGAAGTTACAGTCCTCAACAACACCCAAAATTCCCATGCCATCTTACTAAGGAGCTCTTGAGGAAGTTACAGTCCTCAACACCACCCAAAATTCTCATGCCATCTTACTAAGGGGCTCTTGAGAAAGTTACAGTCCTCAACAACACCCAAAATTCCCATGCCATCTTACTAAGGAGTTCTTGAGAAAGTTACAGTTCTCAACAACACCCGCAATTCCCATGCCATCTTACTAAGGTGCTCTTGAGAAAGTTACAGTCTTCAACAACACCCAAAATTCCTATGCCATCTTACTAAGGAGCTCTTGAGGAAGTTATAATCCTCAACACACCCAAAATTCCTATGCCATCTTACTAAGGAGCTCTTGAGGAAGTTACAGTCCTCAACACCACCCAAAATTCCTATGCCATCTTACTAAGGAGCTCTTGAGAAAGTTACAGTTCTCAACAACACCCGCAATTCCCATGCCATCTTACTAAGGTGCTCTTGAGAAAGTTACAGTCTTCAACAACACCCAAAATTCCTATGCCATCTTACTAAGGAGCTCTTGAGGAAGTTATAATCCTCAACACACCCAAAATTCCTATGCCATCTTACTAAGGAGCTCTTGAGGAAGTTACAGTCCTCAACACCACCCAAAATTCCTATGCCATCTTACTAAGGAGCTCTTGAGAAAGTTACAGTTCTCAACACCACCCAAAATTCCCATGCCATCTTACTAAGGAGCTCTTGAGGAAGTTACAGTCCTCAACACCACCCAAAATTCCTATGCCATCTTACTAAGGAGCTCTTGAGGAAGTTACAGTCCTCAACAACACCCAAAATTCCCATGCCATCTTACTAAGGAGCTCTTGAGAAAGTTACAGTCCTCAACAACACCCAAAATTCCCATGCCATCTTACTAAGGAGCTCTTGAGGAAGTTACAGTCCTCAACACCACCCAAAATTCCCATGCCATCTTACTAAGGAGCTCTTGAGAAAGTTACAGTCCTCAACACCACCCAAAATTCCTATGCCATCTTACTAAGGAGCTCTTGAGAAAGTTACAGTCCTCAACACCACCCAAAATTCCTATGCCATCTTACTAAGGAGCTCTTGAGAAAGTTACAGTTCTCAACACCACCCAAAATTCCCATGCCATCTTACTAAGGTGCTCTTGAGAAAGTTACAGTCCTCAACACCACCCAAAATTCCTATGCCATCTTACTAAGGAGCTCTTGAGGAAGTTATAATCCTCAACACACCCAAAATTCCTATGCCATCTTACTAAGGAGCTCTTGAGGAAGTTACAGTCCTCAACACACCCAAAATTCCTATGCCATCTTACTAAGGAGCTCTTGAGAAAGTTACAGTCCTCAACACCACCCAAAATTCCTATGCCATCTTACTAAGGAGCTCTTGAGAAAGTTACAGTTCTCAACACCACCCAAAATTCCCATGCCATCTTACTAAGGTGCTCTTGAGAAAGTTACAGTCCTCAACACCACCCAAAATTCCTATGCCATCTTACTAAGGAGCTCTTGAGGAAGTTACAATCCTCAACACCACCCAAAATGGGGTAGCACACTCCCATCGTTCCTTATTCACTAGGATCTTGAACTTCAGGGGCTGTGGATGTGAAAAAAAAGAGTATTTTAAACAAAATATGGCCTCCTCCAGTAAAATTGGTTGGTATCCCAATAGCATCTACAGATGTGTGTATAATCAGAAGCCTCCTTCCATAACCAAGTTCATTTTTGCAAGTTTCTTGGAGTGCTGAGCCTTCAAAGGGTGGACCAGCTTCACCAAATTAGCACAGCCGCATCATGGTTGATCAGGGATGCAGCAAATCCATTATTTTTGGATTTGGCTGAAAGAGTACCAGATTATGGTTGACTTTCTGGTCCCTCTAACCTTTTCTGTGATCCAGCATAAACATTTACCAATGTATCTGAGGAAGAGTACGGTGCCAATGGAGGATTGTCAGTGGCAAGGGATAAAGCTCAATCCTTTTACGAGCTGACTTCTGATTGGAGCCCTTGATCACAATAGGCTCTTAAAGCCTCAATATGTCAAAAATGAATTTATCTAATAGTCTACATTTTCTACGCCATTGATATTTGCAATCATTGAGATCATTGGCTATCGTTTTAAAATAAATATGCATGGTTACGACAAACAGAGTGATCAAAATCTCAGCCAATCAGGAGGAGGTGATCAGTTAACGCTTTAAGTCCTCCGTTCGATTCCAACCAGGGCATTTTCTGCAACGTGTTTGTATGTTTAATTGGCTCTTGATGAAATTGACGAATGTGTCATGTGACAGGAAACATTGATTGTAAGCTCCGCTGGGGCAGCACCTGACAGGCAACAAGTCTACATAAATAGATGATAAAAGAATTCATAGTTTTACAAAAACAAAGCAATAAATATTGCCAAATGATCAATGTACATATACTGTTCAACGTTTTTATGTTGGGAGGTGCATACTCTTTCTATATTCTGTAATATAAATAGCCATAGCTAAACCTAGTTAAGTTATTTCCTATAAATTAATAAATGGAATGGAAACATATTAAGGCAAGGTGCTTGTTTTAAAATAAAAAACACTCAAGTTTCTGCTCTCCTGTTCCCTTTTTTTTTTATATTTCTAATTATTTTATATTAACAGCTATTGGGAAGATAAACTAGTCAACTGGTTTTCATCTTCATTCGGAAAATGTCATTTTAGCCAAATCTGTAACTGAGATAGTCACCTGTCCTAATCGGTGGTGTAACAATCAGGGGTTGCGATTGCACCCAGGCCCACCCCTTCCCATGGGGCCCATTAAAGACACAGTGGTGCGAGGGTGAAGGGATTTGCACCCAGGCCTGTGCAACTCAAGTTATGCCACTAGAAAGTTGTCTCTCTGAGATACTTTTGGAAGCACACCTTAAAGGACGATTAGGGAGAGATTTGGGTTGAGATTTTGTAACCAGATTTTCTTGGACCTGTGGCTGATATATAGTCAATAAAGTGCACCCTATTGTAAAATATAATTATAAATTAAGTCACCAAGGAGTTCAGAGGTTACGTCTAATATCCTCATTTTCATCACATATTTTAGTGAGACAAAAATGACATCACAACTCACCGTTTAACTGATGACATCACAAGATATGCATGGCTTTTGTGTATTATATGCCTACAAAGAGATGATTTCATGTATTTGTAATATTATGAGCTAAGGAAGCATTTGAACCAAATAAACTCACAAAAAAAAAGTGTTTCACCTTTCAAGACTATGGTTCAGCCAATCATAAAACACAAAAACCTTTAAACCTTAAAAAACTGCCCTTATGGCCAAACCCCGGAGTATGGAGTATATGCACATCCAGAATTAGCACCAAATCCTTCCAAACATTAAATGTGGCATTAAATCAGCAGTATTTACTACAGTGCTGCCATTTTGCTACTTTAAAGAAAAAAAACCTAAACAAACCTCAAGCCAAGAGGCCATCTTAAATGAGAATTCAACTCTTTATACCATACTTTATAGTTACCCATATTCTGGCATCAGAGTTCACCACAGCCATCTTCTGGGTCTTCGTGTCTACAGGGTGAAGGTTACCCAAAAATGCACCAGCGTGTAAACATTAAGTACTTCCCATTGCTGACGAGGCAAAAAAATTACAGCAGTATTAACTGGCACCATCCATCTCCAAATCTAGAAAAGAGGGCTCTATGGTAGGAAATTTAGGAAGACCCAAGAAAACTAAGAAAGGCCAAGTGCAGTTTGCCAAAACACAACTTGAACAAGCTAAATTTGTTATGGAAGAAAAAGAGACAAAATTAGATCTTTTTGGGAGCTCTAAAAACATATATCTTTATTTACTGAAATATAAACGAAGCCTCCAAAGAAAAGAACACCCTCCCTACAGTCAAACATTGAGGAAGTTCACTTATGTTTTGGGACTGCTTCTAGAATTGGGTACCTTGAGAATGTGCAAGGCATTTTAGAGTGCAATTTGAAACCCAGTGTCGGAAAGTTGGGTCTCCATCACAGATCATGAACTTTCCAAAAGGACAATGACCTGTAACGTGGGTCAAAAGAGCCCACAGGAATGTTGAAAGCCAAAACACTGGGCTGTTCTGAAGTTGGGAGAAGGCTTCCTTCAGACTTGGGACAACTGGAGCAGGTTGCAGAAGAGGAGTGGTCAAACTGTCAGCAGAGAGATGAAGCAGCTCATTGATGGCTACAGGGAACTCTTAAAGGAGAATTCAACCCTAACGTTAAAAAAACCCTACTCTACATAGACACCCCTCCTCCCAGTCTAAGCGTTACCCCAGGCAAATGCCCCTAATGTTTTACTTACCCCTTGGTGCAGATTCAGGCATCTGAGTTCACGGGCGCCATCTTCAGCCGCTTTGGTAATCTTCGGAACGAGACCGGTGCCCCTGCAATTGTCGTGAGTTTCCGCACGTGCGCAGTTGTCACAAAACCAATTGCACATGCCGGTCTCATTCCGAAGAGAAGAAGGTGGCGCCCGTTAACTCCGATGTCTGAATCTGCACCGAGGGGTAAGTAAAACGTTAGGGGCATTTGCCCTGGTAACACTTAGGCTGGGGGAGGAGGGAGGGGGTCTATGTAGGGTAGGGGTTTTTAACGTTAGGGTTGAATTCTCCTGTAATTTCAGTTATTTTTTGTGTCAGTATTGTTTTTTTCAGGTCTAAAATGATACATTGAGTTTTGAATAGGGATGCACCGAATCCACTATTTTGGATTCGGCCGAACCCCCGAATATCGAACTGAATCCTAATTTGCATAAGCAAATTAGAGGTGGGAAGGGGAAACATTTTTTACTTCCATGTTTAGTGACAAAAAGTCACGCAATTTCCCTCCCACCCCTAATTTGCATATGCAAATTAGGATTACTTTTGGCCGGGCAGAAGGATTCGGCCGAATCCAAATCCTGCTGAAAAAGGCAGAATCCTGGCCGAATCCTGAATTCGGTGCAGTTTTTAATGTAATAACTTTAACTCTGAAAACTCTGAAACGGGGGAAATATCTAACCCTTGTTTTGTCCACCTCAAACTACTGTAAGTACAAAAGTGCCAACCAGATTAGGCACAAATCACACCCAAAAGTTTTCAAAAGGAAAAGTCAACAAGTCATAAATACAACAGAGTTTATTGACAAAAAAATTGATTTTCATTTTTCCTTCTTTTTGGTTTTTCTTTGACTTGTCAGTTCATTGATTTTCTTATCCAGTTTTCTGTGTAAATGAGCTTTTTTGGTCGGATCTAGTGATTGATCTTTTGAGCCGCTGCCCGAGTAAATAACTCCTTCCCGGCTGATCCTCATTCTTGCGTTGGCTTTGGCCTTTTCCCCGCACCCGTGGATCTGTAGAAATAATATATTTTAAGTGAAGTCAAAATCATCCAGAAGCATAAATTCAAGACTTTTCCCCAAAACCTCACAATAACTATAAAAAAGGATAACATCGAAAGGAGAAACAAACCCCTTATTAAAAAAAAACTCTACCCCACATAGACTCCCTCCCCCCCCAGCCTAGCTGCTCCCCGGGCAAATGCCCCTAACTTTTTACTTACCCCTCGGTGCAGACTCAGGGATCGGAGTTCACGGTCGACATCACCTGACCCTTACTTGCCCTTTCCCAAACAGACCCAGCACACTATTATTTCTTATACACTGGCACGTGACCCGCCCCTCTCTGACATCACTGGAGTGGGGGTGGGGCTTAAGAGAGCGTAGAAATAAACAATGGGCATCAGAAGGAGGAGGAATTGGAGTTGGCTGGCGCTAGACACCCCCCCAAACCCAACAGACAGACATAACATGCACAGAAACACTAGCAGACGCAGAACATCTAATCCCAGTTGCAGAGCTCCCAACTATCCTGTTTTTCGCGGGATAGTCCCGATTTTGACAGCTCCCACAGTCCTGGATTGTCACTGAAATGTCCCGACTTTTGTTTGATCTGCACCGAACAGCCAGAAAAAGGTACACAGTTTCTAAAACTTAATTGGCTTTTCACTAGGGATGCACCGATCCACTATTTTGGATTCAGCCGAACCCCCAAATCCTTCACTAAAGATTCGGCCAAATACAGAACCGAAATTGCATATGCAAATTAGGGGTGGGAAACATTTTTTAATTCCTTGTATTGTGGCAAAAAGTCGCGCAATTTCCCTCCCTTCCCCGAATTTGCATATGCAAATTAGGATTTGGATTCAGATGGCCAGGCAACAGGATTCTCCCGAACCGAATCCTGGATTCGTTGCATCCCTACTTTTGGCAGAGAGCTCAGAATAGATACTTAGATACTTTTGTAACAGTTCTAGATAAGCAGGTCTCTTGGGATAACTTAGGGCCATTCACCTTCATTAGCAAAACTACACAGAAATGTGTTCAAACTTTCATAACCTGCCAAATTTTGTAAACAGGACATGTAATTAGGGGGTGTGGCCACAAAAAAGGGGCACGGTCGAACAGATTTTGCCGCACTCCGTGCGCCAAATTATTTTGTCTGTTTTTCTGTTTTGGAAATATTGGGAGGTATTCAGTTGTGACTGTAGAGCGTATAGAGGGGAGAGATTACAGACGCTGCACAAGATTAAGATCTTTCATTAGTTGACTATAATTAGACAAGAGAAAGACTAACTGCTGATTCGCTGATTAGCCGTATACGTGATTTTACTGGGAAGCAAATTCCATTTTCTATACAAATCTGCTCTGCAGGAGATGAATCAGAATCCAGCTCAGAAGAGACTTTATTCGCTCGTTTTATTTGCATCTCGTGCAGCTTCCAGGAGACAATTACAAGGAAGAAACTACGGCTTTTTCCCTTTCTATAGTCTGAGATTTTAATGGGAAATGGATTTCTATACAGCGCCCTGCTAATATATTTATACCCTCAACCAATTCTTTGTTATTGAATTACTGAATATCAAATGGTACATGTTGTTCTCTCCAGTCCATGAACAAATACTGGCTGCTCTGTGTAGCTCCAAATTTGAAAACTTAGACCCAACCCATGACCTGCACCTACAACTACATTTGTACCCACCTGACCCGCAACTGCCCTACCTACGACCTGACCCGCAACTGCCCTACCTACGACCTGACCCGCAACTGCCCTACCTACGACCTGACCCGCAACTGCCCTACCTACGACCTGACCCGCAACTGCCCTACTTACAACCTGACCCGCAACTGCCCTACCTACAACCTGACCCGCAACTGCCCTACCTACGACCTGACCCGCAACTGCCCTACTTACAACCTGACCCGCAACTGCCCTACCTACAACCTAACTTGCAACTGCCCTACCTACAACAGTAGAACGAAAAGACGAAGTTTAACTAAAAAGTCGCCTGTTTATTTCAACTGCGCATGCATCTGCCCGGGAAATTTGAAGAAAGAAGAAGACAGAAGAGGATCATTCTGTGGTGCTCACTGGTATAACCCCGGTCCAGTGCAGTTTTCTGCTGATAGGAGCACCGGCCTGGGGTTTCAGGTAAGTCAATACAATCACTTGGGGTGCCTAACATTTGGCACCCTCAAATGCAAACAGACTTTCCTTCTCCTTTAAAGGAGAAGGAAACAAAAAAAATTAGACCTACTTCATTAGACTTGCCATCAGGCCCCCTCCTGAAACGCTGCATTAGGAACTCCAATATCCCTGCGGTTTTTGTGCACCTGCGTTTAGAACTTTCAGCAACTGCCCCATTGATTTATTTTGCCGCGCTCCTCAGCTCCTGCGCTCGCTGACAAACTGTAAATTAAATCAAGAGCGAGCGCATGAGCTTCAAAGCTTCCCTGTGTCTCCAAACAACAGGGAAGCAGGAGCGCGATTGGTGTTTGAGTGAATGAGGCGGGAGGCAGACAGGTCAGCGATGATGAATGGAGGTAACACGTGACCTCACCGTCATCGATTTGCAGGGAAGACACAGGAGAAATTCTGCGCATGCGTGTGCCCTATTGAGGAAGATTTATGGACTGCAGCATAGGTATGTCTTTATATACATGTTTAAACTTTTGTAAGATAGCAGCGCAAAGATTGATGTAAAAAATAATGAGGGAATGCTTGGTGGTAAAGGTTTTATTTTTTCATGGTCAACACTTAGAGATTAACTTTATTTTAGACTTTCCTTCTCCTTTAAGTTGAATTTGTATGTAAAATGAAACATATACATTTACTTTCTGTGCTCCAGTAGACAACACACACCAGAGGGGACTGGGGCAGGTGCTTTAATAAAGGTAAATGCTAATAAAGGCCAAGTAAACCACTGTATGTTACTGTACAAGCCTCTGTGTGTAAGTGTGAGTTGTATGTAAGTCGGGTGTATGGAGGACTCCCTGTACTGTTAGATAATAAGAGAGTTTTTGTTTGTGTTGGATCCTGTCCCATTAGAGAGCTGCTTAGACACCCGGGACAGACAGAATAGACGCGGGTGCAGTTGTTGGAAACACCCGACTGTTTGTTCTCACATCGCACAGACAACTGCAATTTTGAGAATCACAAACACACACGTTTGCTATTTAGAAATGATTAGAACTGCGGCGGCAATTTCAGGAAACGTCAGCAACAATGATCCAAAAAGCCGAGCTAAAGAGCTTTTAGGAGCCATAGAAATATAATATTCAGTGGATTTCTACTTAATGTAATCTAATTAGGGCTCCTCCGGGGAAGAGAGCGGCACGAACAGCTGCTTCAGTCCCTCTAATGTATTGTGTGTTATGTGATACGGCAAACCCTACACTGGCAGCTTCACTTATACACAGACTACAGCTATGGGACCTGTTATCCAGAATACTCAGGACCTGGGGTTTTGCGGATAACAGATCTTTCTGTTTACTAGAAAATCATATAAACATTAAATAAACCCAAAAGGCTGGTTTTGCTTCCAATAAGGATTTGGATAAATCAGAGTCTATGTGAGAGACGGCCTTTCCATAATTCTGAACTTTCTGGAAAGCGGATTGCCGGATAATGGATCCCCTACCTGTATTTGCACACAACTTATGACAATTAGGGATGCATCGGATCCACTATTTCGGATTCAGCCGAATCCTTTGCGAAAGATTCGGCCAAATACCGAACCGAAACCTAATTTGCATATGCAAATTAGGGGTGGGAAGGGGGAAAACATTTATCACTTCCTTGTTTTGTAACAAAAAGTCACACGATTTCCCTCCCCGCCCCTAATTCACCTGTGCAAATTCGGATTCAGTTTGGCTAAGCAGAAGGATTCGGCCGAATCCAAATCCTGCTGAAAAAGGCTGAATCCCGAACCAAATCCTGGATTGGGTGCATCCCTAATGCCAATAGCCCTGTGATAAGCAAAGACATTTTTTCATGTGCACAAATGAGTTCATGCAGCTCCCTGTGAAGTCACCAACGCCTATAAGAATTATATTGTAATTTATAGGCCATTCACCCCAATCAACCAATGGCAGTGGAGCAATTCCCCAATGGTACAGACTTTCTACATGACTGGTTTAAGGGGATCAATCAGACTTACATTACACAGTTGAGGGCTATTCCACACGGGGAGATAGCGACGCGTTTGCGGTCACGGCGACAAAGCGCCGCGACCGGCGCAGGCGACAGTTTTGTATGGGCGCCTATGTAAAAACGCCTGTGCTAACCACACGAGGCGATGCGCTTTTCAACAGTCGCCTGAAAATGCCTCGCCAGGCTTTTTCAGGCGACTGTTGAAAAGCGCATCGCCTCGTGTGGTTAGCACAGGCGTTTTTACATAGGCGCCCATACAAAACTGTCGCCTGCGCCGGTCGCGGCGACTGTCGCGGCGCTTTGTCGCCGCGACCGCAAACGCGTCGCTATCTCCCCGTGTGGACTAGCCCTAAAGGGGAACTATAGCGAAAATTAAAATGTAAAATAAGCTTCCTCATACTGAAGTAAGAAACTTTCTAAATACAATCAATTAAAAATTCTGCATTGTTTCTGAAATAATCAAGTTTATCTTCACTATCCCTCTCTCAGCATCTGTTTCTCTTCATTCTGTCTTCATGCAGCAGTTGGGTGTCAGATATTCATTGACAGTTAGATCCAATATATCTTATAGGGGGGCTCCTTTTCCTAGCAGATGGTTAATTAACCCTCGAAGTAAAATCCTTCGACTTCAAATATCGAAGTCGAAGGATTTACCGCAAATGCTTCGATCGAACGATTAAATCATTAGAATCGAACGATTCTAAGGATTTTAATCCAACGATCAAAGGATTTTCCTTCAATCAAAAAGAGCTTAGAAAGTTTATGGGAAGGTCCCCATAGACTAACATTGGTGCTCGGTAGGTTTTAGGTGGCGAAGTAGGTAGTCAAAGTTTTTTTTTTTTTTTTTAAAGAGACAGTACTTCGACTATCGAATGGTCGAATAGTTGAACGATTTTTAGTTGGAATCGTTCGATTCAAAGTCGTAGTCGAAGTAGCCAATTCGATGGTCGAAGTAGCCAAAAAAAACCTTCGAAATTCAAAGTATTTTTCATTCTACTCCTTCACTCGAGCTAAGTAAATGTGCCCCATGATGTCTGGTGAGTTTAATAGAGTGAGCTCGAATACATCTTCTAGGCAAAAGGAGCCCCACTATAAGATATATTGGATCTAACTGTCAATGAATATCTGACACCCAAGTGCTGCATGAAGACAGAAAGAGAAACAGATGCTGAGAGAGGAATAGTGAAGATAAACTTGATTATTTCAGAAACAATGCAGAATATTTAATTGATTGTATTTAGAAAGTTGCTTATTTGTGTGATGAAGCTGTATTAAATTTTCATTTTTGCGATAGTTCCCCTTTAATAAAGTCAGGCAACTGCAGTTATTTCCATGTGGCCCTTTAATAAACGAGACTTTTTACCTCTGGAATATGGTGGCTCAAGCAGAAGCGCTTATTGCAGTGCACGCAGAAGTCCGACACTGTCGTGACACTTGTTTTACACTTGGCAAAGCCGCAGGTGTTGTCCGCTCTCATGGTGGTGGCAATTAGGGCATCAAAATCGTCTGCGTCTGCGCTGGAGGCTTTGGAACTGCCAATAGTTTTAGCTGGAAATAGGAAATGATACAAATATCAGTTATTCTACTTATACACTGATCATTCACATGGGGCCACTTGTATAAATATGTAAATGACAGCAGTGGGACCACCCATGTATTAATAAGGGGCATATTTGCACTTTTGCAATAACCGATTGCAACCAATCAAAACATTGCTTCTATTGATCTTCCTGCGGTTGCCTGTATTCAAGGGATACTGTCATGGGAAAACATGTTTTTTTCAAAATGCATCAGTTAATAGTGTTGCTCCAGCAGAATTCTGTACTGAAATCCATTTTTCAAAAGAGCAAACTTTTTTTTTTTTTTTTATTTAATTTTGAAATCTGACATGGGGCTAGACATATTGTCAGTTTCCCAGCTGCCCCCAGTCATGTGACTTGTGCTCTGATAAACTTCAGTCACTCTTTACTGCAAGTTGGAGTGATATCACCCTTTCCCCAAGCAGCCAAACAACAGAACAATTGAAATGTAACCAGATAACAGCTCCATAACACAAGATAACAGCTCCCTGCTAGATCTAAGAACAGCACTCAATAGTAAAATCCAGGTCCCACTGAGACACATTCAGTTACATTGAGTAGGAGAAACAACAGCCTGCCAGAAAGCAGTTCCATCCTAAAGTGCACTGGTTTCTGTGCTGCCATGTAGTAATTATCTGTATTAATTACTAATCTGTATTAATTACTAATCAGCCTTATATTCATATATCAACCCATTAGCAATATATTTAAGACATTGAAACATTTTGTGCATACTGTTAGGGGCAGATTTACTAAGGGTCGAATATCGAGGGTTAATTAACCCTCGATATTCGACCAGGAACTAAAATCGTTCGACTTCGAATATCGAAGTCGAACGATTTAGCGCAAATCCTGCGATCGAACGATCGAAGGATTTTAATCCAACGATCGAAGGAATATCCTTCGATCAAAAAAACGCAGGCAAGCCTATGGGGACCTTCCCCATAGGCTCACATTGAGTTCGGTAGCTTTTAGCTGCCGAACTAGGGGGTCGAAGTTTTTCTTAAAGAGACAGTACTTCGATTATCGAATGGTCGAAAAGTCGAACGATTTTTAGTTCGAATCATCGATTCGTAGTCGAAGTCGTAGTCGAAGTAGCCCATTCGATGGTCGAAGTAGCCAAAAAAACACTTCGAAATTCGAAGTTTTTTTAATTCGAATCCTTTACTTGAGCTTTGTAAATGTGCCCCTTACTGAAAAATGCCTTACCCTTTAAACAAAACAGGGATTGTTTGTCCATATATTGCAATATATTTAAGCTGGCCTACTACGTCAAAGTCATCCCATATCTGGCTAGTTATCATATTTATTTATCATACCCTGGCCCAGTAAGAACTCGAATTCGACTATTCGCCAACTAAAACCTGCCAAATTACTGTTTAAGTCAGTGGGATTGGTCCATGGATCAATTCGGAGTTGTCTGCAGCCTTCCTGAAATTCTGGGTTTTTTTCGGAGAAAAAACTTGAATCAAATTCGAGGTTTTAAAAATTCGAGGTTTTAAAAATTCTATTTTTTCAATAAGTTTTGATTGGTCGAGTTTATGGAAGTTTTGGGGAGTTTTTAAAACCTCGCATGAATTTGACCTTTGATAAATGTGCCTCTAAGTCTACTAGACAATAATTTCAGAATGAAATAAACCCAATAGGCTGGTTTTGCCTCCAATAAGGTTTAATTAAAACTGTGTTTGGATCAAGTACAAGCTACTGTTTTATTATTACAGATAGTGATGGGCGAATTTATTATAAATTCGCTGACGAAATTTCACCGGGGTCAAAAAACAATTGTCGCCGGCGTCAAAAACGGGCGTCGGCTTTAAAAAAAACGAATGCCGACGTCAAAAATGAGACGCCGGCACATTTTCTCAAATTTTCGCTGTTTCGCAAATTTCGCGGGAAATTCACAAAAATTTTCGGCGAACCAAAACGGCGCAAATTCGCACATCACTACCCTATATACTCGAGTATAAGCCGATCAGAGTATAAGCCGAGGTACCTAATTTTACCTACGAAAACTGTGAAAACTTATTGACTCTAGTATAAGCCTAAGGTGAGAAATGCAGCAGCTACTGGTAAGGGTTCCTAAATTGGGCCACAAAAAAATGTAATGATGGAAAAATGTTCCATAATAATAAGTATCAACCTCTGAGTGTTAATGGCCATTCTCTGAACCAGTGGTAGTAGTAATGTTGTTGGATAAAGTGGTAGGGCAGGATTTGGAGACAAATGAGCTGCTTACTGTAGCAATTAAAATGTGTTTTCCAGATTTGTAAAATAAGCAGGGTAGTTTGTGAAATCAAAACACAATGCTAGCATTACATATTGTTTGTAAACAGCAGGTGAAATGGTTTGTATCAGCAGCTGTGCCTCCCAATTTTAAGGGTTGGGAGGCGGAATGACTACACATCTCCTGCCTCTTGTGAATACTGTACTTGATTCATGTGCCTGGCACTTCTACCTTAACTGCACACCGAACAGCAGCACTGGATGTCACGGAAGAAGCTCTGAAGTGTTTCGGAAGCACCGGATATCACGGAAGATGTAGGAGGGGCTATCGGCCCATGCACATATACGGCAGAGAGCCCTGAAGTCCCATAGTATTGCCACAACGAAGCTCTGAAGTGCGTCGGCAACAGCGCATGTCATGCTAGATGTAGGAGGGGCTATCGGCGCATGCCCATATACGGTAGGAACAATTTCATGCACTGAAAATGACGTCTGACTACACTAATAAATACAGACAGGGACAAGGCAGCTGAGCGGGGCACACAAGGACATTTCATGAGCGCAATCGATGCGCTTTGGGTCATTGTGCACATACTAACTCGAGTATAAGCCGAGGCAAACTTCTTCAGCACATTTTTGGTGCTGAAAAACTCGGCTTATACTCGAGTATATACGGTAATTACAGAGACAAAGGGAATCATTTTTGACAATTTGAATTATTTGGATAAAATGGAGTCTATGGGAGATGGCCTTTCCGTAATTCTGAACTTTCTGGATAACGGGTTTCCGGATAACGGATCCTATACCTGTATGAAGAAACAAAAGCATACAGGGTACTATAATGTAATTCTGGGCCGTTCTTATTACAATCATAGGGCATCGCTGGTGGCTATTATCTGTACACATGAAATGATTTTGGGAAAAGTCATGGTAAATAGAACCACAAAATTTTATCTATAAGAATAAAAACACTCCAACGTACCTTTTGCATCTGTGTTTTTCTTTGCTGCAGGTTTTGAACTTGTTGAACTATCAGGTTTACTTCTCCCCCTTTCTTCCTGTCTTGCTTTTTCCCTCTGCACTCTTTCCATGTGTAATGCTTTCAAGTCGACTTTATTGGAACTTCCGCTGCAATTGGTCTTCTTTTGGCTTTTTTCATCTTCCAGTCTGGGTAATTGCAAAGGCGGCCCGGCCTCTGAATCGTTTGTTTGTGAAGATACGGCATCTCCCGAAATTGCTTTGGGTTTGGTGACGGAAATCGTTCTCTCCTTGCCGTCTCCTGTGCTTGTGTGCTCCAGCCCTAATTCCTCAGATATCTGATGGACCAGCAACCGATCATGTGATGTAAGAGATGAAGGAAACACAAGCTGGGTTGTATCGGGGTCTTTCAAGAAATCTTCGATGGTTTTCCTAAGATGGTCTCCAGCTGTAACATCGTCAGTATGTGGATCCAACTTATCATGGTGCTTAAAGGGATACTGCCATGGGAAAAGATGTTTTTTTCAAAAAGCATCAGTTAATAGTGCTGCTCCAGCAGAATTCTGCACTGAAATCCGTTTCTCAAAAGAGCAAACTGATTTAATTAAATTTAATTTTAAGTTTCCCAGGTGCCCTCAGTCATGTGACTTGTGCTCTGATAAACGTCAGTCACTCTTTACTGCTGTACTGCAAATTGGAGTGATATCACCCCCTCCCATTCCCCTAAACACCAATATTACAACTAAAAAAAATACTTTTTGTAGAGTGAATTATTTGCAGTGTAAACAGTGTAATTTAGAAATAAAAACGACATCATAAAAATCATGACAGAATCCCTTTAACGTTCCCAACAACAGGACTTACTTTAAACTTTTCTTTGCTGATAGTTTTTGTGGGATCTGCCCGATTTTGGTTGCTGGGACCCCCTGTATTTGGCTTTTTTTGCTTGTTCCCAACTTTTTTAGCTTGTTTCTCTGGTTTCCCGGGGGTCCCGTTTTCATGAGAGTATTTCTCAGGCACAACATCTTCAAGGTATTCGAAAGCCGTCCTGACTTCTCCACGCTCGTTGAAATACGTTACAAGATCCTTGAGGAACTGGTGGTTGCCGACCGTATGGGAATCACAGATCACCGCAACATGGCGCCGTGCACGTGTTATAGCAACATTCATCCTCCGGTCTTCAGCCAGGAAGCCCACTTCCCCTACGAAAAAAATAAAATAATAATTAACATTAATTATGTTATTTATCTGTAGAAACCTCATATAAATGTATTGTTACTAGAAAACAAAAGTAAAGGAGAATGAAAGGCTAAAACTAAGTAAGCTTTATCAGAAAGTCTACATAAATACACCAGTAAACCCTCAAAGTAATGCTGCTCTGAGTCCTCTGTCAAAACAAACACAGCATTTCTTTCCTTCTATTGTGTACTCATGGGCTTCTGTATCAGACTTCCTGTTTTCAGCTTAAACCTCCTTGCCCTGGGCGTGAGCATGCTCAGTTTGTTCCTCTTCCACCCCCACTCCCTTCTCAGCTGTAATCTGAGTTTAGAGCTATGAGAGAGCAGGAAAAGACTCAGGCAGGAAGTGATGTCAAACCAAGCCAATATGGCAGCTGCTATCCTAAAGAGAGCTTCTAGAGCCGATTACTCAGGCATGGCAAAGCATTCTGCAGAATAAATATAGTGTTATAGCTTGCACTACTGTGTAATCTATTGGCAATGAACTGTCTCAGTAGCTTTCCTTTTCCTTTATAAGTTGTTCACCTTTAAGTTAACTTTAGTATGTTAAAGAATGGTAGCTTCTAAGCAACTTTTCAATTGGCCTTAATTTTTTCTTTTTTTTATAGTTTTGGAATTATTTGCCTCCTTCTTCTGACTCTTTCCAGCTTTCAAATGGGGGTCACTGACCCCATCTAAAAACAAATGGCTACTTTTTATTACTCATCTTTCCATTCAGGCCCTCTCCTATTCATATTCCAGTCTCCCATATCCAATGCCTGGTTGCTAGGGTGATTTACATCCTAGCAACCAGACTGCTGAAATTGCAAACTGGAGAGATGAGGAAAGCAAAATAACTCAAAAATGGCAAATGTAGAAATGGAAACCGGCCAATCAGATCTGCCGCCTCACAACTCATGAACAATTTACAGATTTCCAGTTATCAGAGCATGAACAAGGACACAGATTTCGCCCCTCAGGAATAAGTGGCCTGTGTTCTAATGAAATATGCATAGAAAGTTCCATTACGGATCTTTTTTTCCCCAGCCTTACTGGAAGAGCATATAAACATATAAACTCTTTTTTTTTTTTAACCCTTTCTGTTCTAAGCCCTATGTTGTGCATGCAAACAGGCATTGTTGATTCCATGGCAAGAATGTTTTTAAAGGATAAGTAAACCTTTAAAACAAGTGAATGTAAAATTAATGAGGGTGTTATTCTAAGAACTTTTGCAATGTACATTCATTATTTTTTTTTTTTTTTGAATTCCAAGATATTATGGGATACATGTACTGTTAATATGAATGAATTGTGTCACAACAGCGCCACCTGCTGATCATTTTCCCCACCAGTCTGACCACCAAGTAGTCAAGGAAGTTGTCAGGAGAAAGAAAGAGGCTGCTCTGATGTTCTTCTGCTTAGGGGAAAAAAATTAGAAACCTTTCTCAAATCTTTCCTAAGCAGAAGAACATCAGAGCAGCCTCTTTCTTTCTCCTGACAACTTCCTTGACTACTTGTTGGTCAGACTAAGCAACTTTTCACTTGGTCTTCATTTTTTAATACCATTTTTAATTATTTGCCTTTTTCTTCAGACGCTTTCCAGCTTTCAAATGGGGGTCACTGACCCCATCTAAAAAACAATGGCTCCGAAAAGCCACAATTGTATTGATATTGCTACTTTTTTTCTAACTCCTCTTTCTATTCAGGCCTCTCCTATTCATATTCCAGTCTCTTATTCAAATCAATGCATGGTTGCTAGGCCGATGTGTACCCTAGCAACCAGATTGCTAAAATTGCAAACTGGAAAGATGCTGAATAAAAAGCTACCCCCCCCAGGTCCTGAGCATGCTGAAAGGAGACATTTTGTGTAAAAAAATAAGAATGTACCAGTGCGTTATACTTCTTTAGATATAGAAGAATTGTGCTTAAAAAAGTAGTGTTTCAGGATGATTTATTGAATATTTCTGCAAAAACCCTAATAGTCCTTCCCTTTTCTTCCACTTCTGAATTCTCAGGATGTGCAGGGGAGCCGGTGGCTCTCAGCTCACTGCACTGTAGGACAGGAACCAATCAGCAGATAGCAGGACCCAATAGGGAACTGAAGCGTGTCTGTGCTTGTGTGACTGCAGGGCTGTGATTGGCTGTCCCCCTCCTACTGTGCTTCTGCCAGGGAACATTAGGACACGCCCACCTCTCATTTGAAACAGGGACAGGGACCAGAGAACATCTATAGGGAGCTCCAATAAACGGGCGATTTTTAAAGATAAATATAAATTTTTAGCACCATGTAAAAGCAACCCCATATATTACTCATAATTGCCTACAAAATTAAGGATTTTTCATTTATCCTATATGTCTCCTTTAAACAAAGTACAATTTTCAGTGTGTATATCACAAAAATTTCCAAAAGTCACAAAAAATTCTGGCTCAGTTGTTTGGGACTGGAATTTTACTCCAACTGCGCATGCGCTGAAAACGACGGTCTGCTTCAGATGTTTAACGGGAAAAAAAAGATGGCTGCCGTGAGTTCCCGAGGACCGAATCTTCACCGAGGGGCAAGTAAAAAGTTAGGGGCATTTGCCTCGGGTACCAGTTAGGCGGGGGGGGGGGAGAGGTTAGGGGTTTTTTATGTTATGGTTGAGTTGTCCTTTAAGCATTGAGAAGCAGGAGTATTGTAGAATTTATTGAGTAGCGCAAAGATTATTCCCTTGTCGGATTTCATGATGTGCAAGTGCACTGATACATTTGATGAAACCCTCTTGATGTGTCTCAGCTCAAATTGCTTTTGTTTTCCTGGTGCCTCCGTGAGAAGGAAAGATTGATTGCTAAATCCACAGACGGTGACATTCATTTTGTTTCCCTGCACTTACACTTTATTTGACAAGAAATAAGAGTCATAAGCAATTCCAAAGGAAAACCTTTTTTTTTTTTTTTTTTTGTGACCCAAAATAAATCAGCGACGGCAGAACGTTGTTCCAAAAAGCCACCAGAACGATCTGAACCCAGGGTTTAGCCCAGGAGGGCCCATACTTTACTAATGCGAGGTCTACTTTTAGCGATGTTGTCCCATTAGGATCTACATCTATTTGCATTGTTATCATTCTGGTCCATGGAAAATTTTACTTAAATATTATATTGATTTATGCGAGAATAAAAAAACTCTTCTGTTCCTTCTCTCTTCAGTTCAAGTCAGAATGAAGAAGGTGAAACCATGCAATGTGACCAAAATCTAGCTTTGGAGCAGATATTAATGGATTTGGGAATGCAGTTGGATGCTGTTTTTTTTGGGAACAGCCCTGTGCAGGTCCAGTTTGGTGCAAGTGTAGTTTGGTGCAGGTCCAGTTTGGTGCAGGTCCAGTTTGGTGCAGGTCCCGTTTGGTGCAGGTCCCGTTTGGTGCAGGTCCCGTTTGGTGCAGGTCCAGTTTGGTGCAAGTCCAGTTTGGTGCATGTCCCGTTTGGTGCAAGTGTAGTTTGGTGCAAGTCTAGTTTGGTGCAAGTCCAGTTTGGTGCAAGTCCAGTTTGGTGCAAGTCCAGTTTGGTGCAGGTCCAGGTATTACATTGTAACACTGACACAATTCTTTGCTGAGATTTTACTGGCCAAGATGCTAAAACACCGGCCTATTGGCAACCCTAATATAGGACTCTACTCTGAGACAGAAGTAGTGCAATCAAAATGTGGGGAAAAAATTGGAAGAACGTGCAAGTTTTGTTACCTGCAATGCAACATTCCTTCCCAGAACTCCAGCATTATTGTCCTCATGATGATTTGTTAATGTACAGTAATTGCTATTACAAGCAGTTTCTCCTTGTACTTCATTATGACCTGCACTGCCGGTCCTGACTATATGTTTCTTCCAACAATGTTGCAATAGTGATCTCCCGTACATCCAAAATACCAAGGGGTATATTTATCAAAAAGTTAGAGGTCACCACAGTTCACTAGAGTGAAATTCCGCCACTCTCCATTCATTTCTATGGGATTTTTAAAAGAGTATTTATCAATGAGTGAAAGTTCATCATTTGATAAATAAACCTTTAAAAATCCCATAGAAATAAATGGAGAGTGGAGGAAATTTCACTCTAGTGGACTATGGCGATCCTTAACTTCACACTTAAATATAAATCCAAATCTCACAATACCTTGCATATGTTCTGCCTGACACACCTATGACAATATGCAAACAATGTGCAGAGCATTGTGGGAAACAGCGTTTTGTCTGCAGGAGAACTGACTGCTACAAGTTTGATAGAAATGGTACATGCACTCGGGACTAGCAGCGCAGAGAATAAAAAAGGAGCAACGTAAGCTGCTTGTGATGACAATCATATCACCAAATAACTGTACAACAACTGCACATTTGTAATTAACGTGTATTGCACAGTGGCTTATAGATTTAATATGCTTTTATTATGCATAATGTTATATTATTATAATATTTCTGCTTAATATTTCTCATAAGTGTAATGGGGAAACTGAATGTTGCCCTGTATAAACTGCCTGTGATGGTAAATAAACACAAACCTTTACTGTTGGATCTGACACAGGACAGTACCACGGCTTCTTTTTCTCTTCCTTGAAATCCATCCACAGATTTAATTTCTAGGTCAGGGTACCTTTGTCTGAGGCACTGCCTTAACATATCCACCTGGAATAAATGGAAGGCGTCAACTGAGTGATCTGAAATACACACCTAAATGACGTAATTATATAGTGAATAAAGTACCCCCTCTTGTAAATTATATAGTGAATAAAGTACCCCCTCTTGTAAATTATATAGTGAATAAAGTACCCCCTCTTGTAAAATATAAGGATATTATAAGTTACCGAGGAGTTTCATGACCATATAAAGACACAAGGCCAAAGGTTTTTATACAGGTCATAAAACTCTGAGGTCACTTCTAATATCCTCATATTTTGCAACAGGGGGTACTTTATTTATTATAATACACAAGTTTCAGTGAGTCATGTGACAGAAATGACATCAGAACTCACCATTTATAAGGATATAATTTACAGTCTGGTCCCATAGGGAAATGACCAGACTGTAGATTATATCCTTATAATACACAAAAGCCATGAATATCCTGTAAATTATATCCTTATAAACGGTGAGTTCTGATGTCATTGGTTATAAATGGTGAGTTCTGATGTCATTTCTGTCACATGACTCACTGAAACTTGTGTATTATAATAAATAAAGTACCCCCTGTTGCAAAATATGAGGATATTAGAAGTGACCTCAGAGTTTTATGACCTGTATAAAAACCTTTGGCCTTGTGTCTTTATATGGTCATGAAACTCCTCGGTAACTTATAATATCCTTATATTTTACAAGAGGGGGGACTTTATTCACTATATAATCTACAGTCTGGTCATTTCCCTATGGGACCAGACTGTAAATTATATCCTTATAATACACAAAAGCCATGAATATCCTGTAAATTATATCCTTATAAACGGTGAGTTCTGATGTCATCAGTTATAAACGGTGAGTTCTGATGTCATTTCTGTCACATGATTAATTGAAATTTGTGTATTATAATTAATAAAGTACCCCCAGTTGTAAAATATGAGGATATTATAAGTTACCTCGGAGTTCCATGACCTGTATAAAAACACTCGGCCTTCGGCCTCGTACTTTTATATGGTCATGAAACTCCTCGGTAACTTATAATATCCTTATATTTTACAAGAGGGGGTACTTTATTCACTATATAAACGGCGCGTTCTGACGTCAGAATGCACCGTTTATAACATGGGTCCCTGGCCGCCGAATTTGACACCTCCGCGTTCAAATTGAAAGCCCGAATTGGACGACAGCGCACCCAATTTGGACACCAGTGACCAGAATTGGACGCCGACCCCCCTCCCAACATTTCACACAAAATGTAGATTATAATGCATAATGTACCCCCTACTGAAATCTTTAAAGATATTAGAAGTCACCTCGGAGTTATGTGACCTGTATAAAAGCACGAGGCTCTTCGGCCTCGTGCTTTTATATGGTCACATAACTCCTCTGTGACATAATATCTTTATAAATTACAGTGGGGGTTACATTATCCACTATATTATAAGTGACTGAGGAGTTCCATGACCATATAAAGGCCACAGGCTGGGTGCTTTTATACAGGTCATGAGACTCAAAGATGACTTCCAATATCTTCACATTTAACAAAAAGGTACATTATCTATAATAATGCACAAGTTTCAGTGAACACCTATTGTAACTGATGACATTATATAAAACTGCACTTGCAGGTCTTACAGGCCAAGTGAGAAAAAAAAGTGGTAATTTTGTGAACCAACCTATCGGTCTCTTTGGAACAACTGTCTTCTACAACAGGACCCACAGCACTGCATATGCATCAGTACCCTTCATACTGAGGCAGTACCCTGCATACTGAGGCAGTACCCTGCATACTGGGGCGGTACCATGCATACTGGGGCGGTACCATGCATACTGGGGCGGTACCATGCATACTGGGGTGGTACCCTGCATACTGGGGTGGTACCCTGCATACTGGGGCGGTACCTTGCATACTGGGGCGGTACCTTGCATACTGGGGTGGTACCCTGCATACTGGGGCGGTACCTTGCATACTGGGGTGGTACCCTGCATACTGGGGCGGTACCTTGCATACTGGGGCGGTACCTTGCATACTGGGGTGGTACCCTGCATACTGGGGCGGTACCTTGCATACTGGGGTGGTACCCTGCATACTGGGGCGGTACCTTGCATACTGGGGAGGTATCCTGCATACTGGGGAGGTATCCTGCATACTGGGGAGGTATCCTGCATACTGGGGCGGTACCCTGCATAATGGGGAGGTATCCTGCATACTGGGGAGGTATCCTGCATACTGGGTTAGTACCCTGCATACTTTTTTAGTACCCTGCATACTTGGTTAGTACCCTGCATAATGGGGCGGTACCCTGCATACTGGGTTGGTATCCTGCATATTTTTATTATGCAGAAAGTTATACAGCAATGTCAATATCCTAAAGGGCTGCCCTAATATACTAAATATGGTTCTAAGGACTTTTCATTAAACATGAAAGGATATACAATAATGAAGCAGGCATTATAAGGACCAATCAAGACCTTGCAATGTTCATGTGTACAATATTTTGAGTGCTAACATCCCCCCAAAGTATGATTTTTTAGTGCACTTGTAGCCCAATATGTGCTTCAAAGGGCTTATGCAAGAATGCATGCACAAGTGCAAAGTTTAGTTCACTATTTAGATGGTTGCACTTGTACCTCCTCCTGTGTGTAAGAGGCACATTTGCATTCAGGACGTGTTAGTTCCAGGATTCTCTTAGCATGTTGCTCCTACATGTGTACTGTGAATGTTTAAAGATTCTTACCTGAAGATTATAGGGTGCTATAACTGCAATATCCTGCGGTTTTACACCGGCTTTTGTGAGAGCTTGAATGTGCAAATCCACCAGTCGCACTTCACCTAAAAAGTGATGCAAAAACATAAGCTATTTAAATGGAATCAGTAAAGACAGGTTCCTGGATCTCTGTAATGATGTATAAATTAGTGATGTGTGGGTTAACATTATCATTATATATATGTATACACCTGGAAAGTGATCAGTAGAAGAATGAAAATGCTGCTGTAAAACAGCATTTTCATGAAAACATTCACCACGGGAGTTATTTTTTGGTCTGGCTTTTTGGGTCAAAAACTAGAATTTTTTATGGAAAAAAAATTGGAATTTTTCAAGATTCATTAAACCCCGGTCCTGCAAAAAGCCACAATTCGAAAACCCGGTGTATCAAAATCTGTCGAGGTCATATATAAGTCAATGGCAGATGTCCCTATCCCAATTTGAAGATATCGTGGTCTGCACTGGGTTTAGCCCAATGATCCAAAGAATTCAGGGTTTTCAGGCAATCATCAGAAAAATTGAGCGATTTGGGTTTTCACTCGATTTTCCATCCCGATCCAGTTATTTTGAGTTATTTTAAAGGGGAACTATCATGAAAATTTGATATAAGCTTCAGCATACTGAAATAAGAAACTTTCTAAATACAATCAATTACAAATTCGGTACTGTTTCTGAACCCAGCATCTGTTTCTCTTCATTCTTTCTTCATGCAAGAGTAGGGTGTCAGCTATTCATTGACAGTTAGATCCAATATATCTTATAGAGGGGCTTTTGCCTAGAAGATATTTAGAGCTCACTCTATTAAAATAACCAGACATCACATCTCTCTACATGCAGAATTTGTGCAAAAGGCAGTTATTTTGTTAGATTTTGTTTGTACTGGAATCAGTTATTTAAGTGATCTCTGCTAGGAAAGGGAGCCCTCCTATAAGATATATTGTATATCTGTCATTGAATATCTGACACCCAACTGCTGCATGAAGACAGAATGAAGAGAAACAGATGCTGAGAGATGAATAGTGAATAAACTTGATTATTTCAGAAATAATGTAAAATATTTGATTGTATTTACAAAGTTTCTTATTTCAGTATGCTGAAATTGAAATTAAATTTAAATTTTCGCCTTAGTTCCCCTTTATTGATAAGGCAAAATCGTGGATGAGAGTTTGCCCGAGCTTTTTATTAAACAAAATAGAGAAAATCAGATTTTAGTCAATAACCCCCTAAAATTGGCTTTTAGGATTGTGTTTGCACACAAAAGCCTAAACATTTTTGTTAAAAAATTAGGATTCATGGAAAATCCTGCTTTGTAGTTGCCACACTGGTCTATGCTTAATTTTGTATTGGGGACAAGTTTTGAATTTTTTTTTCGATCTACCTGGGTTTCCTTTGGATTGCTCGTCTTCTACTTCCATTTCAAAGAGGCCACAGTGAGCAGTGTCAATGAGCAGTAAAGGGATGCTGGTCTCCTCAGTTACAGAAACTCCTGGTAAATCCCTAAATGATCAGAAGAGACAGAAGTTCAGCCTGCAGCAGGCTCATGTAGCGCACTTATCCACAGAATACATAGGGGTATATTTATCAAAGAGTGAAGTTAGAGGTCACCACAGTCCTCTAGAGTGAAATTCACTTAGACTGTAAGCTCTACGGGGCAGGGACCTCTTTCCCAACATGTCTCATACCACTTAATCTCTTTGTCCTATGATTCTGTATATATTTATTATGTAAATTGTCTCCCCCATGTATATATATTGGAATTTTATGCACTGTACAGCGCTGCGGCTCCTTAACAGCGCTTTACAAATAAAGATATACATACGTACATTCAAATTCCGCCTCTCTACATTCATAGCTATGGGATTTTTAAAGTTTTTAATGTTGGTCAATACTTTACGTAGTATAAAAACTTGGTCTTACTTCAACAAATGATGAGCGACCGAGGAATGAGCAATAAGCCGCCCTCCGTACAGCGCGTCTGACGCCCACTGCATTATAGACTGATGCATGCGGTACTGAACGGTCAGCATTTTCACTACTTTCTCTCCATACTTATCAGTGACGCGCTCCATCAGGCTAAGAGATAAGCCATTAGCTGCAGCCCTGTATAAACACAAAGTACAACGGTAAACATGCAACAGCCACTCCCAAAACTTTGAGTTTATGAGCTCAGAAGTCCTAACTATTCTATAGAAAAAGGAGATGTAAATGCCCCCTCTGGCAACCAAAAACATGCAGAGGCTCCCTGTGCTGGCTCAACAGTTAAAGGGGAAATAAGACACTTTCTAAATATAGTAGAAACTCCATTTTACATCACCTGATTTTAAGTTTTCCCTCATTTTACATTGTTGTTTTGTGGTCCCATCTGTATATTATGCATAATACATTTCCCTGGTTTTATATTTTCCTGGATTTTGCACCATTTTTTTCTGGTCCCCTGAAAAACGTAAAATGGGGGTTCTACTGTACAATCAATTAATAATTCTGCACCGTTTAAGATATAATCAAGTTACTCTTCAGCATCTCACTCTCCACAACCTTCATGCTGAGGTCTGGGTCAGTCACTCTTCATGCTGAGGTCTGGGTCAGTCACTCTTCATGCTGAGGTCTGGGTCAGTCACTCTTCATGCTGAGGTCGGGGTCAGTCACTCTTCATGCTGAGGTCGGGGTCAGTCACTCTTCATGCTGAGGTCTGGGTCAGTCACTCTTCATGCTGAGGTCGGGGTCAGTCACTCTTCATGCTGAGGTCGGGGTCAGTCACTCTTCATGCTGAGGTCGGGGTCAGTCACTCTTCATGCTGAGGTCGGGGGTCAGATTTTGATTGACGGGTAGGTCTAATACATCTTTTAGGGGGAGGGGCTCCCTTTCTTAGTGGAATAATTCAAATAACCAACTCCAGCACCAACAAAAGGTAACAAAATATCAGACACTGGCAAACACCCTGCACACAGAGAAACAGGATTTCCATCAGAGCTGATTATTTTTTAAACAGTGAGCACCTAGGTTAAGGGTGTAACCCCCCCCCAAAAGGATGTATTAGACCAAACCGTCAATCAAAAACTGACTCCACCTACTGCATGAAGGCAGAATGAAGAGAGAAAGGTTGCTCAGAAGGGTAGAGTGAAGAGTAGCTTGATTATTTTATAAATGGTTAAAAATTTCTTAATTGATTATATTTAGAAAGTTTCTTATTTCCGCAAGATGAAGCTTATAGAAAATGTTCAGATAGATCCCCTTTAACTGTATGGAGAAGCAGCATCTTTTCTCACACTACTCACTTGACTGGTGACAGCCCAGAGAGAACGGGTCAAGTAATGCCAGCAATATCCCCTTAGCATGAGACTCTCAGTGAGATAGAACAGGGAATAGTACGTTCTTCTGAGACTCCCTGCTGTAAAGGTGTTAACGGTTAAAACAAACGTAAGAGGAGTGGAACCCCATGCCAACTGGAATGCCAGTTTCTTACTTGTGTGAGATTATAGTTGGAGGTAGTTGCTTGTGATCACCAGCCAAAATACACTTCTTAGCCTGCAGCAGAGAAATCCAGCAGCTCGCTTCTAATGCCTGCGCACACTCATCAATCACCACTAGGTCAAAATAATCTTCCGGAAGCAATTTCAGAGGGCCGTCCAGTGAAGCGCCTGGTAAAGAAAACTTTCTGATGAACATCTAGATCAGTGTGTGCAACATTTTTCATGTAGCCAGTTGATTACTCGTCAAACTGCATGTTTGAGGGGTCCTATTATTATTATTAGAATGATGATGTCATATAAAGAAGTTTGTGAAGTCCTTGGAGTGCTATGTTTGGCTCGTGTTCCTCCAGTTGGATAGTCCTGATGAGGCTCGGGATTCCAACCTTCCACCATATGCAAACTGCTTATCCTCTCTATTTCATAGTTAAGGTGCCTACCTAGCCGAAATAATTTCAACCAAGGGGAGAAAAGTCACAAAACACCAGCCATTTACTGCACCCTTCCAACATAGGTACTTAAAGGGATACTGTCATGGGAAAAAAATTTTTTTTTCAAAACGCATCAGTTAATAGTGCTACTCCAGCAGAATTCTGCACTGAAATCCATTTCTCAAAAGAGCAAACAGATTTTTTTATATTCAATTTTGAAATCTGACATGGGGCTAGACATTTTATCAATTTCCCAGCTGCCCCTGGTTATGTGACTTGTGCCTGCACTTTAGGAGAGAAATGCTTTCTGGCAGGCTGCTGTTTTTCATTCTCAATGTAACTGAATGTGTCTCAGTGGGACATGGGTTTTTACTATTGAGTGTTGTTCTTAGATCTACCAGGCAGCTGTTATCTTGTGTTAGGCAGCTGCTATCTGGTTACCTTCCCATTGTTCTTTTGTTTGGCTGCTGGGGGGAAAAAGGGAGGGGGGGTGATATCACTCCAACTTGCAGTACAGTAGTAAAGAGTGATTGAAGTTTATCAGAGCAGAGGCAGCTGGGAAATTAACAATATGTCTAGCCCCATGTCAGATTTCAAAATTGAATATAAAAAAATCTATTGGCTCTTTTGAGAAATGAATTCCAGTGCAGAATTCTGCTGGAGAAGCACTATTAATTGATTCATTTTGGAAAAATTTTTTTGCCCATAACAGTATCCCTTTAAAGGACCAGTAACATAAAAAAATGTTTTAAAAATTCGTTAATATACATTAAAAAAAAACAAAAAAAACCCAAGACAAATTAAACTTTAAAATCGGAACGTCTTTATTAAGAAATAACTTACCCTCACTACCATTTAATGTATAACACTTGTCAACATTGAACCTCATTTTCCAATTTGCTGCACAGTTTTCCAGATTAGTTAAATCACTCTGCAAAGTGGCAGCATCCTGCATGAAACATTTAAAGGGCAACTAAAGTCTGACATAGAATAATGTAAGAAATGCTGTATTTTGTATACTAAATATAAACATGAACCAACTGCACGGGAAGCCCAATTAAACAAATGATTTATGCTTTTAAAGTAGCACAGGGGGCTGTCATCTTGTAACTTTGTTAAATATCTTTGCAATACCAAGACTACGCACTTGCTCTGGGCTTAAATTGTGAGGTTAAGCTTAGGGATCGTCATTAATGATCAAAACAGAACAATTCAAATAATATCTGCCAGAAGCTGATACGGGAAGACTGATTAATAATCAGAATATACAGACTGCACTGGGTCTGCGGATACAAATCTACACAATTGTTACAGGGAAATAAACAAAGATGCTCGAGTTCTGGGAAGTAAGGTGGGGGTTTGAAAGTATGATCATTTCCCTGCACAGCAGTTAGGGACCATCTGAAGTTTCCTATCCGTTTCCTATCCGCATGCAGTCAGAGCAGGTAAAACGAAGGGTGAATTTCACTGCATACAGTCAGGTTTCTTATATAGGTTTCTTATAAAAACGATAGACATTTTTTAATTAAAGTATATTGGAGATAGGTTTCTCTTTCATTAAAGAAAGTAAAAATGGGTTTTTATTTTTTTGCCTTTACATTCCCTTTAAGTATCATCAGCAAAAACAGAGACAGCACTTACAAAGCCCACCACAATTAATATCTACTTCCCGTTGTCATTATACCCGAGAATAAAAAGTTGTCATTCTAATAACTAAAATGTATTTGCATTATGATGGGAAGGTGCCAATAAATGATCGGTTCCCATTTCCCTCCCCTTCATTGGAAACATCTGTAAGATTCATACTGTGAATGTCTGAAGTTCACCTCTTCAGGAAATCAATGGCAAAGCCAAACTTATGCAGAAGTATTGGGTGACATGGGTCACTGTGACTCACCTGTGTTTGTCGCAAGTATAACATTGGCCCGTTTTAAAGTTTCCACCATGGCGGCTTCTTCTCTCACTTTCAGTTCTTTTCTTAGAGCTTTAATTTCCATTTTGTACCCACTTTTCTCTTCCTTGCCGCGCAGCTTTTTCATTTTAGCCTTTCAAACAAAATGAAATGATTTAATAAGGGGCAGAAAATATCTTTCCTAAATTCTATAAACAAAAGATAATGATAGAGAACTACTGTTGCACAATTATAAAACCATAAAAGCAATGGAAACTGTGCGCCAACGCATTTTTAGCATGTGCAAAGCAATTTGTGATCCCTGTGGGTAGTTCTAATAAGTCTAAGGATAACGGAAAATACTTAGATGGAAAAAGTCTCTGAAAATGGTGTGACGTTATGCCCATTTAAAGTCCAAGTAACCAACTTAAAGCCCAATGTATATTGTTACAATCGTGTATGGTTTTTATTGCTCTACCGGTCTTGAACCTCAAATAAGCAACTGTCCCCTGAAAACACAGATGTCTGCAGTTTCAGGCATTACCTGCTTATATGTAGTCAGCATTCTGTGACATGAGCACCTCACTTTCAAGGTTTCTGTGAGAAATGGTGGGCCCCATAAGCTCAACTAGTCTGCCCAACACAATTCTTCCTAAACTTTTCTCTAGTCCACCTAAACCATGCCCCTTTCATGAGAAACCCTTTCACTGTGGTGCTGACTTCCTGATTTAAACCTTGTCCCTGATAGGAGTCCTCCTTGTACCCACTGAAAGTGGTCCTGCTCACCTCAGATGGAGTGCTCAAGGTAATGCCTCACACCAGCCTAGGCAAGGAGGCTTATGCCTGGATTAGTCTCCTGCATATAGAATTCACCTCTCTGATAGAGACCAATCACAGGAAAAAAAGCATTCTAAAGGCTCTTTTACCCTTAAACGTTCTTTGACACACTTACTTTCTTTATTCCCCAAAATTCTGTTATTCATCCTCAGTCATACCAACTATAGTAATGTGTATCCTTAAAGGAGAAGGAAAGGCTAAATTTAAGTAAGCTTTATCAGAAAATTCTATATAAATACGCCCGTAAACCCTCAAAGTAATGCTGCTCTACGTCCTCTGTCAAAAGAAACACTGCATCTATTTTCCTTCTGTTTTAGACTTCCGGTTTTCAGCGTAAACCTCCAGGGCACGGCTTGAGCATGCTCAGTGTGCTCCTCTCTCCCCCTCCCTGCTCTAATGTGACCCCACAGCTGAGTGAGCAGGGAGAGAGTCAGGCAGGAAGTGATGTCACACCAAGCTAATATGGCAGCTGCTATCTTAAACAAACAGAGAGAGCGTCTAGAGCTGTTTACTCGGGTATGGTAAAGCGTTCTGCAGAATAAATTATTGTGTTATAGCTTGCACTATTGTGGCTAATCTATTGGCAATAAACTGCTCTGGTAGATTTCTTTCTCCTTTAAGATTAACAATATATTATGTGAGCATTTCACATTTGTAGCCCTAAATTGCTGCTGACCAGAATTCTAAGCATACTCAGAGGATGAGAGTTGTAGTTTTCAAAGGGTGAGGGTTATGTATGTACTTTGTTGATTTTACCGTCACAGCTAATACCCTGTCTCAATACAGTCTATAACGTGACTTACAAAGGTTTGGTCAATATCTCTCCTTATGTCGGCCACAATCTGTGCATTGTCACCTCGTGCCAGCACGGCATCCAGGGAATGATGCTGTAAGGATTCCAACAGGCGAGCCGGGTGACCCAGACGCAAGATCTTCTCTTTAAAAGTAGACAATCGCTCCACCAGATTGTCTACAGCGACATTTGAAGGGGCACAGCAAAGGACCTATGGAAACAAAATAAAGTACAATCAGCAGATAATCCTATAAACAGGGGTTTACTCCTATTTTTCGTATAGACACTGAATAAAATGTTATCAGCTGCGGTTAGGGTTGCCACCTTTTTTAAAATTCTCTACCGGCTGGTGGGGGGCGGGGACACAAAGGGGCGGGCAGTGATGTCAAAAGGGGGGGCGTGACATCAAAAGGGGCGGGGCTGCGCCATGGACGCTAAAAGAAGCAAAAGAAAAGCTAAGTTCCAGGGGATTGGGGGCAGGCCGAGGGCTCTTTTTAATCATATTACAAATTTACCGGCAGCTATGTTGCCGGTAAATTTGTAATACAGGCCCCGGCCTTGGCAGGTATTTTACTGGTAAAATACCGGCCGGGTGGCAACCCTAGCTGCGGTCCCCATCCTCCTTCACATTTAAAGGAACAGTTCAATGTAAAAATAAAAACTGGGTAAATTGATAGGATGTGCAAAATAAAAAAATCTAATATAGTTAGGAAAAAATGTAATGTATAAAGGCTGGAGTGACTGGATGTCTAACATAATAACCAGAACACTACTTCCTGCTTTTCAGCTCTCTAACTCTGAGTTAGTCAGTGACTTTAAAGGGGATCTATGTCGAAAATGAAAATTTAACATCAGCTTCATCTTGCTGAAACAAGAAACTTTCTAAATATAATTAAAGATGTTGTACCATTTATAAAATAATCAAGTTACTCTTCACTCTCCCCCTCTGAGCAAGCGGTCTCTCTTCATTCTGTTTTCATACAGTAGGTGGAGTCAGTTTTTGATTGACAGTTTGGTCTAATACATCCTTGGGGGGGGGGGTTGCGCTCTTAACCTAGGTGATCACTCTTTAAAAATAAACAGTTCTGATGGAAATCCTGTTTCTCTGTGTGCAGGGCGTTTGCCAGGGTCTGTTATTTTGTTACTTTTTGTTTGTGCTGGAGTTACTCTGCTACGGAAGGGAGTCCCCCTAAAAGACGTATTAGACCTACCTGTCAATCAAAATCTGACCCAGACCTCAGCTTGAAGAGAGCATGAAGAGTGACAGGTTGTTGAGAGTGAGATACTGAAGAGTAACTTGATTTTTTCTTAAACTGTGTAGAATTTTTAATTGATTGTATTTAGAAAGTGCCTTATTTCAGTGAGATGATTACATTCTTATTTTTGCAATAGATCCCCTTTAAGGGTGGCCACATGAGACATAATTGTTCAGTGAGTTTGCAATTGATCCTCAGCATTCAGCTCAGATTCAAAAGCAGTTATGAGCCATGTGGCTCCCCCTCAAGTCACTGATTGGTTACTGCCTGGTAACCAATCAGCGGAAACCAAGAGAGCTGCAAAGCAGGAAGTAGTATTCTGGCTATTATGTTACACATCCAGTATCTCAAACCTTTATACATTACATTTTTGGCTAGCTAACTACATTAGAAACATTTTTTATTTTGCACAGTTTTTATTTTTAAACCGAACAATTCCTTTAACAGTCAAGGCCTAAAGCCTGACTGAGTGTGCAGCTTATTGCCCCATGTATTGGGCTCACAGGACCCCTTACCCATTGTAAATCTGACCAAAAATCAGTCACATATGTATAGGACAGTTTTAAAAATACTTTCAAGGGAGGACTGCATCAGTACATACAGTCGTAGTTCAATCTGCCTTATTATCTCCTCGGCCAATGATCGGATCAGTCGATCTGTCCAGCATATGGGTGGCCACTGTAACCCTTACAGTTTTAACAACCTTAATAGACTCTTGCTCACCTTCAGTCCTTCCTTCACAGCTTGAAGAATAATTTCTACAACTGTGGTGGTTTTACCCGTACCCGGTGGACCATGAATAACAGCAACCTCTCTCTGACCGAGAGAAAAACTCACAGCTTCTTTCTGTGAATCATCCAAGGACAAATTGAAAAATTCCGCAGGTCCTAAAAATATACAAAATTAACATTCAGGTCCAGCAACCTATATCAAATAATAAGCAGGCATAATATACTGGTCATCCGTTCAAAAGCTCCCGGTTCACTCATTATATGCATGTATGAAGTAGGAGTGGTGGACGCTCACCCCCTCCCTTTGCCCGGGTTCCATTACACGCATGTGTATAATGAGTGAGCTGGAGTACTACCCCCTACTCTACATAGTCCCTGCTCCCACCTGCACAGGTGATAACTCCATTAATTGCCCCATATCCTGTAATTACCCCTCATTGCAGAGTAAGCGAGCTGAGCTCAAGGGTGCCATCTCCTTCTCTTCCATAATCTTCGGGTTTTCTTCCAAATCTTTGGCTATTTCCATCACTTTTGGCGCATGCGCAGTTGTCCGGAATGGCCGACACACAGCTTACTTTCCGAAGATTACCGAAGAGAAAAAGATGTCGCCCGTGAGCTCCACTGCGCTTACTCTGCAACGAGGGGTAATTACAGGATATGGGGCAATTAATGGAGTTATCACCTGTGCAGGTGGGAGCAGGGAGGAGGGACTATGTAGGGTAGGAGGTAGTGGGCTACTGCACCTTTAAATTAACTTTAATATGATCTAGACAGCATTCGCAATAATTTTTTTTTTTTTAATGTTTTTGAGTATTTAGCTTTTTGTTCTGCAGCTCTCCAGTCTGGGATGTCTATGGTCCAATTTACCCTAGAAACCAGGCAGTTGTTTAAATGACAGCATAGCAGAAAGCCTGAACAGACAGATAAGTAATAAACAGCAGCAACAACAATAAAATTGTAACCTCAACAATCGTTTGTTGGCTGCCGGGGTCAGTGACCCATTTTGAAAGCTTGAAGGAGACAGCAGAAGAAGACAATGAATTAAAAAAAACTATAAAGAAGAAATGATTACGGACAATTGAAAAGATGCTAGGAATGGGACATTTCATAAAAATAAAAGGAGAACTATCCCTTTAAACGTGAATGTATTTTGTATCTCTCTTTTATTTGTATTTATCTTTTATTTGCAATTATCTTTTATTGACCCCTGTTTGTTCTAGTATGCTCTTTATAAAATAAAAGCATACATACAAAGTATGTAACAATTGTTTTTTCTTGATGGGTTTGAATAAAACGAGCAAAATCAGGTCTTACTTTTTTGTACTGAGTGACTGGGTTCAGATGAGCAGAAGAGGACATCAATGAGATTAGATGCTTGTCCACTTCGGTATTGGCCTAATGTGGTCAAAGCTCTGGAACAAATGGCAGAATAAGAGAGTTCATCATTTATTATCAATATAAAGGCAATCTGTTTGCCTGCAGCACTTGCAAAGTGTACCATTAATATTTCTATTTTCAGTCTAAGCATGACATTTCTCCATGGTAAACTTCAGATTAATATACCTACTGATACAATTCAATGAAGCTCATGTTATAGACCTATTTGTTTAAGGGATGCACCGAATTCACTTTTTGGGATTCAGCCAAATCCCCGAATCCTTCGTAAAAGATTCGTCCGAATACGGAACCGAATCTGAACCCTAATGAACCGAATCTGAACCCTAATTTGCATATGCAAATTAGGGTCTGGAAAGGAAAAAAGTGGAAAACATTTTTTTACTTCCTTGTTTTGTAACAAAAAGTCACGAAATTCCACTTCCGCCGCTAATTTGTATATGCAAAATAGGATTTGGTTCGGCCAGGCACAAGGATTCGGCTGAATCCGAATCCTGCTGAAAAAGGCCGAATCCTGGATTCAGTGCATCCCTAATTTGTTTATTCAATAAATTCTGATTAGTCAGACAGACACCTCCCTGTAACCTTGCAACTGTCCTGCAGGACTGTGTGTAATACTTGTGGAAACCTTTGCTAGTACCGGTTATCCAGAAAGCTCTGAATTACAGAAAGCCATCTACCATAGACTAAATTTTATCCAAATGCTTTCCTTTTTCTCTGTAATTATAAAACAGAAACTTGTACTTGATCCCAAATAAGATATAATTAATCCTTATTGGAAGCAAAACCAGCCCATTGGGTTTATGGGGAGGCATATTTATTAAAGGTCATATTTCGAATTCAGGTGAGTTTTTCTAAAAACTCTATTAAATTCAAATATACTCGAAATTCAACTGGGGGGGTTTTATAAAAAAAAAAAAAAATTTTAAAATTCGGACTAATTTTACCGATTCGAAAATCGAATTAGACCAAACTCAATTTGAGTTGAATGTCAGGAAGGCTACTAAATTGCATAAGAGCCCTGGCCCGCTCGCACCCCCTGCTCCCCCGGTAGTTCCACCACTGGTCAAAGCTGTCTAAACGACCAATATCAGCAGCATTATCTGCCCGTGTATGGCCACCTTAACTATATTAGTAACATTTTTTATTTTGCATAGCCTATTTACCCAGTTTTTATTTTTACACTGAACTGTTCCTTTAAAACGTTTAAAAAGTTATAATGTATTTTGGTTACGCAAGGTTTGCTCTTATGCAGTCTGGGAAATGCATCTGCTGTAATGCCCAATTAGAAAAGTAATTAATCAACTGCAGTAATCTAACTTCTTACAGGTAAATGCATACATGCATACTACTACTTTCTATTAACATAACAGTGGAAGCAAGCATTAACTTACCTTTTTATTCTTTTGTAGGTAACATCGTTTGCTAATTTCAGGAGTCGATAGGTAGACTCGTTCCCTAGATTTAACCCATCATTACCGGATTCATCAAAAGCCACATTAATAAGCTTCTGTGTAACACCAGCCACAATCCCTGTAGCAAGCTGTTCATTTGGGCTATTTGCTTCATACAGTCCCACAATATCGCCTGCAACACAGACGTATGGGTTACTGAACATGCAATTCATTTATGTCAACAGCTCGACACTTAGGGGCAGATTTATAAAGAGTCGAAGTGAAAATTCGAATTAGATTTTTCCAATTTTTTTTTTTTTGGTCAAAACTCTCAAATTACATTGTGAATTATCCAAACTCGATTTGAGTTTTAATTCGTGAATTATCATACTCTGGCCCTTTAACAACTCGAATTAGACTATTCGCCACCTAAAACCTGCCGAATTGCTGCATAAGTCAATGGGAGAGGTCCAGGGATCAATTTGGTGATGTTTGCAACCTTCCTGGCAGCTCAGTAATTCAGGTTCAGACTCCAAACGGTTAAATTTTTGCAACATTTAGTTGATCCATTTCTCAGCAGCATCTCTGGAGTATTAGCAACTATTGTATCAATTCTAACAGCTCGCTGTAATGAAACCAAGAGATTCTGTCAGTAGGGACAAAGATAAGAAATTTATGAATTAAGGGGCAGATTTATCAAAGGTCAAGATGAATTTTGAATTAAAAAAATTCGAATTTCGAGCTATTTTTGTGTATTTTGACTAGGGAATAGTCCAAATTTGATTCAAATTTGAAAACATTTTGAAAACTGGAATATAGAAATTTATCATGTATTGTCTCTTTAAAAATTCGACCGACAATTTCGCTATCTAAAACCTGACGAATTGCTGTTTTAGCCTATGCGCTATTCCTTTGATTCGTGTGATTCGAATTTGGCTGAATACGGACCTATTTGATCGAAAACGGACCTATTCGTGCAAAAAAAAAATAAATTTGACTTCATTTCGGTTGGTCTTTTTGAATTGGAACTTCGAAATTTTTCAAATTCGACCCTTGATAAATATGCCCCTAAATGTTTCATTTTAGAACATTTTACAGGGTCGGCGACCCCCCTCCCAGAGCTGCTTTAGAAGGTGAAAAATGACACTTTTCACTTCAATATTAGAAAAAGTGTCACACATGGAAAATAGAAAGTAACTGAAAAAGGTCATTATTTCTGGTGAACTATCTGAAAACAAGTAGGTGTTTGAAGATGAACAACCCCTTTAATAAATCTGCCCCTTAAATCACACTGGAAAAACCCTTGAGAGAAGGTGAATACTCTTTACGATGGAGATGTGGAGAATAACAGGGGCTGTGTTCACTCAGGCGGAAAAGCCAGAAAAGAATGGAATTAATTTGTAATGTGATAAAGGGGGTGGAGCTGGGAAAGGTTTCCATTCAGGAAGTAGAAAAGTAGTGCCGTATGGGAGGAGGGTTGAGATGAAAACACCACATAGTCTTTACACTAGTGCAATGTTATATCTGCTAGTGAGTCCATAGTCTGTCAGCAGTCTATTTCAATACAAACCTGGACCAAAGTTGTTACTTGGGAGCACTGATTCAGAGTCATATTTCCTGGGCGTGAAAGTGACGAGTAGTCGTCCATACAACCCTGTCCTTTGGTTTGCGATCTGCAGCTTTAAAAGGCAGACTCCTCTACGCTGCAGTTCTTTTAAAGAGACATTTTCCTGCCAAGTTCTATAAAGAAAACAGATTACAGAGCTCAAAAATTGCTGTTATTTTATATAAAGGACCATACACAAGATTTTTTTGCTTTTTTTTCAGCTAGGACACTGGATTTTACTGCTTTACACAGAAATCAGGAACAGGAATAGACGGATGTGATGCAGGAGAGTTCGGCCGGCATCCCATGATCCACTGGGCTGGTCCAAAACCACACATTACTATGGGAAAGGTTGGGGCAGGCAGTGAGGCGAGAGCAAAGCTGAGGAATTTTAAAAAAATGTCAGAAAATGTGTCTGGTTAAAAGCAGTTGGGGGAACACTTGGAATATAGAATGTTGGATTAGAACCATATATGAGAGCCCACTAAGCCCAAAATTTCATACCAAAATTACAGAGATGTCTTAACACTCCATGATTCCTAAGCTCCTCCCTCCTAGGCAGTGGATGGGTTTAAGCCCTACAATTTGGAAATCTCTCATGTCTCCCAATTTCTCAGCATACCCTTGGAACTATAAGTAGGGTGACCTTTACACCATGTTTGTGTAAGAAACACTCACCCTGGTGGTCTAGTGGGCCGACGGGGACGCTCACCAATTGATATTTCTTCTGCCTAAATGCCGGCAATACTAGGGCACGGCGCGCACTTACAGGTTTTACGTGCCGTGCGCGGGACGTCATCACGCCGAGTAGCATGAAATTCAAATACTTAAGGCGGGTTTGAGCTCAAACTCATTGCCCATTGTTAGGTCTAACTTGTTAGTTTCTGGGTGTGAATTCTGTGTAGTTTGATTCCTGTTTTGACCCTTGCCTGCCTGACTATACTGAACTCTGTCAATCCTAACCCTTGCCTGCCTGAATATTGTGAATTTTACTGGTATTGACCCTTGCCTACCCTTGATCTTTGAACGCTGCCTGTACCGACCCCAGCCTGATTGACCTTGCTTGAACTCCACCTGAACTGACCACTGCCTGTCTCAATCTGCTTGAACTCTGCCTGTACCGACCCCGGCCTGTCAGACTAAGCTTTTTGTCCAATACCTGTTGCCTTCCGTCCAAAACCTCAGTAACGACTGTGCCCCTTTGCCTGTCCAGAACTCTTGCTTTGCTCCTCTCTTATTAAGACCTGGTGGCATCTGAGTAGCTGAGGGCACCTCCCGAGGCCAAAAGCGGCTGCTACAGGCGGAAGCAGAGCCGTGACCAGGGAGCTTGGCATCTGTTCTGGATTTAGGGAGCCGATCGTGACAGTTTGAATATACAGATAACCTTGCTAAAATACACAGTTCTGGGCTCCCAGCCTACGTCAACAGAAACAGGTTGATTCCAGTGCCAGCGGAACAATACAAGCAGCAATAGGATTTACCTACATTTAAAGATGGTCAATGTTCTGTAATATAAATGAGCCCTTGAAACTTCTCTGCTGTCCTGAATATTCTCAGAACTATAAATAATTAGGGGGACCACCTGAAGACAATTTGAGGTCATTGTTGCAGTGGGTAAACCTGGCATTAGGGTTGTCACCTGCCCGGTATTTTACAGGCCTGGCTGGTAAAAATGCTGGTTGATCTCAATGTTATTAATAGGGAAAAAAGATAAATATAGGTATTTTTTTTTTTTTCTAGAAAAGTTGGCAACCCTACCTGGCACTATATTACAATGTTCCTATATATCTCAGTCTCAACCCTGTTATGTGTGGAAGAGGGACCTGATAAAATGTACTGCCCTGTGTGCAAAATGTATCTGTATAGAAGTATTTGCAGCCTGACTTTGTAGCTAGCTAGAAAGAGACATTACTGTTTCCTGGAGTAGAATAATAATAATAATAACAATAATAAGGGCTGGAAATAGGGGTAGGCACGTGACTAGGGCAAAAGCTTGGTGGCGCCAGGCACGTGCCTCATAAACAGCCAATCCCTAGTCCGCCACTGAGATTGGTTCAGTTCCAGTCAAAGCTTGCTGATGCACGCGCGTCCCCGGTTAAGCGGGGTGGGCTGTGCACGCGCAGCTGGCATTGCCCAGCCCTGATTATAATAGTTCTTCTTCTTAATGGAACTCGGTGAAACTTATGTAAAGTATTTACAAGGAGTAGCAGCTCCTACTCTCCCTGACAGAGTGACAACATGACACTAGACAGACATTATCATTGTTACTACTCCCAGCTAAGGGCCTGCGCTTCAGCATGAGGTAAAGAGGCCTGGGAGTAGTGCAACACTATACTTATATGTAGAGAGTCGCAGGTCGGTTCTATGTAAGTAGAAGACATCAATAAGGAAACCCTCACCTCTTCTCTTGTATCTCTGCCTCTCTCTCTTCCCTCAGGAGCTCCAACTGCCTCTCCACAAACTCCTCCATATCCTGACACACACAGTGCAGGCGATGAGATCTCACTACCCGGTACCACAATGACACTAGGCAGTCCGTCTCTCTGTTCAGTGCGCTTCCTGTGACAGGCGGAACTTCCAGTCCGCGCTCTATGTTCCCTGACGGACGCCTTTTCTAAAGCAACAGTGCTAGCGGATGCGTTTTCGGGAAGGACGCGATGGCGCTCGCGGTGTGCGGACGGATAGCTCGGAGTCTGATAGGCAGAGAGGGAGTTCGCTGTGCGGCAGCAGGTGAGGGGCGCGCTGGGGCCACTGGGGATGGAGGGGACCACGTGTAAGGGTTTGTTTATACGTGACATTGACTGGGGGTCATAGGGTTACAGTATCTGCTGCTGTCGAGTTGTCATTGGAAGAAGCACATGAGAGAGTGCCAGGTTGTTGGCAAGAGTAGAGAGGCTTCAATTTGCAGCTTCTTTTACTTCCTGCTGTTAAACAACAATTGCCAGAAGCTTGTGAATGGGCCGCACAACTGGGCAAGATGTGTTCAGTATTCCTGTATTTCTTTAGCTCTGCATTGGGCGCAAAGTGCTCGGATAGTTGGCAACTCTCACGGATTTCCAGTCGCCCTTATTTATACCCAGGGTACAGTTCTGGCGAGATTGATGTGCTGACATTAGACAAGTCCATTGACAACTTTCCCAAGTGTTATTGATTGCATGTAAGGTCACACTGGTCTACTGGGGTTCTGGGGAAAATCCCTTAATTTGTTTATAAATAAGGAAAATCCCTGTGGGTCCCTTAATTTGTTTATAAATAATGAAAATCCATGTGGTTCACTTTATTTGTTTATAAATAAGGAAAATCCATGTGGTTCACTTTATTTGTTTATAAATAAGGAAAATCCATGTGGTTCACTTTATTTGTTTATAAATAAGGAAAATCCCTGGGGGTCCCTTTATTTGTTTATAATAAGGAAAATCCATGTGGGTCCCTTTATTTGTTTATAAATGAGGAAAATCCATCTGGGTCCCTTTATTTGTTTATAAATAAGGAAAATCCATGTGGTTCACTTTATTTGTTTATAATAAGGAAAATCCCTGTGGGTCCCTTTATTTGTTTATAAATAAGGAAAATCCCTGCGGGTCCCTTTATTTGTTTATAAATAAGGCATAATCGGTCATGGAAGTTTAGTCGAGCTTTTGTTATTAGGATAATGAGATTTGGCTCCAATACACGGGCCGATAAAAGCTGCTGACGGACCGAGTTGGCAGCTTATTGCCCTGTGAGTGGGACCATCCGACGGGCTTCCCCAATCGATATCTGGCTGAAAGTCGGGCAGATCTCAATCGGCCGGTTAAAAAGTCCTGTCAGATCGCGGCCGCGTGTATGTGGTCCCACAATCCGCCCACCCGTATCTGATCCATTTTGAGGGCCCAACGATCTGATCCGCTCGATTTCGCCCACTTCAATGTGGGCATATCTGGGAGAGATCCACTCGTTTGTTGACATCGCCAAACGAGCAGATCTCTATGTCTATGGCCACTTTTATATTTGGCGAATCCTGGATTCAGTACATCCCTAGTTCAACATTCCAGGCTGTGCCTAGTGCAGGGTTGCCAGGTCTAATTTTCCAAACCAGCCAAATTCAGCTACAAAACCAGTCCAAAATTATCCAAGTCACTTCAAAAGTAGCCCAAAAATAGCACAATGTGTGCAGCAACAAAAAAGTCTAAAATATAAATGAATATATGTGAAAATATGCCGTTTTCACTGTTTTTCTAATTTTTACATGAAGTAAAATGGGACAGATTTCACCTGTCACCAGGAGTATAACTACAGAGGGGGGCACAGGAGGTCCCATAAGGCTCTAATTCATATACAATTTCAATAAATATTGGTAAAACAGGTCAACCTCTAGACATATTGGTGGCCAGCAGATTTTTGCCCAAAAATTGTCTGAAATTGAGGAAAGGCACCGGAAAATGTGAGAATGGGACGGGAGACTGGGTTACAGACCACAAAATTTGGTAACTCCTGACTTCTACACAAGTCAGTCTCATTGCATGCTGGGTATTGTAGTCTTACATTAAACTTGGCAGTTGGCAAATTGTTAAATGAAAAGTACATTACCCAACATCCATTGGGAGACACAGGTTTGGCACATTAGGGCAAGAAAAAACTTTGGCTGGTTTCCAAAGTACAAACCAGCCAAAGGCCCAAAAAATAGCCCAAATCCGTATCTTTGGTAGTTTGTACTTTTAAAATCCGACTGGGCTTTAAATTTGTAGCCCAATTTGACTGGGAACCCGCCAACCTGGCAACTGGGGCCTAGTGGGTTGCGTGTTTGGACTAGGGATGTACTGAATCCAAAATTCGCAGAATCTGAAATCCAAATTCATCTCATTGTCCCGATACAAAAACCTCAAATAAATCCCATGCCAATTTTGCCTTATTTATAAACAAATTAACTCAATTTAATCAGATCAGTAAAAAAAAAAAATCAAGTGAAAACCCGAATTGTACATTTTTTTTCAGACTATTCCCCTTGAAAAGCTTGTTTTTTTCAGTTTTTGCCAAAAAACCTGAAAAGGTCAGATTTTCAGGCTAAACCCACTGATAGGGTTGCCACATGGCCAGTAAAAATGTTGCTTGATGCCAATGTTATTTATAGGGAAAAACCATAAAAATATAGGAAGGCTGGTATTTTTTTCCACAAAAGGTGGCAACCCTACCCACTAAAGACCACAATAACTTCAAATTGATATAGGTGCTTCTCCCATTGACTGATGTCTGAAATGGTGGATTTTTGGATTCAGATTTTTTGCAGCAGTATTTGTACCTATTTAAGAATTCATAGGAGCAACAACCAGAAAAACCTTATTTTCTCCTTTGAAATTAAATTTTTGCCCCAAAAATCCTGACCTGTCTGGCAAATCTACATTCTTAAAATCACATGACTTTTCGTCACACAAATAAAGAAATTGCAAATTAGTTTTTTTTTTTTGGTTGACCCTTTTTTTTGCCTTTTCTTGGTTCTGGATTTGGCCAAATCCTTCATGAATGATTCATGATTTGGACAAATCCCAAAAAAGTTAATTTGGTGCATCCGTACTATGGACTCAGCTGACTTATAGTAATACTAATCTTTACACTGTATAGAAGGTACAAAGTTTTAAGCTTATATGCTCTGTAGGCTTTTTCTCAGTGGAAACATTACAGAGCAGTATAATTCTTGTTCAACATCAGTTTAAAGGGTGGTTCACCTTTAAGTTAACGTTTAGCATGTTATAGGATAACCAGTTCAATGCATCTTTTTAATTGGTCTTCATTATTTATTTTAAATGGGGGTTACTGACCCCATCTAAAAAACAAATGCTCTGTAAGGCTACCAGTGTATTGTTATTGTTACTTTTTATTACTCATCATTTTATTCAGGCCTCTCCTATTCATATTCCAGTCTCTTAGTCAAATCAATGCATGGTTACTAGGCTACTTTGTACCCTAGCAACCAGATTGCTGAAATGGCAAACTGCAGAGCTGCTGAATAAAAATCTAAATAACTCAAAAACCAAAAATAATAAAAAATGAAAACCAATAGCAAATTGTCTCAGAATATCACTTTCTGCATCATACTAAAAGAAACAAAAAACAAAAAAAGCACAGCTTGCCTGTGTAGGTCACTGAAAAATCTGCATCTATTTTGGAAAAATTGGAAATGGGAGTTTTACTATATTTGTACCTATTAAAATATTATTGAGCCTACATGAGGGATTTCACAGGAGCAAAAACCAGAAAAGACTTTGTTTTTTTTTTTTGTATATTGTGGGAACATACATATATAATACGATTACATTAAAATTATAGCTTTAAACTATAGGAGTGTGCCCCCTGTGTTTAAGGTTAAATATCTCTGTCTTCAGTTAAACAACGTGTCTTCCCTTTTATTTATTATAAAGCTATTTGTCTGTGTTGCGTCATTGATTATAAAAGAGTGCAATGCATCCTTTGAATGTGACACATGTTTCACCGGTGCCTGCATAAACCTTTTTTTTTTGTTAACCCGGTGTAAATAGCTCAAGCAGCTGATTGCTCATATGAAGATTGTTATTCTATTTTACATATGCACGCATTTTTCTTATAATGTATATTTATTTCTAGGATAGATTATGCTAGCAAACACGCTTTGTTTACATATATCATTGTCATTAGAGTAGAATGTCTGCGCTGAATTATGCTCTCTAATTTACTGCACCAATAAACAAATCTGTCACACTGACTGGCGAATATAAGCTTTAGACTTTATTGCTGGAAAGGAAGGACACGTCCATCTTGCATTTGATGTATCAATTGTGTCATTGTATTTAGAGTAACCAACACTGTTCTCTTTTGATTGCAGTTACGTTATTTCGGCCTCCTGCTCGGGCTTCAAGTTCACAGATTTCTTCGCTGCAGCCAAGGTAAATATCAAGACTTTCATTAATATTTTAGATTGGGCACAGGCATGTAAACAGTGCAAGAATAGAAAAATATGCATTTGCCAGGGATCCCACTCAGTGACTCAAAACTATTTCCCCAAAAACTTGCTATTGACTGTTACCGGTCATGCCTGATCCCCTTCATTATGGAGGAACTTTAAGCTTTGCATTGGTGGCAACTGGAAAGAACTGAGAGATACTTGGCCATACTATGGGATCCGTTATCTGGAAACGCATTATCCAGAAAAGATCCAAATTATGGGAAGGCTGTCTCCCATTGATTCCATTTTATCCAAATAATCCAGATTTTTAATGATTGATAAATGATTTCCTTTTCCTCTGTAATAATAAAACAATAGCTTGTGCTTGATCCCAACAGAGATATAATTAATCCTTATTGAAAGCAAAAACAGCCTATTGGGTTTATTTAATGTTTACATGATTTTCTAGTAGAGTGTATGGAGATCCAAAGTACAGAAAGATCCGTTATCCAGAAATCCAAGTCCCATACCTGTACTTCAATAGCATGTTGAGTAAAGCCCACCTAGGAAATCTACTGTGTCATCTTGATTGCAAACATTCAGTCAACATTCAAATGACACTTTTACAGACTGTTATTGGAAAAAGGAAAGGGAAAAAGAACTCTTGTTAATTAAAAGTAATCCCCACACACTTGGGCTTTAGTAAGGAGAATATTATACATAGGGATGCACCGAATCCAGAATTCGGTTCGGGATTTGGCCTTTTTCAGCAGGATTCAGATTCAGCCGAATCCTTCTGCTCGGCCAAACTAATTCCGAATCCTGATTTGCATATGCAAATTAGTGCAGGGAGGTACATCTCGTGACTTTTTGTCACAAAACAAGGAAGTAAAAAATGTTTTCCCCTTCCCATCCCTAATTTGCATATGCAAATTAGGATTCGGTATTCGGCCGAACCTTTCGCAAAGGATTAGGGGGTTCGGCCGAATCCAAAATAGGGGGTTCGGCCGAATCCAAAATAGGGGGTTCGGCCGAATCCAAAATAGGGGGTTCGGCCGAATCCAAAATAGGGGGTTTGGTGCATCCCTAATTTTACAGTCACAAACAAGGTTTTTTTTCTATCTTTCTTAATTTTAAAATTTTTACAGACTGGTGAAGTCTGTAAAAGGCCAAAATAAATGCAATATTTGTCACACAGAACAACACCTTTAGTCTCCATCACCCAAAAATTAAAGGTGAACCAATAATATCGGGTACTGTGTGTTTTTCATGTGATCGTACATAGCTGTGCTCACCTTATTTAGACTTCCCTTATGTTAAGTGTTTTGGAATGCGCGTGCCAAAGCACAATCAATTAGGGTAGAGGGTTTTGACAAATCTCTGTGGTCACTGTAACATTCTCCCGGTGAATAGTTCAAGGAAACTCCTTGCAAGGGAAATAGAAATAAGCAGAGATGTTTGTTTCCAGTAAGAAAAGCTGTGTATACCTTTAAAAGGGTTGTGTAGGATGTTATTATGTACTGCATACGGATCGTGATTAATCACACATATGGAAAAAGAATTGTCATTATTTGTTGCAGCTATGTTCCCAAGACCTCTTTATCTGAACCACCTTGGACAGAGGTCAAACTTCTGGATAACACAGAGGAAGCAGAATGCCACAGAGGTTTGTGCTCAGAGAAAATGTAATATATTTGTTCCTAAACTGCAATGCAATCCTTCATAGGAGCTATAGCCGTGTGTAAGATTTGTAATGAATGCTGACTTGCTGTTCAACATGTTCCTGGAATCTCATTCTGAAAAGTCTGTTACGCAGAGATCTGGAGAAAGCAATTATACTAGATATTCTTAAATCTACAGCAGAATATAATAATACAGAATGCATCTGGGAACTTTATGCTTAGGTGATACTTGAGCCAGTGTAAATCTGGTCTCTCTGAATAAGCCCACCATGGTGTATAAGAGCAAATAATACAATAGTGCATTATATGTAGTCTTGTCTTTCAGCATTTATCTCCAAGCAGTTAATTAGATTGCTATTTACCTATGCAATTCCATACTTCCTATTAGGGATGCACCGAATCCAGGATTTTGCCGAATCCTTGTGCCTGGCTGAACCGAATCTGAATCCTAATTTGCATATGTAAATTAGGGGAGGGTAGGGAAATCTCGTGTCTTTTGGGCACAAAAGAAACATTTTTTCCACTTTTTCCTTTCCTGCCCCTAATTTGCAAAATTAGGATTCGGTTCGGTAGTCGGCCGAATCTTTCAGCAAGGATTCGGATAGTGGATTCGGTCCCTCCCTTCTCCCTATGTTCTGTCCATTATGCCAGTGCCTTATATACTTTACTTGAACAAATCACCATGACAACTTAGGAATAGAGATGAGCGAATCTGTCTCGTTTTGCTTCTCCGAAAAAATTTCTTGACGCTCGACATTTTTGAAGCAAGGCAAACTTTTTTGTGGCACTTTGTTTCTGCTTTGGGAGGGCAAAATCACATGCATTTTCCGCTTAATTCATTGCTTCGTACATGCCCTACATTGTTAGAGGACTTTCTATCCGCTGTGATACAACTGCTTTTTCAATAGAAAAAAAAGCTCCCATGTTGCCAGTTTCTTAAAAACATGTCTGTGATTTTTGTCAATACCTCTGGTCGATTATTAATGGTATCTACTACACCACTAAGGGGCAGATTTATCAAGGATCACATTGAAAATCTGAATTCGAAATTAAAATTTCAAGTTTTTTTTATAGTCAAAACTGTCAAATTTGACTAGGGAGTTATTCAAATTCGATTCAAGTTTTTTGAGATTAATCATATTGGACTTGGGAATTGTTAAAATTCAATTAGATTTTTGAGATTTATCATACTCTGGCCCTTTAAGAACTCAAATTCGACTATTTGCCACCAAAAACCTGCCGAATTGCGCTTTAAGTCAATGGGAGACATCCAGGGATCAATTTTGAGTTGTTTGCAGCCTTCCTGAAATTCAGTTTTTTGGAGAAAAAACTTGTATCAAGTTTTTAAAATTAGAATCGAATTAGATTTGAGTTTTCGTGACGGTTCCATTCATCCGAGTTTAAAAAATTAAATTTTTTTAATAATAAATTCCGATTGGTTGATTTAGAATTTATGGGAGTTTAGGGGAGTTTTTAAAAAAACATGCATAAATTCGACCTTTGATATATGTGCCTCTAAGTTGTTACAAACACAGGCACAACTAATAATAAATCTGACTACCAACAGATATCTGGTTGATTTCTATCCCACATTAAAATAAATAAACCATATACTTATGTGGATGTCCTTATATAGACAATGGGACGGCTCAAATCTCAGTTGATGGGGAAGGATAAAATGACGTATGCATTTGTCACGCGCCATTTTCGACGAAAATTTTCGCTGCTGCCGAAAATCAGAAGTTGACACCACATCTGAATATGGCGAAACTGTTTGCTCATCACTACATAGGAATCCAGTGGGTCTGCTGAAATAACACTTATCTCGTTTTCTTGTTGTAAATTCTAGAACTTTGCAAAAATGTCAACAACTTGATTGGAACAGGACAGTTCGGGAGACTTTTTGCTGTCGTCTTTTTTGCAAGTAAACAATGGAAAGTGACAAACGAGGACCTCCTACTGATAAATAGCGAGATGGGCGCCGAATGTGGAGACAGAATTCGCTTAGATAAGGTAAGGTTCATTAGCAAAATTCCACTTAATTTTTCCAACTAAGACGTGATTTGTTGGCATCCAAAATGATGCAACCTTGATCATCGATAAATACAGGTACTGGAACCTGTTATCTAGAATGGTCTGGATCTGTGGCTTTCCGGATAACTGATCTTTCCGTAATTTAGATCTCCATACCTTACGTCTACTAGAAAATCATGTAAACATTAAATAAACCCAATAGGCTGATTTTACTTCCAATAAGGATTCATTATATCTTAGTTGGGATCAAATACAAGGTATTGTTTTATTATTATTATAATATTTATTATATATTATTATATATTTTAAAATTTGGATAAAATGGAGTCTGTGGGAGACCACCTTTCCATAATTCGGAGCTTCCTGAATAACTTGTTCCTGGATAACGGATCCCATGCCTGTATATAGTATTAGTAGCAGCTAGAGATGGGCAATAATCCATATGGGCAAGTAGCATTTTACCTAACATGCTCATGCTATTATGTTATTATGCCAGAATTGACTCATGTACAGCACGCTATATACAGGATAGTAATGCTGGAACACAGAGGATCATTAGAGTAAGGAATAAGTATTGTGCAAATATGGAGGTCATCATGGAGTACTTGCTATAGGACACATAGTTGATTACAACTTTGCTTGGCCTTTAAAGGAGAACTAACGTTAAACTAAAGAAGTAGGCTAATATGCTGTACATTTTTGTGTGCTTCTGTACCAGCCCAAGGCAAGTACAGCCCTTTAGCAGTAAAGATCTGTGTCTCCAAAGATGCCCCAGTAGCTCCCCATCTTCTTTTCTACTGATTCACTGCACATGCTCTGGCTGCTGTCACTTACTGAGCTTAGGGACCCACTCACAATATACAGTACACATAGAATAGAAATGTCACAATATAAGGCTGATTAGTAATTAATACAGATAATTACTACATAACAGCACAGAAACCAGTGCAATTAGCATCAGAATTTAATAATCAGCCCTGTAGCATCAGCTTATATTACAGACCAACCTCATTTTCTGCTGGATAATTAGTGACGAGCCCTAAGCTTAGCTTCTCAACAGCTGCTCAGAGCCCACTGAGCATGTGAGTGTCACAGACACTTTCCAAGATGGTGACCCCCTGTGACAAATTTGAAGTCCTGGATCATTGCTGCTATTGACAAGCTGAAACTTTAGGCTGGTGCAGATCATTATATAAAATATGGCATTTTTAGGGTTTAGTTTCCTTTTAAGGGGAAAACCGCAAATTAAACTCCACGCTTTTAATATTTATACATTTTTTTTTATAAATGTTTATTGGACACGTTTGGGTTTATCAGCTGGCTGCTGTTTTGTACATTGTGCAAGACCAGAGGAACCCCCCCCCCCTTATGCTATTTCTCTTTCCAGGAGGATGTAGTTACTTGAATCCAGACAGTGGAATTTACTTGATTGCAAACACTTAAAAGAAAACTTTAAATCCATTGAGTTGATGTGAAACAATTTGCATAGACATACACTGTTTTTGCTGGCAATAATGCATGGGAAAACAAGGCTTGCAACCCCAGGAGTAACTCAAATTCTTACACCGTTCTACACCCTTAAAGACTTACATTTCCCAGATTTCCACCATACACACCTTTGTGCAAACAGAAACCAGAGCATAGTCACCAGGCATCTGCTCACCATACAGCTGAAGGGTTAATTCCAATTCCTTGAGCAGGAACTAAATAGTCATTTTAATTGGCTTCTGATGATTTTGACCATAGTAGAGACATTAAAGTGTAATTATAGTACATTATAGTGCTCCTCTTGGGAAAAGTTAAAGCTTTGTGCAACAGTGTAATATGTTGTCATTATATAAATAAAACTTTAAAAATCATGTTACAAACAGTTTCAGGTGCAAAGTCATTGCAAGTTCATGCAGGATATAAAAGGTTACTGACCATTTTCTATTCTTTACAGGAATAGGGTCTGTATCATTTAAACCGTTTAAAGGGATTCTGTCATTTTTATCCGAGCACATCACCCGACTGGGGGCAGCTGGGAAACTAACGATATGTTAAGATTTCAAAATTAAAAGTTTGCTCTTTTGAGAAATGGATTTTAATGGATAATTCTGCTGCAGCAGCACTATTAATTGATGTGTTTTGAAAAAACATTTTTTCCCATGACCGTATCCATTTAAGCATCTGTCTCCTCGTCCTCCCACCAGCACTTAGTTGTTTTCGGCTTCCTTCTCTCTTCTGTGTGTATTTCTTCCAAGTAATGAGGAGCAGGAAAACAGACTATTGAGAATAATATTGCATCCTGTTGGACTTTTGGTTGTTGTTTACAATGCCGTATCACAATTGTGGTTGTGCAAAGTTTGCCCCTGTTATTATATGAATACACAGCATTTATTAAAGGAGAAGGAATGTCATTTTACCTTGGGGTGCCAAACATTAGGCTCCCCCAAGTGGTTCTATTTACTTTCCTCACACCCCGGGCCAGTGCTCCTATAAGCAGAAAACTGCAGCAACCCTGGGGTTCTGCCAGGTAAGGAAATATAATCACTTGGGCGTGCCTAAATTTTGGCACCCTAAGCACAAAAATACTTTCCTTCTCCTTTAAGAGGACTTGTGTCTAAAGTCGCTCCTTGTACCTACTACAAGGAAGTACCTACCTCTTGGAATATCACAGTAAATCCAGGGTTGCAGACTAACTCCGTTTTAACACCACGAGTGAATCATTTTTGCTTTTATTTTATTTAGGTACTGCTGGTTGGAAGTGACAATTTTACACTTATTGGAAAGCCTCTACTTGGGTAAGTTTGACTCACTGTTGCATTGCATTTGATATTGGCTCAAAAAATGGAAACCTTGGCTTTAAGGGGTTGTTCATCTTTGAGATTACTTTTAGTATGATGTAGAGAGTGATATTCTGAGATAATTTGCAATTTGTTTTCATTTTTTTTATTATGTGTGGTTTTCGAGTTTTTTAGCTTTTTATTCAGCAGCTCTTCAGTTTGCAGTTTCGACCATTTGGTTGCTAGGATCTGAATTACCCTAGCAACCATGCATTGATTTGAATAAGAGACTGGATTTTGAATAAGCGAGGCCTGAATAGAAAGATGAGTAAGTTACCGTAAAGGCGAACCACCCCTTTAACGATGCAAATGCAGAATGTCTTACATTCAGTTTCTTGTTTAATTTGTTAGAGCATACTTTGAAGGGCATTGTGCATGACACAATTAATTTCCCTCCCCCTCATTCAAAATTGATGATTTTTTTCAAATTGGGAATATAATAGAGCAATTTCAAAGGTGCTTGTACTGTGGTGGTCCACACTGGGTGCTCCCTGTGCGGGCAGTGATATATTTAGCTTATATGAGAGTCATGGATATGGAATCTTGTTCAGTCTGTATATGCAAGTTCCCCAGCATGGCTGCTTATAATGGACATCTGGTGCAGACAGCAATACTATTGTTACTCCTCATCAGGAGCATGGGCTGTGTTAGCCCACAGTTGCAGGGGGGGAAACTGTTTTGGGATTATATTTGTGTAATAAAAATCTTTAATAAAAAATATTTACACGCCTGTGGCTACACACATATCATTGCCAAGTAACAAAACATAGTAAATTAACCATAACTTTGTACTGTAGGTGGCTACATTACAATCATGTGCCAGGTGGTTTAATGCGCTGCGCTTTCATTTAAAGAGATAATCGTAGATGGTAGGTGTAAATTTGTAAGTGACCCCAGACGCTATCCTTAAATCCTGAGCCGGTGCCCAAGCTAGAGTCCTGCACAATTTCTAAGACCTGCAACCCGCATATTTACACACTTTGATCCGCTACCCGACTCGGACCCGCAACTGCCTTATGCGCAACCCGCCGACCACCATCAAACAGGAAGTGATGGTGCTGCAAACCTGAAGTGATGTCATTAAACGTGGGCGGGGACAGAAACAAGTTTTGTAAAACTGTAAAAGGAGTAAAATATAGACAATTTTACATAAGATAAGAAATTTAGATGAGACCTGCAACCCGACCCGCGGGTATACCCGCACCTGAAAATCCTTCCATCATTCCGAAGGGTGCCCGTTTTTTGGGGGGGAAACCCAGGGGTTCCAGACCCGCTGCAGGACTCAAGCATACTGCTGTGGGTAGAAGCACGATTGTGCCTGCTCTGCTAAATGTGTTCAACACGGTGTCTGCATTCATATATATCTATGAATTGAAGCTACTATATTACATGCCTCAACTCAACAAGTTAATCTTCATTTGGATAGGGCATCCCTTATCCAGAAACCAGTTACCAGGATCTAAATTACAGGAAGGCGGATTTACAGAGCCGGATTGTCCTGTCCATAGAATTAGCTGTGCCCTTGTGTCTCACATTTAAAAAATGTCCTATCTATAGTTCTCTAGGGTACAGTGCATGCAGAAGTGCTTCCATTGATCACAGCGCAAATCAGTGGGGCTGAGATTTTTGGCACTTTGGCTGCCACATTCTTGGGCTACTTAAAATACAGTACAGGGCCCCAGTTTGAAATTAAACTTAAATTTTAGCTCTGCTAATTGAATATAAGGGATTTTCTCAGGCCTGCATCCCTGCTGTGAGATTTTCAAAGGGATAAGTCATTGCAAATAGATATATGGAAAAATGGAAAGCTGCCAAGTCTGAGGACTATATAACAATGGGGGGTAAAAATGATTTGTTTATGGGAATACATTCCTGACAGATCTGTTGTGCACATTGCATGCAAATAACGATCCGAGAGCTCAGAATGTATGCAAGCGTCCGACTCGTAGTATAAACTCATCTTTATAATTGGGTCTGGGTTTCCCTAATTGTTACCAACTGTATTATTTAGAATGTACAACAAAACAATTGCATACTCCAAATTGCAGCTAAAACTGCTAAATATTTAGTTTTCAGGCACCTAATGTCAGCATCGGTAATTTGACTTATAACTGATATACTGTTGCTTTCCAATCCAATTACATAGGCTTTGACTAATGCATAGAGCTAGGTGGTTACAAGTCTCTCTGGGGAATGTGTTTATGTTTGTATATATGTGTATATGTGTCTGTATGTGTCTCTTGATAAACACATACGTTGTACATATATAAATACTGATATACTGTATATCATATATGAAGTCTTGTTGTTACCGGACAATATAAACAATTTCTAGTATTATATTTTACTTTAAAGGCCAGGGTTCGTTATTTCTTATCATAGCTGTCAAAGGAGGTTATGTAATTAAAGGGGCAAAGTTTGCTACATGTCTAAGCACTTGTAGCCGTCAACAGGTGGCATCTACCGGTCAGCTGTTAAAAAGCACTTGCAGGAATTTCGAGTCAGCTCAAATGCCCCAGCTTCACAAGCAAAAAGGTGCACGTACCATCAGTGCTCCATCCTCCACTCCAATTAGTAGAATTAGTTCAGCACAGCACCACGTGGTTAAAAAAAGCTGTTTAAAAGCAAACATGGTTGCTATGGGTAAAGAGTTCAATTTCGGTCTCATTTGACCAGACTATATTTATTAAACATGTAGGTCAGCTATATATATATACACACCAGATAATTAAAGCCTGGAGTTCATGTGTGTGTGTGTATATATGTGTTATATGTGTGTGTGTGTGTGTGTGTGTATGTATATATATATATATATATATATATATATATATATATATACATATACACACACCAGATAATTAAAGCCTGGAGTTCATTTTGTTGTGATCCATATCCAGGGACTAAGGTTCAAATACTGATATACTTTGACTATAACTGGGATGTTCAGAAGTGGGAATTGGTCGTTATAAAGCCGCACAAAGGAGTCCGCCATGAGTTTATTGCCAGAGCTACAATGTCATCAAAAAAAGTATTGTTTGGCCAGAACTAAATGACAGCCATATACAAGTATAGAACCAATTATATGAATTGCTTGGGACCTTGTTCTACTTCCAAGGTTTCTGCATAATGGGTTGCTGGATATGAGATCACATACCTGTAATATTCTGTAGCTATCACTTATATACATAGAACCACAGGGCTCGGATACTTGTGAAACACTAAACATTCCTGTAGTATGGAACATTATGAACATCAAATACAATTAATCAAGAAGTCGTGAGTACATGCCCTTCTGCAGCCCCGGCCAGAAAATTGGTGCACTTCTCACGTCTTGGTACAGAGTGCTGAGTAATATACTGGCATGTTATGTAGATATCATTTAGATTTAAGCCATATAAGTGGTTATTATCAAAGAATACAGAACAGGACACTAGTACAGAACTGCTATGTTGCAGAAGAAGCTCAAGGCTAAAGGCCATTCTGTAATTAGGGTTGAAAAATGTTTACACAGAACAAGGAATACATCTGTTGTCTCATGTCACAAGTATTGCAAGGCCAAGAAAGACGCATATAGTTTCAAAAACATACTCACTGCACTGGACACTGTGCTGACACAGTAGATGTACCTTATTTGGCTATTGTACTGAGACTGTGAGTCTGTCCCTAAGATAGAAATAGTGACACAGTTATGCAAAAACAAGAATAATTGGATGCCACTGGATCAGCCCCATGGAAGAAGAAATGGTTAAATGGCCACTTGCTGTATTGCTAATGGTTCCCTCCACATCCTCACAAGCTTTCTGTATTATATTACTCTGTATTAATCCACGCTATAATAAATAAGAGATCTGTATAGATCATAGATGCACACTGGGATTTAAAAACGTCACTTTTATTATATCAAGTTAAAAAAAAAAGAACAGGCCAACGTTTTGGTCACCTTCTGGGCCAAGACTTGATAAAGTTCCTAGAAGGGGACCGAAATTGAAATACGACATGTTATACGTTGGTTACCTGCCAATCTGCTCGTGGGAAATAAATCTGTGCACAAACGATTTTGCTGGAATTGCTAAAGACTAACACAATATCTTCTTTGTGTTCTCACAGGAAAGAGTTAGTGAAAGTTGAAGCCACAGTGATTGAAAAGACTGAATCATACCCAAAGATAAGCATGAGGTTCTGGAGACGGCACAGGCATCAAAGGAAAAAAAGTATGTTATAACATTTTTTTAAATACACTGCTTTTCAATACTGTAATCTGTACATAAGATCCAGGAACATGGCCCTCCACATGGAGGACTGTGATTGACTTAAAGTGTCACTTCCAAATCACTGAACTGACCCATGAGGAACCACTTCAGTGACTTTTAGCCCCAATAGATACTTGCTCTATTAAACTATATCCCACCTACTCTCAGAAAGAGAATATATCACTTGTTTTGATAGTGAAGGTATAAGATCCATTATCCGGAAACCCATTATCCAGAAAGATCTGGATTACGAAAGGGTCATCTCCCATAGACTCCATTTTATCTCAATAATCTAAATATTTAAAAATGATTTCACTTTTCGATGGAATAATAAAACAGTAGCTTGTACTTCATCTCAACTAAGATATAATTAATCCTTATTGGAAGCAAAACCAGCCTATTGGGTTTATTTAATGTTTACATGATTTCCTAGTAAGGTATGAAGATCCAAATTACAGAAAGATCCCTTATCCAGAAAACCCCAGGTCCTGAGCATTCTGGATAACAGGTCCCATACGTGTAGTTATATTGTGCAACATGTTAAAGGGAGAGTCCACCTTTCAGTTAACTTGTAGAATGTTATAGAATGGCCAATTCTAAGCAACTTTTCAACTGGTTAGCCTTCATTTTTTAGATGGGGGTCCCAGCCCCCCAGCAGGCAAAACACTGTTGCTGTGAGGCTACAATTTTATTACTTTTTATTACTTATCTTTCTTATTAATCCCTATCCTATTCTATACCTGTCTCTCATTAAAGCCACACCCTAGTTGCTATACTAATTTGGCCCTAGCAACCAGATAGCTGCTGGAATTCCAAAGGGAGAGCTGCTGAACAAAAAGGGAAATAATTAAAAAACATAACTAATATAAAAATGCAAATTGAATTATATGCTTCTGCGTTTACTTCATTTTTCTGCATTGCCAGCTGAATGAGCTCATGTCAAAAAGGGGGATTTGTTTTTCCTTTAAAATTGCTGGTTGGCTTGTTAAAAAGCCATTGTATGATTGTTTTTACCCTTATCCAGCCTGTAATCAGTAGAGTTTAAGCACAGAAAATGAGTTCTGTATAAACAAACTACTCCTGGACCCCCCTCCCTGCCGTGTCTCAGGGTTACAGATTTGTAGTGGTTCATTATACAGAGGTTTATTTGTGGGATGGTTATTTGAATCATTACTTCCTCCGTTTGCCCTGTTTATTATGAGAAGTAACCAGCTGACAGTTATTCATTCAAACAATTATAAGAGCAATCCCTGTTCCCCATTTTAGGGTTCGAATGGTGTTTTCCACGAACGGTTTGAATTTTCGAGGTTATTTTGGAGTCAAAAATCAATTTTTCAGGTTAAAAAAGAAAATACTCCAAATTTTCAAGATTTATTATATCCCGACCCTGGAAATAGCTCAAATCCGAAAATACAGCATCTAAGACCTGTTGGGGTCATTTAAGAGTCAATGGCAGAGATCTCTTGAACCATATGAAGATATTAAATCTAAAAAAAAAACCCTACCCTACGTAGACCCTCCTCCCCCTCAGCCTACCTGGTACCCAGGGCAAATGCCCCTAACTTTTTACTTACCCCTCGGTGCAGATTCTGTCCTCGGGAGCCTACGTTTTTGGCACATGCGCAGTTGGAGTAATATTCTGGTCCTGAACAATTTTTCCCTGAACAAATGCGCCAAAAGTCTCGAAAATATCTGATAATTTTTCAAAACTTTTTGTGACTTTCATACGCAGTTGTTTGGGACTGAAATATTACTCCCAACTGCGCATGCACCGAAAACTTCGGTCAGCTACTGAAGTTCAATGAAGAAAAGAAGATGGCGGCTGTGAACTCACGAGGACACAATCTGCACCAATGGGTAAGGAGAGGGATCTACGTAGGGTAGCGTTTTTTTATGTTACGGAATTCTCCTTTAATAGCCTTTATGATTGAGTTTTTTTGGGTTTCAACTGAAAACTCGATCAGTACAACCGATTTGAGTTTTTTTCAGCCGAAAACTCGACGAATTCGAGTTTTCAGATTAACCCCAAACTTGCTGAATCGAGTTTTTTCCAATTCGTTTTTTCTTAAATTAGAAACCATTCGAGTTGTGAGTTCATTCAGTTCAATTACCCCCTTAGTGTTCCCTTTTGTACCCCTCGTTTTGTTTTCTGTATGTACCTCAAATATATTATTGAGCGTATGGATTGAGTAGCTGGCGTGTCCCACTTTGGCACAAGTAATTGTGAGCGCATCATGTATCAACTGTAAGAGATTTTAATGTGTCTCTCCTCCTCTCAGTGTGTAGTTGTGTGTAATTGTGTGGGCGCAGTAAAGCTTGTCTCCTATCCCCCAGCAGCTTTTCCCTCGGATTTAGATGGGTCACTCTCTAATATCTTCTATGTGGGCTGTAGATTTGCACCTGCCTGATGGCTAATTCTCTCATTGTATTTCCTTCAATTTTGCATTTTGACAGATGGTCTCCAGTTTTCTCCAGTACACAGTGTTATTCATAGCTGACTCAGTCATATCATGCTGCTGCTGTGAAGATATGATTTATAAAACTCTACAGATTATTCCTCTCTGTTGTGCAAATCTAAATTCTAACGTGTGATTCTTTTTTTTTATTCTGTTACAGTTACTATTCGGCCACAAACCATCCTGAGGATCAACTCCATTGAAATCGCCCCCGTATTATCCTAAATATCCGTTAATACTGTGCAACGGCTAAAGCTTTATTAAATTGTGTTTCATTTTGTAGTTATTGTGTTTTTTCCTGGTTTCTGATACTATCGTAGCACCGTTCTGAAATTGGTATCCTACTGCCTCTCATTCTCAGTCTGTTAGCGACTGCAATCTAATGGACTTGTCCAGAATCCAAATTTATGTTCTTTCTCACGTTGTAGAGAGAACAGCTTTGTATCCATCACACAAAACTTACAGCTGATTTCCAAAAAAGCACCGACATCCAGAAAGTTCCGAATTACATAATGGCCGTCTCCCATAGACTCAATTTTATCTTAATAATCCAAATTATAAAAAAGTAATTCCTTTTTCTCTGTATTAATAAAACAGAACTTCATTGTACTTCATCCCAACTAACCTCTAATTATGCAAAACCAGCCTATTGGGTTTTCCAGAAACCCGTTATCCAGAAAGCTCCAAATTATGGCCAACGGGTTTCTACATAACGGATCCAATACCTGTATTTAATTTGAGCCATAGAGAACATGTGCGTTAAAGGGGTTGTTCACCTTTGAGTTAACTTTCAGTATGATATAGAGAGAGTGATATTCTGAGAGGTTTTGCAATTGATTTTTATTTGTGTTTTTTTGAGTTATTTAGCTTTTTATTCAAAAGCTCTTCAGATTGCAATTTCAGCAATCTGGTTGGTAGGATTCAAATTCCCCTAGCAACCATGCATTGATTTGAATAAGAGACTGGAATATGAATAGAGGCCTGAGTAGAAAGTCGAGTAATAAAAAGTAGCAGTAACAATTTTGGAGCCTTACAGGGGATTCGTGTTTAGATGGGGTCAGTGACCCCCAATTAGAAAGCTGGAACGAGTCAAAAGAAGGTAAATAATTCAAAAACTTTCATATTTATTACAGCCGAGATTATCTCCATCCACAATAGGTAGGATCATGTGATCAGATAATGGGCCAGTTACAATACAGAAATTAAGACTTCTCATCTGAAAAATGGGCAAAATCCAGAAATAAATTAGGAGATCTGATTTGTTCATTAAAATTGAGCCTGGCCTGATATATCACATTATTGTCTCCTGATATTTTTTCCTTTTTGAGGTGTATTTTCAAGTTCTCTTCCAAATTTTTCAAGGATAAGAAGTACAGGGGGGTAATTTACAAAGTGCAGGGCAGTGTACAAAGTGTGCGTGTTCTTTTTGTATTTTTCTGTATTTTCTGAACTACTGCAGTTTTCGAAAAAAAGGATCACTGAATCCTTTGTCTGCTGCATGAATACAGTGCTGCTTGCAATGAGGGTCAAACACCCCCCACCCCCTAAATTGTGCATTAATAATTCTCAATCTGACACCAGGGGGCAGATTTATTAAGGGTCAAATTGAAAATTCCATTTTTTTTGTGGTCTAAACTGTCAAATTCGACTTGATAATTATCCAAATTTGAATATAATTTTTTAAAAAAATGTAAATTCTGTTTTCAAGATTTATCACTGACATTTTAAGAATTTGGATTTGACAATTAGCCACCTAAAACCTGCCAAATTCATGTATAAGTCAATGGGAGAGGTCCAGTGACCCATTTGAAGATGTTTGTAGTCTTTCTGACAATCAGGTTTTTCCGTAAAAAAAATTCTGTTTGAGTTTGGTCTAATTCGATTTAAGTTTTTGGTTTGGTAAAATACGTCCGAGTTTTAGATATTTGATTTCTTAAATAAATAACCCCCCAATTGAATTTCGGGAAAAAAAAATCTAATTTATTTAATATTAGAGTTTCAAAAGACTTAACGTAAATTCGACCCTTGATAAATCTGCCTCTAGATATAGACCTGACAGCACTTGCTTTTTTGAAGAAGGTCATGTCTCTAGTGCTCTAGCACTTGCATCCATGGTCATAGTAAATGGCCCCTTATAACCCAAAAACCCATGAGTGAGTGACGAATTTAACTTGCTTGAAAAACATTGAGGGTCATTTATAGGGATGCACCGAATCCACTATTTTGGATTCGACTGAACCCCTGAATCCTTCGCAAACGATTTGGCCGAATACAGACCGGATCCTAATTTGCATATGCAAATTAGGGGTGCTAAGGGAAAAAAATTACTTCCTTGTTTTGTGACAGAAAGTCACGCGATTTCCTTCCATGCACCTAATTTGCATATGCAAATTCGGTTTAGCCTGGCAGAAGGATTCGGCTGAATCTAAAATCCTGCTGAAAAAGGCAGAATCCCGAACCGAATCCTGGATTCGGTGCATCCCTAGTAATCTATATGTACTGGGTAAATTTGCATCCGGGCAGTAATCTATGGCAACAATTAGATGTTTGCTTTTATTGGTCTAGCTGTAGCTGCTGGAAAAAAAAAGCTAATCATTGATTGATTGCTATGGGTTACTGCCCAGGTACTGATTTGCCCAGTGTTTATAAATGAGCCCCAATACATGCATCCCTATAAAAGAGAAACACATGCATGCAGAAGAGCAAATTAAATTTAGTGACTCCTGATTTGCCACTTAGAGAAGGGTCTTTGGCATAGGGACAAAGCTATTTTCCACTTTCTACTCTATTTTTAGGCAATAGATATAGTGTCCCCTGACTCGCTGTGTTCTTTCCAAGCCCTTATCAGCCCATTCAGCATGTTTTCGACTTCTATGTCACGTATCATTTGCCACCCTCGCAGTGACTTAATAATAATAATAGTTACATCTGGAAACACTTGTGGCCTGATCATAGTCACCACTCAAAAGGATATTATTTTAAAATAATTGTTGAAGCAGATCCAGTACTGATCACAGGGTACCGTTGCGGAGTTTCTGTTCACTACTGTATAAAATGATGAAATATATAGGTGCCTTTAGGGCTCAATGGACCATGGGTGCAAAGTGGTGGTAAATTGTAGCAGCCAATCAGCAACTACCGTCAGTCAGTCTACTGCAGCTACAGCAATAAAAGGAAATGCATGATTGGTTGCCGGTTCAGATAGGTTAGAATAAAGCTTGGCTTAAGGCCCCCATACACAGGCCAATAAAAGCTGCAGACAGACAGAGGTGTGCGGGGCCATCCGACGGGCTTCTCCAATCGATATCTGACCGAAAGTCAGCCAGATTTCGATAGAGCAGTTTAAAAAATCCCGTCGGATCGTGGCCGTATCTGTGTGTATGCGCTTCTGCAATCCGCCTGTATCGGATACATTATGATCCGATTGTTGGGCCCTAGGGCCCATGATCGGATCAGCCCGATATCGCCCACTTCAATGTGGGTATATCAGGTATAGATCTGCTGTCGCCAAACGAGCGTATCTACATCTATGGCCACCTTTACATGTTAAAGTCTATTCATTTGGCGAGGTCACTAAACGAGCAGATCTTTGCTCAACTTGGCCACCAACATTGTGGGCCAAACCGGGCCCAATCAGCCGCTTAAATGTATAGCTGCCCGTAGACTCCATTACAAACAGAAGTGCAAATTCACCTGCTGTTTCACTTCCACCTTCTGTGCTGCTTGTACCACTTGGAAAGTATAAGGTTAGGAGGACTTTGGTTTCAATAAAGAAGGTAAGTTAGGTTTCATGTGCAAATTGCTGATAGTGACTGATTGACCTGGTACTGACCAGGTGAGGGGGAGGGTGGTTGGTAATTCAGTGACTTAAGGAAAATACGGCTGAGATGACATGTCTGGTATATCTAGAGTGGGAAGCAAGCAGGCTTAGGTGATTATTACCCAAAATGTGATTCAGTGAGTGGCACCGTGCAGTCAAGACAGGTTCCATGGCCCCTCGTGGTGCTTCTGTTGACTTCGTTATGTGGTGCCCCCAAAATTGACAAAAATAATTACACATGGAAAACAATTCACCAATGAGAATTCGACTGACCAAAAACCTTAAAGGAGCAGTAACAACAAAAAAATTAAAGTCTTTTAAAGTAATGAAAATATCATGTAGTGTTGCCCTGCACTGGTAAAACTGTTGTTTGCTTCAGAAACACTACTATAGTTCATATAAACAAGCTGCTGTGTAGCAATGGAGGAAATTGAACAAAGGCTATATGGCACAGGTTAAATAGTGGATAACAGATATACTTTCACTTTCCATTCAGCACTTCCTAGAAATCGCTGCTCTCCCCACATTCCCCCATTCTGGTGCACAAACAAGATTCTGAGATGATGGAAGGCTTGTCTTAATAACAGTGTCCACAAAATGGCTCCTGCCTACTTGCTATAATTATGTATTCCCAGACTGAAAAACAAGATTCAAATAATTTATATCATGTACTTTAAGTTTATTTTGCTTGACTAATATGATAAAAAAAATTTGGGTGGCGGGTCCCCAGCCAAGGAACCTGCAGAGTTTTATTGAGCAATATTGCTTTAAAGGTTACCGATCGCCCTAATTTTTTTTAACCCCACCAGAGGTGAGGAGACCTCCACACTCTGGTTGGGCGAAACTAGATTTCTTTTTAAAAAATTGCCCCTGTCAGCGCTAGGCTGCCCGCTCTAGGACGGTGCTCCTGGTGTAGGTGGCCATGTTGAGGCACATGCATTCTCATAATGAGTCCTAATAACGAGTCACTCGTGTGCATACGTGTGTCATCGGCTTATGAGGCTCATTTTATGCGCATGCGTGTATTACAACATGGCAGCCTGCAACTGGCGTTCCCTCCCAGTCCCATACTAAGGTTAAGGACACACACTAAGACTTGGGGAGATTTAGTTGCACGGCGACAAATCGCCTGTTCTTCAGACGACTAATCTCCCCGAAAAGCCTTCCCGCCGGGTAAAGTCTAAATTGCCCGCGGGATGGCACCCATAGCGCTTAGTTTTTCAAAGACGCCCGAAGTTTCCTTGTGAGACGACTGGAAAAGAAAGCACTCTGAGTGCCATCCAGCCCACGATTTCGATTCTAGCCAACAGGAAGGCTTTTCGGGGAGATTAGTCCTCCGGCGACTAAATTTCCCCGTATCTTAGCGTCTGCCCTCACCCTAAAAGTTAACTCAAAGGTGAACCACCTCCTTAATTGGCAATCACATAATTGTTTCTCCTTAGTTCAGGTCCCTGCAGTGCCGAGACCCCCCACATGTCTAGCTCCTAATTTTCTTAATCAGGTCTCAAAAGACACAGACATCCCAGGCACCAGGGAGGTTAAGCATAAACTAGTTAGGGGGTTAAGAACAAAAAGAGCACTTCAGGCTGACCCGGTGACACAGCTGCTGCTTTCATACACACATCCACAAAGTCTTACATTACATCCCCTGTCATTTTCTGCTTCAGCAGCCATAGGAGAATAGGAGGCGGGAGTAACATTGTGAAGAAGGCAGGAAACATTGGATTTAGGGAGAAAGAGGTTGGCTGCAACACAGACATGTATTTACTCTCTGCCAAGCCAAAAGCACAGCAGCACTACAGGGGGAGAATGAGCAGCCCGCTCCTGCCTTTTACTGTCACCAAATAACAACGTTGAGGACAAGATCGACACAACAAGTACAAGTACAGCATGACTTCTAACTTCCCACTGCCTCGCACTCTCAGAAGATCCTGGAGCCTCTCCCCGGCACGGACTATGCGCATTGTAGTACTGGGGCAAAGTGCTGTGGGCAAAACAGGTCAGTCTCTCTTTTGAATATGCCATGCCATCATGGGTTGGAATGCTATTTAAATATGAAAGATAGATAGAGACAGACAGACAGACAGATAGATGGGATAGAGAGAGAAAGCGATAGATAGATAGATAGATAGATAGATAGATAGATAGATAGATAGATAGATAGATAGATAGATAGATAGATAGATAGATAGATAGATAATTATCTCACTTCATTGTACAGATATGGAACCTGTTATCAGAAAACCTGTTATGCAGAATGCTCTGAATTACGGGAAGGCCACCTCCCATAGACTCCATTATAAGCCAATCATTTTTAATTTTTAAAAATGATTTATTTTTCTCTATAATAAAGCAGTACTTTGTACTTGATCCCAACTAAGATATAATTAATCCTTGTCGGAAGCAAAACTTTTAAATGATTTTTTTTTAAGTAGATGTAAAGCATGGGGATCCAAATTACGGAAAGATCCCTTATCCGGAAAACTCTTGGTGCCCAGCATTCTGTATACTAGGTCCCATATCTGTACAGATGTTTCACGGCAGATGCAGAGGTGCTATAGAATGTAGTGAGGGAATAAAACTTTGCGGTTCTTACAAAAGGGGTGTTGATCCATTGATTTACGGTAGATGTCAGGAAACTGACTGTGCACCAGCTGGATGAGTGTTGGGCACTGTCTGGATATACAGTATACCAAACTAAGATATAACTAATTCTTATTGGTTTATTTAATGTTTACACAATTTTCTAGTAGACTTAAGGTATGACAATCCAAATTACGGAAAGATCCTTTACCCGGAAAAATACCCCAGGTCCTGAACATTCTGGATAACAGACCTGTACATGATTTCAGCAACTGTTTGGTGTGCCCTGAGAAAGGCCAATACTGCCCCAATATCCTTTCACTATAGACACGAGTATTATTGGGTTAAAAACTGCCCCAGGGCAATATTGGTGGTTATTGATATTTTCTCTGCAATTGTGTGCCAGAAGCATTAGAGACTGTGTGTGTTTAATTAATTAATAATGTTTATTTCATAAGGGAACACATTGGGACACATTTGCTGTTCACCTTTGACTTAACTTCTAGTATGATCTAGAGAGTGATATTCTGAGTTATTTAGCTTTTTCTTCAGCAACCCTCCAGTTTGGAATTTCACCAAACCAGTTGCTAGGGTTCAAATTACCCTAGCAACCATGCATTGATTTGAATATGAGACTGAAATAGGTTAGGGCCTGAACAGAAAAGTGAGTAGCCTCACAGAGCATTTGTTTGTCATATGGGGTCAGTGACCCCCCATATGAAAGCTGGAAAGAGTCAGAAGAAGGCAAATAATTAAAAAAAAACTATAAAAAATAAATGATTTGACCGATTGAAGAGTTGCTTAGAATTAGCACATAATTAGCACATAATCTAGAACATACCAAAACGTACCCTTTATGCAGTGTCTGACTGGCCCGCTGGGATACCAGGAAAACTCCCGGTGGGCCCAGGTGTCATTGGGCCTCTTGCTTCAAACATTTGGCCTATTTCATGGCCATTCCCTATTTTTTCATGGGAACAAAGAGGCTTAACAATATAATAGAATACAGTAGGTAGAGAAAAGACACTAGGGGCAGATATATCAAGGGTCAAATTGAAAAATTGAATTCATATTTTCTAGTTTTTTTATGGTCAAAACTATCAAATTCAACCCGGAAATGATTCAAATTCAAGTTTTTCAAACAATTCGATTTCCAAGATTTATCCTACTCTGGCCCTTTAAGAACTCAAATTCGATTATTGGCCACCTAAAAAGTGCCGAATTGCTGTTTAAGTCAATGGGAGACGTCCAGGGTTCAATTTGGAGTTGTTTACAGTCTTTCTGACATCTTCCTGAATCGAGTGTTTGCGGTGATCCTATTCACCAGCATTTTAAAAATGTAATTTTTAGAAAAACATTTGATTGGTCGAATTTCGAATTCAAGGAAGTTGATGGGACTTTTAAAAAAAAACCTCACATGAATTCGAAATTCGACCCTTGATAAATGCACCTTTTTGAATATAACGAGGCTGAGTGAGGTACAACAGTGTGGAAAGTGGGCCCTCAGCCTAAGGTTTTCTGATGGGCCACTGGCATCCCAGTCCGACACTGCCTTTATTGTGGCCATAAAAGCTGCCAATGGAGCAAGTTGGCAGCTTGTAGTGTCATGTTTTAGGCCCTCTGACAGGCATACCCAGCCAATAACTGGCATCTAGCAGATGTGGATCGGGCAGGTTTGGAATCGCATTGGGGTGAGGACCACATCAGCCTCTATCTCCGTCATAGTAATTGGATTATGTGGTCCTAGGATAAACCCAATACCTTCCACCTCACCAAACGAGTGGATTTTCGATGTATAGCCACCTCTAAGGTGAATATTTGATTTGACCCAGTAAATGGAAGTCAGTGCAGGGCATTGCTGGGCCAAAAGGTAAGGTGCCCAAGGCAACCATTCACCTCCAACCCCTTCCTTTGCTTAACCACCACTGAAACCCGGAGTTACACATAGGCAAAAAATGGGTCTAGTGAACGTGCTTCCTCTGCCTTCTAGTTCCAGCCCTGTGGCAGGGGACATGGATAAAGGGATTTCTTATGGCACAGGCTCTTACAAGCACCCAACTCAACCCCTACAGACCAAACTGGCAATTTACGGCACATGTATCGGGTGTCAGAATCACATCTATTGGACAAGTTTGAAAATCCAATTAAACAAGGACCACATTGAGGGCCATCTCAGGGTGTTTTGGCTCCCTAGGCAAGTGCTTCAAACAGTGTCTCTTCTCCTACAGCCCCCAGATCAGCCACCAAGTCTTGTAGTGTATGTAGCACCCAAAACATTAGACATAAATCACGACAGATCAGTTTGACCAACAATCATCTGGTACTTATTGCTTCTTGAATGTTACTTTGTTGTGAATCGTGGGTTTCGAGGTTGGCGGCAACAATAAATACTCACCAAAATAAACAGTCATTGTTTGAGGGCCAAGTAAATTAATTATGTTGAAAGCTGCAACAACAAAAATCTCTTGAAAGTGTGCCACTGTCCCAATGGTTGTGTCCTAGGCTGCCTACCCCCAGTTCTGGCCATGATCACATTGGCACCTAGATGTGTGTAGGTGGCCAGATTCGCTTGTTTGGAGACCTCGATAAACGAGCGGATCTCAATGTGTGTGGCCAGCTGTAGCAATGAGAAATTATCGCCCTTATGAAGTTTTCCCAGCACGTCCCTTAACTTCTTATCTAGTGGGCTCACCTTCTTAGTTAGGTCACACCGTAAAGGCCAAATATTTGACAATTCAGTACTGTGCTGTATCCTGTGGAATTTGGAATAAAAAGTTGCAGCACAGTACTGCGGATGTTTGTGGCCTCCTTCATACTATGTGAATTGAGAAATCATCGCCATCCAGGTACACGTGCAATGGAAACCAGGACAACGTTGGCTTCCAAAGTGCTTGCCTCTGCTTAGCAGTGATTGCCAGGGAACCTGGGCAATTGATGTGATTTAGCCAAACATGGTGTCACCAACCCCAATGTGCTTCTCTGTGTTCTAAGACAAACGTTTAAAGGGCATATAAAGGCAAAAAAATAAAATCCCATCTTTACTTTCTTTAATGAAAAAGAAACCTATCTCCAATATACTTTAGTTTAAAAAAAACAAAAAAAACGTTTTTTATAAAAAACTTGACTGTATGCAGTGAAATTCTCCCTTCATTTACTGCTGTGGATAGGAATTGTCAGATGGTCCCTAACTGCTCTGCAGGGAAACAATCATACTTATGAACAGCAGGGGGAGCCCAGCCTTACTTACCAGCCATGCAGAACTCAAGCAGCTTTGTCTGTTTCCCTGTTTTGATAATTTATGACGATCCCTAAGCAGCCCAGACCACACTGAGCATGTGCACAGTCTTGGTCTTGCAAAGATGTTTAACAAAGTTACAAGATAGTGACCCCCTGTGGCCAACTTTGAAAGTATAAATCATTTGTTTGATTAGGCTTGTAGTGCAGTAACTTCATGTTTATGTCTTAGTATACAAAATACAGCAATTCTAGCCTTATTCTATTTTAGACTTTACTTTCCCTTAAATGGGGGGGGGGCAGTTGCTGTTCTTGGAATGTATTTACATTATGCAAGAAAAACAAAAGTTGCTTTATGGTTAATAGCATACCCACTCTGGGCACTTTTAGAGGCTTTGGGTGTTGCGTATGTAAGCAGAAACAAAATTCTTTAAATCAGGATCACATTTACACCATATACTCACAGTCTTCTAAACAACAGGACCAGACCAGCTTGTACATATTTCTTTGTCTCTCTTTTTCTTCCCACTCCCCCTCCTCTCATTTGGAAGGTGCCAGCCAAAATCATCTCCCACTCAAAGGCAATTTTACAGCACAAGAACCAGGCTGCCTCAGCAGTACCACCCAGATTTCCTACTCCAGCTTTGTACTAACAGAACCTTTTTGTATTTCTTATAACACCTCTGCTTATAAGTCCAGCAACATGAAATTAAAGAGTTTTCTATGCATTTAAATGTACCATACTATTATGCTTTATTGGTTAATTGTGTTTGATCAAGAAACTCATACTTTTTTAGAAATAAAGTGCAATGGATTAGGCACCCAAATTGATGTTTCAAACATTATTTGGTTTTCTGGACATGATCCTGCTGTCTTAGTACCAGGGCCAGACTACGCCACTTCTGTAACATAGTAACATAGTAACGTAGTAAGTTAGGTTGAAAAAAGACACATCCATTAAGTTCAACCTTTTTAGTCTATATGTAACCTGCCTAACTGCCAGTTGATCCAGAGGAAGGCAAATAACCCCATTTGAAGCCTCTCCAATTTGCGTCAGAGGGGGAAAAATTGTGAAGTTCTATGGGGGAATATCAGGTTCAAGGAACTGAAGGTAATGCTGATGTGGACCAAGAAGCCTCTTATACTAGGGCTAAATAAAATTTGTTGGGTTTAGTTGTCCTTTAAGACTTTTAAATGCATTTTAGTGTTATTTTAAATTTGTGGAGTTGGCAGTTGTATATTTGTATGAAGTCAAATGCAGCCTTTTAATTTATCACGTTTAATTTGACACAGAGCTCTCGCGTTTTGCTGCATTTTGAAAGAATGTGGCACAAGCTGGGAGCATTTAGCAAATGTTCTCCCATCTGCTGGCAGATACTCACTAGCAGCACACGCATGTGAAAACACAGACAGGAGCCAGCTGTTTGCTAATATGGAGATGGGAATGATCATCTCTTTTCAAATCATAATCTCAGCAGTTTCGGACTGGGGGTTCAGGGTCCACTGTGGCCAACACCATGTATCCACCACCCTCACCCCCTTCGTAAACTCCCAGCTGGGGGATGGGGGTTTGACCTGCAGATCCTGGTAATTGTGGGGTGTGAGGCCCTGCAGATCCTGGCCAGCAGGGAGTGAGGTGGTGCATCTGGGCCTGCAGATCCTGGCTAGCAGGGCTGTGTGGCTAGCAGTGGTCTTGGGTCAGCAGGGCCCATGAAGGCTGGGGCCCACCGGGCTTTTTCCTGATGCCGAACCGGCTCGGTCCAACCCTGAATCTCAACATACCTTGCTATTCATCAGAGGCAGGTATAGTCCGCTACATGGAGCTCTCCCTGCAAAAACAGCTGATTGAGGGAACCGAAACTGACTCTGATGCTATGTCTGAAAGTAAGCATGACAAACTATAATTTGGAAGGTGCACACCCTAAAAATTTGCTGAGGTGCCAATCCGAAGGGGGCCGCCCAGCCAAAGCCTCCTGATGAATGTCACATAAATAAATAAATATGTGGATTGCACACACTTTAAAAGAAATCAAAATTTATTATATCAAACATTTACAACATAGCAGAAAACCCGACGCGTTTCGACCACCATAGTGGTCTTCATCAGGGGCAAAAACACTTTTAGTACAAAAATGCCTTTTTTATTATTTTTGTACTAAAAGTGTTTTTGCCCCTGATGAAGACCACTATGGTGGTCGAAACACATCGGGTTTTCTGCTATTTTGTAAGTGTTTGATATAATAAATTTTGATTTATTTTTAAGTCTGAGTGAGCAATCCGCATATTTATTTATTTATGTGATAGTAAGCATGACCCATAGGGCCCAATGAATGGAGGCTATACAAGTGGTCAGATTGCAGGACCGCATCAACGAACAGATGCGGCCGTGATCCAACGGGATTTTTTACCCTGCCCGATCGACAACTGCCCAACTTTCGCCCAGATATCGATAGGGGATGCCTGTTGGATGGCCCCACACACGGGCAAATAAGCTGTCCACTCCAACTTTTACCGACCCATGTATGGGGGCCTTAAGGCAAGTGAACTAGTGCTGTGCTGGGCCACAAGGCAAGATGAGTGGGGATAGCTGGGAGAAGGGCTTGAACAAGGGGTAGGTGTGCAGAAAAGATATGTGTCTAGCACCACCTGTTGTGCTCTAGGCAATTGCTTCATCTGCAGAGCCAGAACTAGGTGTAAAGACACGTACCTAGGACCCAACTAGTGTTACCACCTGGCTGGTAAAACTCATGTTTGATGCCAATTTTAATTATAAAGTAGAAAGATAAAAATGTAGCAGGGCTGGCATTTTTTCCAGAAAAGGTGGAAACCCTAGGAGGAAGGTTAGACACATACCATTTCTGTATGCTTACCTTATTTAGGGACCCCTGTACATAATCTCCATCCCTCATCCACTGGGCCTATGAAACCCATTCTGGTTTGGCCCAGCACTGCTCTTCTGGCTTCAACTTCTGATTACTAAAGCAGGGCCAAGGAGCTTTGGCACACACAGCAAAGTCTGTGTCCCAGTGCCATCGTATCAGTACCAGTCCATTACTTATTACATAGAAAGCAAGAGGAGAAAAGAGAAACTGTTGGTGTTAGTTCATTGAATTTGGTTAATATAACTACAATAAAACCTCTTTTCCCAAAATGATGTCACGCTGGTATTTCTTCTGCCTAACTCTATTGTGGTAATGAGTATTCTTTCACTTAGAGGCATGGCTTTATAGTCCTTCACTTAGAGGCATGGCTTTATAGTCCTTCACTTAGAGGCATGGCTTTATGGTAGACAGAAGAAGGTTTCCTTTTAAGCTGTAAAGTTGTGGACTTCTCACCCTCATGAAGTTGTATTGGCAGATCCATTAGATCCATTGAAGAAAGGATGGAATCCTTTATAGCATGAGAATAAATACATGGTTCTTGCAGGCCCGGATTTGTGGCGAGGCCACATAGGCCCGGGCCTAGGGCGGCACATTTTTGGGGGCGGCATGCCGCCCAGCCGCTCTGTGGGTAGCCTGTGTTCCCCAGTGCTCCGGTGCTCGCACGCTGGGCGCCCGCCCAGCGAATCCGGCGCTGGGTTCTTGCCATTAATATTTTTAGCGAAATGCTTTAGGTGCTGGTCTTAGGATAGGACTATACAGACGTTTTTGGCGCGATCCGACATGCTGCGACAAAACGCCTACATCAAATCGCATGCAACGGAAATAAGGTAAGAGATAGAAATGTCAGATGAAGTCGCAGCATTGATCCAACGCAACATGACTGTCGGATGCAGACGCAGCGTGGATCAACGATGCAACTTCATTCGACAATGCATTCACTTACCTTATTTCCGTTGCATGCGATTTGACACTGCCATTTTGTCGCAGTGCGTCGGATCGCATCGAAAACGTCTGTGTAGTCCTACCCTTGTTGCTTTATTTGAGTCAGGAAGGAGTTGCCAATCGGAGACCATTTCACAGGCTTTCCTCTGGATTTAATAAATGATAGGTTGGGTGTTTTGAGCAAATGGTTGTCTGGGAAAATGCAATTATTTTTGCAACCTCAGCTACTGTGTTACTGTACGTAATTATGTAAGTAAATCGATGTCTGAACAGAATTGTTTGGTTTTTACATATCCAGAGCATGAGTTCAGAGTCCCATAGAAAAAAACAAAGGATTACAGTCAGCAGGCTGCAGTTATGTGGGCTAATCCTTAAATCTGTTTGTACTTTTGCCTTGCAGAGTTTAGGATTATGGTTACCAACAAATCATTTTAATCATCAATCATAATCATGTTTATGTAAAAGCCGGACTCTGCATAAAGGAAACATCTCTTGCATGACCCCCAGCTATTTCTCACAGGCAGAGCAGTGCTTATTGTAGGCATACAGTCCTGCACTGGTCCATTTTTTGGAACCAGTACCCAACCCATACCCACAACCTGCAACTCGGACCCGCAACCCGCATTCTTACCCGCTTGGACCCGATACCCGACCCTCAAGTACCTTATCCGCAACCCAGACCCGCGACCTGCTGACCATCAAGAATCAGAAAGTGCTGTCATTGTAAACTCGAAGTGACATCATCGGAAGTAGCCGTGATCAGAAAAAAAATATCGATATTGAGAAGACCCGCGGCCTGGCCCGCAACCCGCAGAACCACAGAACTGCGTCTATACCCGCCCCTGGAACTTCTACCCGCAGGGTACCGCAGCTTTTTGCGGATAACCCGTGGGTTCACGCTGGTACCCGACCCGCTGCAGGACTCTACATTGAACCCTTATGGCCAGGACTGTATTTAGGGCTGGTGCCACCCAACATATACAAGTGATGTCATGCGCATGGGTGGGCCCTGTACCCCTCATTAAAACAGTATTTAATTATATAGGCACCCCAGCATAATACTTGGAGAGGTCTGGGCCCACTTGGATCAGCACAGCTCCCATTGACTTCTATGGGACCTCGACTGCTATTACTCACCAAAGTTTTGTAATAGTTATTTGTGGGTTTTACACTTTATCAATCTCGAATTTTTAGAGTTTTAGAGAAATAAAAAAAAATGTTTGTAGAAAAATTCAAATCTGAATGTGAGTAAATAGGCCCTATGGTTTATTTTCTGCAAGAAGAATTGATCTAATTTGTAGAGAAATATAATCATCTCTCCCGAAACAAGAGAATAAAAGTAATAAGTGTAGATTTATGATCTGCCCCTGTTTCTGATTAACGCTAATTCCTTACAAAAAGCCAATTTAACATTTAATTAATTAAATAAGCAAATGAGCGTAACTGCATATTTCATCGTCCTCATCTGTCATAGCTTCACCCTTCTGTTCTGATTCACAAACGTGACACTCCTTATATTTTGTGTTCATCAGTCATTACTGCCTGACACATTCACTACTCGCTCAGATGATATAATGATTAGAATATATATATATATATATATGGTTGGTAGCAGAATTGTTTTTGTGAGTACAGGTTTGGGATGCATTATCCAGAAACCTGTTAGCCAAAAAGCTCCGAATTACGGAATGTCTGTCTCCTATAGACTCCATTATAATGAAATAATCCCAATTTAAAAAAAAACGATTTCCCTTTTCTCTGTAATAATAAAACAGTAGCTTGTACTTGATCCCAACTAAAATATAATTAATCCTTATTGGATGCAAAACCAGACTATTGGATTTATTCAATGTTTACATAATTTTCTAATAGACTTAAGCTATGAAGATCCAAATTACAGAAAGATCCATTATCCGGAAAACCCCAGGTCCCAAGCATTCTGGATAATAGGTCCCATACCTGTATATTAAAATGCTGACTCCTGAATGTTATTCTGAGAATCAAATAAAGAATATATATACTGTCCGATCTTGAATGAGGAGTGGACTCTATGGACTATGTGGGACATGGCGTTTAATTCAGAGTCTGGATATCAGATTCAAAATTCTGGATAACAGATCCTATACTGATTACACTGTACCTGTGCTGCTGACACTCCTCATTACTGCACCTCTGGGTGGCTATAAGAATATATATCATTGGGGTGACACTATTAGCTATGACCAACTGCCATTTGTACTTATTGTCATTTCACATCTACAGCCCCCTTATAATAAAGAGCCACAGAGACAAATAACTTGGAACATGTTCGAAAAATGCCCCAAATTACTTGAGGGTTTCATCCTACTTTAGTTATCCATAAGGTAAAATTCCCTATGGCTTGGTCCATCCCCTATTAGACAATTCCCCTCTATTTCTAAGGGCAGAGACACATGGTCAGATTCAGGGAGATTAGTCTCCCGGCGACAAATCTCCTCTTCTTCGGTGTAACTAATCTCCCCAAACTGCATTCCCCTTGGCTAGAATAAAAATTGCCGGTGGGATGGCCCTTGGAGCACTTCATTTTCCGAAGTCGTCTGAAGTTATCCCTCTATTGGCCCAGAGATGTACCTTTTTAGTTTTAATATAGTAACTGAGAACCCAGGTCTCTTCCTCTATGGCCTCCATCTTCTGATAGATGACTGATGGGTAGCCTGGGACAACAATGTCCCATTAAGAAGTCTATGAAGATTCTGTTTTATCCAGGTCATGATGTACAGTATCTAGTAAAATTAAGTCAAAGGCAATTGGACATTTAGAGATTTTCTTGAAAAAGTTTCACTACTTATCCGAGTGGCTTCATCTTGATCGGATGAGTGGTAAAATGTTTTCAAGAAGAGCTCTAAATGTCCTGTTGCCTTCAACTTAATTCTGCTAGATACTGTCCTATATGAAGAATACCCTAAATAAATGACCAACCCCTTTACTGAAGAGGAGGATAAGAGACACTGTGAATGTGAACTAGGTTACTAGCAAAAAAAACTAGCTCTGTTATAGACACTATGGGAATGTAAGTTAGGAATTAGCTAGAAAGAGCAGCACTGAGCTCCAATGTAGGACTGATAGCTGGAGGTAGCTGTCCCAAGGTATTAAAGTAAAGGGACCACAGTTATGGACAAAGAGTCAGGCTAAAATCTACTCCCTGAGGTTTCTGCTGACAGGGATCCAGACCACTAGCTGCTATTTCATGTACCTTAAGCCTACCAGGCCATCTCCACTGTGGTGACAGTATTCAGCGCTGTACTTGAATATTGCTTCAATTACTTTACCTCCATAATAACATTGATACTATATGAGTAGTTATCCTTGTATGCTAAATAAACCTATTTCACTTTAATAACCTCTGGTCTTCTAAAAATCTGATTTGTGCAGCTAAGAGATGTAGTTTCACAACACCACTCCCTTTGTCCACACAACATTGCAATTGCCCAGCTGACAGAGAGGGTCTAATGTAACCAGGGCTTTTACCAGCTAAGCTAGAATTCCGGGCTAAGATAGGGTTACACTTCCCTCTGATTTACACTGGGCAGTAAAAAAAACAAAGAAAAAAAAAATGGTTTCTGAATAATATATGGTTTCTGAATAATAATATACATTTTAGCGTTCAACGTGTTTAACATTTTTGTGAAAATGTGATGAATGAATTTTCCATTAATCACATTAACTGTGCTGGAATGTGCATTTCTCTAGGCTAAAGTTCTGTGAGTTTGGAGCTTGCATGCGTTCATGTGTTTGTGATGTGAGATAAAGGGAAATAATACTAAAAAATAGAATTGTGTAAATCAGGAGTTTTGCAAAATGAAACATGGTAAAAAAAATAATCAAATCATTAAATACCGTGTGAAAAATATACAACTTACTTTCAGTATTTATGCCTCCAGCACAATGAGGTGCATTGTTGGAGATACTGGACTGGTGGTGCAAAATGGTGTAAACCAAGCGAGTTCTCATTGTATTTGCTGGTCAGTGCAAGAGTAGCGGAGGATCTCCCATGAGCCTTGGATACTAATGGAACTTTAGAAGGGTCAGTGCCAGAGTAGCAGAGGATCTCCCATGAGCCTTGGATACTACTGGAACTTTAGAAGGGTCAGTGCAAGAGTAGCAGAGGATCTCCCATTATCAACAAATACTACAGAAACTTCAGAAGGGTCAGTGCCACAATACTTGAGGAACTCCCATTAACATTAGGAGGCCCAGTCCTACAATAGTTAAAGCAGTGACTGTTACAATATGCCTTATGGCTTCTAGTCTTGTTACTAAAAACCCTTGTTTTTGTGGGCAATCGCATAAAAAGTTGAATAGATCCCTTTTAAACCATTTTAAATGAGATGAGGTTGATATTTTGACCCTGTCCTGAACTCAACACTCATTCCACCAGGGACTAATTACTCCAGTGTGTACAGAGGTGCTTGGGAACTATTCAGACATTAAATAGATCTTCTGGAGTCACGTTTCCTAGTGTCCTCGAGGGTAGATTATAAATAGTTCTGTGCCATATAAAAGCTAATAATTTTTGAGAATTTACTTTTAATTTACTTTTTTTTAAAAGTGTTCCAGAAAGGACACAAATCTCTGTGCAATTTACAGTGAAAGGGGACAATCAGGATAAATGCTATTGTAATGTCTTTAATACTCTTTTGCTTGTTTATATATATTTGTGACCTTGTCATGAGCTCAAGGGTCTTGACCAAATGTTGGGTTGAAAAAGGATGGCCTGAACCCAGAATACATGTAATATTTGTCATTTTTATTATTTGTCCTGTGCCTTCCTGACAATTAAAGGAGAAGTAAAGCGTAACTAAAGAAGAAGCTAGAAATGTTGTACATTATGTTTTGGGCTTCTGTACCAGCCCAAGGCAACCATAGTCCTTTAGCAGTAAAGATCTGTGTCTCCAAAGATGCCCCAGTAGCTCCCCATCTTCTTTTCTGCTGATTCACTGCACATGCTCTGTGCTGCTGTCACTTACTGAGCTTAGGGGCCCACTCACAATATACAGTACACATAGAATAGAAATGTCACAATATAAGGCTGATTAGTAATTAATACAGATAATTAATACATGGCAGCACAGAAACCAGTGCAATTAGCATTAGAATTTAATAATCAGCCCTGTAGCATCAGTTTATATTATATTTTATAAATATATATATACAGTTTATATTCTGCTGGATAATTAGTGACGACCCCTGAGCTTAGCTTCTCAACAGCTGCTCAGAGCCCACTGAGCATGTGAGTGTCACAGACACTTTCCAAGATGGTGACCCCCTGTGACAAGTTTGAAGTCCTGGATCATTGCTGCTATTGACAAGCTGAAACTTTAGGCTGGTGCAATAAGTTCAGTATATAAAATATAACATTTTTAGTCACGTTCATTTTTAGGGTTTAGTTCTCCTTTAAAGTCTAGTGTTTTTCTATCCTTAATTAGACTGTGCCTTTCACCTTATCTTATGGTGGAGATATTTCTGAATCCCCTCCTTAAGTCTGCTATGTAACCTACTTTGTAAATACCAAGCATAGAATTGATTTGCTTCTATTCTGAAAATAATGCTGTATTTATTGAACTGTGTAAGGCAATGATTCCTAAAGTATGGGGCAGGGCAGGTCCCCCTTAAGGGACTTGGAGCAGGGGCTCAAGCTGAAGTCCAATTAGGATGGGAGCTTGGGAGAATGGCTAATTTCACTCCTAGATGCACATTAAAAACCCTGCTTGAAGGTCAGTTAGGGTTAGATTTGGGTTGCATTTGTATTTTCTGTCCTAGATATTCTTGAATGACAAAGGTCTTCCTATATCTCAACCCATTTCATATGCAAACGGGGCCCTGGCCACACACCTTATAGGGGGGCTTGAATTATAAAGTTTTGACAACCAACCAAAAAACGTATCTAGGGCTATCTAGAAAGCATTATAACAAAAGGAGAGAGTTCAGAGTCCCTTGGGTTTCATAGTTTGCAATATTCTAATCCAAAAACATTCTCTCTGTTGTACTAATTGTTCACAACACCCCCCCCCCCTTATTTTCAGGGGAGGGATATGGTCTATATCACCACTGTCCTTAAATCACATTTGTTATGCTCAGTTTTAGCTACACGTATGGATATATGAACCCACAGTGTCTATCTATAATGGTATTGCTCAAAAAGTTATTCAGTTTCAAGGACTAATTAAGTCCATTCGTTTTGCTCTTCCCCAACTGATTCTATTTCAGATCAATCCATTCTATGTGTATATCATAGTGAAATACTCTTGCGTTAGATACCAAATGAAAATATCTAAATTAAATAAAAGGAAGAAACTGAGCTTTTCGGAGCAAAATTTTGATTTACTGCTTTTATTTTAACTCCCAAGGCATCTTAAACCTGTTATTCTGTTAGCCCTTCTGTAAAAGGTCAAAAAATGTCTATGATTTACTCTCTTTTGTCTTTCTTCAAGAATTTTCTTGGAAGACAAGCGTAATTAAAAAGAAGAAGAACACAGTGCAGATATTGTCACATCATGTGACCGTCTAAATGCTAAGCGCCAGATGACTCACTGTTTGATAAATAGCAGATTGTTGGTGTGCTATGAATTGGCACAGTCTGGAGTTAAGCAGCCTGAGGAAGGAATGCATGACTGGTCACCAGTAGATAACCGTGGCATCAGCTGACAAACATGTCCTGATTCTTCTGTCTAGACCCCCCTCACCCCAGTCTCAAGATCCAGCTCAAAGAAATGCCACCACCATTCCCCTGCTGGGTGGAGCGACAACACATGCATTTCCGGTGGGGGGCTTCGGAGCCCACTGGGGTTTTTCCAAGTGTCCCGCTGCCTCAGTTCAACCCTGCCTATGATTCATTCTAGCCAGGGAATAGTCAACTATTTTTGTCTTTGTGCTTTAGTGGAAATGCCTCACATTGTAAAGATTGACTATTCTAGCCACTATATATATATATATATATATCTATAAATATATACAGGTATGGGATCTGTTATCCAGAAAGCGGGTATTCTGAAAGCTCCGAATTATGGAAAGGCTGTCTCCCATAGAGACAAATAATCCAGATCTTTAAAATAACTTCCTCTTTCTCTGTAATAATAAAACAGTACCTTGTACTTAAATCGTCATTGGAAGCAAAGCCAGCCAATTAGGTTTATTTAATGTTTACATGATTTTCTAGTAGACTCAAGGTATAAAGATTCAAATCATGGAAAGATCCGTTATCTGAAAACCCCCAGGTTCCAAGAATTCTGGATAACAGATATATATATATACCATGTATATAGGATCAGCACTCACTGTTGTTTGTGAATAAATTGATTTTTTACATCTTATCTGACATTTCGGTACTTTCTCAAGGATGTCAAATAATAAATCAATTTATTCACAAACAACAGTGAGTGCTGATCCTCCATTAAAGTATCATAATGCCATTGAACTTGCACCACTGGCTTTATATATATATATATACACTCAGGATTCTGCCTTTTTTCAGATGGATTTGGATTTGGCTGAATCCAAATCACCTGACCGAACCAAATCTGAATCCTTAAAATCATGTGACTTTTTATCACACAAACAAGGAAGTAAAACATTTTTTTCCCTGCAGTTTTATTTGGCCCTTCCTTGCCCTAATTTCAGTTCGATATTTGACTGCATCTTTTACAAAGGATTTGTGATTCAGCCAAATCCCAAAATAGTGGGTTCAGTGCATCCGAGAATATATAGTTTTACGAACTGGAAACACTCAAGGAGGTGAAAAAAAGGGTCCAGCGAAGACTCAAATAGTCCCTCACATCCGATGGAATCTTTAATTAACCTATTTTTTCATCTCTGTTAGTGCTTTCAGTTCAATTTGCCTTAAAGGGGAAGTACCCGGAAAATACTATAGGAGCGGTGATTGCAGTTGGCAGTAAGTTTAACCTAACTAAGAATGATTTAAGATGTTTTTACCTAATAGGACAATAGGCTTTGTATTATTCCCAGTCATGTTACTCATTTCATTACAAAACTTGGGTGAACAAGGGGATATGGGTCATGCCGTGCACCCAAGAAAAGCCTTGGCTACCACTAGTCATGGCTCTCACAAGCACCTCCCCCACATCACCAACAATATCCATGCCCTGTCCCCCGCGGCTGACTGCTTCCATTGCCCCTTTCCAAAACAAGCAAGACAGGACTGCCAGGAGTGCTAGACCAGCAGTGACCATAGAGCCATTTTTTTCTGATTGTGCCCCCCAAGTAACTGCACTCTTGGCAACTGATAAGAGAAGTATTAAGTATCTTCTACAATGACATTCCTAGGTGAGCCCCACTGGTACTGCATTGCTTGCAATATATAGAAATATATATATATACAGGTATGGGACCTATTATCCAGAATGCTAGGGACCTGGGGCATTCTGGATAACAGATCTTTCTGTAATTTGGATCTTCAGAACTTAAATCTAGTAGAAAATCATAAAAACATTAAATAAACCCAATAGGCTGGTTGTGCTTCAATAAGGGTTAATTATATCTTAGTTTGGATCAAATACAGGCTACTGTTTTATTATTACTGAGAAAAAGGGAATCATTTTTAATTATTTGGATTATTTGGATAAAATGGAGTCAATGGGAGACTGCAGTTGCGTAATTCAGGACTTTCTAGATAACGGGTTTCCTGATAACGGATCCCATCCCTGTATATATTTGAGTCTGAAAAGCAGTGCACTCGCCCCAACAAAGTCAAAAAGCCCAGGTGATGCTGCAAAAAAGTAATATCAGTATGGAAGACGCAGAGCACTCATGTGACTTAATTTATGTGCAAAAATTTAATGGTGTAAGTTGATGCTTCAGTCCCACATAGAGGAAGTCTTGAGAAAGGTCCTCAGTGTACGACCGAAACATCAACAGATAGATAATAAATAGATAGATGATAGATAGATAGATAGATAGATAGATAGATAGATAGATAGATAGATAGATGGATAGATAATAAATAGATAGATGATAGATAGATAGATAGATAGATAGACAGACAGACAGACAGACAGACAGACAGACAGACAGACAGACAGACAGACAGATAGATAGATAGATAGATAGATAGATGATAGAAATGTATAACACAAGCTGAAGCACCATAGAATACCCATGTAAACTAAAGAAGTGATGGTTAACATGTAGTGGCAGGGTTTCTATCAAAGGGAGGAATCAAATACTTAAAACACAGATCAAAGGGGTAAGAAAAGAGAACTGTAACTCTTTTTATTGGGTTCAGCAAAATTGTAACTCATTCACATATTTATGGAGCAGAGGAAAACGCGGATCACAGAGGAAAGCACCTCTGAATAAATTAATACATTCAACTGTCTCATATCTGAATTCCGCCTTTTAATTGGCATGCTGGTGCCCATATGTCTGGCTGTGTGCGAATGAAGATCATGTTTAATTAGTTAGTCATTGCCTTAACAGGTCACAATTTTTCAAGGGATTACCAGATCCAAGCAATCATTGCTGCTCCTGCTAATGTAAATCAACTCAGATGTGCACATACACAAGGATTGCAGTTCAGAACAACTTGTTCCAGTATGTTTTTCTGAACATATATTTAAAAGAAAATGCATTTAAAGAGTTTCCCTACTGGGGAGATCATTTTTTAGACCATAAATAAATTATTCCATGATGATTTTTAAAAAGACCATTTAAGGCAAATCTGTAACCACATGTCATCCATGCACCAACCCCCCAGGTCCTAAATGCAGTATGTCAAGAGTACAGTTGGGTGAAATTGCTGATTATTGAGGTGTGGGTTAAAATCTTGTCAACCAGTACCCAACCCTAACCTGCCCACCTCTGATCCATACATAGCCAGACCTAATGAGCATTTGTTCTGTATATACATTTACCCGACCTGTTCTCTCTCTCTGATGTCGCTGGAGTGCTCGGCTTTTTTGCATTTTGCTCCACAGATTGTCCCCAAAGGCTTACAGAATGGAGTGCAGAAAGCACTCTTTGTGCCTTGCTCTGAATGTAGAACTTTCTTTATCTGACAGTGCTGCTTTAATAGGGAGCTGGTGATGAGTGACATGAATACATCCCCCTGGATCACCAGCTCATTGTGTAATGCAACCCTTCCTTCACCTTGTTCCATTGTAAAGGGACTTGAAGTCCATCAAGAGAAACTGCAATTCCCAGGATCCATCATACAATTGGACAAGGTGAGGGGAGGACTGCATGACACTGTGAGCCTAAGGTGGGTGGGGAAGTGGTTCCAGTGAGCACAGAGACAGACTATCATGGTTTCCTTTCAATATGTGGAATCGGTTATATGTGGAATATTTATTTCTGTTTAAAGTCAGATAGTGTTATTTTTACCCAGTGTAAAAATACAGCTGGGTAAATAGATAGGCTGTGCAAGATAAAAATGTTTTTAATATAGTTAGTTAGAGAAAAATGTAATGTATAAAGGCTGGAGTGACTGGATGTGTAACATAATAGCCAGAACACTACTTCCTGCTTTTCAGCTCTCTAACTCTGAGTTAGTCAGTAACTTTAAAGGGGTCACATGGGGCATAACTGTTCAGTGAGTTTGCAATTTATCCTTCACATGCAGCTCAGATTCACAAGCAACAGTTATGACCCATGTGACTCCCCTCAAGTAACTGATTGGACACTGGCTGGTAACCAATCAGTGGAAACCCAGAGAGCTGCAAAGCATGAAGTAGTGTTCTGGCTATTATGTTAGACATCCAGTCACTCCAGCCTTTATACATTTACATTTTTGGCTAACTAACTATATTAGAAACATTTTTTTATTTTGCCTATATATCAGCCTATATATTATGACCTTATGTCAGCCTATCTATTTACCCAGTTTTTATTTTTACACCGGACTGTTCCTTTAAATGAAGGGCTGTCTAGTGAAGGACAGACAGTCGTCTGAGTTCCCCCGAAAAGCCCTACCAAGTATTTTGGAATTTCTAGTGGCATTTAAAGGCCACAAAAAGTCATTTGTCTGACTCCAGCCTACATGAACTGCATTGTGAAACAACAAATGACTTTTGCTCATCGTAAATTGTAAAGTAATTCATTACATAATTAGTAATTAGTTACACAAATTGCTGCACCAAATGTGGGTGTGCAGTACATTTGTTAATGTTTAAACGGTGAAAAATAGAATTTGTGAAAACAGTTGACACTAATAGGCATGTCTTTAACTGATTTTGACCAGCCATGAAATCATTATTATTAATATAAAAGTGTGTACCCAATCAGAAAAGGCAAGAAGTCGTCTACAGAATTTTTGTTCTTAAAGCAAAGACTCCAAAGTTGTTAAATCCCCAACTTGGAATTGACCAATAATCAGATCACAGGCAGGTCCTCCAAGGGTGCCATACAGAGGCGCCACACACGGGCTGATGAACTTCCAATGTGGTCTGGATCAGCAGCTTGTATGGGCTTGTGTATTGCCAGCTTCACTAAGTCCATTGAAGTGCAAACCTTATGTACACACCTTAATTAATTGCACCTCAGTGCATTTACATTGCAGAAATGCATGCAAATGAGAAATCTCATTTTTAGTCTCATCACTGCATCTTCATCTATATAATTAATTTGACACCAAATTTTACACTTTTTTTGGGGGGGGAGATGTCTTTTTTATGACATCACACTATCTGACACCTAGTTATTTCTGGATTAAAATAAATACTGTTGCTTGGGCAGACTCCTTATTAATCTATCAGATATGAGATGTCCTTGTCAGACTTTATATTTCATTGCTTTGATCTGGCTTAGTTCATTAGTTCTTGCATTTGAAGGCGTCTTCAGTGTTCCAACACATTTTTTGCAGTCTGTGAGCAATAAGTCGGCAGACAAAATGACTTTAGTTCGGCCCTCTGAACAGCTACATTATGAAGTGTCTCTATCACAGTAGCCAATCCCCCCACAAAACACTCACACTGTCCTGATGCCCAACAAAGGGGAAATTGGGGGCCTGGGTGACTAGACAGTAGACAGCCAGGCTCTTCATCCCCAGGCATCAAATTGTCCTTAAAGGGATACCGTCATGGGAAAACATGTTATTTTCAAAACGCATCAGTTAATAGTGCTGCTCCAGCAGACTTCTGCACTTATCCAGTTCTCAAAAGAGCAAACAGATTTTTTATATTCAATTTTAAAATCTGACATGGGGCTAGACATATTGTCAGTAGCCCCATGTCATGTGACTTGTGCCTGCACTTTAGGATGGAATTATTTTCTGGCAGGCTGTTATTTCTCCTACTTAAAGGGATACTGTCATGGGAAAAAAAATTTTTTTCAAAATATATCAGTTAATAGTGCTGCTTCAGCAGAATTCTGCACTGAAATCCATTACTCAAAAGAGCAAACAGATTTTTTTATATTCAATTTTGAAATCTTGCAGTACAGCAGTAAAGAGTGATTGAAGTTTATCAGAGCACAATTCACATGACTGGGGGCAGCTGGGCAACTGACAATATGTCTAGCCCCATGTCAGATTTCAAAATTGGATATAAAAAAATCTGTTTGCTCTTTTGAAAAATGGATTTCAGTTCAGAATTCTGCTGGAGCAGCACTATTAACTGATGCTTTTTGAAAAAAACATGTTTTCCCATGACAGTATCCCTTTAAAGGAGATATTAACCATTTCAAACATGTAAGAGCCCCTGCATAGTCCTCTTCACCAACCGCATCACCTAAACTGTTAAAAAAAGTCCCACTTTCCCCCCATACTTCAGGGTTCATTGCAAAATTGCGCAGAGGGGTGGGCAGCTGTCATGTTTGGCTTCCGTTGTGTCTTTTCCAAGCCCCCACTGCTGTTATTGCCAAGTAGTATTGGCAATAATTCTTGACCTGCTGCTTGCTCGTTGCCCCTTGAACCTCACCCTATCACTCCGTCACCCCATTCCAGCTCTTCTGCCTACCACTAGTTCTGGCCCTGTACACATATTCTGGGGTGGTGATCACAGCAGTGGAGGCTCTGATAGGATTGGCACAGCCAAAAATAGCTGAACCCTACCCAGCAGTATTGCTCTGCCCTCCTCTGTAGCTCCCCTGCCTGCCCTCTGCTTTCAATCCCAAGCTACCCTCCCCTGATCAGCAAAAGTAAGTTATAGTGCATGTGGGGGTGTGGGCCTCACACATCAATGTCCAACCCTGGGTGGCCAGTGCAGGAGCTCCAATGTGTTGGAGCTGTCTTCTTCAAGAATTGATTTCACCCAAATTCTGTACTTAAACTCTCTCCCGGCTGGCTAAAATTAAATGTATTTGCCTGGCAATGTCTCTTTTAAAAAATATTGCTAATAAAATCTAACCATACTACCAGCTGTGAACTTGGTAGAGTATTTTGGACCCTAGCAAATAGATTGCAGAAATTGCAAACTGGAGAGCTGTTGAATAAAAAGCTAAATAACTTAAAGGTTAATTAAACCTTTAAAGTAAGCGAATGTAAAATTGAGGGGAGTGCTATTCTAAGAACTTTTGCTATGTACATTCATTATTTATTTTGGTTTTATTCAAAGATATTAAAGGATACATGTACTGTAAATATAAATGAATTGTGTTACAACACCACCGCCTGCTGGTCATTTTCTGACCAGTCTGACCACCAAGTAGTCAAGGAAGTTGTCAGGAGAAAGAAAGAGGCTGCTCTGATGTTCTTCTGCTTAGGATAGGTTTCAGAAAGGTTTCTGATTTTATTCCTAAGCAGAAGAACATCAGAGCAGATTCTTTCTTTCTCCTGACAACTTCCTTGACTACTTGGTGGTCAGACTGGTTGGAAACTAACCAGCAGGTGGCGCTGTTGTAACACAATTCATTCATATTAACAGTACATGTATCCCTTAATATCTTAGAATAAAAACAAAATAAATAATGAATGTACATTGCAAAAGTTCTTAGAATAGCACCCTCGTCAATTTTACATTTACTTATTTTAAAGGTTTACTTATCCTTTAAAAACCACAAAGAGTAAAAAATTAAAACCAATTGCAAATTGTCTCAGAATATCACTCTTTACATCATACTAAAAGTTAACCAAAATGCGAAGGAAACGTGTTCTTTTATCTAATTGAGACACTTTCTTTCTTCCCCAGCACTGACTGTGAGATTCATCACAAAGCGATTTATCGGGGATTACGACCCAACGCTCGGTGAGTACATTAGCAATGCTTTTTACATAAGACAACTAATTAATAAAATGAAGAAAATAAAAGTGCTCTGATAATATGGTTGCATGACAATGGTTTCCATGATAAAGCAGGTACAGATACTGCTCCATTCTATGAAAAAGAGATAAAATCCCCATATATCAGCTCTCAGCAAGAAAATTGGATCCTGAACTGGCTGCCCACAAAGACGAGGGATGTGTATCCAGTAATTTTCCACTTGAGAACCGCTCAGTGCTTTTTGCCAGCTTCTCTGTGCTGATTAAATGATCGAGCAATTGGGCACTTTCCCTTTGTAAAGCAGGAGCCGGCACTTTCCCCCACTAACAAGTACTTTTCAGGGATATAGAGGGCAGTAGGCACTTGAGATATTATTGCTCCCATCCTCCATAATATTGCTCAGTGCCAGGCCTTAATTATGAGGGTTGCAATCACTTACAGGTCTTTAGGTTAATGTTTATGTGCCTGTTCTAACAGGACTGTGGGGGGAGCCTGGTAATTGGATGACTACAAGATGGACATAATAGGAGCCAGGGACTGCCATGCAGGACTGTTGGGGTGCTAACACTAAGAGCAGAGGTAATGCCTTATTATCATGGTCACCTATTATTACACCCAATGATGTACAGTTCTCTTTGCTCACATGGAACCACCATATTCTGCGCCTGATCCATGTAACAAAACATTCTCTTTCTTTCTTAACAATCTCATTATTTGTGCATTTCATGCTGACACCGGGCCCAGAATGGCAATTTGGAAAAGGGCCTGTTAAAACATTCTATGAGTATTCTTCCTTTAGTGGGGGCTGTATTTGAAATGCCAGGGCTTATTTTGAAGCTCAGTATAAATATGGCTGATACATTTTTCAACTTTTAGTCTTAAACCCCACAAAGTCTGTTTAATAACTCTGCACAAAAGGGGCAGGATCAGACTGGACTAGTGGGACACTGGGGAAAAACCCGGTGGGTTTCCTTGACTCAAACTATGGGCACCGACTCCTGACCTCCTCCTGACTCCAGTCCCAGAAGTGGTTGCAGAATAGGGGCTCCGGGTGTGTAGGCCCCTGAGACAACAATCGCCCCCCCCTAGTCTGACACTGAAAAAGGGGTCAATTAAGATTTCACAAGTGCACTTTCAAACAGCAACCAATAAGCAATTCATTTAGAGCTGGCTACTTGACATTAGAAAATGAAAACAAAGACCCTAATTGGTTGTTATTGACTTGTTCAAACTTACTTTAGTAAATGAGTAAAATATTAATATTACAACTAATGTACAAATATAGAGTCAACACCCCCCCATTTCCGTGTCCCATGGCAGAACTTCCACATTTAGAGGTAGTTGGAGTAATGAATGGATCACGGAGTCTTCCAACTTTTTTGGCTTCCATCCTTGCAGTTCAACCCTTCAACATAGTGGCATACTTATCAAGGGTCGAATTTCGAATTGAAAAAACTTCAAAATTTGAATTCAAAAAGACCAACCGAAATTAAGTAGTTTTCTTGGTCGAATAGGTCAGTTTTAGGCCGAATTCGAATGGTACGAATCGAAGGAATATCACATTCGATCGAAATTCGACTCAAAGTTTTGCAGAGTCCACCAATTGACTCCAAATAGGTTCTAGGAGGTCCCCCATAGGCTAAAACAGCAATTTGGCAGGTTTTAGATGGCAAATGGTCGAAGTCAAATTTTTACAGTACATGATAAATTTTGATATTTGAATTTTTTTTAAATTCAAATCGAATTTTGACTATTCCCTAGTTGACGTACACAAAAAATAGCATGAAATTCAAATTGTTTTCATTTAATTTTCTGGAAATTAGAGTCCTGCGCAGGTCCGTTTTTTGGAACCCGTACCGGACCCATACCCACAACCTAGAATCCACAACCCGAATTCTTACCAGCTTGGAACCGCTACCCGACCCGCAAGTACCTTATCCGGAACCTGGACCCGCGACCCGCTGACCATCAAGAATCAGGAAGTGCTGTCATTGTAAACTGGAAGTGACATCATCGGAAGTAGACTTGATCAGAAAAAAAGGAGTAAAACAGGAAGTGCTGTCATTGTAAACCGGAAGTGACGTCATCGGGAGTAGACATGGCCAGAAAAAAGGAGTAAATATCGCTATTGAGAAGACCTGCGACCCACAAACCTGCAGAACCGCCGACCCACGTCTTTACCCGCACCCGGAAATTTTACTCGCAACCCGCAGGGAACCACAGTTGGGACTGCTGCAGGACTCTAACACAAATACCCTGCCTGGTGCTATGTATAGCAAATATGTACATTTTGTGCACAAAAAAAGAAGAAAAAAGTAAAATTACAATTTTTGCAACATTAAAAAAAAAAGATTTTTTTGATACATGAGTGCTTACAAACATATTCTAGAACAAAAAATAAAGAAAATTGTATTGAAAAATAGCGAAACAAACTTAAAATTTGCTTTTAACAATAAAACAGTGTAAATTTGCCTTTCTATGAAAGTGTGATTAAGCATAAGGAAAAGTTTAACAATTAATTTGACTTATTTTTTGTTTTGGGCAGAAATGATCTACAGACACACGGCGGCAATAGATGGAGAATTTGTTCATTTTGAAATCTTGGATACTGCCGGGCAGGTAGGAATGGCATTATAAGTTCCTATGATTAATTCACTATTCAGAACGTGAGTTCTGCCCTACAATATTTTCCTTAGTATTGTTTTAGAAATCGATTAAATGCTAGAAAATTAAAAATGGTCACAATTTTTGGATCAAATATAAATATATATATTTGGTTGATACACCATGGACCAATAAATAACCTTTTGATACACGCTGGATGGCGTTTGCTGTGAGTGCTTTCATGGACTGTATGTGTATATATATATATATATATATATATATATATATATATATATATATATATATATATATTGGATTAATGGCATCTACAATAAATGAATGGAGTGAATAATCACAAAACTGTCGTTGACATATCAAAATAAACCACACTAGATTATTTCGAAGGTTTATTGTAATATCCAGCTGCTGGGGATCCAGCCGAAAAGCTGTGCAATGTCCCTTTTATAACATCTATAGGCTGTGCTGGTGCAGTTTGTTGTGGAATTGTATTAATGACATATGTAACCTTATCTAGTGCAGTTCTGTCCTTTAATTGAAAAAAGTCTATATGGCACAGGTTAAATAGTGGATAACAGATAACACCATTATGTTCTACAGAGATTATCTGCTGTGTAACCTGAGCCTTTTCTCCTTTGAATGGCTGCCCCCATGGCTACACAGCAGCTTATTTATATAAACAATTCGAGTATTTCTGAAGCAAACACACCAGTTTTACCAGCGCAGGGCAACACTGCATTCTATTTGTATTACTTAAAAACGATTTAATTTTTTGATGTTAATGCTCCTTTAACAGCGCCTTCATATGACGTAATAAACTTGTTTCACATATTAATAACAATTATTGATTCAAGAATAAAATTGTAAATGGTAGAATGAATTATTGGTAATGTAGACAATATAATTTAGTAATAAAAACTACACCATACAGATCATGACAGAATCCCTTTAAATCTATATACGACTTGGGAAGTGTGTTTATCTGTGCAACAAATTAATCAAATACACTAAAGGCTAAATTCATCAAGAGTAAAAGTAAAAATAATAAGAAATACCTGGGTACAGAATGAATTCTGCAAAGTAACTATAGCCACGAGGGACATATAATAGTTTTCCATCCCTTTATCATACCTCCCAACTGTCCCTTTTTTGGAGGGACAGTCCCTCTTTTGACAGCTCAACCCGCAGTCCCTCATTTGTACTGCAAAGTCCCTCTTTTCACTGCACTGAACAGCCAGAAAAAGAAACAAAGTTTCTCACTTAATTGGCTTTTAGCAGAGAGCCCAGAACAGCTAACAGGTGCAAATAAGATACTTTGTAACAATTTTGAGACACAAAAACACAGTTTAGATACTGAGAAATATTTTCAAACTTTAATAACCTGCCAGATTTTGTAAAACAAACATGGTAATTAGGGGGTGTAGTCAAACAATTTGCTGCGCTACGTACGGAAAAAAAATTTTTGTCCCTCTTTTTACTTCCAAAATGTTGGGAGGTATCCTTTATAGTGCTAGGAAAATGTAACAAAGTGCATTAATAGAGAAAAGATGTGAATGATTCACTTGCACATATTGTCATTTAAAGGAAAAGTCAACTCAAAAAGCACCTCTTGTCTGGCAGAGTTTCTGCTGGATCGGCAGGTACAGTTACAATGGACACCACAGAGCACATATCATTTGAAAAGGCAAATTTCCTGTTTTTAAAGGAGAAGGAAAGGCTAAAACTAAATAAGCTTTATCAGAAAGGTCTATATAAATACACTAGTAAACCCTCAAAGCAATACTGCTCTGAGTCCTCTGTCAAAAGAAACACAGCATTTCTTTCCTTTTATTGTGTACTCATGGGCTTCTGTATCAGACTTCCTGTTTTCAGCTTAAACCTCCAGGGCTAGTGCTTGAGCATGCTCAGTTTGCTCCTCTCCCTCTTCCCCTCCCTGCTGTAATCTGAGTCCAGAGCTAAGAGTTAGCAGGGTGAGACTCAGGCAGGAAGTGATGTCACACCAAGCAAATATGGCAGCTGCTATCCTAAAGAAACAGAGAGCTTCTTGAGCTGTTTACTCAGGTATGGTAAAGCATTCTGCAGAATAAATATAATGTTCTAGATTGCACTATTGTGGTTAATCTCCTTTAATAAGAAGTTTGATTTTACTGGTGCTGGAGAACATGATGTGCTTTTAATAATCAGAAATATGTCCCAGGCGTGGGGGGGGGGTATCTAGCTGCAGGAGGTGGCTGGGCTCTACTTTATCAGACAGAATAGTCTAGATCGATCCCAATCATTTAGCCAAGTGCTATTGTTTCTGTACAAAGGTGAAGAACACACAGTTCCCACAGAGCATTAATATGGGAATGGACAGGGACATGGCACATCAGGTTTATCAAGCTTTAGTTCTTCACATACACACGGCACAAATGCAACTAGAAATGTTGACTGATAGGAAAAGCAATGGCAGGAATAAGACAGCTTATAAACCCTACATGTTGGGATAAAGGCTTAATATGGCTGTCTCTTCCCTCTTTACAAGCTTTTAGTTCCAGACACCCTGCTAATCCCTCTACAATTGCATGTGAAACTGAAGAAACTTGATTTGGATTAATAATGTCCTGACTTAACCCCAATGCATTGTGGGAAGAGGGAAGAGACAGCCATACTAAACCTTTATCCCAACATGTAGGGTTTATAAGCCGTCTTATTCCTGCCATTGCTTTTCCTATCAGTCAACATTTCTAGTTGCATTTGTGCAGTATTGGCTCGTTTCCCTCTTTATGCTGTGCCCTATCTATAGGCTGGTTTACCTGGTTGATCAGGCAGGTATAGGACCTGTTATCCAGCATCTGTCGTTTTCAGGATAGGGGGTCTTTCTGTTATTTAGATCATACTACTTTGTCTACTAAAAAAATTAGAAATTCATTAAACCCAACAGGTTATTTTGAATCCATTAAGGATTAATGATATCTTAGTTGGGATCCAGTACAATGTACTGTTTTATTATTACAGAGAAATGGTTATATTATTTTTTTTAAATTTGAATTATTTGGGTAGTCAATGGGAGATGGCCTTTCCTTAATTCAGAGCTTTCTGGATGAGTTTCCAGATAACGGATTCCATACTTGTTTATATCTATACATACATATATTATATCTACAAATATGGGACTTGCTGTTTCGTGCTCTCTATCTGTGATATATCTGCTGGCTGTGCAGTTGGATCCCTGGCAGCTACTGTAGGGCCATCATTATGTTTTATAATATTGTCTTATAATAATAAATATAATGTCTTAACTGGGCTCACTGTGTTTAAACATGTCTTGTCAACCAAACCAGGGTCATCATAGTTTTTAAAGGTCAAGTACATTAAAACATCAGGAAGATTATTGGCTGACATGCAAATACTCTTGGTCAGAGGCTATTGTGTATTCTTTGTACTATTTCCATGAACTGTTTTATTATACAGTATGATTAGAAGAACATTTCCTGATCCAGGTTGCTTTCGTTGGCTGATAAAACACTGCCACCTAGTGGTCGAAACTGTGGAAGAGAAGACTTTTGTAAAAGATTTTTCCCCCTTTCTTTAAGATGATTAAAATTGATCAAGATCAAAGAATGTGTTAGTATGTATTTATAATTGTATCCCAAGCAATCTCTAAATCAAATCTAAAATGAAAAGTTCTATTGCCTTCGGGTCATTTGTCCTGATGAATGTAAAGAGGAATGGTTACTAGTAGCAGTAATGCATCTAATCAGACATTAAAATACATAAATAAACAACGTAATTTATTTTCACATAATCTCAGATTAACCCTTTAAGTACCCAACAATTTCCCATGTGTGGGATGTGAAAAACGTGCAATTCAGACCTGTAGCGTCCATGAGAAAACTGAGTGCCAGTTCTAAGGATTCTACAATTCTCAGCCTTAAAGGGCCGAAGCCCATGCTTGTTCTTCTGCTACTGGTTACCCTACAGACTAAGCTTTCTTGCTGCCCATAGCTTCCTCTTGCAATCCGTCCTCATGCTAGAATATTCCATGTGTGTACTTGAAGAACATCTTCCCATGCCAAAGTCATTCTCATGAATCCTGGATTTTGTGTATCTTTCACAGCCTGGGAATGCAGGAGTTAACTGACCCAAGTCTTCTCCATGGGGGCCTGTGCCCACAGGAATGTGTGTAAATATAGATAAAATTGTGCATGTCTAATTTTAACTGTTATATGCGTTCCCATGCGTATAGTCGCCATAGAGGACACTCATGAAATACATGTATAAATGTTCTGTATAAGATCCCCAAAGCTGCCATACAAGTGGAGCATTCATTTGTGTGTATATGTATTTGTGTGTTTGGGGTGGAGTACATAGGGCTGCCACATTCCGGGTGGACTTTTACTGGCCTGCAATGGCGGTGATGTCATAGGGGTAGGCCATTGATGTCATGAGTTGGGAAATGGGCAGGTCAAGGATATCAAAGGGCAGGAAATTGGGGAGAATGTAAGCTTTGGGAGAGGGGAAGGAGGGTTTAAATGGCAGGGTTTAGTGGCAAAAAGCTTTACAGAGGGGATGAAAAGAAGGGTATTTACAAATATACCAGTAAGTACAGTACAATGCAGACTAGGTTGGTCAAATACCTTTAACCTTACTACTGCTTGATTATCCTGTGCACATACATTTTAATAAGTACATCAGTACATGCACAACATCATTTTTGAGCACAAGGTCTAAAGGTAACAAATAGGATTTTAACCCCTGCACCTCACAATGAACATGCTCTATAGTAATTGTGTTATGGCAGATGTATAGAGAGATAGATTGTATCATTAAAGGGATACTGTCATGGGAAAACATGTTTTTTTTCAAAAAAGCATCAGTCAATAGTGCTGCTCCAGCAGACTTCTGCATTGAAATCCATTTTTCAAAACAGCAAACAGATTTTTTTATATTTAATTTTGAAATCTGACATGGGGCTAGACATATTGTCAGTTTCACAAGTGCCCCCAGGCATGTGATGTCATCTCTGATAAACTTCAGTCACTCTTTACTGCTGTACTGCAAGTTGGAGTGATATCATCCCCCTCCCTCCCCCACAGGAGCCCATCAGCAGAACACTAGGAAGGTAACCAGATAACAGTTCCCTAGCACAAGATAACAGATCCCTGGTAGATATAAGAACAGCACTCAATAGTAAAATCCAGGTCCTACTTCAACTCCTTCAGTTAAATTGAGTAAGATAAACAACAGTCTGTCAGAAAACAGTTCCATAGTACAGCACTGGCTCATTCTAAATGCACATGACCAGGTAACCTGAGATGGAACCTACACTCCAATATGACAACGCTTGTTGGGTTAGGAATTACATTTTATATGGTAGTGTGAATTATTTACAGTGTAAACAGTGTAATTTAGAAATAAAAACTACACCATAAAAGTCATTACAGAATCCCTTTAACATACTTATTTTAATTTGTTCCCAAAGGAGGAGGACTCGCTGCAGATAGAAGAGAAAATAAAATGGGGAGATGGCTTTGCGGTGGTCTATTCCGTAACTGATCGGTGTAGCTTTGATGAGGTGATGAGGTTGTGCTTCCTCATTAATCACGTCCACTCCAACGCACGGAAAGGAGCCGGGGAACTGCCACCTGTGGTCATAGTGGCCAACAAGAAGGATCTCGAGTTTGACCGCATGGTAACCACAGAAGAAGGAGAAAAACTCTCCAAGTCCTTAAAGTATCCCTGTTATGAAATCTCTACCAGGGACAGTTACGAAGAGACTGCACTGGTCTTCAATAACTTATATTATGACCTTTTAAAGCAAGGAACTGTTTCCCCTGGAACGTTCAAGAGAAGGGGCATCTCCAAGCAGATGGAGAAGATTCCAAGGCTCTATGCCAACTCGGCCATAAACACCAGCGGGAGGAGTTTAAGCTTCAACTCGTTTAGGGACTACATTCCAGAGTAAACCATCGCTGCACTCTAATAACCATTATTCTAATGATCCATCATGGAAGACGCTAAATGTTTTGAGGACAATTTTCTAGGGTTACAGGCTGATAGCAGACAAGAAATGGTGAATTGTATTCACATTTCCATGAGCTCCGAAGAAAAGGTTTCTTGTTATTCATGGACTTTCTTGCTGTCTAATGAATCTTCTACTGAAGCTTGGACTGGTTGAATTACTTTAAATATACTGCTACTATATGACAGAGCATTGAGGAAAAATATTATGTTTCTAACCTGGTTGATCCACCTCCTGGAGAGATGTCCGTTCTGGCCCATTGTGAAGTCACTTCTAGTTTATGTGGTCCCTGGGATGGAATAAAGTTAACCCTCTGCAGGTTGGGTAGTGAGTCTTGGAAAGGGGCAAAGCTAGTAGGTAATTGGGCTCAGGTTTTGGGTGACTGGCACCCATTTGATTTTGTTTAAAGGGGTGGTTCACCTTTAAGTTAATTTTTAGTATGTTAATGGTTAATTCTAAGCAACTTTTCAGTTTGTGAATTATTTGCCTGCTTCTTCTGACTCTTTCCAGCTTTCAAATGGGGGTCCCTGACCCCATCTAAAAAAAATACATGTGTTGCAAGGCTACAAATATATAGATTTTGCTACTTTTGATTACCCATCTTTTATTACTTTTTATTGCCATCTCCTATTCATATTCCAGTTTCTTATTCCAATCAATGCATGGTTGCTTGGACAACTATCACCCTGGCAACCAGATTTCTGAACCTGCAACCTGCTTCTGAATAAAAAGCTAAATATCAATATCACTCTCTACATCATACTAAGGGGCAGATTTATCAAAGGTCGAGGTGAATTTTGGAATGAAAAAAAAGCTATTTTTTGTGTACTTCAACTAGGGAATAGTCCAAATTTGATTCAAATTTGAAAAAAAATTTGAATATCAAAATATCGATATTTACCATGCCATCTAAAACCTGCCGAATTGCTGTTTTAGCCTATGGGGGATCTCCTAGAACCTATTTGGAGTCAATTGGTGGACTTCGAAAAATCTAAGTTTTTTTTTTTGAAAAACTTTGAATCAAATTCGATCGAATGCTCTATTCCTTCGATTCGTAGGAAAACGGACCTATTCAACCAAAAAAACTTCAACTATAGTTGGTCTTTTTGAATTCAAATTTCAACGGTTTTTCAATTCGAAATTCGACCCTTGATAAATATGCCCCTAAAAGTTCATGTAAAGTTGGACAACCCCCTTTAAGATCACAGTGACTAAAGTTAACTGGAATGCGTTGTAGCATTTTAAGCTGTATAAAGAATTAGTACTAGTTACTGCAAAGAAATGTTTGACATGCAGCAAGTTTCTTTGGCCTCGTCGTATTTTCTAGAGAGAAGGACTGAATTTCCAGGGAAGTTCAGCCGTTTTTCAAAATAATTGTTTCTGTGTCATTATTATTGAACATAAAACTATTATTTTTATGTTGTCTACTGCTCTTAAATACTATTTAACTCATCAGCAAACACATTTATCTCTGATCCTACATTTGCTTGTAGATAAATAGATAAATAAAGCATTGTGTCTGAATCAAGAATTTTTTTTCGGATCTGATTACTGATTATTGAATCAGTAAATTTAGATAAAGTATTAAAAAAAATGTGCAAATATATTGTATATGTGTTATTTTAGCAGTAATTATAACTATAGGCTCTTGAGGTCATTTAATTTAGAGAAACGGAGCATCGCAGAGCCAGAATAATATGTTAAAGAATTCAAAATTTATTATAAATCCATTAAAAATTACAGCAGCATCTCTCCTGTGGGGCTGCCCGCTTAACGCGTTTCGTGACTCACTGCCACTTCATCAGAGAAGTCTTGAGGTCATATACTTTGAAATAGTGATATGCGAATTTGGGGCGTTTTCGCTTCACTGAAAAATTTCCTGCGAAACAGCGAAAAATTAACGAAAGTGCACCGGCGTCCGTTGTTTTTGCGGTTTCGCAAATTTATTCGCCGTCGACGAATCGAAGGAATTCGCCGCGTCTGGAGAATAAGGCCTGGCGAATAAATTCGTCCATCACTTCTTTCAAACATTAGATCAGATTCATTGGTTTAATGCAGAGCTTTTTTTGTGTACAGTGTAGTCTTTTTTGCTATGTAGGGTATTCATTTGTAAACTGAAGCTTGATTCTACTGTTTAAATGAGGTTTGAGCAATATTGTGAGACATTTTGGGATAAAGATACAGCAGAAAAGACCTGCACTAGATGGCAGGATATCAAATACATCTACAGCGACTATATATTTGCCTTTAGCACTCAGATACGCCGGGATAAAGGAGATCCAAACACTGCAAAAGAGCAGCATGCCGAGTGTGATATAATGGGCTTCATTAAACCTATCGGGGAGACGAGACAGGGTTGCCCCCTCTCCCCACTGTTGTTCGCCCTAGCAATAGAGCCGCTGGCGGTGAAATTAAGGGAAGCCCAAGAGGTGGAAGGGCTGGCAGTAGGTAATATTATTGAAAAGTTGTCATTGTATGCTGATGACATGCTCCTATATCTGGCTAACCCTGACAAAGCCTTGGAGACGGCCCTGAACCTCATAGAGGAATTTGGGAAGTTCTCTGGTCTTTGTGTCAATAGAGCGAAATCAGTGATATTTCCAATAGATCCGTTGCCCACTGGCTCCCCATTGCAAATTCACCACTTACAAGTGGTACAATCTTTTACATACTTGGGAATAAAGATTCACATTAATTATAAGAAATTTGAAGAACTTAACTTGACCCCTATTGTGGATGCCTTGAAGGCCAAGACCGAGGTCTGGCAGCAGTTGCCCCTTTCACCCCCGGGCAAGATCAACCTGTTCAAAATGGTGTTCCTGCCCAAATTCTTGTATGTATTCCACAACTCGCCTATTTTACCACGAAACCAATGGTTTAAATATATTGATGCTATATTGAGGAGGTTCATATGGGCGGGGGAGCACCCACGTTTGAATTTTAATACATTGCAGGCCCCAGTGACTGGTGGGGGGCTAGCACTCCCCAACCTCAAGTTATATTTTCTGGCCAGCCAATTAACGTATGCGCATTGGTGGTTTGTACCTCAAATTGATAATCTCTCCACTACACTGGAGGCCGCTGGCATGGGGTCTTGGGAAGCGCTGTCCAAGCTGCCATATAGGGGTCCCACGGAGTATTACAAACTAACAACACCGATGGCCACAGTGGCTGAGGCATTTAAGCGAGGTCTCAAACATGCTCGCAAGGGGAGACCAGTGTGGTCCCCCTGGACCCCATTATGGGGTAATGGTACTCTCCCGCACCTAAGTTCTATACCTGATATTAACGCCTGGGCTATTAAGGGAGTAAAGACGCTAGGGGATATTGTAGAGAATGGGGACATAAAGGGGTTTCAGAGCCTTAAAGAGGAATTCCAGTTACCCAACACCATGCTCTTTAGATATTTGCAGCTACGACATGCATTCAGAATGCAATTTCCCATACAACCCATTGAAATGGTGGTCACTACACTGGAGAAATACCTACGAAAGGTGGATCTCAAAAAACCGACATCATGGTTCTATACAATATTGTGCCAAGCCTCCCCAGACCCCCTAGCTAAGGCAAAAGAGAAATGGGTTGGGGATATTCCGGAACTGGAGGACGAAATGTGGGAGGATGCACTGAAGCAGATTCCGGACATTACAATGTCCATTAGAGACAGATATATCCAGGCCAAATTCCTTAACAGAGTTTATCTTACCCCCCACAGACTTGCTAGGATCTATCCTTCGACCCCAGACCACTGTGTTAAATGTACACAAGAGGTTGGCACATTTTTGCATGTGTTCTGGACATGCCCGCATATCCAGAGGTATTGGGGGGAGGTTTTACATTACATATCTGATGCATTGGGTGTCCCATGTATTAAAAACCCACTGATATGCCTCTTGGGGGTTGTGGACGATCTAGGGCTGCAAGTGGGAATCAAACTATGCTATCTACAATTGCTATACTATGCAAAGAAAGCCATTTTGCTTCAATGGAAGTCCACGGCTCCCCCAACACTAGACTTTTGGCGTAGACTGGTTAATGACACCCTCCCCAACCAAAAACTGACGTACATTGCCCGGGGATGCCCCCAAAAATTTGAGAAGGTTTGGGCTCAGTGGCTGACCTTGGAGGACTCTAAATAGGATCCTACTGTGTAATGTGATCACCCTTGGCACAAGAGTGCGGAAGTAAAACGCAAGTAGACGAAGGTGATAACTAGATGTATTTATTGATACAGCATTTGTATTTTATTGGTTTGCAATGTCGGCTTCTCTGTCTTCTTTCTTTCCTCCTTTTTCTCTCTTCTCTTTCTCAAATTTGTGTTCTTGAAAAATGAAAAATAAAAACTTTTAAAAAAAAAACCTATCGGGGAGTTTCCTCACCAAGAATGTCAGGACAAAATTAAAGAGTGACAGAGAGAGAATATATTCATATGTTGTATAAAATCCCACCCTGGAAGCAGCAATGCACTGCAGGATGATTATATCAGTGTAAGTCTCTAATGTGTCTCATTTGTTTGATTAGGTTTGTGGTGCAGTAAGTTCATGTTTAGGTTTAGTATACAAAATACAGCATTTCAAGCCTGATTCTATATTAGACTTTACTTTCCCTTTAATCGTTATCCCTTACTTTCCCTTTAATCGTTTTTTTTAACACGAATTTGTCAAGGAATACTATAACCAAAATAAAAAAGTGTTGGCTTTTATCTGAAAACAATGCTCATGGGTCAGTTAAAGAGAGTAGCGTTAGAAAAAAATTATTACATCTGCAAAACGTTATAGCAGTTGATACGCCTCGGCCTTCTGTATTACACTCAGTCTGTACATGGGTGATTCACATAAGGACCCCCAATGGTGCCTAATTGTGGTTTACACAGTGTAACCACTGAACTGATAATTTGTGTGGAAGATATCAAGGTCAGTGATGTTAGTAAATCTGTCTGGAGTTATGGTGGCCATACACAGGTCCCTGTAGACCATGTCATCAGCTTATTGGTCACAGTATGGGTCGGATGGGAGAGCCTGCCAAATGATACAGTATCTGGGCAAAAATCTGCAGATATCTATTGGTCAGGTTTGAAAATCCCATAACACAAGGACAGGATCTATATCTATATATATCTATATCTATATATCTATATATCTATATATCTATATATATCTATATCTATATCTATCTATCTATCTATCTATCTATCTATCTATCTATCTATCTATCTATCTATCTATCTATCTATCTATCTATCTATCTATATAGGTGAGGTCCTCACCAAATGGGTCTTCATAGGTTCACATTGCAAATGCAAGGGTGGAGGATACAGCTGATTAGTGATGGACGAATTTGGGGCGTTTCGCAGAAAAATTAGCAAATTTCCTGCGAAAACGCCGAAAAATTTTCGAAATGGCGCCGGCGTCTAGTTTTTGACGCAGATGTCCATTTTTTTTAAGCCGTGAATTTTCACGGCGGTTTGCAAAATTATTCGCCGGCAATTTGCACCTGGCGAATAAATTCGCCCATCACTACAGCTGATGCAATTTCTGGTGCATTTCTTCACAAATCAGACACTATTGTGTTTCCAATTTCTGTTGGCATCCCTTCTACTGCTTGGCGTCAAAATGATAGGGGTGCCTGATTCTTTAGGCGCTGGGCATATTGACACAGACCCTGTGGGAAAAACTCCAAAAGTCAAATCTCTCCTGAATGCATCAGTATCAAATCTGTAGAATTTCATAGTATGAAGGTCAAAAATTCCACTAACAGTAGATCCCATGAATTCCTACAAAGGCAGTGCTTAAACAGGCGTTAACTTCACTCAGATTGGAAAATTCCAATTTTGGGACCCGTTTCTTCTGTATTGGAATAGCTACTGAAGCAAGTTTGGGGGTGTGCTGCAGCGGGTCAGATGCCGCAAACACTTCTTACATACACCCTGAATTGCTCATATGCTAAAAAGTTTCCTTCCAGGTCCTAACCCCCAGCCATTTATTGGGCTGTTCAACATACGGAAATTGGTCCGGGTGAAAATAACTCAATCAATGCTGCTCTTATTTGGAAAGGTGTGAGAGGTCTAAGGTGGATCCATGTCCTGGCGATGTAATCAGATTCAGAAAAGTCTTGCAGGGCCAAGTAGTAGTATATGATTTATGTTTTGTCAACTCTTCTGGGATAAAACAAGCCTTTTCCTTGGCAACAATTGACCAGAATACTAAATATGAGGGTATCTTGTTATGTTCACTTCAAAAGCCTGAGTTGTTAGTAGACAACTGGAAGAGGACAATACCAGATTAATGTTACCCAATGGACTTCATTTAACAAATTATTGGCCTAGATGCCTTTTTAACAGGGATTCAAGATAGTATTGAAAAGACTCCTTTTTTTTGCTTTTTGCTACGTGTTATGTACATGTAAAGGCAAAAAAAATAGAACCCCATTTTTACTTTCTTTAATGAAAAAGAAACCTATCTCCAATAAACTTTAATTAAAAAATGTGCACTGTTTTTATAAGAAACCTGACTGTATGCAGTGAAATTCTCCCTTCATTTACTGCTGTGGATAGGAATTGTCAGATGGTCCCTAACTGCTCTGCAGGGAAACAATCATACTTATGAACAGCAGGGGGAGCCCCCGCCTTACTTCCCAGCCATGCAGAACTCAAGCAGCTTTGTTTGTTTCCCTGTTTTGATCATTTATGACGATCCCTAAGCAGCCCAGACCACACTGAGCATGTGCGTAGTCTTGGTCTTGCAAAGATGTTTAAAAAAGTTACAAGATGGTGACCCCCTGTGGCCAACTTTGAAAGCATAAATCATTTGTTTGATTAGGCTTGTGGTGCAGTAACTTCATGTTTATGTTTAGTATACAAAATACAGCATTTCTAGCCTTATTCTATTTTAGACTTTACATGCCCTTTAATAAAGATGTGGTGGCTTTAGCTCAATGTTTTCTTATAACAATTGGAGCAGAAGGTGATTGTCTTCACAGTCTTATGACCATACCTCCCAACTGTCCCTTTTTCAGAGGGACAGTCTATCTTTTGACAGCTCAACCTGCAGTCCCTCATTTGTACTGGATTTGTCCCTCTTTTCTCTGCACTGAACAGCCAGAAAAAGAAACAAAGTTTCTCACTTAATTGGCTTTTAGCAGAGAGCCCAGAACACCTAACAGGTGCAAATAAGATACTTTGTAACAATTTTGAGACAAATACACAGTTTAGATAAGGAGAAATATTTTCAAACTTTCATAACCTGCCAAATTTTGTAAAACAAAAATGGTAATTAGGGGGTGTGGCCACAGAAAGGGTGTGGTCAAAAAATTGCTGTGCTACATGCGGAAAAAAATTTTTTGTCCCTCTTTTTAATTCCAAAATGTTGGGAGGTATGTCATGACTCCCTTTTTGATAAGTAGCTCCTTATCCTTGCAGTATCTTTTTTGGCAGCTGAATAATATCTATCTATCTATCTATCTATCTATAATCTATCTATCTATCTATCTATCTATCTATCTATTATCTATCTATCTATCTATCTATCTATCTATCTATTTATCTATCTATCTATCTATCTATCTATCTATCTATCTCTATCTATCTATCTATCTATCTATCTATCTATCTATCTATCTATCTATCTATAATCTATCTATCTATCTATCTATCTATCTATCTATCTATCTATCTATCTATCTATTATCTATCTATCTATCTATCTATCTATCTATCTATCTATCTATCTATCTATCTATCTATCTATCTATCTATCTATTTATCTATCTATCTATCTATCTATCTATCTATCTATCTATCTATCTATCTATCTATCTATCTGTCTAGTTAAACGACAAGTTTTTTGCACATTTGCCACAGTGTGTGCCATCTGATTTTCTACTATACACAAACTTTCTAAATATGAATGCCAGGGGAGCAGAACAGTTTAATGCTCAGTATACATAGGGTTAACAAACTATGTGTCATGTAGAGATCCCAAACTGAAAATCATGCATACAAATCTACATGGCAGAAACTCTAGCTGCTGCTAAATAAATACCTTGCATGCATATTATGACCCCATAACAGTAAGGCAACCCCAGAAAACAATATACTTTTTAATGTACATATTCTGCAGAATCTTTTAATATGAAAAGTGTACACAATTTGTATACAGAGTATCCGCATAACACATACCGCATACCTAGATACATAAAAGATATTATAACACATGTATCTGCCCCCAACGTACCAAGATTTTACAGAGTGCTCAGTACCTACCCACTTCAGTCTCTACAATCTGATGGGTGTTGACTGGGGAACTACCAGACACAACAACCTTCTCAATGGAACATAAAGCTGCTCTGACTAACTTATACTGTCTATCTAAATCAGTGATCCCCAACCAATAGCTTGTGAACAACATGTTGCTCTCCAACCCCTTGGATGTTTCTCCCAGTGGCCTCAAAGCTGGTGCTTATTATTGATTTCCAGGCTTGGAGGCAAGTTTTGGTTGTATAAAAACCAGGTGTACTGAAAAACGGAGCCTCATGTAGGCTGTCAGTCCACATAGAGGACAATCACAGTCTTTATTTGGCACCCAAGAACATTTCTCATTCTTGTGTTGCTCCCCAACTCCTTTTATATCTGAATGTTGCTCACGGGTTCAAAAGGTTGGGCATCCCTGATCTAAGTACTCCTGTATAGTGATGGGCAAATCTGACCCAGGGAAATATTGGGTAAAATATTTGGATATTTGAAGAAATTAAAAAAACGTGAACTTATAGACAGGGCAATCCTGGTCATTTTGCAGCCTGAGGCGACCTTCCTTTTGCCGCCCCCACCCCTCCCCATGGCACTCACCTCTTCAGCGCTGGAGGGGGTCGGGGCGTTCCACGTTGCGCTGGTGGGGTCGGTCCACGACGCTAGTGCAGAGAGCGCAATTGCGCAACCACCATTCCACCCTTCCAAAGTTTTCCTGTCTCCCTGCCTAATATTTTAAAATAAGAGATTTCACTCGCTATACGCATGCTTTGTCAAAGGCTAAAGCAGCGCCAAAAGGGGTGCCTGTCTGTCACATTCAAATCAAGCAATCATGGTGATAAGGAGCAGAGTGAAGGAGGAGCTATTGTGTGCATTTACACCAATGCAAATTATCTCCTAATGTGTGCTATCTTATGAATTTGCAACATATAATGGATAACTACAGGAAACTTGATGTAACCAAAAAAGGAAGAAAAAGACATCAGTCAATAAAAGTTACTTCTGTTTCCAATTTGGTTACATTTGTTAATCCTATTTCCTGGTTGGTTACATTTGTTAAGGCACGGTACCAAACATAACATCAACTAAGAAGACAGAAAGTTAAACCAACTGATCGCATTGCGGTGGCTCATAGGACCCGTATCAGCAGTCTTAACACACGGCACCTTGAGCACATAAAACGGGGGGGGGTAGTATACGGAACGCATTTTAGGACATTGTCAGTGGAAATCCTTGTCCTGCATGCCCTGTCCTAAGCAAGAGGAATGCGACATGGCATGCTTTTTTACTCACCCATGCTCTGAGGCTGATGTCACACCTTGCTCCTCCCACCTCAGCCGTCAGCTCTAGCTCCTCACTCCTTCCTCATCAGCCATGCGCCCTGGGTCCTCGCTTCTCACTCCTCCTCAGCCATGAGTTCTGGGTCCTCGTTCCTCACTCCTCCCTCCTCAGCCATCCGTCCTGGGTCCTAGCTTTTCCCTCCTCAGTCGTCAGCCCTTGCTCCTCACTCCTCAGGGTGCGCATATTCAGCCCTGCACCCTGATTATAGTTACTTGTTCTTGCCATTTGTTTTAGCCAATAGGCCGTTTAGGTTTTTTAATTGCAGCAGTCAAATTTGAGCTACAGCTGACGGATGAGGAAGGAGAAGCTAGGAGCATACAGGAGATGGATTTTTCCTGACGATGTCCTAATATGCCTTCTGAGTCGATTCACCATTCTCTCCTAGTGATATTTTAACCTTTATTAGTGCTGGACAGATATTGTTAATTTTTATTATTAAAAGTTATGTTTTAATATTGATTCACATGGTGGGAACTTGAGACTGTCACAGTGTGGGGAATGCAGACATATGGGTCACTCTTTTCTGTTTCTCTTTGGATTTCCTATATATCCATTAGACCCTGCACACCATGTTTTTGTCTTTCAATTCCAATCAATGGAGGGTGCTACAGATTGTTCTTTGTGATGCGCTTATGATTTTCTAGTAGACTTAAGGTATGGAGATCCAAATTACAGAAAGATCCGTTATACGGAAAGCCCCAGGTCCCAAGTATTCGGGATAACAGGTCCCATGCCTATGCTTGTACTAAGATATAATTAATCCGTATTAGGGGCAAAACAATCAGAATAGGTTTAATCAATGTTTAAATGTTTTGGTAATGTATGGAGATCCAAACAACGGAAAGACTCCTTATGTGGAAAACACCAGGTCCTAAGCATTTTGGATAACAGGACCTACACCTGAATGGGGTTTTTTTTTTGCTCAACCATGGCCAATTTTGTAGAGTGATAACTGTGATTGTGGTTGCAAATGATCCCTAACTCCACTGTTGGTGGGGGTGGTAGCTCAAGGTATCCCACATCTATACACACACTTGGGCTTAATAACCAATTTAGCAGCCCTGCAACTGCACTTGTGGTCATAATAAAGATGCATGTCAGCAAATCACCACTGCCTACTGAATGACCACAAAGAGGCATAAGTTGCACTCTCAAGCCAGACAGTAGTGATGGGCGAATTTCCGTATTTCACCGCAAGTGAATTAATTTGCAGAACTGTGGCTTCAATTTTCATTTTAAAATCTGCTGCGTCAACTCCGCCGTGTCAAAAAATAATTTAAAAAAATATATTTTTTGCCTCACAAAGAAAACTTCGGGGTGACTTCGGAAAAACGAAGTGCTCCGAGTGCCATCCCACTGGCCATTTACAGAGAAAGGCAGTTCGGGGAGATTAGTCGCCCCGAAGAACAGGGAGATTTGTCGCTGGGCGACTAATCTCCTCGAATCTGACTGTGTGCCTCTGCCCTAATGCATTAGGACAAAACAAGTCGCCATAAGAAAAAACCGCCATTGACTTTAATGCATTTGGGGCGAGAAGAATTGTCACGCGCATAAAAAATTTATTGCATATAAAAACACCCATTGACTTCAATGCGTTTTACAGAATATCACTATTTCGCTATTTTTTTCCGCAGTTTCGTGAATTTTCAGGCAAAGCAAACGGAACAGATTGTCTCATCATTACAGATCATGGGATCTGTTATCCAGAATGCTCGGGACCTGGGGTGTTTGGGAAATGGATCTTTCTGTAATTTAGATCTTCATACCATAAGTCTACTAAAAATCCTTTTAACATTAAAGAAAACCTATAGGATTGTTTTCCCACCAATAAGGTTTAATTATATCTGAGTTTGGATCGAGTACAAGCTACTGATTTATTATTACAGAGAAAAGGGAAATCATTTTTAAAAATTTATTTGGATAAAATATAGTCTATGGGAGATGGTCTTTTTATAACTTTGTGGATAACGGGTTTCTGGATAAAGGATCCAATACCTGTATTAATTTTTTGTTGCAAGAATTGGATTCTCCATCTTTCTGGAGTTCACATGGATGCTCCTTTTTGCAGCAGATCTCAAGTGCAACGTTTGTACCCGTAGTTAAAACGTAGTAGTTGGATCAATGGTGGAACATTGGGTAAGCAATTCTATGCCACACTCAATATACTAGGTCACATTTTTAGATGTTTATTAAAGAGCCTGATAGCATTCAAAAGGGCTGATTGACTAGTGCAGTTATCCCTAGCAACCAATCTCATCTTTCATTTTCACTTATCCTGCATGATGCATTATTTTCGGATCAGCGGTATCCCTACAATAAACATGAAAGAAAAGCCAGACATGAATTAAGATTCCTATAGTAAAAGGCAATGCAGTCCTTAAGGGGCCTGGAGATAAAAGAGTAGGATGCTGACATATGCAGGAATAACGTGAGGTTGGGGGGTCTCAAGCAGTGGAAGTGATTAGACAGGGTTCATATGCTCTACACGTCACTGCTCAAGCACCTGGGACAAATCTGGCAGTGGGACGTCTCTGGCACTAAAAGGAATCAGCCCAGTTGTAGCTATTTCAAGACTCCCGTCTTCTGCTGAGAATACAGAGCTAACAGAATAACTCTCCGGTACTTATAGCAACATGTGCTAGCTTAGAGATGGCTTATAGACATGCCAATGGGATTGTTCTTTATCCAACCTAATCAATGAACTGCAAACCAAAATAAAGAGCAAGAGGTATATCGCTGGTGAGGTGTTGCTAGAAGTATTTCATATCTCGAGCAATGCCTCACACTCGTGCAAGAAACCACAGCCCGATCCCCGAAGTCAACTGGGATTCAGGACTCAAGGAAATGAACGAGACGTGGAAAGGAGCGGTGGCGTGCCTCGGGGTTGCAGTCTTTTTTATTATGACTATTGGGATTATCTACTGGCAAGTGGTGGACCAACCCAACAAAAATTGGATCATCAAAGGAAGATACAGCGGTGTTATATGGGAAAGGAACACTCACAGCCTTATACTGCAGACCCTGAGCGAGGACAAGACCTACGTGGAGATCAATGTGGGCAACTTCCCTGACATCGAGCAGCCGTTTGTCAAGAATTTGTGCTGGTTGAATAAGACAGAGTTTTGCTACACGTGGGATTCCATTGTGGATCTCAAAATCCGGTTGGACCACAGCTTCTCGGATGGAACAGAATGTTACCATATAGACTGGATGCCAAAACACTGTGATATCAAAGTAAAGGTATGTTCTGAGTGAAACCATCTCAGGTGGATGACATTGCTTGAACTATTATTCCTCGTCTTTTTAATAAAATTTGTTTTTAATATAATTACAGGTATAGGATCTATTATATGGAATGCTTGGGCCCTGGGGTTATCTAGATAAGGGATCATTTGGATCTCCATACCGTAAGGGGATTATTGGACTTTTAAAAAATCACGAATTTTTCTGGATTTATTAAACCCCAAGGATGGAAAAGTCTGAATGAGAAAATCCAGCATCTCAGACCTGTCAAGCTTACATATAAGTCAATGGGAGAAATCTCAATGATTTCTTGATGTGCGCTGGGTTTCGTGCAATACCCCAAAGTTTTCGGGCAAAAAGCATATGAAATCGGGTGAAAAATCCGAAAAAAATCTGAGTTTTCGGGTTAAAAAAACCAATAAAATTGTGAAAATCTGATTTTTTTCCGCGCAAAGCAAATTTTCGGGCAAATGTAATAATAAATAAGCGTAAAAAACCCTAGCGGATTTGATCAGAGTCTGTAGCAGAAAATGTTGAGATAAAACCGGACTTTGATAAATAACCCCCTAAGTCTGCTAAGAAACATTTAAACCTTAAATAACCCCAATAGGATTTTTTTGGATTCATGCAGCTTAGTTACCATCAATACAAGCTACTGTTTTATTATTACAACGAAAAAGGAAATCATTTATAGAAATGAAAAGGATTTGCTTAGAATGGACTAGGATTAGTTGGCTTTATATTGAGTTCATGTTTAATTATGGAATTATTTTTGTGTCATTGGCTCATTCTGTGCATCTACAAAGGACCTATCAGAAGAGAATAACACCAATGTGCTAATACTGGCCTGTTCTGATGTGAAATCTTTCACATTTGTCAGATATTGAGCCCTCCTAAAGGGGGCAATACACAAGCCAATAAGGTGCTGACTTAGTCTGAAGGAGATAAGTTGGCATCTTATATTGGCCCATCTATGGCCATCTTAAAGGGGAACCTTTGCCTTTAAATTTTAGAATGCTATAGAGAGTGATATTCTGAGACAATTTGCAACTGGTTTTCATTTTTTTTAATTATTTGTGGTTTTTGAGTTATTTAGCTTTTCATTCAGCAGCTCTCCAGTTTGCAATTTCAGCAATCTGGTTGCTAGGGTCCACATTAGCCTAGCAACTGTGCGTTGATTTGAATAAGAGATTGGAATATTAATAGGAGAGGCCTGAATAGAAAGATGAGTAATAAAAAGTAGCAATAACAATACATTTGTAGCCTTACAGAGCATTTGTTTTTAGATGGGGTCATTTAAATCTGGAAAGAGTCCGAATTAAATAAGCACATTATTCTTAAACAAAATAATGAGAAAAAATGGGGACCAGTTGAAAAGTTGCTTCGAATTGGACATTCTATAACATACTAAGGGCAGAGACACACGCAACATCTTCGGACGACTAATCCTGCTAGAATGTCAATCACTGGCGGGATGACACTCATGAGGAAACTTCGGGCGACTTCGGAAAGCCGAAGAGATCGGAGTGCCATCCCGCCGGCGATTTACATTCTAGCCGGCGGGAAGGAAGTTCGGGGGAGATTAGTCGCCTTGAAGAAGAAGCGATTTGTCACTGTGCGACTAATCTCCCGAAATAGCAGCGTGTGTCTCTGCCCTACAAGTTAAGATAAAGGATAAGTAAACCTTTAAAATAAGTAAATGTAAAACTGATGAGGGTGCTATTCTAAGAACTTTTGCAATGTACATTCATTATTTATTTTGTATAAAAATATTATATATTAAGGGATACATGTACTGTTAATATGAATGAATTGTGTTACAACTGCTGACCAGTTTCTGCCCAGTCTGATCAACAAGTAGTCAAGGAAGTTGTCAGGAGAAAGAAAGAGGCTGCTCTGATGTTCTTCTGCTTAGGAAAAACAATATAAAGCTTTCTCAAATCTTTCCTAAGCAGAAGAACATCAGAGCAGCCTCTTTCTTTCTCCTGACAACTTCCTTGACTACTTGGTGGTCAGACTGGTCAGAAACTGACCAGCAGGTGGCGCTGTTGTAACACAATTCTGTTGTAACACAAGTCATTCATATTAACAGTACATGTATCCTTTAATATCTTTCAATAATAACAAAATAAATAATAAATGTACATAGCACTTATTTACATTCAATTATGTTAAAGGTTTACTTAACCTTTAAAGGTAAACCACCCGTTTAAAGCTCAGTTTGAATGCCTGTTGGGGGTGAGACTTGGGACCATGACCAAACCATAGAAATTCAAGGGGGGCTGGAACCATAATAGTCTGACAGCTTCTATGGAGGGATAAGGACACTCACAGGACCCAAAACCACATCATTAAAGTGCCCTAATATAGCTTGATCCAGTTACTATCATACCAGCGCCTGTCAGGCATATTCAACGTTCCTCTGTTGGGTCTATTTCTAAATCTGTGTATTTGGGCTACTTAAAGACGAGACATTTAAAACACCCAAAACAGCCGCATGCTCCATTACCCTTATGAATGGCGAGTGGTCTTCCGATACCTAGCTGTCTAAAAATAAGCACAAACCAGATACGAAACTTTATACACGGAGTGTGAGACTTGAGGATATAGGAACCATGCTGGGACTATTTAGGGTAAGTTTCTAGCTAAATCATTGTATTACAATATCCCACAGATACCTGCTGCTCTGAAAGCTTCTTCAGGTCCCTGTTTACTGTAATAATGAGTTTTATGGAATAACGTCTTCAAATGAAGAGAGAGAAATGTAGGGGTACTTTTATCAAACATCAAAGAGGGGGATACTGGAAGATTTCCAGCAGTTTGATATTCTCCCCGTATAACAAGAAATATTTTTGCAAATGCTCTGAGCAGTCAGACACCATTCTGTTTAATGGGCTGAACATTATCATCCACATTTTAGTCTTTAATTCAAACGGCATTCAGGGAGAAAGCATACAACAGTTATTTTCTGGGCTGGAATACATTTTTCCAACATGAAAAATAAATTGTAAAATCTAAAAGTGTAGCCAATGTAGCAACAATCGTAAAAACTGACTGTATGGGATCTCTGATCCAGAAACCTGAGCTCCAATTTACAGGAAGCCTGTCTCCCATAGAGTTCATTTTAAGAAAATAATTCACATTTGTTAAAATTATTTCCCTTTTTCTCTGTAATAATAAAACAGTAGCTTGTATTGATGGTAACTAAGCTGCATGAATTCATACTGGGGACAAAACAGTGATCCAATTTACAGAAAAAAACCTTATCCAGAACAGCCCAAGTGTTCTGAATAATAAATCCCATACCTGAACTTAATACATTTGCCGAATAATCGCTAAGATTAAAGTGATATAAAATACAAAATCACTATTGTAAAATGAATCGTTGCAATTTTACTTTTCTTCTTATAATAAAAAATACTTTAAATGGTACATTGATAGATAGATAGATAGATAGATAGAGATATTGATGATATATAGATAGAGATACTGTCGATAGATAGATAGATACAGTGGCGGAACTACCGGGGGAGCAGGGGGTGCGAGCGGGCCAGGGCCCGCACCCCCTCAGGGCCCCCTGGCAGCGCCGCACGCCACTGAAATCAACCCGGCAGCGCGCCGTACGGAGGGGGGTGGGGCCCGGCTGCGCATCATGCACCAGGGCCCGTCCCCCTCTAAGAACGCTGCTGGATAGATAGATAGATAGATAGATAGATAGAGATGCTGTAGATAGATAGATAGATAGATAGATAGATACACACATAGATAGATAGATGATAGATAGATAGATAGATAGATAGATAGATAGATAGATAGAAATACTGTCGATAGATAGATAGATAGATAGATAGATAGATAGATAGATAGATAGATAGATAGATAGATAGATAGATAGATAGATATAGATAGATAGATAGATAGATAGAAATACTGTAGATAGATAGATAGATAGATAGATAGATAGATAGATAGATAGATAGATAGATAGAAATACTGTAGATAGATAGATAGATAGATAGATAGATAGATAGATAGATAGATAGATAGATAAATAGAGATACGGTAGATAGATAAATAAATAAATAAATAGAAAGATTGATAGGCAGACAGATAGATAGGCAGATAGATAGATAGATAAATAGATAGAAAGATGATAGATAGATAAATAGAGATAGATGATAGATAGATAGATAGATAGATAGATAGATAGATGATAGATAGATAAATAGATAAATAGAGATACTGGTGATAGATAGATTGATAGACAGACCGATAGATAGATAGATTATAGGTAGATAGATGATAGATAGATAGATTGATAGATATAGATAGATAGATGATAGATAGATAGATAGATAGATAGATAGATAGATAGAGATACTGGTGATAGATCGATAGATCGATAGATAGATAAATAGATAGATTGATAGACAGACCGATAGATAGATAGATGGATAGATAGATAGATAGATAGATAGATAGATAGAGATACTGGTGATAGATAGATAGATAGATAGATAGATAGATAGATAGATAGATAGATAGATATACAGATAGATAGATAGATAGATAGATAGATAGATAGATAGATAGATAGATAGATACTATAGATAGATAAATAGATAGACAGACAGATAAATAGATAGATAGCAGATAAATAGAATGATAATGAACAAAACAGTATTTAATTTTCTGTGCATAGACTCACATACACACACTTCTAAGCCTAATACATAAACATGGATATTTTGTAACACTTACTGGATATTCAATAGTTAATTTGCTAACACATGAGAGGAGACCAATGGGAACTGGCACTTAAAATGTTTGTATTAACAAAGCCCTTTTATAGTTTTCTTGGGAATCATGTGAAATATAAGACCTTACTAATCCTGTTTCATAATAGAAGAAAAGGCAGCGTTTATTTGCTGCATAGTCAGGGAAGCTCTATGAACCAGAACAATAAGCTACACAGTTAACCAGGTATTATTGATCACATTATTACTCCCCTGTATACATAAATACTCTATGCACTGATAAAGCATTTAAAGGGCACATTAAGTCCAAAAATAATTGTTGCCTATTGAAATAAAACATAATTCTAAACAACTTTGTAATATACATTTTATGAGACATGTTCTATGGTGTTTAAGTTATTTGTACAGTATATGTATTGCTAGTGAAATCAGTGTTTGTCCTTTTCTATTCTCTGCACTGGAGGCTCCGACTGTTGATTCAATGTAAGACAAGGCAGCTGATTAACAGACCTCTTTTTGCTGGGGAACCAAGACTTTTGCAACATCGTTTAAAACGTAACCACCAGGAGTTAAGCCAATGCTGCTTTAAATAGCAATTGTTTTTACAAATAACTTTAAAAGCACTGACATTTTTTAATAAACGTATACTGGAAAGGTGCTTAGAATTTCCTTACAGTTTCCTTTTAATAGGAAAATTTTTATTTTGGAGTTGACTTGCCCTTTAAAAGCGTGTTTCCTTTTTTGGCTTTTGTTGAAAAAAAGCTTGAGAGGCTGCCATAGCAGTGAGTTACAGGCTGAAACTGCTAGAAGTGTTACAGGGATACCTGCTGAGTCAGCTACAAGATCCCTCTGGACACCACTTAAATCTGTAGGATTAGGACACTAACCAACATACCATCTGGTGTCACCCATTAGCTTGGAACATACTGGAACATTTCAGCTTGGGAAAACACAATCTCTATGCATGCAAATAAAGGACTCAGAGTCTCAAGGTATTAAAGGACAAGCAAAGTTAAACTAAAGAAGTAGCTAAAAATGTTGTACATTATGTTTTGTGCTTCTGTACCAACCACAGCCCTTTATCAGTAAAGATCTGTCTCCAAAGATGCCCCAGTAGCTCCCCATCTTCTTTTCTGTTGATTCACTGCACATGCTCTGTGCTGCTGTCACTTACTGAGCTTAGGGACCCACTCACAATATACAGTACACTTAGGGGCACATTTACTAAGGGTCAAATATCGAGGGTTAATTAACCCTCAATATTCAACCATCAAAGTAAAATCTTTCAACTTTGAATATCGAAGTGGAAGGATTTACCGCATTTACTTCGATCGAACGATCGAGGGATTTTAATCCATCGATCGAACGGTTTTCCTTCCATCAGAAATTGCTTAGAAAGCTTATAGGCTAACATTGGTGCTCGGTAGGTTTTAGGTGGCGAAGTAGGTGGTCTAAGTTTTTTTTAAAGAGACAGTACTTCGGCTATCGAATGGTCAAATATTCGAACGATTTTTAGTTCGAATTGTTCGAGTTGAAGTTGTAGTCAAAAGTCGAAGTAGCCAATACGATGGTCGAAGCAGCCAAAAAAACCTTCGAAATTCAATGTTTTTTTCATTCTAATCCTTCACTCCAGTTTAGTAAATGTGCCCCATAGAATAGAAATGTCACAATATAAGGCTGATTAGTAATTAATACAGATAATTACTACATGGCAGCACAGAAACCAGTGCAATTAGCATCAGAATTTAAAAACCAGCACTGTAGCATCAGCTTATATTACAGACCAACCTCATTTTCTGCTGGATAATTAGTGACAAGCCCTAAGCTTAGCTTCTCAACAGCTGCTCAGAGCCCACTGAGCATGTGAGTGTCACAGACACTTTCCAAGATGGTGACCCCCTGTGACAAGTTTGAAGTCCTGGATCATTGCTGCTATTGAAAAGCTGAAACTTTAGGCTGGTGCAATAAGTTCAGTAAATAAAACCCTGACCCTGAAAATATCTTGAATCCAAAATTACACCATCTAAAACCTGTCAAGGTTATGTAGGAGTCAATGGCAGAGGTCCCTTAAACCATTTGAATATGTTAATATTATTTTTTTGGATGGTTTTGCTCGAAAATGTGATCAATTCCAGCGACTCAAGCGGAAAAGTCCATTCATTCGAGTTTTTTGGGTTGTTAACCCCCGAACTCTCTGATTCGAGTTTTTTCCATTTAAGTTTTTTCTAAAATTAGAAACCATATGAGTTGTGAGTTCATTCGAGGTCTACATTTGAGCTCACAAAGTTCTAAAATTTTACCTTTGATAAATAACCCAGTTTCATGTCCAAATTACCCTAACGACCCTAACAACCATGCATTGATTTGAATAAGAGACTGCAATATGAATAGGGGAGAAATAGAAAGAAGTAGCAATAACAATACATTTGTAACTTACAGAGCATTTGTTTTTTAGATGAGGTCAGTGACCCCCATTTGAAATCTGGAAAGAGTCAGAAGGCAGATAATTCAAAACTATGAAAATGAAAAAATGTAGGCCTATTGGAAAATTCCTTAGAAATAGCCATAACATACTACATACTAAGGGGCAGATTTATCAAGGGTCGAATTGAAAATTCTAATTTTTAAATTCTAATTTCGTATTTATTTTAGTGTAATTCATCTAGGGAAAAGTCCAAGTTCAATTCGATAATCAAATTTTGAAATTTATCATGTAGGAGCAGATTATTTAAAGGTCAAAGTGAATATTCGAATTTGAAGTTGAATTTGAAAAAAATTAGAAAATCCGAATTCCAAACTTTATCATGTAGGGGCAAATTTACTTATGGTCAAATATCGAGGATTAATTAACCCTCGATATTCGTCTGTCGAAGTTAAATCCTTCATCTCGAATATCGAAGTGGAAGGATTTACCGCAATTGATTTGTTCGAATAATCGAACGAAAAATCGTTCGAACGAACGATTAAATCCTTTGAATCGTTCAATTCGAAGGATTTTTATCCATCGATCGAAAGATTTTTCTTCTACCAAAAAAAAGATTGCAAAGCCTATGGGGACCTTCCCCATAGGCTAACATTGACTTCGGTAGGTTTTAGGGGGTTGAAGTTTTTTTTTAAAGAGACAGTACTTCGACTATCAAATAGTCGAATAGTCGAACAAGTTTTAGTTCGATTCAAAGTCGAATTCGTAGTCGAAAGGTCGAAGTAGCCCATTCGATGGTCGAAGTAGCCAAAAAAAACCTTAGAAATTCGAAGTTTTTTTATTCTATTCCTTCACTCGAGCTAAGTAAATGGGCCCCGTACTGTCTCTTTTGATTGCAGTTTTAGCCTATGGGGGACCTCCTAGAACCTATTTGGAGTCAATTGGTGGATTTCGAAAAATTTAAAAATTTTTTTGGAAAAACTCGAATTCGATCGAATGTGCTGTTACTCCGATTTGTGCAATTCTAATTCGATCCAAAACTGACCTATTCGATCCAAAATGAACCTATTCGGCCAAAAAAACTTTGATTTAATTTCAGTTGGTCTTTTTGAATTCGAAGTTTTTCAAATTCGAAATTCAACCTTCGATAAATCTGCCCCATACTGTCCCTCTAAGGATTCAAATTCTTAAAGGGACAGTAGCCTATGGGGGACCTCCTACAATCAATTTGGAGTCATTTGGTGGACTTTTGAAAAAAAGTTTTAAAAAAATTAAAAAAAAAATTTTGGTGCAAAAAATAAAATCAAATTCGATTAAAATTTGAAGCTTGATCCTATTCAGCCATTTTAAAAAATTTGATTTTTTTTTAAAATAAGTTTAGATTAGTCATTGTTTTTTTCGAATTTTGAGTTGATGGGAGTTTTTAGAAATCTGCCCCTAAATGGTAGCTAAAGATATTATTAGTCACCTGATCTCAGCCTTATCACTCTTGGCTTTGTATGGCCATGGAACTCCTCAGTGTCTTGTAATATCCTTTTATTTTTTATTAGGGGGTCCCTTAATCACTTTATAACTGACTATAGTAATGTTTATATAGTGAGTACCCCCTCTTGTAAATTACAAGGATATTATAAGTTACCGAGGAGTTTCATGACCATATAAAAACACGAGGCTGAGGGAACTCCGAGGTAACTTCTAATATCCTCATATTTTCCAACAGGGGTACTTTATTTATTATAATACACAAATTTCAGTGAGTCATGTGACAGAAATGACATCAGAACTCACCGTTTATAACTGATGACATCAGAACTCACTGTTTATAAGGATATAATTTACAAGATATTCATGGCTTTTGTGTATTATAAGAATATCTTCAACAGAAAACTCATGGTTCTTGTTGTATTAAATAATCACTTTCTGCCATACAGCATGGAAACTAAATACATATTTCATATCAGCAAAGCTATTCATCTAAGAAGCTCTCATTAAACATCTCCTGGTGTCTGTCCTCTTGTGAACTGTTGACGCTACTGCCTATTCGTGCTGTGTAAGTCTTTTATCTTTATTTAAAAAAATAAAATAAAATAAAATATTCGCTAATCTTGTTGGCTGTGACATTTAATCATCTCTGCTTGTGTTATGGCAGATGTATCAGACGTGGCTTTGAGATTCTATTATCTTCTTTAGGAAATTTATTTTTTGCTGCTCCTGACTATGCTGCAAGGAAGCTATAAATCATGAATGTGTTTGTTTTTTCTGACTTATCGATGCACAAACATATTGACCAGAGCTGTCTAGTTCATCTGAATCACTATTGTTGAATCCAAAAACCAGAGAAAGACATGGACAATCCCGTTTCTACTTTCTTTAATGAAAAAGAAACCTATCTCCAATATACTTTAATTAAAAAATGTGCACCGTTTTTATAAGAAACCTGACTGTATGCAGTGAAATTCTCCCTTCATTTACTGCTGTGGATAGGAATTGTCAGACGGTTCCTAACTGCTCTGCAGGGAAACAATCATACTTATGAACAGCAGGGGGAGCCCCCGCCTTACTTCCCAGCCATGCAGAACTCAATCAGCTTTGTTTGTTTCCCTGTAGAGCAGTCGGCGACTGTGTCGAGATTTGGATTGGATTTTATTTTTGCCTTTACACCCCCTTTACTGTTTCCAACTCCAGCTGCAGGACAAAGGCTTTGGAGCCAGATTTAAACAGATAAACTGGGATTCTATTTGGGGGATGATTTTGCTGCTGCCACTGGTTCTGCAGAGTTGGAGAAAGTTTGTATTAAACAATACAAAAACTATAAAATCCACATTAGATTACATGACAACACAGGACCCAGTGCAGTCTGCATATTCTGATTATTAATCAGTCTTGTTGTATCGGCTTCTGGCAGATATTATTTGACTTTTGCTGTTTTGATCATTTATGACGATCCCTAAGCAGCCCAGACCACACTGAGCATGTGCACAGTCTTGGTCTTGCAAAGATGTTTAACAAAGTTACAAGATGGTGACCACCTGTGGCCAACTTTGAAAGCATAAATCATTTGTTTGATTAGGCTTGTGGTGCAGTAACTTCATGTTTATGTTTAGTATAGAAAATACGGCATTTCTAGCCTTATTCTAATTTAGACTTTACTTCCCCTTTAAGGTATGAAGATCCAAATTACAAAAAGATCCCTGATCTGTTAAACCCCATGTCCCTAGCATTCATTTATTTCATTTCTACTATGTACTGTATTACTGTATATGGCTAAAATGACAATAAAATCCACTTGAACTTGTAGTTGAACTTCTGGATAAAAGCTCCCATACATGTATAAAGCACCACAGTAGCTATTCGGGTATAAATCTGTGCAGCTATGAACATCATGTGGATTACTTGGCCTAACTGCTATAATGTCTACATTAATTATTGGAACCGCCATTATATAACAATTGCACTAATTGTCCATCAGTGGTGCACTTTACTATTCTTATATCATTAGTTATGCAGTTGGTCCATGTATGTCACGTATGGTTATAGATTAGGTTTTTTACCCTTTTTAAATAATAATAATAATATATATATATGTATGTACCCTATCTTGAGGGGGATATCCTTCACATTGATCTTAATTGTGTGTTGATTTTTATTAGGCTTACTGGAGGGATCCAACATAGTAAGAACCCCACAAGTGCCTCACGTAACATAGGGTTTGACCTCAGGTTTGGAATTGAGTAGCACTATAACTAAGAGCTAAGTCAGAGACAAACAGGTCTGGGTTTAAGGCAGCACAGGTTCAAATTGGGGTTTCAGGCCAAGGTGGAGCAGGTGGAGCTGAGGCAAATCTGGCTGAGGCACAACAGGAACATAATACCAGACTAGACTTCTGGAACAAACTAAGAGAACCAGGTGAGGTTTCCACAAAGGAGTGGTTCACCTTTAAGCTAAATCATAATATGCTCTAGATTGGCTTATTCTAAACAACATTTTAGTTGGCCTTTATTTTTCTCTTTTTTTTAATAGTTTTTTTTTATTGATTTGCCTTCTTCTTCTGACTCGCAGCTTTCAAATGAGGTTCACTAATCCCATCTAAAAAAACAAATGTTCTATTCAGACCCTTTCCTATTGGTATTCCAGTCTCTTATTCAAATCAATACATGTTTGCCGGGGGAATTTGTTTTATAGCATAAGTAAAATCTACAATAACGCAGTAAAATCGGAAAAAGTGGAGCCGTTTACGTCTACAAACATTGACTTTTGATTCCGATACTGCCAATAAAGAACACCACCCTTCGCTTCATGACTTTTGAACCAGTGATAGGCGAATTCCTCCCGTTTCAATTCGCCGAAAAATTTGCGAATCTCCTGCAAAATTCGTGAAACAGCATAAAAATTAGTGAGAATCGAAATTGATGCCCGAATTGATGTCCAATTTTGGATGTGCGTCCGAAAAGTCACTCGCATCAATTTTGACGCTGGCATTAAAGTCAATGGGCGTCTGAATAGTGTTGACGCGCAAGTGACTTTTCGGATGCGCGTCCAAAATTTTTTTATGCAGGTGAATTTTCGCTGGTGACACGCAAATTTATTTGCCAGCGGCTAAATGTGGAAATTCATTGCAAATTCGTGACAGGCGAATTTATTCGCCCATCATTACTTTTGATTCTTCATTCACCCTCACCCGCATCATTCATTAGAGTCTCAGAATTCTGTAACTGCCAACAGAAGTGGAATATTCCAAAACATACGCCAGACATTCACTATAATTTCAAGGGCTATAAAATGAAGCTTGTAAACTTCATGCTGCCACCCAATATAGACTCCATCTTGACTGCAGATGGTCCTCATTCTTGCCAAGAGACACATGGACAGTGTAAAGAAATATGTTGTGGGGAGATATGATGGCAGTGATGGTGAAAAGGTTTTTGGCAGTGATGATTCAGATACAAAATATTGATTTAATGGCCTCAGTTGGCCAATGTGATACGTTTACACTTAAAATGAAAGGGGTTGTGAACCTTATACTACAGAGTTCTCCAAAGCAGGCGGCTCAAACTTAAAGGAGTGGTTCACCTTTAAGTTAACTTTTAGGGGCATATTTATCAAGGGTCCAAACTTCGAAATTCAAATTTAAAAAGCCCAACCGAAATTTTAAGTCGAAGTTTTGTTTGGTCGAATAGGTCAGTTTTTGATCGAATAGGTCCGTATTCGGCTGAATTAGAATCGTTCACATAGTGCATTCAATCGAATTTGATTCAAAGTTTTTCCCAACATTTTTTTCAAAGTCCACCAATCCAAATAGGTTCTAGGTTTGAGGCAGATTTATCAAAGGTCGAGGTGAATTTTCGAATGAAAAAAATTTGAATTTCTATTTTTGTGTGTACTTTAGGGGAATAGTCCAAATTCGAAATTTTTATTTTATTTGAATTAAAAAATTCAAATATCGAAATTCATCATGTACTGTCTCTTTAAAAATAAGACTTCGACCATTCGCCATCTAAAACCTGCCGAATTGCTGTTTTAGCCTATGGGGGACCTCCTAGAACCTAGTTGGAGTCAAGTCTATCTATGTTTTTTTTGGGAAAAACCTATTCGACAAAAAAACAAACATTCAACTTAATTTCAAATTTTAATTTTTTGAATTCGAATTTGAAGTTTTATCAATTCAAAATTCAACCCTTGATAAATATCCCCCTTGGTATGTTATAGAATTGCTAATTCTAAGCAACTTTTTGAATGCTTTTTGAATGCTTTGCCTTCCTCTTCCGACAAATGCTCTGTAAGGCTACACATACAGTCAAATGAAAAAGTTTGGGAACCCCTCTCAGTCTGCATAATAATTTACTCCACTTTCAACAAAAAAAGATAACAGTGGTATGTCTTTCATTTCCCAGGAACATCTGAGTACTGGGGTGTTTTCTGAACAAAGATTTTTAGTGAAGCAGTATTCAGTTGTATGAAATTAAATCAAAGTTTGATTCATTGTTCAGCCTTCATCTTTTGTCAGAGTTTCTGCTTGTTTAACTTGGAAAAATAAAAATCATTTAAACAGAAAATTAAATCAAATGTGAAAAACCGGCTGTGCAAAGATTTGGGTACCCTTATAATTTTGCTAATTAGAATGCATGTAACTGCTTAATACTCTTTACTGGCAACACCAAATTGGTTGGATTAGCTCGTTACTTCTTAGGCAGGTGTAGTGATGGGCCAATTTGCGAGTTTTGCGAGTTTTTCCAAGTTTCACCGGAAAATTAGCAAATTTCGCGCGCAATTCGTGAAGCGGCGAAAAATTCGCGAAACGGCTCCGACACCCATTTTTGATGCCGGCGAAAAATTTATTTTGACGACGGCGAATTTTTTTGGGCAAATTTTCGCGGGCGTTTCACAAATTTATTCGCTGGCGGCAAATCGCGCACATTCGCCGCGAATTCGCGCCTGGCGAATAAATTCGCCCATCACTAGGCAGGTGTTTCCAATCATGAGAACAGGTATTTAAGGCGGCCAATTTGCAAGTTGTGCTTCTGTTTGACTCTCCTCTGAAGAGTGACAGCATGGGATCCTCAAAGCAACTCTCAAAAGATCTGAAAACAAAGATTGTTCAGTATCATGGTTTAGGGGAAGGCTACAAAAAGCGATCTCAGAGGTTTAAACTGTCAGTTTCAACTGTAAGGAATGTAATTAGAAAATGGAAGGCCACAGGCACAGTTGCTGTAAAACCAGGCACGTTTCAGGGGTCGCATCGCTAGTGCAGTGAGCGCTATTGCGCTCGCTGCGCTAGAAGAGCCGAATTTCCGTTTTAAAAAACGGAAATTCGGCTCTTAAAGTTACCAGAGGCGGCTTTTTGCCGCCCTTGGTAACTGGCCGCTCCGTACCGCCTGAGGCAAGATTCTCACCTTGCCTCATGGCCGGAGCGGCCCTGTGTAAAACCCAGGTCTGGCAGGCCAAGAAAAATACAGTGGCATATGCGGAAGGATTTTGAGAATGGTTACAGACAACCCAAAGATCACTTCCAAAGACCTGCACGAACATTTTGCAGCAGATGGTGTATCTGTACATTGTTCTGCAATTCAGCGCAATTTGCACAAAGAACATCTGTATGGCAGGGTGATGAGAAAGAAGCCCTTTCTGCACTCACGTCACAAACAGTCGCTTGTTGTATGCAAAAGCTCATTTAGACAAGCCACAGTCATTTTGGAATCTCCATACAATGCTCTAAAGGTGGCCATAGACGGTGGCCATATTATTGTACGTCTGAGTCTATGGCCACCTTTAGTCTTGTTCTTGCCTTAAATAAGAGATGTTCCTGGTTTACTAATTAGGAGAAGGAGACTTGGTAGCTCACATGAAGGTTTGAAGTTGATTTGGAACATGGTGGGGACACTTAAGCAGTCAAAAGTGCCCCCTCAGGAACTCTCTTCAGCCCCGATCTCTGCCAACCAGAAATAGCCTAGGTAATGGGGCATGGAGACATATACACAGGCAATCTCAAGGAGGGCACTTATAAACACCAGGCCTTGGGCTGGATCAATTGCATTTAGAAGAAAAGCAATCAGAGCAGCCCTTCTATTTTGGTTTTCCAGAACTTTCTGAACTGCAATGTGGTAACTTTATTCCAGCTTGTATCCAGAATTATTAAGTCTTCATATGATAGTGCCAAATAATTCCTGAAAACGGTGGAAAAATTCACAAAACAGCGAAAACTCGCAAAACACATTGAAATCAATGGGCGTCAAGATAATTTTGACGAGCAGCAATTTTTGACGTGAATTTTTATACACGTTTCTATTTTGTCAAAATGCATTAAAATCAATGGGTGTCTGAATAATTTTGACGCACAAATAATTTTTTTTTGTCGCTGTTGATTTTTCTCTGCCGAATTTTCGGCCGCAGTTTCGCAAATAACATTTGCGGCCGGCGAAACGTGGAAATTCGCTGTATATACATGCCTGGCGAATTTATTCGCCCATCACTAATTAGAGTCTTATATTTGTAGCAGACACTAAATATAAATATAAATATGTGCTGTGTCTGAGAGACACACTGAAATCTTATATCTCTTTCTGTTTTTGTCCCTCGGATTGTAGGCTATGGAGTAAGAGGAGAGAACACGCTTAGAGGGGAGCTATGTTCTAAAACTAAACTTAACTAGTAGATCATTTATGTCCTGATATGTGACCTTATCAAATGTGCATATACATATGTCAATAAATATATCACTTTAATACATCTCTCCATGCCTGCTCATGCTACTTGTTATAGGAAGACTGGACAATGATTGGGCTTCCGGTGTTCTTTTATAGACCCGTGCCGCCAATGACGTCACAATGACGTCACAAAAGGGGGCAGGTGAGCAGACGCGAGACTATAAAACCGGAACCTGGAAGTCGGATGCCGGCATTTGAAGGTGGCTGGCGGGGAGAGCAGGAGAAGAGCTCAACCCGCACCGCCCGCCACCCACAAGGAGCACTGCAAGCTCGTCCCAAACCCGCCCGACCCGCGGGTCCCGCGGGTATCGGGTCGCCCCGCACATCACTATGCAATATAATTACTAAGAGATTGATTTGAGTCAATGGATGCTAACCGATCAGAATATGAAATGACACTGGATCAGTTATTGGTGATATTGGTGTACAATTCAACCTCTTATTTTTGGATTGTTGTTATTCCTTGTTTGTTTCTATTTCAGGATTGCTTTTCCATGACTAATATATCATGGTATGGGGGAGCAGGCTTAAGTGCTCAGCACTGGCCCATGAACAATGTGAACATGCCTCTACAGCCTTTTGTAATCAGCAGTCTCAAATCCCACCCAACAGGCTTTGGATCTGTTTTGGAGAGATACTTTCTGGGATCATCTGGTAAGTTCAATCAAACATTTCAGGGATAAATGGCATAAGGTATAATGTTATATATGAATGCTTTTTAGGAATGGAAACGATTGTCTAGCTGCCCTCATAGCAAATTTCCAATGACTGATGGTCCCCAAGTTCCAACAATCCATGTATTATAGAGCCAACAATGTTTTTCTTTTACTGCTGTGCTCAGATCCTTTGCTCCTGCTCAAAGGTCTGTTATTACCACTCTATTCTTCTCGTCTAAAGGGGAGGCCTCTGGTACGGTGATCCACTTTATGGGTAAAAAGGTCCCCTGCTATTTGTCTATAATGTCCTCTAATGTACTTGTAAAGTGTAATCATGTCCCCTTTGCAAGCGCCTTTTTTCCAGAAAAAACAACCCCAACCTTGACAGTCTACCCTCATAATTTAAGTCTTCCATCCCTCTAACCAGTTTAGTTGCACCACTCTTCAGTGGTTACTTATTGTTATATGTTTGACTCCACAGTAAAACTACACCAGTATTGGAAATATTTTTGAAGGCATTGATTTCATTTCAGATATTAGGGGTCATTTAGGGGTTGCCACTTTTTGCTGCCACTTACTCCAGGCGGGGTGGTGATGTAGCATCAGTGGGTCTGGGATGTTGGCAGGGTTGGAGGTGACGTCACTGGGTGGGGATAATACTTGGCACTTGGACAATCATATCGTCCTGTCCAGTTTTCCTAATTTGGACAACTGGACAGGCAGTTTTGACTCAGACAGCCCCCCAAAAACATAGCTTTCCAGGTGAGAACCGGACAGATGGCAACGCTATTTATTATGACCTGGGGCAGAAGTGCCTAGCCTGTAAAATGCAAGACAAGGCAGGTTCAAGAATTACATATTTGCTGTTAAATTTGTAACTACCTGTTGTTCCACCTAAGATCCTCGTTTGCTCTTCTCTCTTCTCTCCTAGCCTTCATCCCACCAACTTACCAAATTAAACTGCCTGGAATTTTATCTAAGAAAGATGGCAGCCCTAAATACAGCTGGCATTATGTAGAATTGACTGATATTTTAAAAGCAAAAAAAAGGCATAGGGTCATTAATTAACTTAAATGTTCTTCCTGCCTTACAGCCAAGCCTGTGTATCAGTTCCCTGCTATCCACTTTGCTTTTGGATGCCTTCACTGAAAGGACTGATCTATGTGTGCTTCAATAATATTTTTATGGTGTTGTTTTTATTTCTACATTACACTGTTTACACTGCAAATAATTCACTCTACCATATAAAATCTTTTTCCTAATCCAACAAGTATATGTTTTTTTTAGTTATAATATTGATGTGTCTGCAGCCATTTCAAGTTATATTGCCCAGCCATGTGCTTTTGTTCCTTCTACTCAATGTAACTGAAGTTGTCGCAGTGGGACTTGGATTGTTACTATTGAGTGTTATCCTCATGTCTACCAGGCAGCTATCTTGTTTCAGGGAACAGTTATCTGGTTAACTTCACATTGTTCCGTTTTTAGGCAGCTGGTAGGGAGAAGGGAGGAGGGTGACATCACTCCAACTTGCAGTACAGCAGTAAAGAGTAACTGAAGTTTATCAGAGCACAAGCCACATGACTGGGGGCACCTGGGAAACTCACATGTCTAGTCTCATATCAGATATTAAAATTAAATATTAAAACATCTATTTGCTCTTTTGAAAAATGGATTTCAGTGCAGAATTCTGCTGGAGCAGCACTATTAACTGATGCCTTTTGCATTTTGAAAAAAAACATGTTTTCCTGTGACAGAATCCCTTTAAAGAAACAGTAACACAAAAAAATTAAAGTGTTTTAAAGTAATGAAAACATCTAAACACTACTATACTGTAGTTCATATAAACAAGCTGCTGTGTAGCAATGACAGAAATGAAAAAAAAGACAATATGGCACAGGTTAAATAGTGGATAACAGATAACACAATTATGTTCTACAGATCTTATCTGTTGTGTAACGTGAGCGTTTTCTCCTTTGAATGGCTGGCCCCATTGCTACACAGCAGCTTATTTATATAAACAATAGTAGTGTTTCTGAAGCAAACACACCAGTTTTATCAGTGAAGGGCAACACTGCTTTTTATTTTCACATGTTACTGTTCCATAAGTCTTTATTGCTTTTCATTAAGTTTTGCATTTTAATAGGTTAAATATGCACTGAATGACTTGATAGAAACCAATTAAATTTGTAGTTAGCTCTGTAGTCTATGGATCTTATATGTGATCGATCAGCTCCTAAAAATGAATATGGCTAAAAATGCTTCACCAGCCTAAAGTTTCAGCTTGTCAATAGCAGCAATGATCCAGGACTTCAAACTTGTCACAGGGGGTCACCATCTTGGAAAGTGTCTGTGACACTCACATGCTCAGTGGGCTCTGAGCAGCTGTTGAGAAGCTAAGCTTAGGGCTCGTCACTAATTATCCAGCAGAAAATGAGGTTGGTCTGTAATATAAGATGATGCTACAGGGCTGATTATTAAATCCTGATGCTAATTGCACATGTGCCGCCATGTAGTAATTATCTGTATTAATTACTAATCAGCCTTATATTGTGACATTTCTATTCTATGTGTACTGTATATAGTGAGTGGGTCCTTAAGCTCAGTAAGTGACAGCAGCACAGAGCATGTGCAGTGAATCAGCATAAAAAAAGATGGGGAGCTACTGGGGCATCTTTGGAGACACAAATCTTTACTGCTAAAGAGCTGTGGTTGCCTTGGGCTGGTACAGAAGCACAAAACATAATGTACAACATTTCTACCTACTTCTTTAGTTAGGCTTTAGTTCTCCTTTAAAGGGATAAGGTGGAAATCCTATACTCCATGAAGTGACCACACACGCAGTTCCCGTTTGAGCTCACCTACCTCCCCCTGTATACAGCGTGAGACTTTGCTCCACCCTGGAAGTTGGAAGAGGTGCAATTCTGAGAGCATTCTATAGGGCAAAGTGGAAAATAAGGGGGCTTTGCATGCATTTTTTTATACTGTGCACCTAGTTGATGGATTAATAAATGAGACAGAGCATGTCGTTGTGCAGCATGTTCCAAGATGGTTGGTTACAGCAGGGGAAAATGGACGGTGCAGCATTCTTCTTGAAGTCTGAAATTACAAGTAGTTTGTAGAATGGAATTCCAAGCTAACGGATGTATCTGTTATCAAATGTCTGTCCTTCCTGAGGGTAGGAAAATGTTGACAGGGATCTCCTGTGGGAAGGTAAACACAAGCAACAGGCCTGTAAGAACAGAATGTGCATTCATTCATTGGTCTCATTGAAAGAAGGGTTTTTACCATTAAAATGATTAAAGAGATTATATCATCAACTTTTTCATATTAGTACATACAGAAACCCGTTATCCAGAAAGCTCCGACTTACAGGAAAGGCCATCCCACATAGACTCCATTTGATCCAAATAATCCAAATGTTTAAAAATTGTTTCCCTTTTTTCTGTAATAATAAAACAGTAGCTTGTACTTGATCCCAACTAAGATATAATTAATCCTTATTGGAAGCAAAACCAGCCTATTGGGTTTATTTAATGTTTACATGATTTTCTTGCAGACTTCAGGTATAAAGATCCAAATTACAGAAAGATCCATTATCTGTAAAACCCCAGGTCTTGAGCATTGTGGATAACTGGTCCCATACCTGTACATGTTAGGAAGAGTTAAATTTATGGACATTTGCCTGAGAGTTACAAGGAGCTTGTGAAAAGAAAGAAAGAAAGAAAGAAAGGAAGGAAGGAAGGAAAGAAAGAAAGAAAAAATTGATTTCTGATTCTTAAATGTAATCTACTGTCATATTGTAGAAAGGCGGTCCATTATCCAGAAACGCATTATCCAGAAAGCTCCAAATTACAAAAAAGCCCATTTCTCATAGACCTTTTTCTCTGTAATAATAAAACAGTAGCTTGCACTTGATCCAAACTAAGATATAATTAATCCTTATTGGAAGCAAAACCAGCCTATTGGGTTTATTCAATGTTTAAATTATTTTCTTAGTAGACTTAAGGTCTTAAGGTTAATTTGGCCTTTGTAGACTTAAGGCCAAATTAACTTTGGCTTGAAAAGCTGGTTTAGCAACACTGCTGTAACAGAAGGTCAACTATTTTAGGAGTGCAGAGCATGACATCTGTCCAGATAATAGATAAGTACTAGGATTTATAACTTATAACAAGGAGCATTTTTAGTTAAAAGGGTCCATTTGGAAATCACATCTTCAAAGCACCATATAACCTCATGGAGTGTAAAAGAAGTCTCCTGTGGGAGACCCCTTCATAGGTGCCATAAGGGAGAAGGTGGTCATAGATTTGTGATAAAGATCATTTGCTCCCTGTTGTTTTGTGGTCTGAAGCGTGGGGGTCACCAAATTTATAATCTATTACAATAATAATGGTAACTGTATATCACATGATCTAGTTGGCATTAAACATTAGTCAATGAGAAGATGATGAATGGGATGAGTTGGACAATGTTAATGACTATTTTACAGGTGGTCATTTCTAGCTGGGATCACTAAAGCTTTCTTGCCTCCTTTAGTGCTGCTTTTGTGGGGCCATCATCTCTGGATTCATGTTTGAAACCATCAGGATTCTCATTCAGTAGCCGTACGGGACAAATACACATACAGATGCTGGGAAATGTATTTAGTAATGCCTGTCCTTAGTTTAAAATTCTGTCGAAAGTTGAATTCTGTATGTTCTTCTCTTATAAGGGGTATCGGTGCGTGTGAATTCAGATATTCCAATATCCATTTCAATAGAAAGAAACAAGTTCTTCTGCGTGGAGACTCCATCAAGCAAAGAGAAGACTCCTCTGCAATATACCGTGTGTATTGGCCAAACCATGAGATCTGTCCATCAAGAAATGGGAAATCAACTTCATGATAACCCGAGGATGCTTCCAAATGTTGACATACTCTGGTAATGCTTGCAAGTTAATATTAAGTGCCAACAATCCTGTGCTAAAAATAACGCTATTTTGATATGGTGCAACATTAAAATTCACCCTAGATAAACTGACCTCTGCAAGGCTGAACTGAGCTACGGGTGTTATTATTTCAAATGAGAGGATCGCTGTGCTGAATCTCTAAAGACCTTTTTGTAATCACTACTGTACAGCCTGCTATTTAAAACAAAAGCAATATATACAGTTACCATGCTTTGAGATATATAGATATATAAATAAATATACAGGTATAGGATCCCTTATCCGGAAACCCGATATCCAGAAAGCTCCGAATAACGGAATGGCTGTCTCCCATAGACTTCATTTTATCCAAATAATCCAAATTTTAAAAAATGATTACCTTTTTCTCTGTAATAATAAAAAAGTAGCTTGTACTTGATCACAACTTAGATATAATTAATCCTTATTGGAAGCAAAACCAGCCAATTGGGTTTATTTAATGTTTAAATTAATTTATAGTAGACTTAAGGCATGAAGACCCAAATTACGGAAAGATCCATTATCCGGAAACCCCAAAGTCCCGAGCATTCTGGATAACAGGTCCCATACCTGTACTATATATATATATAGTACAGGTATGGGACCTGTTATAGTATATATATATATATATATATATATATATATATATATATATATATATAGATTAGGGATGCACCGAATCCACTAGGTCGAACCCTCGAATCCTATGCAAAAGATTCGGCCACATACCGAACTGAATTCTAATTTGGCTATGCAAATTAAGGGTGAGAAGGGGTTTAACATTTTTCTAACAAAAAGTCATGCAATTTCCCTCCCTGTCCTAATTTGCATATGCAAATTAGGATTCAGATTCGGTTCGGCAGGTCATTAAGATTCGCCGAATCTGAATCCAGCTGAAAAAGGCCGAACCCCGAACTGAATCCTGGATTCGGTGCATCCCTAGTATACATATATTTATATATTTATATATTTATATATATATATATATATATATATATATATATATATATATATATATATATATATATATATATATATATTTATATATATATATATATATATAATCCTACTGTATCCACACTGTATTTTTACATGTAGTTCATAAATAACTTCACATATGCCAATGACCAATTAAAAACAGATGTTATCCAATGTAATAATAGGTTAGTGAGCAATAAACTGAATTATGCAGGATATTAAATTTGGACAATCTATAGATGCAGGTAGTAGGGAGGAAGAATATGCTGGATAATGCTATAATGCAAAAGCTTCTCCAGTTTTCACCATAATACATAAAAAGCCACACCAAGAAAGCATTGCTGTACTCTTCTATCTTAATTTTAGGCATTAACCATAAAAGAACCGCTAATCTGTAAGAGAGTGAAACAAGACTAATGGGCAGATTTATCAAAGGTCAAATTAGAGAGTTTTTTTTTTTTACCTCAAATGAACTCAAATAGCCTCGAAACTCAAATAGTATCTTATTTAAAGATAAACTCGAAAATTGAACGACTATTATCGACCCAAAAACTCTAATCAAATTTGATGGAAGGCTATTAAAGGGGTGGTTTACTATTAAGGTAACTTTAAGGGGCACATTTACTAAGCTCGAGTGAAGGATTAGAAGTAAAAATACTTCGAATTTCGAAGTATTTTTTTGGCTACTTCGACCATCCAATTGGCTACATCAACCTTCAACTACGACTTTGACTTCGAATCGAGCGATTCGAACTGAAAATCGTTCGACTATTTGACCATTCGATAGTTGAAGTACTGTCTCTTTAAAAAAGACTTCGACCACCTACTTCGCCACCTAAAACCTACCGGGCATTAATGTTAGCCTATGGGGAAGGTCTCCATAGGCTTTCTAGCCAATTTGGGATTGAAGGAAAATAGTTCGATCGATGGATTAAAATCCTTCAAATTGTTCGATTCGAACGATTATTCCTTTGATTATTCGATCGAACGAATTGTGCTAAATCCTTCGACTTCAATATTCAAGCCGAAGGATTTAACTTTGAGGGTCGAATATTGAGGGTTAATTAACCCTCGATATTGTGCCCCTAGCTATCAGATTACTTAAAATGCAAATTGAAGAGCCGCTGAATAATAAGCGAAATAACTTAAATAATAAAATATAAAAACCAATTGCAAACTGTCTCAGAATATCACTTTCTACATCATACTTAGGGGGTTATTTATCAAAATCCGAATTTATCTCAATATTTTCTGCTATAAACTGCTATTTACGCTTATTTATTAATAAATTTTCCCGAAAATTTGCTTTGCGGGGAAAAATCAGAGGATTCTGACAATTCCTATCTGCAGCAGTAAATGAAGGGAGAATTTTTACTACATACAGTCAGGTTTCTTATAAAAATGGTACATATTTTTTAATCAAAGTATATTGGAGATAGGTTTCTTTTTCATTAAAGAACGTAAAAATTGGATTTTATTTTTTTGCCTTTACATGCCCTTTAATTTCCAGATTCAGAATGTGGACTTATATGTAGACATATTTCCAATTGGTTTAAGGACCATTATCAGTGATCTGTATTTAAATTGTTGGTCCTATCAAAACGATTCTTTATAGAGGCCATTGAAGCTTCCGAGGATGAAGAATGAATATGTTAAAACTCTCTCTGTAATGGCTAATTCCGAATGTTTCCTGTTTAAAACAATATAAGTACTTCTATATCATATTGAAAGACATTATTCTACTTGTTTAGTGTTTAATATTTACTGAGCATTGTTAGGTTTGGTTTCTTATGATTTACTTATTTCAGATCTAATAACAGTCTAGATGACAAAACCAACAATTATTTGTAATTTGTTGTCTTTCTGTACTATTAGTCTTATTTCATAGTCCAGCAGTGGACTTCTATTAAAATCTTGCTTTTTTATGTAAAACACAATAAAAACCTTAAAAAAAAAAAAAAGAATGAATATGATATTGGTACCTAGTTCTTCTAACAAACTTTGAAACTAAGATCATTTTACGCTCGAGTCAACCGGCTTTCTTCTAAATCTGCTGCCATGTTGATCTTGTTTTAAATTCATAAGAACATCCATAACACCTTTACATTTGAAAATTCAGAACTTAGTGGTTTTTGTGTTTTTTGTAAAGGATGCCGCTTTGGAAGCATTACGGAATCTCAGATTCTGCCGCAAAACTTGAAAGAGAATTGAGATCGTTCCACAATAAGCTTATAAGGCATGGTCTGGGAGAATGCCTTATTGGACTCAATGAACATTCCACAATGCTGCTTTCTAGAAAGGTAAGCCGGGACTCTAGTAATGAAAAGAAGCATTTTAAAGGTCACTAAATGCAAAACTATTATTATCCTTTTGGATATTTTAGGCCACGTTGAGCATTTATCAGTATATTAAAATATTATTCGTTTTTGTCCTGAGATGCTTCTTTCTTTCTACCTCTGTCTTCTATCTCTAGTAAATATTTATTCATATATTGATGCATACAACTAATTGAGTCTAACCCTACCTTCCTATGAAACTACAGCCCTACTATTACGTTCAAGGCTTCTGCGCAGAACTCATTGCTGTCATTTCTAGTGTGGGTTGCGACTTTCCTCTCTACCTTGTTTAAAGCACACGTTCTTTGTGTTTTTGTGATCACCATGGTTCACTAAAGCCAATATCACATTACATATAGTAAAAATAGACAGAATACAGTCATCTGATCATCTGTTTGGCATATAACTATATAATTATAAGCCAGCATGGGAAATTACAAAAACAATTATCCACTAGTGACTGGCTACAACAAAGCTGTTTCTATGGTGGAAGACTAAACTGGCCTTCTGGAGATATTTAAAGTGGCTCCAAAGCATCACATGTACATCTCCAATTTGTCTTTGACCTTATACTGAGATAAAATTGCATGACTGGAGCCATAATAGAATATACTTGGTGGGAGAGGTAATTCTTCTTTTCATGGTGCATTTACACTATTATATTTTCCTATAGGACCACACGCCTATTGATCCCCATGGAGTGCACTCTCACAGACAAAGAAGGGGTCCCCATCAAGTTAGGCATTTAAATCTATTAATTACTACATCCCCATATGCAAGTATCAACTCTGAACCGTTCCAGAATTATCTGAAGGAAGGAAAAGATAATTATTGGCTGAGTCTTTATTCAAAGGTTGACGCTTCGCTGGTATGTCTACTCCTTTTAAATTAACAATATTGCTGCTATGTGTCTGTTATCCTCTATATTGTGTAAACAGAGAATTTTGACATAAATAGCAATATGGAAAACAGTAAAGAAATAGTAGAATAAATGTTTCTTCCCCAGGGTATGCAAATCAAGCCATGGAAAAATTAGGTTAGCATCATTTAAGCACAGCTACAATTTCCATCTTCAGGAGAACATTTTTGTGCTATCAAGGCGATCAATGTGACCTTCTCTAAAAAACACATTTTTGGTCCTTATTTTTATTTTAAATCTTACATTGCATCTATGAAGAAGTTACTGAGTCTGCTTTCAGCATTGTTCTTGCATAATTCTCAGTTGTTTATTGGCAGCCTGGCTATATCATTTTCTCCTACCATAGCTCCCCATTGTTTTAGAATACCTCTGCATACACTACAGTTGGATTATCGTGTTCCTACTAAACTGTAGAGCAGTGATCTCCAACCCTTTTTCATCCGTGAGCAACTTTTAGATGTAAAAAGAGTTGGGGAGCAACACAAGCATAAAAAAATTTGTGGGTGCAAAATAAGTGCTGTGATTGGCTATTGGTAGCCCTTTGAGGACTGACAGCCTAGAGGAGGTTCTGTTTGACTGTACATCTGCTTTTTCTGCAACTAAAACTTGCCTCCAAGCCAGGAATTGAAAATTAAGCACCTGCTTTGAGGCCACTGAGAGCAACATCCAAGGGGTTGGGGAGCAACATGTTACTCACAAGCTACTGGTTGGGGATCACTGCTGTAGAGCATATGCATCGTACAGGCTAGTTAACATAAGCTTTGATGATAGAAGGGAAAGAAGTTAGAAGGGAAAAAACTGGCAAAATGTTAATAATTATGTCAATGGTTTACTGACATAAAGGGGCAGATTTATCAAGGGTCGAATTTTGAGTTTATGGGCGTTTCGAAAAACTCCCATCAACTCCCATAAACTCGAAATTCAAAAAAAAAAAATGACCACTCGAACTTTATTAAAATTTTTTAAAAATGGCTGAATAGGATCGAGCTGAAAATCTGAATCGAATTCGAATAGAATATGATCCAATTCCAATCGTTTTTCACCAAAGAAAAAATTTGTTTTTTCAAAAGTCCACCAAATGACTCCAAATTGATTGTAGGAGGTCCCTCATAGGATAAAATACCAATTTGGCAGGATTTAGATGGTAAATAGTCAATGGCGAAATTAGAAACTCCCATAAACTCAAAATTCGACCCTTGATAAAGCTGCCCCTACACGATGAATTTCAAAATTTGAATTTCTAATTCTTTTTAAAATCGAATTGAATTTGGAGTATTCCCTAGTTGAATTACACTAAAATAAACTCAAAATTAGAACTTAAAAATTCAAATTTTCATTTCAACCCTTGATAAATCTGCCCCAAAATATATTTGCCAAAAATGAATGCTTAAGATTTATGCTTAAGATATATTTTTGTTAAAGTAAGGATTTCCCAAAAATAATTTCATTTTTGCATTTTGTAGACACCTGTTTTGACAAAATGGAAGAGCCAGTTCTCAGTAAGATTAAATATCACAAGTGAAAACGCTGTTAACTGGTATTTAAATACTGTGAGAGCTCTGAAACACAAGTTAGGTGCGGAATACGTCACATTTGAAGGTGTGGAAGGAAATACTTTTCTGGAACAATCTATCCAGCCTCCCATGGGCCAAGAAGGGGACAGATATACAGGATTTCTAGCAGAGATGGCAGCAAAGCTTGGAAATTCAACAATAGTTACAGCAACTACAAGGTGAGCTTCTATTGAATGCCTTGGTAGGTGAGTTAATTAGAGTGCAAAAATGCTCTAAAACGCCACATTTGTGGGATTCTGCTTGAATCACAGTAAGAACTTAAATTCAAATGCCGATAATTCGGCCTCTGTCCCAATTCTGCTTTTGGCTGCTGGGTCTGAGGCAAAACCGTTGTATTTAAATAGGAGATCAGAAGTTTAACAAGAAAAAAATCACTAAAATTTTTATTCTTCATCAACAGATCTAGCCATTTGCCAGTATTCGTGCAAATGATCCCTCTTCATTCAGATTGGAGTTACAGTGGACTCAAAGGAATTATCCCGTCAGTTCTTCACTACAGTTTACTAGGATATAACTTTTTCATTCCAGACGCAATAGGTATTGGCTAATATGAGCAGTGCACAATACATGCATATTTGTACAAGTGGATTGCTGTTATTGTGTAATGATACAACTAGATCTGCAGGAAGTATTACAGTTGGAGTAGGGATCTACTTAGAGTGCTCTACAGGAAATGGCAAACTCACCAATCATTGGAATCATTTTTAAATATTTAAAAAACTCTAGCAGGAAAAGCTACTGGGACTTAAAAGATAAGTAAACCTTAAAAATATTATGTATTATACTCAGGGTGCTTCTATAAGCACTTTTGTAATTTACATAATTATTCATTTTCAGTTTCAGGGTTTTATTAACTGCCAATATAAATTTTTTTTGTAACAACAGCACAACCTGTGTGTCAGTTGTAGTGATTGGCAAATTTGTCCCGTTTTGCTTTGCTGTAAAAAAATTTATGCATGCTATTATTGCCAAAATTGTTTTCACGCAGCGGATTTTTCGCCAGTAAATATTTGCCGCAGTTTCGCAAATGTATTCACCGGAGATTCGCCGCAAATTCACGCCTGCCAAATCACTAGTCAGTTCCTCTAATTGTACAGTCAAAGTGATATTCCTTCAGAAAGTAAACAGAGAAATGTTTTGATGTTCCTCTGCTCAAGAAGCTTTTGATGTCTTTCCTGATCAGAGCAACATCAGAACACTTCTCTGTTTTCCTTCTGAATATCACTGACTGTCATTATATTGGCAGTTAATGAAAACTTAAATAGCTCTGAAACTGAAAAGGTCATTCTAAATTGTAAAACATCTAGTTTTTTTTCCTATAAATCTGAATTTTTACTGGAAAAAACTCAAATTCTTAGAGATTTATTAAACCCTGAGAATGGAAAAAGTCAGAATCTAAAAATCTGGCATCTCAGATCTACCAAGGTTGTATGTATATAAATTATAGGGAGAGGTCCCTATCCTATTCAGAAGTTTCTGTGGTCTGTGCTGGAATTAGCCCAAAAATCCAACTATTTCTGATTTTTTTGTTCAAAAATTCGAAAAAGCCTGAAAAAATAAATAAAAAATCATACGATTCGGATTTTCGCAGCTTTTTTTCATGTTTGTCCCCGATCCAATTAAATAATAAATAAGGTCCAATCATGGATTCTAGTTTGGTCAGACTTTTTTGATTAAAATAATCAGATAAATTCAGTCTTTGATAAATAAGGCCCATAATGTGAAGTCATGTAAATTACAAAAGCTCCCTGAGCAAATTTACATTATATTTTTTGAAGTTTTACTTCTCTTTTAATAAAAATGTTTCTACTAAGCAAATTCTTGGCACTCTGTGGCATAGGCAATGTAAGTATTCCGCCCCTGAGCATCAATAACCAATGAAAACCGTGTTTTAGTGGCATGGACACTGAAGTTGAAGCCTAGTTTTGCTTTGCCAAAAAATTCACTAAACCACAAGAAAATTTGTGTAAAAGCAAAAATTCATGAAATTCATTAAAGTGAATTTAAAAGTTTAAATTCAAAATTTTAAAATTATTCAAGATTTATTACAGTCCAATGGGCTAAAAACTCAGAATCCGAAACCCCGGCATCTAAAAGCTCTAGAGGTCCTGTATAAGTCAATGGGGAAGGTCCCAGTGTCTGCGCTGATGTCCTTATCGATATCTGATGATTTTGGGGATTCGGAACAAAAAACTCTTCGGAAATCTCTGAACAAATCGCTGTTTTCGGAGAAAGCTCCGAAGTTTTCTGAGTTTTGCCGGATCCTATTTTTTCAGGCTTTTTTCTTCATAAATAAGGTCCATTTCGGAATTCGGAGTTGGATATTAGAAATAATGAAAAAGTGTCCTGCTGGCCCAGTCGACCGTGAATATAATTTAACAGAAATAAGAAGCTAATTAAATAAGAGCATGAGGAAGGGCAGTTTTAAGAAGATCAATAGAAATCCAGTACTTTAAAAATGTGTTAAAAATATTACTTTTTTCAATGTAATATAAAAATGATGCTGTTTGGCAACCAACTGCTTTAAACTTTTATCCAAAAAGTGCTTAGTCTATTCCTGCGCTAGAACTGCAAGCAACCTGGCACTGTGCATCACTATAAAGTTATGTTTCATAACCTCATGGCAGTTGTTTGAGAAACTGACGGGCTGTAGAAATTATTGAGGAGGGAATAATTTGTGACATTATTCTGGCTCAAAGTGTAGTAAAAGCTTTTCTACTGGGGCGGTGTTGCATTTCATTCCAAGCTGGAGCTTTTAGGTTTATTAAGTTAATATCACGAAGTGCAAAGTGGAAGTAAATTCCAAAGCAATGTTTTAACTTTTTTCTGCAAGATATTCATTTCCTAAATGCAGGGGTATACTGCAGAGCTCTGAAATAACTTTGCATTTCGGCAATAGGTTTCTCGTTTATTGATAATTCAATTCATATTTCGGATGCTTCTACTTACAGGGGGGATGGAAAAGTTGTACACGGTGTATATATTCACAGTGTAATATTCTTTATTAGATAAATATTTCAGATCTGCAACGTTTTTCCACTGGCAGATGGGTCACTTATTACTTTTGGGGGTTCATAAAATCTATTTAATTTATTAATCAGCTTTTGTTACAAAAAAAACAGGATATACTTGATTGGTTAAGGCATTTTTGTATTGTCTTCATAAATTCTTTAAATCTTAGTGGATTCCCTTGTGTCTGCTGGAAGGGCTCCTGGTGAATTCAGCATCAGAGTGTATATTATTTTATATATATTTATCCATAGTGATCATATCTCCCCTCAATCCCCTCCTCCAGCATGAACAACCCCAACTTGGTCAGTCTGAGACTTTTCATACCGTTTACCAGCTCAGTCGTTCTTATTTGGACTTTTATTTTGGACTATTTCAGTGATCTACCTATTGAGCACTGGAAATAAAAACCTGTATATTCTAGATTTAACATTACTGGTGTTTTGAAGAATTTTGAAGAATTACCTTCTGCTTCCACAAACCTAATGGCATTGCTTGCTACATCTAAGTTAATAAAACACAACTACCCCCATGTAACATTGAAATCTACCCTCTGTACACAATACTTGGGAGGCCCATTTATTAAAGATCAAGGGGCAAATTCATTAAGGGTTGAATATCGAGGGTTAATTAACCCTCGATATTCGACTGGAAATGAAAATCCTTCGCCTTCGAAAATCAAAGTCAAAGGATTTTGCGCAAATACTGCTCCAAGGAATAATCGTTCGATCTAACGGTTAAATCCTTCGAATCGAACGATTCGAAGGATTTTAATCCAACGATCGAAGGATTATCCTTCGACCAAAAAAACTTAGCCAAGCCTATGGGGACCTTCCCCATAGGCTAACATTGGGTTCGGTAGCTTTTAGGTGGCGAACTAGGGGGTTGAAGTTTTTTCTTAAAGAGACAGTACTTCGACTATCGAATGGTCGAATAGTCGAACGATTTTTAGTTCGAAGGTCGAAGTAGCCCATTCGATGGTCGAAGTAGTCCAAAAAACACTTCGAAATGAATGAATTGGCCCCCAAATGTTAGCGGTATTAGAGCTTTTCGAAGCCACGATTAATCTAATTTTCTCCAAAACCATGAATGCCATGAAAGTTATTAAAAGATCCAATTACAAAAATTGGAAAAGATATAGTTTTTTAAAGTTTTTCAAACAATTACAAACAAAAAAAACCCTCTAAAAAGATAGGATCAGTCCAGCTTCCATTGACTACTATTGGACCTTGGCTGCTTCTACTCTATGTAGATGTTTTGTATTAGAGTATTTTGTTGTTTTTACATTTAATACATCTCGAATATTTCGAGTTTTAGAGAAATTTTAAAAAGCATTTTTAGAGAAAAAAAACTACAATTTGTGAAAAAAGGAAATCTGACTGTTAGTAAATAGGCCCCTAAGTTGTCTATACATGTACAAAGAGCATTTCTAAGACCAACAGACCTTAGAATCGGCACAGTATCAAAAAGCATTTTCAAAATTCAAGTAGATCAATTCTACTCATTGTTCATTTCCCTACTTATTGCATCATGAAAGCAAATACATTTGATACAATCTGTCCTACTTTATCTATTGCATCTAAATATACAAAATAGTTATGTGTGGGTCGGGTTTTCCCAACCAGCACCAGCCCGATATTTGCCCTCCCTCCACCTGCGCTGCCCGAGCCTGACTTCCAGGTTCCTATTATAAACCCGCGCCGCCCCACCGATGATGTCACAAAAGGGGCGGGGCCAGCAGGTGCGCCATCCACCAATGGGGGTGCAAGGTATTGGGCCCGTCCGCACATCTCTAATACAAAAGGAATATATATAGCGAATAAAGTATCCCCTCTTGTAATATGTAAGGATTTTATAAGTTATCAAGGAGTTCCATGACCATATAAAAACATGGTCATGGAATTTAGAGGTGACCTCTAATATCCTCATATTTTGCATAATACACAAGTTTCTAGTTTCTAGGGATGCACCGAATCCAGGATTCGGCCTTTTTCAGAAGGATTTGGCCGAATCCTTCTGCTCGGCCGAACTGAATCCAAATCCTAATTTTCATGTACAAATTAGGGATGGGGAGTGAAATTGCGTAACGTTTTGTCGCAAAACAAGGAAGTAAAAAATGTTTTCCCCTTCCCACCACTAATTTGCATATTCTTTCGCGAAGGATTCGGGGGTTCGACTGAATCCAAAATAGTGGATTTGGCGCATCCCTACAAGTTTCAGTGAATCATGTGACAGAAATGACATCACTAAGCTCTGATTATAAAAAATGACATCACTAAGCACTGTTATATATAATATCCTTAATTAGGATATATATATAGTGAATAAAGTACCCCCTCTTGTAAAATATAGGGATATTATAAGTTACCGAGGAGTTTCATGACCATTTTATACAGGTCATGGAACTCCGAGGTAACTTCTAATATCCTCATATTTTACAACTGGGGGTACTTTATTTATTATAATACACAAATTTCAATGAGTCATGTGACAGAAATGACATCAGAACTCACCGTTTATAACTGATGACATCAGAACTCACCGTTTATAAGGATATAATTTACAGGATATTCATGGCTTTTGTGTATTATATAGTGAATAAAGTACAGCCCTCTTGTAAATTATAAGGATATTATAAGTTACCGAGGAGTTTCATGACCAAATAAAAACACAAGGCCGAAGGTCGAGTGTTTTTATACAGGTCATGGGACTCCAAGGTAACTTCTAATACTTTATTTATTATAATACACAAATTTCAGTGAGTCATGTGACAGAAATGACATCAGAACTCACCGTTTATAACTGATGACATCAGAACTCACTGTTTATAAGGATATAATTCACAAGATATTCATGGCCTTTGTGTAATATATATAGATTATGTATATATATGTATATTATGTATATATATAAGTTATTCTGCCTGTATTTTATTAAGGTGGGACACTGGCAGATGAGTTTCTAACAAACGAAGAACTATTTATCCGTTGGCTGCAAATCGTGACCTTTCTTCCAGTGATGTCCTTCAACACTCCTCCGTGGGTTTGCTGTGATGATTGGGTAAATACCACATTCTCTGTATATGTAAAAAAAAAAGGTAGAAAAGTGTCTAGTTTAACCTTTTGAATGTGGGCAGCCTGGTGACATTTAGCATTTGTTATAACAATATAAATGAACAACAAGAAGAATGCATGAATGGTGTCTGAACTGAACTTACTACTGAACAACTTGCTTTGTCTCTGCTCTTCGTTGTGTTTCCTTTGCATTTTCGTTTGACAGGTTCTGAACCTCACACGACAGTACATCGACAAACATCACAACTTTGTTGCTCCGCTGGTGACTAAATATGCTGAAGAGTGGATAAGCTCTGGGAACCCCATCTACAGACCAGTCTGGTGGATCAGCCAAAATGATCCGGTGGCATTCACAATAGACAATGAATTTCTAATAGGAGATGAGGTGAGAAGAATGACAATCAATTAAAACAGTATAAGGGCAGAGACAGACGAGAAGATTCGGGGAGATTGGTCGTTTGGCGACAAATCGTCTCTTTTTCGGGCAACTAATCTCCCCGAACTGCCTCCCGGCTAGAATCTAAATCACCGATGGGGTGGCACTCGGAGCCCTTCGTTTTCCGAAGTTGCCTGAAGTTTCCTCGTGAGGAAAAAGAAGCGCTCCGAGTGCCATCCCACCGGTGATTTAGATTCTAGCCGGCGGGGAGGCAGTTCGGGGAGATTAGTCGCCAGAAGAAGAGGCGATTTGTCACTGCCTTAATATATCACTGAAAGTCTCCACTTCTATATGTATTAAAGAAAATATGAGCCAATAATATGTTGAGATTAGTGATGGACGAATCTGTGCAGTTTCACTTCACCTAAAAATGTGCAAATTTACCAATGGGCTTCAAATTATTCTTGATGCGAGCGGCAATTTTTATATGCGCAACTATTTGGTCCAAATGCATTAAGGTAAATGGGCGTCTGAATAATCTTTTTTTTTTTTTACGCAGCAGGTTTTTTGCTGACGAATTGTCTCCGCAGTTTTGCAAGTTAAAACAAAAAACAAATGCTTTGTAAAGCTACACATTTAGGGGGCTATTTATAATACGCCGAATTTATCTGGTCGGGGTTTTTAGGGAAAAACTCTTTTTGTTTTTTTTAAACTCTAATTTTTTGAAATTTATTAAAGCCTGATGCTGCAAAAAGCCCGAATCTGAAAATCCACCGTCTCAGACCTGCAGAGGTTGTGTATGGATCAGTGGAAGAGGTCCCTATTCTATTTTGAAGTTTCTGTAGTCTGTGCTGGCATTAGCCTGAAAATCCAACTATTTTGGGCTTTTCGGGCAAAAATCAGAAAAATGTGGGCTTTTCTGGAAAAAGACAGAAAAAATTGAGAGATTCGGGGAAAAAACCCAGAAAAAATCATACGATTTGGGTTTTTGCTCAATTTATTGTGTTTTTACCAAAACCAATCAAACTAAGCTTTTTTTTAATAATAAATAAGGTAAAATCGGGTATGGGAGTTTGGTTGTGGTTTTTTTAATTCAAATAATGAGATAAATTCATATTTTAGTAAATAACCCCCTAATTGTTATTGCTACTTTTGTATTACTCAACTTTATATTCAGGTCCTCTCCGATTCATATTCCAGCCTTTTATTTAATTCAATGCATGGTTGCTAGGGGAATTTGGACTGAATTTGTTGAAACTGCAAACCGGAGAGCTGCTGAATAAAAAGCTAAATAACTCAAAAACCACAAATAATAAAACATGAAATCCAATTGCAAATTGTCTCAGAATATCACTCTCTACATCATACTAAAACTTAAAGGTGAACAACCAATTTAAAGGTACTTGCATCCAAAGATGCTCCTTGCACTTCCCTACAGTTGTTTTCAGCAGCAGTGCATCCCTCAATTCCTCCTCCTTCCTCCTCTGAATCACATGCAAGTGTGTTTTTGGCACTATACTCATGATAACTATGTTTTTTGGATACCACATTCTCCAGTGCCTACGTTCTCAGCTTTCATGTGCTGATGCTTCAGCCTATATATTAGTTATGTTTCCCGGCCATTACATCTAAATGCCAGTGCTCTTGGGTTATATTAGTACTCTCCGCTTTGATGTACATTTCTAAGTAAGTCCAGATCTCCGCAGAGATTTCCATTTCTAAAATAAAACCCAGCCGATAAGGAAATGAAAGCAGCAGGCGACAGAATGTGTTTTTGAAGCACTGAACTGAAATACATTTAGGCAACCATTTTTCCTGTAAGATAAACTGTGACATCTTGCGGTGTCTATTTTTGCAGAATGGGCTGGAATCCCAAGAAATGACATTTATTCAGGCTTTCAGAAAGAAACAGCTTTATTATGGCAAACAAAGAAAAAATGGTTTCGAGACTGTAGCACTTTTTACAGTTCTATGCAATTAGAAACCATATTCATATGAATACATACAATAATAACAATCATTATGTTCCTGGTAATGAGATCTCATTTACAACCATGAATGTTGTGCAATCAAATGTACCCGTGTCCAAAGATGTTCCTTGCACTTCAGTATAGTTACACTTACTGCAGTCCATCCAGTTCTGTCCAAATACAGAAGGCTAACCATGTAGAATAAAGCTAATATGGTTTGATTAAAATTTACTAAACTTATGTGACAATGGGTATCCAACCACCTCCTTTCCCTTGCTTCCTATGGATAAAATGCCATATAGCTGCAACGTTATATTCTTTAGGTCCAAGGATAACCAGGCCTCGATTTGTGCTAAGGCCACAAAGGCCAGGACATACGGCAGCAAGGTTTTAGGGATGGCATGCTGCCCAACTGCATTCTAATTTTTCAGACGCACTGGGGACAGTAGATTTGACAGCTCTTTAAAAGGATACTTTCATGTGAAAATGTTTTTTCAAAATGCATCAGTTAATAGTGCTGCTCCAGCAGACTTCTGCACTGAAATCCAAACACATTTTTTTATATTTAACTTTGATATCTGACATGGGGCTATAAATATTGTCAATTTCCCAGCTGCCCCCAGTCATGTGGCTTGTGCTTTGATAAACTTCAGTCCTTCTTTACTGCTGTACTGCAAGTTGGAGTAATCAACCCCCTCAGCAGCCAAACAAAAGAACAATACGAAGGTAACCAGATAACAGCTCCCTAACACAAGATAACAGCTGCCTGGTAGATCTAAGAACAGCACTCAATAGTAAAATCCAGGTCCCACTGAGACAGATTCAGTTACATTGAGTAGGAGAAACAACAGCCTGCCAGAAAGCAGTTCCATCCTAAAGTGCAGGCTCTTTCTGAAAGCACATGACCAGGCAAAATGACCTGAGATGGCACCTACACACCAATATTACAAATAAAAAATATACTTGCTGGTTCAGGAATTAAATTTTATATTGTAGAGTGAATTGTTTGTAGTGTAAACAGTGAAATTTAGAAATAATCCCCCGTGGTCCAGCGGAAACACGGGGGGGGGCAAAGAGTATTATGCATTGAATCAAGAAGAGATTTAAGTCTCTGGCAAGAAATAGGATAACCAGGTGGATCGGAGGCAGGATGGGAATGATTGGAGGTGAGCGGGGGTTGGATTGACAATTTTACCAGCAAGAACATTGTTGGTAAATTTGTTATACAAGCCTTGGCCTTTGCCGGTATTTTATCAGCCAGGTGCAACCTTAGACATATTGCATGTTGCTGTTGGCAAATATACTGATTATATGGGATTTTTTTTATTTGCTAACTTGAAATAAAATTAAATATGTTCCTCCTTCTTAGATTCTGATAGCACCCATCGTGGAACAGGGGCAAGTCCATCGAGATATCTTCCTTCCCGGAAATGACTACAAGTGGATGGATGCCAAGACTTTCCAAGTCTTCGATGGAGGAACTGTATTAAAACACTATTTTTGCAGCCTACTGGATATTCCAGTGTTTATCAAGACCTCATAGATTTTAGAAGAAAATGAGTTATTAATGTATAATATCACTTCTAAGAAGATAATTACTTTAGAGCTGTCTCTTATTTAGAGATGCCCGCACTTTTTCTATGCACTCCGAGGGCTATGTGCTTTTAATTATTTTAGTATTCGTTATTTCATTATCTTATTGTCTAGGTTTTTCCAAAGTTTTTCAGATCCCATAGCATTTGCATTTAATTAAAACTGAGTACTGTATGTTGTGGAGATCAGATCAGGTACTGTAATATTTATTGCTAAAGTCTTAATAAATTACCCACATTGTTTACCTCTCTGTATTAACAAAGTGGTCTCCAACTGTCTGTTTTCTTGACAATACACCTAGGGGCACATTTACTTAGCTCGAGTGAAGGAATAGAATAAAAAATACTTCGAATTTCGAAGTATTTTTTTGGCTACTTCGACCATCAAATTGGCTACTTCGACCTTCGACTACGACTTTGAATCAAACGATTAGAAATAAAAATCGTTTGACTATTCGACCATTCGATAGTCGAAGTACTGTCTCTTTAAAAAAAACTTTGACCCCCTACTTCGCCACCTAAAACCTACCGAACATCAATGTTAGCCTATCAGGAAGGTCCCCATAGGCTTTCTAGCCAATATCTGATCGAAGGAAAATCGTTCGATCGATGGATTAAAATCCTTCAAATCGTACGATTCGAAGGATTTAATCAATCGATCGAACGATTATTCCTTCGATCAGATATTGGCTAGAAAGCCTATGGGGACCTTCCCGATAGGCTAACATTGGCGAACGAATATTGCTAAATCCTTCGACTTCGATATTCGAAGTCGAAGGATTTATTTCCGACAGTTGAATATCGAGGGTTAATTAACCCTCGATATTCGACCCTAAGTAAATGTGCCCCCTACTGTAGTTGCCTCTTTTTTAATTGTAATAATGTACACTTAATGTATGGGAAGAAAGTATCTTTAACTTCATATCCTTAAGCCAAAACCTTGAAGATCTACTCATTTGTTAAGATCACCGATTGAGCACCTCTTTGCCCGTTACAGACACCTAGGTGTTTGATTGATCTAAATTTGGCTGATCCATTAACTGACGCAATATAACTATTTCCCAGTGACAGAATGTATTTTTTCTGTATCCTTCCATGGAGCAGATTCACTAATGGGCAAATTTTCACCAGCGTCAGCTTCGCATCCATCGCAACACTTCGCCAGGCGCAAACACGCTACAAATACGCTAATTCACGAGCATGCGAAGTTTCATCCCGGGCGGCCAACTTGTAATAGTATCAAACTACTACAACCCAACTAGAAAGTGGTCTCTTACCCACATTAAGTTGGTGCAGCAGTTTTTCCCTCCAAGTCCACGTTAAGAAGTACAATTCTGTAAGGACACCACTTAGCTGATAAAGTTGTTGTATCAGCCATTCAGCCATAGTTCCAAGAATATCTACAACAGCAAATCAATGTTTACTCCACATTTCACTCTAAGGTGGGCTTCCAGAAATATAAAGTATAGCAGAGCAACTATGTATTCTCCCCAAATCTCACCCTAACTAGCTTTCACACTGGTCCCTTCCATGCACAGCTTTAGTTTCCCAAAGGGGTAAGGCCTAACAGTTTGAAAACCACTTCTTTAGAGGTTGAGATATTCAATTCAGTTGTATCAATCCATGGCAGAGGTCCTAGATAGTAACTTTTTATGTATCAGATTTTCTTACTCCTCTTCCCTTCAGACCTCCTTTATGACCTCTTTTTAAGAAGAATTAGACAAGTGCCACCCATTCTAGTAGGGCCCTTACTTACCTTGGCTGTCATATTGACAGCCCATAAGAGAACCCATGATATTTCTATTGACCAAGTTCACAATAATGTTTTTCTCTTTTTTGGATTCAACTAAGGACTACACACACTATATTCGTATGAACATGTTCTGTCTTGAAAATATGTCAAACAAAGTTGATATAATGTGCAGTTTATATGCCACTATTTTGCTCTATTCTGACCACATTTTCAGTAGGTTTGAAATATAGAATCAGCTGTTGGGGCTTATTCCAGACAATGCTATTGCAGTCTACAGTCTACAGTTCATTATCTAGTCCACTAAAGTATTGTACTTCATTCAGTTTTTGGTTTTGAGTCTTGTTAAGGTCCTTTAAAGCTATCAAAAAGTATAAAGGCAATTATTTCCCACTTGAGACTGATCATGCTATAAATAAATAGCAAACATATATAGATTTCACTGTGACCGACGAAAATTTTCTAACCTGGCCGATCAATTTTCTGACCGATGCTGGACAAAAATCGTTGCATGATCGTTTGATTCCCACTAACCTTACGATAATTTGACGGACTGGTTGGATTGCACTAAAATCGTCGTTCATCAAAGAAAAGTCTTAGCGTTTATGGAGACCTCAAGATTTTCTGGGGGTAACACCTTCCTTCCTCAGGTCTTGTTGTGTTGTTAATTGATGCTTCTTTAAGCCTAAATAAAGTTTGTAGCTAAACCCACCAAAATCTGTAGTTACCTGTAGTACGTGATCCTCAATAAACACTCAACTTTAATGACCTGAGCCCAAGTTGTTATTAGAGTATATTTCTTTTTCAACATGCTACCAATGTATTAAATCATTACCTTTACGCAGTATTTTTGAGCAGTCTTCATTCAGATTTGGCTCCTATACATCTTCACTTGATACATTTGCTAGTGGTTCCACATCTGCTGCCGGCATGTGTTGGCAAAAACCTGTATTTCTATCAAAGAACTTTCCGCAGTGTGCTTCATTACAGTACATAGGTTTTAAAGGTCATGTGGGTAAATATTTTCCATATATACACAGCAAAAGCTTTTAAAACATTTTGTTCTTCACTGAAGCACAACTGGGTTATTACTAACGTTTGCAGATGTTGTAAAGAATTAAAGACAAAACATAAAAAATGTGTTTTACTGGTATCCATTAGCTCTACAGGGTTAAGTGTATATTACAAGAATTAAATTAGTAATTTGGCCGCCCTTCTGTTTTTTTTGGGGGGGTGTGGGTTTGTTTGGAATTGAAGACTTCCACTGTGTTTTGTAGCCATTTTGTCATGTAGAGAAGGAAAAAGGACCTTATTGACCAACTTCAGGAAACTCCATTTTATGGAAGACCTTAGGCTCCCAATATTCCAAGATGATATGGTCATATTTATATTGATTTGGATATTCTGAAATGTCAGTTTCTTGGGGCAAGTGGAGTTCTGGAGGATTAGGAAATTAAGCATCTATGGAGTTTGAAGAATGTTTAGGATTTCCATTTGGTGGTGCTCAGTTGGCCTCAGGATGGTGGTGGGTAGCGATGAGCTAATCTGTCAATGAAAAATTTGTGAAACAACAGGGAAATTAGTGAAAAATTGATACATTTTTTAAAGTCAATGGCTTTTTTTTGCAGGCTTTTTTACCAATGCAAATTTTTTTTAGAAACATTCTTTTTGTGCGAAATACATTGGAATCTCTCTGAGTTGTTTTTGTGAAAATATTTGTTGATGGCGAAGTGCAGAATTTAATCACAAATCCATATCTGGCGTTTGCTCATCGCTAGTAGTGGGCACACGGTTAGTTGTATTGGAGCCAGCTTTACATGCAGTGCCATCTTTTATTCTGGTGATCTCTCAGATTTAGATCAGAGTGCATAGTTCATTGAAAACAAGGCAATAATGTGGGTCCTTCATTTTCTGAAAGGTCCCTAGTTTTTAAAACTGATCAGTTGCACAAAAGTATTTCAATAACTAATTAAAGGAGAAGGAAAGTCATTCACACTTGGGGTTGCCAAATGTTAGGCACCCCAAGTGAATGTATTTACTTACCTGAAACCCCAGGGCAGTTTTCTGCTGATAGGAGCACCGGCCCAGGGTTATTCCAACGAGCACCACGGAGTGATCCTCTTCCGTCTTCTGCTTTCTTTTCGCAGCTGCGAATGCGCAGTAGAACGAAAAGCAGAGCTTTAACTAGAAAGTTGCCAATTTCATTCAACTGTGTATGCGTCTGCCCCGGGAAATTTGAATAAAGAAGAAACCGGAAGAGGATCGCTCGGTGGTTCTCGCTGGAAGAACTCAGGGCCAGTGCAGTTTTCTGCTGATAGGAGCACCGGCCCGGCGTTTCAGGTAAGTAAATACAGTACAACCCCCATTTTACGTTTTTCAGGGGACCAGAACAAATTGTTGTAAAATCCAGGAAAATGTAAAATCAGGTACACGTATTATGCGTAATATACAGAAGGGACCACAAATAAACATGTTTTTTTTTTTTTTTTTTTAAAAACTTGATGTTACTGGTCCTTTAAGTTAACTTTTAGGGGAAACTGGAGAGCTGCTGAATAAAAGCTAAATGACTCAAAGAATTAAAACCAATTACAAATTGTCTCAGAATATCACTCTCTACATCATACTAAAAGTTAACTCAAAGGTGAACAATTATTAAGCACAAAAAAAACACGTTTAAAAAGATTTAGCATCCAAAAGCTTCCGAGTTCATGTAGAAGTCAATAGGAGTTCCTAGGTTAAATCTGACCAATTATTTAATTCAAGTGTTCTGAATTTTTTGGATTTCTATTGAGTTTGTTGACCCATAGAAAACGATGTGTAGAATACAAATTAAATTTTTTATAAATATTCGTGTTTATTAAAATTGAAAAAGAAATTCTAAAACTCACAGATGTGAAGTTTGATAAATAAGCTTCTGTATTTTACATAGAGGAGTCCCCAGATACTGTTTATTGTTAGATAATGTAAATAACTCTAAAAGAGTGCTGAGATTACACAATGATATCTAAAAAATGACTATAAGGTACCACTCTTAATTAGAATAATTACTGCTCCCACTTGATCTTAATATTGCAATTAGCCCATTTTGTATTAAAGTGCTAGTGCGTATATATTAATAAATATCTAGAAAACTAAGTGAAGCGTATTTGATAGTACAGGTATAGGATCCCTTATCCGGAAACCTGATATCCAGAAAGCTCCCATAGACTCCATTTTATCCAAATAATCCAAATTTTTAAAACTGATTTCCTTTTTCTCTGTAATAATAAAACAGTAGCTTGTACTTGATCCCAACTAAGATATAATTAATCCTTATTGGAAGCAAAACCAGCCTATTGGACTTATTTAATGTTTAAATTAATTTCTAGTAGACTTAAGGCATGAAGACCCAAATTATGGAAAGATCCATTATCCGGAATACCCCAGGTCCCGAGTATTCTAGATAACAGATCCCATACCTGTACCTTAAAAAACAATGTATCAGGAGTGCTGGGTATAATTGATTATAACCAGATAATTAGTAAATTCAGACAATTAGTAATTTATAAAGTGCAGTGCTTTTAGTTGAATAAATTCATTAAATACCAATAAATCAGTTAATAACTTAGATAGATTCCAAATTATTAAAGTGCAGTGCAAATAAATAATTGTCCCATGTAATAGTAATTTATAAATAGTAAAATTCATTGTGACCAATTAAGTATTTGAATTCCACTGGACTAAATAACTCTGTTATCCGATGAATATCTGAATATCTGAATGAATGTGCTAACAGCAGAAAAGGAAGAAATACAGAGCTCAGCCAAAGGGAAAAATTGTTTGAACACGTCTAACCCTTTGTGTGAAATCAGTAAAAAAAAAACCTTGGATTATCACGTTTTCAAGTTGATTTGAAGCATATGCTCTGCACATGTCTATAACTCGGATCTGCCACTGACTCCCTCAGTTACAATAATTTGATAATATAAATAAATCATATTAACTGCTGCACTGAGAATGTCAATTCTTATTTAAAAGAATTCAATAAAAACATTTGGGGAATACTGGCGTTATTCGTTTTTATAAGCCTTGCTATACAATTCGATTTGGTCTGTGACTTTGCTTCTGTCGGATACAATTTCATGAGCCCTTTTTTTTTTTATGCATCTCGGAAAATTCCTGAAAACTGAATCTATGTGCTAGGAAAATATTATCCAATTATGCAGAGATTTTTGGAAGAGTGTCATCTGATTCATATTTCAGTTTAAAAGCCGCAGAAGTATTTGGACATAGATTAAAGCACATTCTTGCGCTCATAGCTTTAACTTATGGATAGTAACGGGCGAATAAAATTTCGAAACTCGCCGCCTAAGTCAAAAAACTTTGGACATGCATCTGAAAAGTCATTTGAGTTAAAATTGTCACACGTCAACACTATTTGGATACCCATTGACTTTAATGCCGGCGTAAAAAATTTTCGTAAATTTTTTCCCTATTTTTTTGCAAATTTTTCGCCATTTTGCTAATTTAATGGGAAATTTTCAGACGAAGCGAAACGGGAGAAATTCGCCCGTCACTACTTATGGATAGATGATATTCTGAATTATAGATCTATGGATTGGATGTGGTTGAACCAAACAGCATAAATCTGAAGCAATTGTTTATTTTTTTTCGTTTTTCTTTTTTTACCTTGGTGGATGTGTATTAAAGGGCATGTAAAGGCAAAAAAATAAAATCCCATTTTTACTTTCTTTAATGAAAAAGAAACCTATCTCCAATATACTTTAATTAAAAAATGTGCACCATTTTTATAAAAAAAACCTGACTGTATGCAGTGAAATTCTTCCTTCATTTACTGCTGTGGATAAGAATTGTCAGACAGTCCCTAACTGCTCTGCAGGGAAACAATCATACCTGTGAACAGCAGGGGGAGCCCTGTCTCACTTCCCAGCCATGCAGAACTCAAGCAGCTTTGTTTGTTTCCCTGTTTTGATCATTTTGATCAAATTTACAAGATGGTGACCCCCTGTGGCCAACTTTGAAAGCATAAATCATTTGTTTGATTAGGCTTGTGGTGCAGTAACTTCATGTTTATGTTTAGTATACAAAATACAGCATTTCTAGCCTTATTCTATTTTAGACTTTACTTTCCCTTTAAATTAAAGATTTAGGGGGTTATGAAATCAAAAGCACTAAGTTTGCTCAGGAACAGTACCCCATAGCAACCAATCAGCTTGTAGCTTTTCTGGTCACCTTGTTAGAAGCAAACATCGTATTGCTATGGGTTACTGCTCCTGGGCAAACTCAGTGCCTTTTATTACATATGGGGGATAGGGGCTTATATTTAATATTTAAATATTAGTATATTATGCTTTATAGCACTTCAATATGGAAAAATCACCAGCATTTAAAAATATCACGAAAAATAAACCTATTTGTAATCATTTTCAATGACATTTATGACTTTTTTCTCATTTCGGATTGCCTTCAAAGTATAGTGCTATGAAATTATGTAACCAAAATATAACTGGCAAAATCTCAGTTCAGAGGATGAACAATTTACACTTGGCACAAGGAAATGAGTCATTGATACATATACAGTATTACAGACATGTGATTCCTTATATGAGAACCTGTTAACCAGAAATCTCCAAATCACGGAAAGGCCGTCTCCCATTACGTCCATTTTAAGCAAATAATTCTAATTTTGCTTAATCTTTAATAATTATTCTGTAATAATAAAACAATAACTGATATTCAATGGGAGTTAAACTGCATTAATCCGTATTGGTGGTACAGGTATGGGACCTGTTATCCAGAATGCTCGGGCCCTGTGGTTTTCCAGATAATGGATCTTTCTGTAATTTGGATCTCCATACCTTAAGGGGCAGATTTATCAAGGGTCGAATTGAAAAATCTATTTTTTAAATTTGAATTTCGAGCTAATTTTAGTGTACTTTGACTAGGGAATAGTCCAAATTCGATTAAAATTTGAATTTTTTTTTCCGAATATCGAAATTTATCATATACTGTCTCTTTAAAAATTCGACGTTGACTATTCACCATCTAAGGGCTCTTACAGACTAGCGTTTTACCTGCGCTCCCCTGAGTTCCATTTTTCTGCGTTCAGCCGCAGGGGAGCGCAGGAATAGACGCATTACATTTTTTCCAATGGGGCTGTACTCACACAGGCGCATGTAGGTGCCGAACACAGGAAAAATGCAGCATGTTGCGTCTCAACCTGCGTTTGGCGCCTACACGCGCCTGTGTGAGTACAGCCCCATTGGAAAAAATGTAATGCGTCTATTCCTGCGCTCCCCTGCGGCTGAACGCAGAAAAACGGAACGCAGGGGAGTGCAGGTAAAAACGCTCATCTGTAAGAGCCCTAAAACCTGCCGAATTGCTGCCTATGGGGGACCTCCTAGAACCCATTTGGAGTCATTTGGTGTTTGTTTTTTTAAAAATACTTCGAAATCAAATTCGATAGAATACAATCCGAATTCGATTTGAACGATCGAATACAGCCTGTTCACTCGAAGTTAAAAAAATTTGATTTTTTAAATAAATTTTGGTTGGTCTTTTTTTATTCCAATTTCGAGTTGATGGGAGTTTCAAAAACATTCGACCCTAAGGCTACTAGAAAATCATTAAGAATAAAATAAACCCAACCGGCTGGTTTTGCTTCCAAGAAGGATTAATTATATCTTAGTTGGGATCAAGTACAAGCTACTCTTTTATTATTACAGAGAAAAAGGAAATCATTTTGTAAAATTTAGATTATTTGGATAAAATGGGGAAATGGCCTTTCTGTAATTCAGAATTTTCTGGATAGGTTTCCGGATAACGGATCCCATACCTGTATGGCGTTTAAATAATTTTTTAACGGACTTAATGGATGGAGATCCAAATTACGGAAATCTCCCCTATTAGGGGAAAACCCCGAGTCCCAAGCATTCTGAATTAAGATCCTGTTACCTGTACTAGCCATTGATAGTGGTCAAATGGCTAGATGGTGGTCAAAGTCAATAAAATGCAATTTAACAAATGGCTTCCAATCTTACAGTTACTTGAGCTTCCCTTCACGTGGTACGGTGAGACAGTAAACACTGTATTACTTTGCTCTTATTGATTTGCTGTTGTATTGGGAAAAAAATGGAAACCCAGGATATGTATTGGATGTATTGATTGACAAGGAAGCGCATTCCACTCTATGGTTGATGTCTTGCATTTCAGACTGGAACACTTTTCTGTGGGTGAGATACACTGAATTGAGGATATTTTTCTTATTTGTAAGATCAGATCTTATGTGTAAAATCATAAAATACCCACCAATTTGCATAGCATTTGCAAGCAATTTCTATCTTTTGGTGGTAGAGGGGATATTCGCCTGGAATAACATATCCATTGTTCTATTACATTGAACCCAGCTTTCAAATGGGGGTCACTGACCCCATCAAAAAAACAATTGCTCTGTAAGGCTACCAATGTATTACTGCTACTTTTTATTGCTCATCTTTCTATTCAGACCTCTCCTATTCATATTCCAGTCTTTTATTACAATCAATGCATGGTTACTAGGGTAATTTGGGTTCTAGCAACCACATTGCTAAAATTGCAAACTGGAAAGTTGCTGAATGAAAAGCTAAATAACTCAAAAACCACAAATAATAATAATAAATGAAACCCAATTGCAAATGGTCTCAGAATATCACTCTCTACATCATACTAAGGGGCAGATTTATCAAAGGTCGAAGTGAAAATTCAAATTTAAAAAATTCGAATTTCAAGCTAATTTTTGTGTAGACTAGGGAGTAGTCCAAATTTAATTTCGAATTTGAAAAAAAGAATTTCTAAATTTTTAAAAATTCAACTTCGACTATTTGCCATCCAGAAAACTGCCACTTTTAGTGGGTCCTATCCAGAAATAAAGCTTTTTTTTAGGGACCTAAGAGGGCTAAACTCAATCCAATCTTATTTGCCTTGTGCCCCCAATATTAAATACTATTTTGCCAGCACCGTTGTGTTAAATTAAGATTTTTAAGAGCCAATAAAATGTTACACAGATACTATCTGTACTGGCAAATGTGCTAAATATTTGTTATGCTAACACATTTCGTGCTCTTAAATATCACTGAAGAGCAGAGCCATCCACTGATACCACGGGAGTCAGGTTTCTGCTTCAGCCAGCTGATCTCTTGTGGATTAAGAGAACTGCTATGTGTTTTTCTTGCTGCAGTATCCTATTGGAAGAGGCAGTTCTCATTTAGATGGCTATTACAGATATAGGATCTATTATCCAGAATGCTCAGGACCTGGGGTTTTCTGAAGAAGGGATCTTTCTGTAATTTGGATCTCTCTGCTTAAATATCATTTAAACATTAAATAAACCCAATAGTCATCAATATGACAAAACTATGTTTTATAACTAGAAAAAATTACAAAAATTATTTGTAGGGATGCAACCGAATCCACTATTTTGGATTCGGCCAAACCGCCGAATCCTTCGTCTGAATCCCGAAGCGAATCGGAATCCTAATTTGCATATGTAAATTAGGGGTGGGAAGGGGAAAACATTTTTTAATTTCTTGTTTTGTGACAAAAAGTCACGCAATTTCCCTCTCCACCCCTAATTTGCATATGAAAATTAGTTTTCAGATTCGGTTCGGTCTGGCAGAAGGATTCGGCCGAATCCGAATCCTGCTGACAAAGGATGAATCCTGAACCGAATCCTTGATTCGGTACATCCTTATTTATTTGCTTAAAATGGTCTCTAAGGGAGATTGTCTTGCCATAATGGAATTTAGTATTTAAAGAGGCATACAGGCATACATATTCAGCTTCACTTTTATGTTTGCTTATTTTTTGCATCCTCTTTCCTTTACTAACATCAGTGCAATGTGCAGGATAAATAGTACTAATATATATATATATATATATATATATATATATATATATATATATATATATATATATATATATATATATATTGCTGACAGCTACCAGCAGAACAGGTTGGATGATGGTTTGTGATTGGCTTAACCCATTTGCATGTTTAACAGAGCACCGTCAGTCACTAGCAAATAAAGGACCTTTGAATTCATATTGCACCAACAGAAACTGAGCTGAAGATAAAAATATGGAAATCTTCCTTTCAAACTTTCCAATCAAATATAGTCTTCACTTTGGTATCCATTTAATACAATTCCTTCATTAATAAAGGGAAAAAAATACTGATATCAATTAAAAATGTCAACCATGAAATAAAAAAATGACAATCAATAAGGCTGGTTTCCAGATTAATACCCCCAGTCACAATATTGCTTATAAGGATCATTCCATCCATCCTTGCTTGCACAGTAAATATAATTTTTCTCCCCTTTTTTTAAAGGGATTAGACAGTCTGTATACATATGGCCTGGCACTGTCAGATCACCCTTCCAGGATGAATCCTGTTATATATATAGAAATTCAGACTAGAATCCGTTTATTTTCCTTCTGCATTAAATATCACCCCCCTGTGTGTCTCAATCATTTGGAAATCTGTGTCCTTCCACCAGACTTCTGTTTCACACCTCCTCTTCATTTCAGCCAGAATTAGTAACTGGGATTTTTTTTCTTTCCTGCAGACAGAGCTTCACCCAAGTGATATGACTTTTACAGTCACGCACAACATTAGGGAGCATTAGAAGCCTTCTGGATTTAACTTCCTAAATGTCTGAGTGTTACATAGCTTCACACATGTATCATTATGTGGTCTAGGAAAAAAAAATCTAAATTTGGTTAATCGTTAATCAGATTTGTCACTATGGGGGGGACTTGCTTATGACATCCTATTGACTTCTCTGGCATCTCAGCAGGTTTGAGGTGGCATTTGATTTGATGAATCTTGACAAGCTGTGGCAGGAAAATTAGATTGGGGTTTTTTTGTTAAAAAAAATCATAATTTTCAATTTGAATACAATTCTGCTGATGAGCCTGACAGATGAGAAGACGTTTCAGAAGAAGAGGAAAGACTTCTGATCTTGCTCTGCTCAGAAAAGAGCATGGAAGAATCATTGGATGTCTATGAAGATTCTAATTTATCCAGGTCATGATATACAGTAATCTAGTAGAATTAAGTCAAAGGCAACTGGACGTTTAGAATCATTGGATGTTTCTAACATGAGCAAAATTTTCAGCTGGCAGAACTGAGTTGAATTCATGTAAGTTGTAAGAATAGAACACTGAGTATTTTACATTAAATTGTTTTGAGGGTTTACATTTCCCTTGAAAAAAAAATCTGCCACGACATTAAAAAAAGCACTAAGTTTGGCCAGGAGCAGTAACCACTACCAACCAATAAGATACTTGCTTTTAAGCAGGTGACCAGTGAATGCTTCCTGCTGATTGGTTGCTATGGGTTATTGCTCCTGGGCAAACTTAGGGGCAGAATTATCAAGGGTCGAATTTCGAAGTAGAAAAAACTTCAAAATTCGACCATCGAATAGAATCCTCCAACATTCGAATTCGAAGTCGGAGGATTTTATACATCGTAGGATCGTATTCCGATCGTAGTACGATCGTACAATCATACGATCGTACTTCGAATCAAATGATCCGAACGATTTTCCCAAAAAATCCTTTGACTTAAAAAAACTTAGCAAAACACACAGGAGGTCCCCCATAGGCTAAACAACAGGTTTAAGTTGGCGAAGTATTGAAGTCAAAGTTTTTTTTAAAGAGACAGTACTTCGATTTTAGAATGGTCGAATAGTCAAACGATTTTTACTTTGAATTGAAGTCGAAGTAAATTCTAAGTTGTAGTATCCTATTTGATGGTGGAAGTATCCAAAAAATTACTTCGAATTGCAAATTGTTTTACTTCGAAAATTCCCTCGAATTCACCTCGACCCTTGATAAATCTGCCCCTTAGGGTATTTTATTACATGACCCATAGGCTTATAACATGCAAAAATGATACACTTTTGCATAATGAAAAAAAAAAGAAATTCTAAGCTATGGTACACATTCACATTTAATATAATTATAATAATACAGGTATGGGACCTGTTATTCAGAATGCTCTGGACATAGGGCCAGCCTGACACCCACGGGACCTGTAGGTTGCGAGACCGACTTCCCCGACATTACACTGCCGGTTTCCGCCTCCGGCAAGATCTATTTATAGGCATGCGCCTGGGCTGCCCCCTATCGTGATGCCAGTAATGGGCGGGTCAGGCACAGGTTTATAAATAGAGGGAACATGTCAGGTTGGGTAGTTTCGGGTTGTGAGTAGGTGGGTTAGGGTTGGGTGCTGGTTGACTTTTTGTTGACCCACTCATCACTATTTTCCAGATAAGGTGTCTTACCATAATTTGGGTCTTTTCTTTTTTAAGTCTACTAAAAAAACATTTACGCATTCATTGAACCCAGTAAAATTGGTTTGCTTCAAATAAGGACTCATTTTATCTTTACTGTTGAACTGGGAAAAATGAAATATGGCTTAACAATTTTAATTATTTGATTGTAGTGGAGTCTATGGGAAATTACTTTCCCATTATTTTGAGCTTTCTGGATAGTGGGTTTCTGGATAACAGATTCCATACTTGTAATGACTTTAAATATCCAATTTGAAAAAATAATATTTAAAGAAATATTCTTCATGGAACAATCTGTTTACTACACCTGACTAGTATCTATACAGTATCTGCGAGTGCCGGTGGAACCAAGTGGCAGTCAGTGATAGTCTTTAAAATACCAGGTGCATGGCGATGTCCCAATAATAATTATACAAGAGGTTGTTAAAGACACGGGAACTATTCTGCAATGGGAAATCCATTAAACGTTTTGCCTGGGAGCTAACTTTAGCATTTTCCTGTCATATTTTTGGTCTACTGCCCAAATGCCTTCATTTGATCTAGTAAGCAATGAGGATTCATTCTTAGGAAGCTATCAGCTTTCTTTAACAGTCTCTACCTACTGCTTTTTTTAACTGCTGCTGGGCTATTTAAAGAGACCCCAGCTCCATAAATATTAATTACAAGCGGATAATTTGCTCCGACAGGTGTCCCGCGGGGTCTGAAAGTATTAACATTTCTGATGTGAATAATATTTTGCTTTTGGGTGCAGTTTATTTATGCCTTACCGACACAACTCTAGTCAAGGGAAAATAATGATACATTAGAAATAACTACCGCAGAGTTCCCTTCCAGTTCCATATACAAGTACTAGACAGGAATATCTGGGCTGGCAAAACAAATCAATTATGAATGTTTTTTTATGTTGTTTAGTGGTATAACTTCATCTTTAACAGGGCAGGATTTAACAGGGCACCCCATGATCCCCCCTTTTTAGACCAGGAAAAATAAGGACAACATTTAGATAAGAAGCAAGACTGTACATATCCCTAGATAACATTAAGCTACAATGGACTGATTTTTTAAAGGTTGAGAGAGTTTTTTTTACCTCTTAACTCGAAACTCAAACTGATTTTTTTTTATATTTAATTTTGAAATCTGACATGGGGCTAGACATATTGTCAGTTTCCCAGCTGCCCCAAGTCATGTGACTTGTGCTCTGATAAACCTCAGTCACTTTTTACTGCTATACTGCAAGTTGGAGTGATATCAACCCCCTCCTTTTCCCCTCAGCAGCCTAACAAAAGAACAATAGGAAGGTAACAAAATAGCAGCTCACTAACACAAGATAACAGCTGCTTGGTAGATCTAAGAACAGCACTCAATAGTAAAATCCAGGTCCCACTGAGACACATTCAGTTACATTGAGTAGGAGAAACAACAGCCTGCCAGAAAGCAGTTCCATCCTAAAGTGCTGGCTCTTTCTGAAAGCACAAGACCAGGCAAAATTACCTGAGATGCGCCTACACACCAATATTACAACTTAAAAAAATACACTTGTTGGTTCAGGAATTACATTTTATATTGTAGAGTGAATTATTTGCAGTGTAAACAATGTAATTTAGAACTAAAAACGACACCATAAAAATAATGACAGAATCACTTTAAGATTCTGCATTGGGGTTTATAGAGAAACTGTGGAAGCATATATATTCAAATGGTGCTTAAACTATTGCTTAAACGGAAAGTAAAGTCTAAAAAAGAATAAGGCTAGAAATGCTGTATTTTGTATATTAAACATAAACATTAACTTATTGCACCACAAGCCTAATCAAACAAATGATTTATGTTTTCAAAGTTGGCCACAGGGGGTCACCATCTTCTAAATTTGTTAAACATCTTTGCAAGACCAAGACTACGCACATGCTCAGTGTGGTCTGGGCTGCTTAGGGATCGTCAAAATAGGGAAACAAACAAAGCTGCTTGAGTTCTGCATGGCTGGGAAGTAATGTAGGGGCTCCCCCTGCTGTTCATAAATATGATTGTTTCCCTGCAGAGCAGTTAGGGACCGTCTGGCAATTCCTATGCACAGCAGTAAATGAAGGAAGAATTTCACTGCATACAGTCATGTTTTTCATAAAAATGGTTCACATTTGTTAATTAAAGTATATTGGAGATAGGTTTCTTTTTCATTAAAGAAAGTAAAAATGGGATTTAATTTTTTTGCCTTTACATGCCCTTTAATAAATTGCTTGCTTTTGTAACTGACATGGCTTGGGTACATCTGCATTTGCTTACTTTCCCATCTGCTATTTTATAGACCAGCATAACCAAAGGGACTTTTTCACAGGCTGTTATGGCTGCCATACATGGGCAAAAGAGAGACGTCTTGTTAGTAATGAGCCAACAGGCATCTTGTGGAGCCTTTACAAACCACCAATAGAATTACATAAAGAAATGTGAATTAAAATGACCTTTCTCTTCAGTGTGCTAGAGCTAGCAGGTGGGAAATCACATGGAGTAAGCTCTAAAGGGAACAATTCAGCAGCAAAAAAAATTCTGACAAGTAAAGCTTCCAAAGCCCTCATTAATTGCCTGATGATAAATCTCTAAGTGCTTTTAAGAAGATTGGTTAAATGGGAGCCAGTTTGCATAACAGTTTTGTCTGCATAATGAAATGGCACGCTGCAAGAACAACACACCATGCTGTACTGAAGGCAAGTGTCACAGCATAGTCTATATATTTAATAATGAACCAATAGACAGAATAGAAGGTTGGATTCTGCATTATCATTCCAAGCTGCAGTGGAGGTTAAAGGCAAAGTAACGTCACAATAGAGACAATGGGTTGGATTGTCTTTAAGTAAACTTTTAGTATGTTATAGAATAGCTAATTCTAAGCAACTTTTTCTTTTCTTTTGTCTTTTTCTAATGATTCGTTCCAGCTTTTAAATGCGGGTCACTGACCCCATCCCAAAAACAAATGCTCTGTAAGACAAAATATTTATTGTTATTGCTAGCCTCTCCTATTCATATTCCAGTCTCTTATTCAAATCAGGAGAAATGGAGATCAGCTGGCTGCGAGGAGGGCCCTTGGTGTCACAGCTCTGATGGGCCCTCGATGCCCCAGTCTGATGCTGCAGATATAGGTAAACATTGGTGTATCAGCCATTTAGCTCTAGTTCTAAGAATATCAGATTACCCCAAATCTCACCGTAATATACCTTTATGCTGGTCTCTCAGGTATAGCCTCACAGAGAAACAGTTTATGGGTTACTGGGGTCAGTGACCCCCATTTGAAATCTTGAAAGAGTCAGAAGACGAAGGCAAAGATTTCAAAAACTCAAAAAAAATAAAAATGTGGATGTAAATGTATAATTTTTTACATGGCTTCTACATTACAGTAATATTATTACATGCATCTCGCTGTGACAGGGACAGAAATAAATTAGGTACAGTGCAGCAGCCAATAAAACTGCAAAAAAGTACAGTCAGGGCTATATTTATGCCTAGTTCTCCCTAGATATTGGGCCTCTGTGGAAGAAAGCAGAACCCCCTTAAAGGAGAACTAAACCCTAAAAATTAATATGGCGAAAAATGCCATATTTTATATACTGAATTTATCGCACCAGTCTAAAGTTTCAGCTTGTCAATAGCAGCAATGATCCAGGACTTCAAACTTGTCACAGGGGGTCACCATCTTGGAAAGTGTCTGTGACACTCACATGCTCAGTGGGCTCTGAGCAGCTGTTGTGAAGCTAAGCTTAGGGCTCGTCACTAATTATCCAGCAGAAAATGAGGTTGCCTGTAATATAAACTGATGCTACAGGGCTGATTATTAAATTCTGATGCTAATTGCACTGGTTTCTGAGCTGCAATGTAGTTATTATCTGTATTAATTACTAATCAGCCTTATATTGTGATATTTATATTCTATGTGTACTGTATATTGTGAGTGGGTCCCTAAACTCAGTAAGTGACAGCAGCACAGAGCATGTGCAGTGAATCAGCAGAAAAGAAGATGGGGAGCTACTGGGGCATCTTTGGAGACACAGATCTTTACTGCTAAAGGGTTGAGGTTGCCTTGGGCTGGCCTAAAACATAATGTACAACATTTCTAGCTACTTCTTTAGTTAGACTTTAGTTCTCCTTTAAAGCTGCAACTGGACTTAGTTGCAAGTATCTAGAGGTGGGGTTCATTTTTTGGCCACTGTCCTAAAGTTGCCGGCAATGACTACAGATATGGGACCTGGGGATTTCCAAACAATGGATCTTTCTGTAATTTGGATCTTCATACATTAAGGGGATTATTTACTAAAACCCAAATTTATCTCATATTTATATTAAAGCAGCTCGACCAAACTCCAATCCACAATTTTATCTTATTTATTAATAAAATAACTCAAAAAAGTCGGGTCAGGAAAAAACTCGATAAAATCGAGTGAAGACTCAAACTTTTTCGGACTTAACTCCTGAATTGTTAGATTTTTTCAGGTTATCACCTGAAAACCCCAAATTTTTTGGATTATCGAGCTAAACCCAGCACAGACCACGATATCTTCAAATTGGGATAGGGACATCTGCCATCTGAGTTGTCATTTCAGCCGAGGTTTTTTGAAACATAAAAACTGGCTAGGGGAATGCAAAACGCATTAGGAACTGATCACAGAATGAGTTGTTAAAAGATATAAGAAATACACAAACAGAAACGTGATCATTCTGATGATTGTAACAGCATTGCAAATCAGGAGACACATTGACCCCTAGTGGAATATTAAAGAATGTCTAGTACCATAACTATACATCTATATAAGTTATGGCAAGCCATTTTTTCCATTATAAATAATATATACAGCATATATATATATATATATATGTTGTTTATATTATTTACAATGGAAAAAATGGCTTGCCATAACTTTGATTATACCTATCTGCACCATTTTCCATTAAAGGGGTTGTTCACCTCTGAGTTAACATCAGTATGATGTAGAGTGTGATATTCTAATTCTAATTTGCAATTAGTTTTCATTTTTTATTATTTGTGGTTTTTAAATTATTTGGCTTTTTATTCAGCAGCTTTCCAGTTTGCAAATTTAGCAATCTGGTTGCTAGGCTCCAAATAACCCTAGCAACCTGGCATTGATCTGAATAAGAGACTGGAATGTGAATAGGAGAGGCCTGAATATAAAGATGCGTAATAAAAAAAGTCACAAGAACAATACATTTGTTGCCTTACAGAGCATTTGTTTTGAGATGGGGCCAGTGACCCCCATTTGAAAGCTGGAAAGAGTCAAAAGAAGAAAGCAAATAACTCAAAAAACATAAAAAAGAAAAAATGAAGGACAATTGAAAAGTTGCTTAGCATTAGCCATTCAAAAATATACTCAAGGTTAATTTAAATGGTGAACCACCATTTTAATTGCAGAGGGGGGCATGCGGTTCCCTGTTACATATGCCCAAACCCCAATTGTACCTATGAGCTGTGTTCAGGGTGGAGGTGGTGGGTCCAGATATATATTCCACGGGGAGCTCTGGGGTGCAATTATATTAATGGTTTCAATTTGCAATAATAATAATAAATGACCCCTATAGTGTGTTTCCTGTGTTACAATCAGGGCCGCCATCAGGGGGGGACAGGGGGGACAAGCGTACCGGGCCCGGGCATGAAGGGGGGCCCGGCAGCGCTGCATTTTTTTGAAGATCCGGGCCCCCCTTACGAGCGCCCGAGCCGTACGTCTTGCCTCTTCAGTGCCGAATGCGGAAGTGCCGAAAAGCCGAAGCCGATGCGACGAAAAGACCCGAAGTCACGGAAAAAGCCGAAGTCCCGAAGTCACGAAGCGCCGAAAAGACCCGAAGTCACGAAAACAGCCGAAGCCGAAGTCCTGAAGCAGCGCAAAGACCCGAAGTCACGAAAACAGCCGAAGCCGAAGTCCTGAAGCGGTGAAAAGACCCGAAGTCACGAAAGGAGGCGAAGTTGAAGTACTGAAGCCATGAGTTCAATTCTACTGAACACCAGTTTGTGTTTTTTTTTAATCCCCTGGCCACCAATGTATTATTTTAATATTCTATAGGCCCCTGCCACCAATCTTTTTTTTAAAACTTTTGTTTTTGGGGCCCCAATTTTTTTTTTAACTCGTAAGGGGCCCCTTGCCACCATTGTTTTTTTTTGGTTTTTTTTTTTAAAAAAAAAATTAATTTTCTTTTTGGTGGCCCCAAATTTTTTTAACTTGTAAGGGGGCCCCTGCCACCAGTTTTTTTTTTTTCAAAAAAAAATTATTTTTTTTTTAAATTTTTTTTGGGGCCCCAATTTGTTTTTAACTTGTAAGGGGGCCCCTGCCACCATTTTTTTTTTTCAAAAAAATTTTTTTTTCTCCAAATTTTTTTTTTGGGGCCCCAATTTGTTTTTAACTTATAAGGGGGCCCCTGCCGCCAATGTTTTTTTTCTTTTCAAAAAAAAATTAATTTTTTTTCAAATTTTTTTTTGGGGCCCCAATTTGTTTTTAACTTAGAAGGGGGCCCCTGCCACCAATGTTTGTTTATTTTTTAGTTTTTTTTACATTTTTTTTGTTGGGGCCCCAAGTTTTTTTTAACAGGGGGCCCCTGCCACCAATGTTTTTAAAAAAAAAAAATTTTAATTTTTTTTTTTTTGGGGCCCCAATTTTTTTTATAAGGGGGCCCTGACCATCAATAGCTTTTTACAACTTGTGTGGGGGGGGGGTTACTTTTTTAGCGCTGATGTCTGTGTGGTCTTTTAACTGCGATGTGGGCGGGATATGGGGCGGAGCTTGGTCGTCAGTGTGGGCGGGGCCCAGGGGGCCCCAAAAATTTTGTTGTACGGGCCCCGTGATTTCTAATGGCGGCCCTGGTTACAATCCCTATAAAAGACTTACCGGTAGCTCTTTCTTTTAACCACTTTCAAATTCCAGTCCTATTGCAAAATGGAAGACTGTCTTGTGAGCCGAGTGGTACTGCAGCAATAAAATAAAATAAAAAATTATTTAATTTTTTTAAAAAAATGTGCATAAATCTTAATCCTGGAAACAGAACCCTTTATAATACATTGGGTTGTGTTCTCACTGGCCAAAAAACAACAGTAATAGTAAAAAAAAAAAAAAAAAAAAAAAAAAGGACAGGGAGACTGCCAATATAATTATGAATTCCCATTGCTCAGCACATTATGCAACATAAAGGTAATGCTGACATTGACTAATTAAAATGGTTTCCTGGCAGGCAATCCTAATGGATTTTCTGACTACTGCCCTGATTAACTGAGCCATAGTAATCTAGTTTGGGAAATCTCCTCTACATAATGGGCATCCCTTGTACACTCCAATAGTGTAATTTGTCTGTGAGTATGATAAAAGGTAATAAAATACAATGATACTGCAAAGAGCAATGAGGAATAAAAAATATAATTTGGAAAAAAGTGATTCTGTATGCTTTTACATCTTAATGATCTACCATTAATCAAAACAAATACAGTTTAATCTGTAACATATTAATGTGCTTTTACTTCTTCCCCAATTTCGCTTAACTTCATATTGATTGGCATAGTTCTGGCTATGGCAGATGCGGTTGCTGTTCGGCAGAAGTGTGGCCAACCTCGATATTAGGAAAACTCCTGGTGGGCTCAGGCGTCAGTGGGTCCTCCTGGTCCAAACTATTTGGCCTATTTCATGGCCATTCCATATTTCTGTATGGCAAAAAAGAGGCAGAATAGATAAAACAATAGATTATAGTATGTAAAGAAAATAGTGCGAAAAGGAGGAGAAATTGTTTGAGAGTGAGCCTATGGTCTAAGGCAGTGGTCCCCAACCAGTGGCTCGTGAGCAACATGTTGCTCTCTGATCCATTGGATGTTGCTCCCAGTGGTGCTTATTCTTGAATCCTTTACTTGTAGGCAAGCTTTAGTTGCATAAAAACTAGGTGGACTGCCAAACAGAGCCTCCTATATGCTGCCAGTCCACATAGAGGCTGCCAAATAGCCAATCACAGCCCATAGAGGCTGCCAAATAGCCAATCACAGCCCATATTTGGTTCCCCCAGGAACTTTTTCATGCTTGTGTTGCTCCCAAACTTTTTTTTTACATTTAAATATGGCTCACAGGTAAAAAAGTTTGGGGACCCCTGGTCTATGGTTTTCTGGTGGGTCCCTGGCATTCCAGTCTGACACTATGTGGCAGGGATCATTTAATAATACCAAAGGAAGTGCTCTCAGGTCATCTGCACCTGCAGATCTGCAATAGGCAAAACCTCTCCCATTCATTTGCAAGAGAGTCAACTAAAACAGAGGAGGGCAATAGGGGGCAGTGGCCACACCCTGACTTTTTCAGCTATTCCAAGAAAATTGTTTGTAAATGTAATTTCTAACAACACAAAATGTTTTTTATACTTCCCACACTAAGACAAGTCTTAATTGATTAACTTCTGCATTGTCATGAATAGGTTCATCTTCAGTGGCATGCTACCCTATGTGATATTAGCTTACTCAGGACCGCCATTAGAAATCGCAGGGCCCCATACAACTAAATTTCCTGGGCCCCCTGGGCTGCGCCCACCGCAAGCCCCACCTACAGGTCCGCCCTCCCCACCACACAGTTAAAAAACAAAAAAAATATTGGTGGCTAGGGTTCCCACATGTTAATAAAAAATAAAAAGATATTGGTGGTCAGGGGCCCCCATAAAAAAACATTTGTGGCCAAGGCCCCCCCATTAAAAAATATTGATGGCTAGGACCCCACATGAGAAAAAAAATTGGGGGCCAAAATTGGTGGCCAGGCCCCCCCACACACACATTATAAGAAAATTGGTGGCCAGGGCCCCTTAAACATCCATGCCTTCCCAAAGTTAGCAGCCCTCAGAAAGATGGGGGGCCCGGCTAACCAAGATAGTGTGGTGTGGCCAGGGCCCCCCTTACCCTCGGGCCCCCTACAACTCTCCCCCGTCCCCCCCTGATGGCTGCCCTGAGCTTACTTGACCCCTCTGGAAAATTTTAAATGAACACCCATGGGGGAGGGCATTTTGATTGCCACAGTTCTTCCTGGGAGCACTTTGGTGGATTAAATACTACATGTGCCATTGTCTTAAATGTGCTTTGGGCAATAATTAAAAATGCAGATATATTGGTCCAAATATCACATAGGCCGTAGACCTCTGGGGCCGGACAGGGGTGTGTTTGACAAAAAGGCTGTCAGATATACAATAGGCACTAATATGTATGTATATTTTTATTTTTATAGCGCTACTTGAGAACGAAGCACTGTACAGCAGAACAATACTTTACTAGAACAAACAAGGGGGTCATTACAATAATAGATACAAATAATACCATTAAATAGAAAATACAGTTGCAATAAAGAGTAGGAGCATGTACCAAAGGTCGTGCTCTCAGGTCATCTGCACCTGCAGATCTGCAATAGGCAAATAGGCGCTAGGGCACAACAATCGGATCCTAACGAATGGGAGTGGGCGGTCGGATCGCAGGACCGCATCAACGAACAGAAGCGGCCGCGATCCAACAGGATTTTTTGTCCCATCCGATCGAGTTTTGGCCGACTTTCGGGCAGATATCGATCGGGGAAGCCCGTCGGGTGGCCCCATACACGGGCCAATAAGCTGGTGGGTCCCTGGCATTCCAGTCTGACACTATGTGGCAGGGATCATTTAATAATACCAAAGGAAGTGCTCTCAGGTCATCTGCACCTGCAGATCTGCAATAGGCAAAACCTCTCCCATTAATTTGCAAGAGAGTCAACTAAAACAGAGGAGGGCATGGGTGTACACAGAAAATGTTTTTTATACTTCCCACACTAACACAAGTCTTAATTGATTAACTTCTGCATTGTCATGAATAGGTTCATCTTCAGTGGCATGCTACCCTATGTGATATTAGCTTACTCAGGACCGCCATCAGAAATCGCAGGGCCCCATACAACTAAATTTCCTGGGCCCCCTGGGCTGCGCCCACCGCAAGCCCCACCTACAGGTCCGCCCTCCCCACCACACAGTAAAAGAACAAAAAAAATATTGGAAAATATGAGAAAAAAAATTGGTGGCCAGCCCCCCCCCCCACACACATTATAAGAAAATTGGTGGCCAGGGCCCCTTAAACGTCCATGCCTTCCCAAAGTTAGCAGCTCTCAGAAAGATGGGGGGCCCGGCTAATCAAGATAGTGTGGTGTCGCTAGGGCCCCCCTTACCCTCGGGCCCTCCCTACAACTCTCCCCCGTCCCCCCCTGATGGCTGCCCTGAGCTTACTTGACCCCTCTGGAAAATTTTATATGAACACCCATGGGGGAGGGCATTTTGATTGCCACAGTTCTTCCTGGGAGCACTTTGGTGGATTAAATACTACATGTGCCATTGTCTTAAATGTGCTTTGGGCAATAATTAAAAATGCAGATATATTGGTCCAAATATCACGTAGGCCGTAGACCTCTCGGGCCGGACAGGGGTGTGTTAAGTGTTTGACAAAAAGGCTGTCAGATATACAATAGGCACTAATATGTATGTATATTTTTATTTTTATAGCGCTACTTGAGAACGAAGCACTGTACAGCAGAACAATACTTTACTAGAACAAATAAGAAGGGGGTCATTACAATAATAGATACAAATAATACCATTAAATAGAAAATACAGTTGCAATAAAGAGTAGGAGCATGTACTTGTCAAGGAGACAAGTGGATGGAAGTCTCTGTCCCATAGAGTTTACATTCTAATACTTGAAAGGCCCTATAACTGGTAATGTTGATGGTTCCATGTTTGAACACAATCAAAAATAATAGCCAGGATTATATTTATTTTAGATTCAGTGGCTTACCTCTAGGTATGACCAACCTGAATACCTCTGATATACACATACACACTGATGTCTGGGAAAGATATCAGTACTTAACAGTGTCTAAAGCTGAGCTACAACAGCAATCACTGCTGAAATCCTCCTAGTTATTGATTTAAGGTGGCCATACATGGAGAGATCCGCTTGTTTGGCGATGTCGCCAAACAAGCAGATCTCTCTCCGATATGCCCACCTGGTGGGCAATATCAGGCTGATCCGATCCGATCGTAGGCCCTAGGGCCCAACAATTGGATCCTAACGAATGGGAGCGGGCGGTCGGATCGCAGGACCGCATCAACGAACAGATGCGGCCGCGATCCAACAGGATTTTTTGTCCCATCCGATCGAGATCTGGCCGACTTTCGGGCAGATATCGATCAGGGAAGCCCGTCGGGTGGCCCCATACACGGGCCAATAAGCTGGTGGGTCCCTGGCATTCCAGTCTGACACTATGTGGCAGGGATCATTTAATAATCATTTTTATCCTGTTATAATAAAACAGTAAATTGTAATTGTTCCAAACTGATATAAAAATAATCCTTACTGGAAGCAAAACTAGCCTATTGGGTTTATTTAATGTTTACTTGATTTTCTAGTAGACATAATGAATGAAGATCCAAATTACGGAAAGATCCATTATCCGGAAAACCCAAGGTCCCAAGCATTCTGAATAACTGGTGCCATACTTGTGCTCCATTTTCCTATCTTTTTTCCCATACCTCTTCAATGTTTTTGTCTTATGACCTCCTCCTCTTTCCCTCTGCTCATTTTGTTCCCTTTTTCTTGAATCCTTTAGTTATTGTGTTCTTTTCTACAGCATTGTTTGTTTTTCCTTTCTTCTTTGAATGTAAATATTTGTCTTCTCCATTTCGGTTATCCTGTTGTAAACCATGAAAAGAGTGATTAGCCTGAACTGTTAACACAAAACCATTGTTTACTGTCAAATAACCACGGCTGTTACTTGAGAGCAAACATGGGGATTGGTTGGGTTTCAACATTTAACTCTCCTACCATTTCCCAGTCTCTATGGGGTTCGCTAGTTTGCTCCCAGTTAAGAGCCCCATGTGATTGCTCTGTTTTACTAATGCAGGTTAACATATACCTGGGGAGCAGGTAAGTGCTTCACAAGCAGGACACAGAAAGTGAACTTTTAGTCCACCACTTGGACTTTATACTATTTTAGGATATAGTTTCAGGGGCGATCCTGGCCCCTCCGCCGCCCAAGGCAGCAGCAGTTGCTGCCAACCCCCCTCCCCCGCGCGCTTACCTTTTTGCGCCTGAGGGGGTCGGGGGGGTTCCACCAGAGAAGCAGAGAGGGCCAGTGCACTAGCGCAGGGAGCCTAACTGCGCTCTCTGCGCTAGAAAAGCCGAATTTCCGGTTTGAAAACCGGAAATTCGGCTCTTAAAGTACCAGGAGCGGCATTTTTGCCACCCCTGGTACCTAGTGGGGCGATGCCGCCTGAGGCGACAGTCTCAAGTCGCCTCATTGGTTAAACGCCCCTGTATAGTTTAGTTAGGATACATGCAAACATATTTTCTCTACCCCTTTCATTTCAGTTATTAGTTTATGTAGTATTAGCATATTATAATGCGTCCTGTCTTAATAGGTGAAATTGCAATTTTTTATGGGTAATTTATATAATTTATATTGCACTGCTAAATCTCTAAATGTGGAGGGGGCAGCATCGGCTAGAGGATGGAGAGTTATGCCCCTGCATTACACATTTGTTCAGGTGCCTAGGGGGGGACCAATTGCATAGTGTACATAACAAAATTACTATAAAAGCCATTCAATATAACTGAACCTATTTTTTTTTTTTTTTTTTTAAAAAGTCTTCTGCTTAAGCCATGCAGTTTCCAAAAAATACCACTGGAGGTCCTTGCAGTACAGTTAATTTTTAGCTTATGTTTAAGCAGAATGGATTTTGTGAGACTCGGAGCACCACTTATAAAGTGATTTAAAAGGCTGCACAATATGCAAGGTACAGTACCAGTCTCTGGTTAATGTATCAGCTCCACATCACCTTAACCTATCCATAGACAGACCAACAGTATTTATGCACTGGATGGATCATCTGGACCAGTGATCCCCAACCAGTAGCTCATGAGCAATATGTTGCTTCCCAACCCCTTGGATGTTGCTCTCAGTGGCTTCAAAGCAGCTTCTTATTTTTGAATTCCAGGCTTGGAGGAAACTTTTGGTTGCATAAAAACAGTTGTACTGACAAATAGAGCTTAATCTAGGCTGCCAGTCCACATAGGGGCTACCAAATAGCCAATGACAGCCCTTCGTTGGCACCCTAATGAACTATGTTAATGCTTATGTTGCTCCCCAACCCTTCTTACATTTGAATGTGGCTCTTGGGTGAAAAAGGTTGTGGATCCCTGATCTGGACCAATGTCTATGCACCATTTTGTATGGTCACTTGTAAGGTAGACTACTACATCTCCCAGCATCCCCTGACAGCCTCCAGTACTTTCTGACAAGCTAAAGGGGAAGGCATTCATCACTGTAGTATAGCAGGAATGGAGGCTGCAGCACCAAAGACCTGTTCATGCACATAAAGAATGAGGGGGAAAGCTTTGCTTTCAGTCTTATGTTGATAACTAAAGGAGAGATAAAATTAACCCAAATCTGGCATTTGCGCCTCCTAGTGTTCAAAGCAGAAATCACAACATTAGAGACGAGATCATTATCCAGTGAGAATCATCTAATCATAATGAAAGTACCATACCGTTTTTGAAGAATCTTCATATATTTACTTGCCCACTGACCCTGGGAAGCTGGAGAAAAGTGTCATTGGACAGTATAACTGTAAGAATCCATCCCCAGTATTGATAGACCACAGCTAACAGCATACTTTATCCCTTGATAATATGAAGCTATGATGGGGTTGGGAGGATTTCTCTCTGTGAAAAGGACCAGGGCCACTAACTGTGGGGCCCCATATAACAAAGTTAGCATTGCCGTCATCTCAGGGAGCCCCATTATTGGCCCACCAGACATCTGTGCCCCTGGATGGTGGGCTCTGCCAACAATTAGCACATGGTCATGTCCTGTATAGATATTTATCACATGGTTGTATTAAAAGATATTAGTAGGGCTATTATCTACATTTATTATTATATGTTATATATAACACATGATTGTATTACCAGATATTAGTAGGGCTCTGGGCAGAGGTGTAATTAGAAACTATAGGGGCACTTCTGCCTCCTTGTTTTATGAAAGAATACTGAAAATTGGAAATATCATTATTGTTTGCCTTTAAATATAACTTTTTTTTAAAGGAAGCCTTTAAAAGAACTTTTAATACGTGGAGATGTGGAGAGTGATATTCTGAGACAATTTGCCATTGGTTTTCATTTTTTTTTATTATTTGCGGTTTTTGAGTTATTTATCTTTTTATTCAGCATCTGTCCAGTTTGCAATTTTAGAAATCTGCTAGGGTCCAAATTGCCCTAGGAACCATGCATTCATTTGAATAAGAGAATGGGATGTAAATAGGAGAGGGACTGAATAGAAAGATGAGTAATAAAAAGTACCAATAACAATATATTTGTAGCCTTACAGGGCATTTGTTTTTTAGATGGGGTCAGTGACCCCCATTTGAAAGCTTGGAAGAGTCAGAAAAAAGGCAAATAATGAAAAAATGATTAAAAATAAATAATGAAGACTAATGGAAAAGTTGCTTAGAATCGGCCATTCTATAACATGCTTAAAGTTAACGTAAAGGTGAACCATCCCTTTAAGAATCCGTCCTAAATGTTTCTTAACTACAGATCCCAGGCTGCAACACTGCTATGAAGGTTTTGTCCCATTTGACTATTGAATTGGAAGAACTGTGCATGATATCCCTGCATTTAAAATATTATGTTGTTGCTATAAGAATTGTTTTGCTCTCTGGGTTACCTTTCTTCATATTTGCAACTGGCACGGGGTTTGCAGCCTGTTGAGAAGCACTCACTACTAGAAGATAATGACAAGTTTGCATCAATTGGAAGAACTGACCATGTTTCTCTTTAGAGCTTACAAGTAAAGCAGAGAGAAGCACGAACACATATTTGATGGACGACAAGGTGACTTGCCTAGGGTCATAATGAGTAATAAAAACAGGTTTTGCTGGATTATAGGCCAGACTGATTGATACATTGACAGTATGATGAGGCCTAGGGTGCCTCAGTACTGCTTTATAAATAATGCTCCCACCCTACACATACACACATGTAAGGCTCTGTGACTGCAGGATAGGTGGTTCATCCCCACTGCTACTATAGGCATCCTCTCTCCCTACTATACCTACTATCCCACAGTCACACTCCCTTCCCAGAGACTATAATCCTACTGTTACTATAGTCACCATCTCTCCCCACTATACCTGCTATCCCACAGTCACAGTCCCTTCTCAGAGACTATTATACTACTGCTACTATAGGCACAATCTCTCCCTACTATACCTGCTATCCCACAGTCAAACTCCCTTCCCAGAGACTATAATCCCACTGCTACTATAGGCGCCATCTCGCCCCTACTATAGCTGCTATGCCACAGTCATACTCCCTTCCCAGAGACTATTATCTCTCTGCTACTATAGGCACCATCTCCCCCTACTATACCTGCTATCCCACAGCCACAGTCCCTTCCCAGAGACTATTATCCCACTGTTCCTATAGGCACTATCTCCCCCTACTATACCTACTATCCGACAGTCACATTCCCTTCTCAGAGACTATTATACCACTGCTACTATAGGTACAATCTCTCCCTACTATACCTGCTATACAACAGTCAAACTCCCTTCCCAGAGACTATAATCCCACTGCTACTATAGGCGCCATCTCGCCCCTACTATAGCTGCTATGCCACAGTCACACTCCCTTCCCAGAGACTATTATCTCTCTGCTACTATAGGCACCATCTCCCCCTACTATACCTGCTATCCCACAGCCACAGTCCCTTCCCAGAGACTATTATCCCACTGTTCCTATAGGCACCATCTCCCCCTACTATACCTACTATCCGACAGTCACATTCCCTTCTCAGAGACTATTATACCACTGCTACTATAGGTACAATCTCTCCCTACTATACCTGCTATACAACAGTCAAACTCCCTTCCCAGAGACTATAATCCCACTGCTACTATAGGCGCCATCTCGCCCCTACTATAGCTGCTATGCCACAGTCACACTCCCTTCCCAGAGACTATTATCTCTCTGCTACTATAGGCACCATCTCCCCCTACTATACCTGCTATCCCACAGCCACAGTCCCTTCCCAGAGACTATTATCCCACTGTTCCTATAGGCACCATCTCCCCCTACTATACCTACTATCCGACAGTCTATATACTATAGGCGCCATCTCGCCCCTACTATAGCTGCTATGCCACAGTCACATTCCCTTCTCAGAGACTATTATACCACTGCTACTATAGGTACAATCTCTCCCTACTATACCTGCTATCCCACAGTCAAACTCCCTTCCCAGAGACTATTATCCCACTGTTACTATAGGCACCATCTCTATTCTCTCCCTACTATACCTACTATCCCACAGTCACATTCCCTTCTCAGAGACTATTATCTCACTGCGACTATAGGCACCATCTCTCCCTACTATACCTGCTATTCCACATCCACAGCCCCTTCCCAGAGACCAGGCAGCAAACCTAAAGGGGCAAACAAATGAAGACTCCTCAGGGGTTAAATTAAATTTTCAAAGTTTGGTGGTGGGCAGTCAGGGTTATACAGTCTGTGTGGAGTAAGGCCCACCTTCACTGGCAGCTTGTTTCCTCCACAGCCCAGGCAAATTCCATGTTCACCCCACTTCACTGACTCCTCCACCCATTAGATTGTTTGCTCACCAGCAGAGGGGAAGCTAATAAGGCTGCTACAATGTGTATGGGGCAAAGCTATTTACCTTTAATTATTAAGAATCAACTAAAGGCAAACCTGCACAACCTGGTCTTTTCCTCATAAAGTCAGTTGTGCTTACCATTTATTACCCTATGCCATAAACAATCCAGAGTACTGGAACAATGGGATCACAGGTTCTAAAAGTAAGTGATCATGTGGGAGTGGCTAGCCAGCCAAATTTATTAAAAGCCATATCTGTCTGGCCTTTGCTATTCTCTGCACTGTTGGTTTTGACTACATGCTTTCTAGAAATAATTTTGTAGTAGCCAGCTCCCTTCCAGTCAAGACTCCATTTCCCACAATCCCAACATTTTGGAAATAAAAAGAGGAACAAAAAAAAGTTGCCGCATGGCGAAATTTTTTTTTGACCACGTCCATTTTTGTGGCCACACCCCTAATTACCATGTTCATGTTACAAAATTTGGCAGGTTATTAAAGTTTGAACATATTTCTGTGTTTTTTTTTTCAGTTATTACAGTTTTGCTAATGAAGGTGAATTGCCCTTTAAGCTGTGAGTCTAACTTCTCCCAAGAGACCTGTTATCTTATATTGTTACAATTATTTATTGGCTTATCTAAAAATTGTTACAAATGTATCTTTTCTGCAGCTGTGGCTATTCTGTTATCTCTGCCAAAAGCCAATTAAGTTAGAAATTTTGTTTCTTTTTCTGACTGTTCAGTGCAGAGAAAATAGGGACTTTCCAGTACAAGCGAGGGACTGCGGGTTGAGCTGTCAAAAGCGGGACTGTCCAGCTGAAAACGTGGACAGTTGGAAGGTATGTACAATGCCTTGCATCCACTATTCCATTCATTTGGCCACGTGTGTAAAAAATGATCCTTCACACCGTGTGTCCAGAGAGGTGGTTGGAAAACAATAAATACTAATGATGGGCTAATTTATTCGCCAGGTGCGAATTCACGGCGAATTTGTGAAACGGCGCGAAACGGCCGCCAAAAATCGCTGGCGTCAAAAAAAATTTTTGCCGCCGTTAAGAAAAAAAACGGGCACCGGCGTCATAAACGGACAAACGGCAAAAAATTAGCGTAACGGCGCCGGCGTATCGTTTTTGACGCCGGCGACCATTTTTGACGCTGGCGTCCATTTTTTTTTACGCCGGCGTCAAAAACGATACGCCGGCGCCGTTACGCTAATTTTTTGCCGTTTCACGGGAAATTCCTGAACGGCGCAAATTTGGCCATCACTAATAAATACACCAATTTCTTTGGTGCACTAGTGCATAAGGCATTGTGGGAGTCATGTAATTACATTAACCCAAGGCTTTAAATCATCACTTCGGTATCAATTTCTAAAACATACTATAGAGAAACACGCTCCCATTGAACAAAAGTCCAATTTCTTGGTCCGAGGGGTCGCAGAGACAAGACCAGTGTCTCCTTTGTATTTGGGTTGGATTAAAACATGGCCTTTCACCTACTTTTGGGAGAAACCATGTGGCTCAGTCAGGAGAGGGGAGGAGGATTGTCAGTACAGAGGAGCTTGCACGCTGCCCTTCAAATGAAACAGCACAGATTCCACTGAAAGCATTTACATTGTGATCTGCTAAATATAGACTGAGTGAACTATAGCTGCTTTACTTTTGTTTTGTTTTTTGCAGCTACCAATTCTGGTTATATATAAAGGAACTTGCCATCATGGATTCATGGCCCATGCCATTTAGCTACATTTTACCTCAGAGCACATTGGGAAAAATAATATAAACTATATTGTGAAGAGAACAGAGTTTCCAAGTCAGTGCCTTGTGTAGCTCTAGGAATGCCGGGGCAAAATGGATTCCCAGTACTGATATGTTTAAATTATGTAAAAGGAAAACTATTAGGGATACACCGAATCCACTATTTTGAATTCAGCCGAACCACCGAATCCTTCGCGAAATATTCAGCCGAATACCGAACCAAGTCGCACTTTGCATATGTAAATAAGTGGTGGGAAGGGGAAAATGTATTTTTACTTTCTTGTTTTGTGACAAAATATGCAATTAGGATTTGGTTCGGCCGGGCAGAAGGATTCAGCTGTATAAGAATCAGGCTGAAAAAGCCAGAATCCTGGCCGAATCCTGGATTCAGTGCATCCCTAAAAACTATGTATACCCCCCAAACAATGTATGTAGGTCTCTATAACAATAAGCTCATATGTAGAACCCTGCTTCATGTTAATAAACCATTTTCATAATAATATACTTTTTTAGTAGTATGTGCCATTGGGTAATCCTAAATAGAAAAACTAAGGGTCGTCCTCTGGGATCATTCTGTTCCCAGTGCACGCAAACAAACCAAGGACATATCATATCTATTGGTTAAGTATTCTTTCTGGGGGTATAGCTTTCCTTTAATAAGTACGTTTAGTCTGAATGAGAAGTGCAAGGAAGTGTGGACTGGAGTGTGCCACGGTTTTGGTAATTTTACCTGTTGCTTTTTACCATTAAAAAAAACCTCAGACTAAACTTTCCATTTTTTGTTTATTTGTTGACATGGCTGTATTTTCTATAAAGCATGAGGGCATTTGTGGGTCATAGTAATTGTATAAATATATCTTTTACCTACTCACAGTAAATGCACTGTTTGTTTTACAACTCCTGGAAGACCACCGACAGTGAAAGTTTTCAGGAAATCCTGAAAAGAGCAAAGGCAACCTACAGATGTCTACTGAGATATCCATTTGTGTAGGAGTGGTAATATCCTGATCTTGGAGGATTGAATTTGGGAGACAGCATTTTTTCTGAATTTAAACATTTTTTTTTCCAGGCACCAGTACAATTGCCAGCTAAACCCCTTAAATCTAAATTTTACATTTATAAAATCCACATGCCCCTTTAATTTTGAGTGAAGTTGGGCATACGTTCTAAGCTTGTTCAGCAAAGTTGCCAGGAGAGTGGATTTTTACCCAATTTCGCCACCAGCATGCTGTGAAGATCCAATTGTTTGTAGGGTTGCCATGTTGCCTGTATTTTACCAGCCTGATGCTTGATACCAATGTTGTTTTTGGGGAATGGAATGGTGGCAACCCTAAATGTTTGGCCCATGGGCCACCAACAATTGGATCATAATTGGGAACCTAGGGAGATACGCCAATGTGGTTCCTGTTTGACAGGATACTCTAATGAAAATTGTCAGGCTGTTGGGAAGGCACCATACACAAGCCAATATGTTGTCAATAGATTGCAGTAAAGTATAGAATGAGCTGGTAGGACCAATGTATTGGCAAGTAGACACTTTTACCAAACTAAACCTGGCCATACATGCAAAGATCTGCTCAATAGGCAAGGCCGCCCATTGAGGTTGGCAATATCGGCCTGATCAGATCGTGGGCCCTAGTGACCAATGATCCGGTCATTAATGTGCCTATGCAGTCCTCGCACCAAAAGGGTTTTTAAACCTGTCCAATTGATATCTTAGTAATTTTCGGTCAGATATCGATTGAGGGGAACCTGTTCAAAGGCCCCGTACATGGGCCAATAAGCAGCTGACATCGTCTGTCTGCAGCTTTTTTCAGCCCATGTATGGAAACCTTAAGGCAATAAAGCAGGGGGCAGTGGCCAGAGGTGAATAGTTAAGGCCACCATATGGGGTTTTCCTTTTACATGGGTATGGTAAAAGACCTAGCATACACATTTTTGTGAAAGTCTTAAGGTGGTGTCACACAGTGGATTTTCTCTGCTGTCAGAAAAATGTTATTGTACATATATATTCATACTAAACCAGTGTAGTGTGGCCTTTATGAAATGCAATAAAATGCCCTAGAGTCACTAAAAAGTCATAAATGTGAAAGAACAAAACTTTCCACAATTTGTCACTGGAGTAAATGAGAAGTGTTTCTTTTGCATTCTGCAGGAATGTGATAAACAACACTCTAGGCCCGGAGAATGTGGAGTGACCTGGTCTGCAAGTTAAATTACTAACCCTCTTGTTTGTGAACTGACCGTTTCTACACCAGAGGCTAATACACTGTGCTCTTTTCTCTTTCAAAGCTTTATGTCCTTGGATGCAATTGTTATTGTTGAAAGGACACAGTTCTTTCAGTTGACTCACTATTAAATGGAAAGATGATCTGAGTTGCTGGTTTGAACTGGTCAGTTATTTAAACATTTTCATCTCTGCTAAGAAGAAACAGTTGGAGTCGTTTAACGAGGCAATAAGCCCCTAAAGTCAGCAACAGTTCAAAGGACACGGCTTTCGCTCAACATATTTTCTGCAAATATTTTCATTAAGAGAAAGCTATGGTTTTCCTTATGTCTCAATCTAAACAGGACAAACAGAGAAAACAAAGCTACTCCATTTTTCTTGAAAGGTTGATAATCAGGTAACCAGTACACAGATAAATCCCTGAATAATTGGCACAACACGGGGTTGAAGTAGTGGTGTAACTATAAGGGTAATAGACCCTGTGAGTGCTAGGGGGTTTGATGAAGACAGATGCACGTGAGTGCAGGTGGCATGAGTACATGCACATCCTAATTCACACGTACTTGCATCCAAGAGCTCCCATAGTGTAGGGAGTCCAGACGTCATAATCCCCAAAGGGTTATGTAATTATACTCCTTGTTAGAAGGAAGGGTGGTTGTTTATACAGAGCTCAAAGACATCTCGTTTCCCATATTTCTCTGGACTCACTCTGATTTAAGCCAGGTCGCCAACAGTAACAGGTCCCTTTCCCAACTTATTTTGCACCTAAAACATACATTACTTGCTCCATTGAAATGCATGAAACCAGCATCTCTGAGTTATTAGCCCTGGCTAAACTATCTTAAACTATTTTTATCCAGAGCATTCCTAAAGCTTACCTGTGGCTTCCTCCAATGCAAGCATGCACCATTACTTCTGGAGTGCAGGGCCCAAAGGGACAAAGAGAGCTTAAATGTGGCTCTGATAACAGGGGAGTTGAAATATGTTTTTTTTGTATTAAATTAAGTTACATGCTTAACTTACATTCATTTTGCTCATGCTGAAAACAGGTGTATAAAGGTGATGTTGGAGGTTTAGCTTTTTATAATTAAAGACAAACAGGTGAAGAAAAGAAGGGGCAAGTACAGAAATGCCATAAAAACAGGACTTTGCCAACACAACACAACATGGACAGGGTGTCCTAAGCAGCACATAATATAACACAACAATCTCTCTCATATGAGATTATAGTCTTCCTGACTACCCCAGGGCCTTTTTGCAGACACTGGAATGCTACAAGTTTAGCACCCTGTTACAGTTACTCGCATACCAACTTCTATTTATAAATAGCAATCAAAGAAAGATGGCCACATAGGAAACCAAATGTAGACACAGTCACCAAGTAGAGGCAGTGGTCCTGGTGCACCGGCCCCTCAGCACAGGGAGCAGTATTCCATAAACAGCAACAACATGGGCTTATGGACACTCAAAAGATCCCACAAGGACCACAAAATGTAGACTAAAAAGTTTGTATTCAAAGCAACATTAAAAAGTTACACATCTCCATTTTCCACATGCCTTTCATGACCGACTTGCTCCAAACACGTAGGGAAAATGGAGATGCATAACTTTTTATTGTTGTCTACTTCTCTTTATATTCAATCAGCCACCCCACACAGACAGACTCCAAGGGTGATTTAACAAAAGCAGCATGAAGACGATTTTGACGTTAAATTGGAGTACACTAGAAAATCATTCAACAACAGATTTAACTTCATATTTCTGATTTCTTATTTAATAAGCAGTTAATAATTGCAAAAAAACTTGGAGCAAGTTGTATTCTGGTACAAGATATACAAAACTGCTGTAAATTGAAACTAGAGTAACAAATATTACTGGAGTTAAAAGAACATCAAATTCACAAAAGCCTTAATCTGCAGCGATTCGTGTTGGTGTCCCAGGAGTGCGCGGCCTACAAATCTGCAAATCTTCAACCTGACCTTTGGCGTTCCTTCCTAGTGACGGACTCGGGGCTGGCTGCACCCGGGTCACCATTCCTGCAGGGTAAGATTCGTAGCTCAGCTTTCACTGTTTAACTATTTGTACAGCGGACTTGAAGAACCCGGTGTTTATATTCAAGAGTGGGGTCCGGGCATTGTGCACCCGGACCAACCGATGTCTACGGTGAGCAGGGTTTAGTCAGCTTTTAAGATAATTAGCTGGAATCTATACCTGCACTTTTGTCGTGTTTATTAAGATTAAGCAAAATTTCAGAGCCGGATTTGTTCTCTTTGTAAAGATCTACAGTATACTTGAAGTGACAATCTTGTTGGCCGATGCCTTCTGTGAATATGTGTAGCAGATCGGTGGCTGAAAGGAAGCAACACTTCCTTTATGCTTTTCGTCTTATCCAGTCACTGAACTAATTGGATCAGTGTAATTTGTCCCTGCACTGATACAAAACTGCACAGCGACTGATAGGATCACAAGGGAATGGGCATGATTGGAGAGTTTTAATAAATAATTTCTATGCAATTCCCTCTTTATCCAGAAACTGGCGAATGGGAGGGAAGGGGTTAGAGGGATCAATAGACCCCAAACAATTTTGTATATTTTCGATCCAAGCCTCCAGCTTAAGTAAGTACTAGTCATTGGTGAATTTGTCCCCTTAGAAAAATTAGCAAATTTACTCCCGCAACAATTGTATACACGCTCCTATTTTGTCCAAATTCATTAAAGTCAATGGGTGTCCGACAATTTTTATACGCGCTCCTATGCAGGACCTACTTCCGTCATTACATAATATCATGAGAATGCCATTATCATGTCTTGATGGGCCTGACATTTTCAGATGTTATTACTTTGGGTGTTGTATGTGCTGCCCTTTGCTTTGGATGCTATTACCTACTGCTGTTACCTATTGCTCTCACTATAATATGCTGGAGATGGCATGGCTCATTGCTCTACATGAATAATGTGCTTCGGATGTTGTATCCATTGCTCTCACTGTATAATTTGCTGGGATTACACTATTTTACCATTGCTCTTGGTGTATAAATATTAGCGAGCTCTTGACTAAACCAGCAAATAGTCACTGTTTTTGAAACAAAACATGACAAATTCTCCATTAAATTTACAATAGCTACACTTTAAGGCGGGTGTGCCTTTATAATATGAATGTGGCTCACTCCCCTTATCTGCCTGCACATTATCCACCAAACAAATCATTTTGATTTGTGGAATCACATTACAAAGCAAGTAAATGATCACAGGCAATTGAGTTGCCAGATATGAGTGTTCAATTGCAGCAAGGGAAATACAACAAAGGATAAAATGTTTTGGAATCTTTTTTATCAGCAGAAAAGTAAGGCTGTGTAACACTCCAGGGAGCTTTGTGGGTTGCATCACATTATTACATTGAGGTTTTATTTACTAAACCTCAATTTTTTTCTGTTTGATGTTTTTTGGGCAATTTTTATTTATTTATTTTTTTTGAGATTTATTATACCCGAAAGCTGCTATAAATCAGAATATGAAAATCCACCATCTCAAAGGAGGTGCTTACAGCCCTTCTTTGGCACCCAAAGGAACTTTTTTTCATGCTTGTGTTGCTCCCCAACTCTGTTTATATTTGAATGTACTCCAAAAATCTGCAGCTTTTAGTTAACTGCTTTGGAAATGCCCTGTCTTTAGCAGACAGATGTGATGAAAGGTAATTATTTTCAAGAAGCAAGGATGCCTGTGGCACAACAATCTGCCCAGTGCCGGATTTACATAGTGGTCGCCCCTAGGCCCACTGATACATATCAGTCGCCCCTGTCCCCTCCCCTTTATTCATGCAAATTTTCATCATCAGGACTGGAGCAATGGGGATTGGTGCACAGGAAATTTAAAAAACTATTTTATCTCCTATGCATCCCCAGTGTTTCTGAATCAATGTGGGTGTGCTTGGGCAGCATGCCACCCCCTAAAATCCAAGCCTTGGTGGCCTTTCCACAATTCTGGGCCTGAATCTGCCAACCCAATGCCATGTGAATGGGAAGGAGGAGAAGCAGGGGTGTATCTATAGGTATAAGGAGGCCACTTAGGCATTGACAGCATTTATGTATGTATATTTAAAATGTTGTATTCCCAATGCTTAGGGTGACTAAAAATAATTTTGCTGTGGGGCCCATTAAACTCAAATCACCCACTGAGAAGAAGGGTGTTTTGTTCTCCACAAGGATCAAGTTGCATCTTGGGCTTATGAATAGTAGACACATGGCTAGAAGCAAAAACAAGCACATACTTGAGTTTGCCACAATGCAGCACGTGAATTGGCTGTATGAAGATCCAAATTACGGAAAGATACACTAACTGGAAAACCCCAAGTCCCAATTATTCTGGATAACAGGTCCCATACCTGTACTTTTTCTTGTAGCTATGGTCAATCTGCCTCTAATATTATGATTGCAAGGATCAGTTTCTACAGTGCTAAAAATAATTGTAAGTTATCCCTGTCACTGATCATGTGGTAAGTGAAGGGTCTGCTTCGTGTATTGTGTGCCTTTGTTTTGTTTGATGTACAAGAAAATGAGCAAGTTGCGACTCCCAAAGAGACATGGATTCAACTTGCACGACATTAATAAATGGGAGCAATTTGGCACAAGCTGTACTGTGTACAACAACAACAGATGCAGCTATTTGTTGCTTATCCTTGAACCTGCTCTGTTAGCCATTCATCCAGTCACCCTTGCTGCTTTCACTGATGTGTAATAACTTTAATAAATGCTATAAAATTGCTTTGTGAGTTAATGTTCAGCCTACAGAGTCTTATTGTTTCTCTTGTTTTACTATTTCCTAATGTTTGACCTTAGAAAATCAAGATTCACTCACTATCAGCATATAGAAACTGCCTTCTGCCCCCAACATTCCATGTCACTGCATTCCCGCCTACATGACAAAGCTCAAATGATAAAATGTGGAACAAAAGGGGTTGTGTATCTGGTGAAAGTGAAGTATCCACACAACATTTGAAAGTGGAAACCTTTTCCAAAGGAGTAAAACTGGACTTACATGTCCAGATTCAGACTGAGCTTCTTGTTTGGGCACATATGTGACCTCAGGGAGGTACTTTGTGAAGCTGTTCTGCAGATTGCAGTTGGTCTGCCAAAACATTTTTTCAAGAACATATTTCTGCTCAGGTCTAATCAATATACAAGAAGATATTTCATCAGCACTCTGATTTTGGTGAAAAAAAGTGTAATTTTAAGGCTTAGCTTGAGGCACGAATAAAATTACACTGTTTTCACCAAAATCGGAGTGCTGATGAAATATCTTCTTGTATATGGATTAGACCTGGGTGCCACACGACCAAGCATTTTTAAACCTCAATTCACACTTCCACCAAATAGAACCCTCCTCCTATCTGCCCACTGTATGCCCAAATCTACCCATTTAACCCTAGTCACAAGTTTAAAAACCCTCAGGACATAGGCTCCACTCCTCTCAGCCTGAGTATTTTTTGCAGGCTGAGAGAAGCAGATATGCTCCATCTCAGTTTATTTGAATTTGATCCGCCCCAAGCAGAAGCAGAGGTCAGCCTAAATACAGGATAGGAGGCATCTTCAGGCCAACCTCCACTACACTGTGTGTGAGTGCACAAAGGCAGAAGTGGCTCAGATAAATGGAGCAGGGGCATTGAGTGGCAGGGCTTATGCTTTGTGTGCCCCTGGCATTAAGTATGTACCCTAAGGCTATAGGCAGAGGGTGTATGCATTCTGGGGGTATTAGCTAGCCCTTTACTCTTTAATTAGGCAATTTAGACCTTCATCAATCAAAAAGATAACGGTGGCCATACACGGGCAGATTAAAACCTAGATATCGGTCCTATCCACCGATTTGGCAGTTTATCTGCCCGTGTGTGGGGGCTTGATATCGATTAGGCAGGTTTGATTTTCCCTGTGATTGAGGACCCCATCGGCTAGTGCAGTCCTACGACCCTTCAGTGCCCATTCTCTTCGTTGTAATCCAATCGTCTGACCCTAGGGCTGAACGTTTGGATTAACCCAATATCGCCCTGCTGTTAATGGGCATATCGAGCGGATAAAAGCGGATCTTATCGCATATGGCTACCTTAAGAAATCAGAAAATGCCTTAACATAGCCAGACCAGATCTTACAAAAAGGTTTTCTGACAGATGAGCTCCATACTGCAAGTTGGATTTGTACACTTTATTACATACTTGAAGTAAGCATCAGTCAGGAACATTTCTACCATTACATGGACTTTGCTCAGATATCGGCTGTTAGTGACGCAGCTGGGTTAGTCAGGTGCAGAGAACAACTATGGATGTCAAAGTTAAAAAAAAACAAACTGAAGTCAGGACATTGGAATATAAAAGCAAACTAAAAGAGTATTTCACCTTTATGTTAATTTTGTTATAGAATGCCTAGCAACTTAATACTTCATTTTCTGTGTCTACCTTTTTCAAACTTTCAAGCAGCCAATACATATGTATATATTTCAAACTTTCAAGTGGCTACTGACCCCAGCAGCCTATATATATATATATATATATATATATATATATATATATATATATATATATATATATATATATATATATATATATATAAAACTTTGGTACAAACCGCACTCAAAGGACTTCATGTTATGAAAAAGGAAAAAAAAGGAAAAAAATACTTTATTTCAATGTTTCGGCTCCTCTACTCGAGCCGTCTTCTTTTCTACCTTTTTCAAACTTTCAAGCAGCCAATACATATATATATTTCAAACTTTCAAGTGGCTACTGACCCCAGCAGCCTATATATATATATATATATATATATATATATATATATATAAATGTATATATATATATATATGTATATATATATATATATATATATATATATATATATATATATATATATAATATATATATAACTTTGGTATAAACCGCACTCAAAGGACTTCATGTTATGAAAAAGGAAAAAAAAAGGAAGAAAATACTTTATTTCAATGTTTCGGCTCCTCTACTCGAGCCGTCTTCCTGAAGACGGCTCGAGTAGAGGAGCCGAAACGTTGAAATAAAGTATTTTTTTCTTTTTTAATAACATGAAGTCCTTTGAGTGTGGTTTGTACCAAAGTTATTGTATGACCTTTTTTACCAGCACCTAGGCATTTTTTTGTGAGTGCACTCACTTTGGATATACATATATAAAAGAAATGCCTTCTGCACTCACTTAAATGAGAGAAATGCCCTGGTGCTAACAGAATATGTATATATAAACACATATGCAAATGTGTTTAAAATATTAAAACACTAAATCCTAGAATAAAAACTATAGTCATTAGCAGTAGTGACAGGGAGATACATGAGAAAACCAAGAGAAACAGTGCCATTTATTACTAGAAATTACTTCTCTCAGGCTTTTTGGTTGCCTCAATATGTTTGGTAGCTCTTGCTCTAAGGAGGCAGAAACCATATTACCCTAAGTCCAAAATTATACAACTCTGCTGAGAATATCAAAAGCATGTTTCTTAAAATGGGCTTCTCTAGGAAATACTTGTTTGTTACATATATTTAAATGGTGGAAGGACAGGAATGGGACCTGTTATCCAGAATGCTAGGGACCTGGCTCTCCATACATTAAAATAATGTAAACATTAAATAAACCATATAGGATAGTTTTGTTATCAATAAGGATTAATTATTTCTTAGTTGGGATCAAGTACAAGCTACTGTTTTATTATTACAGAAGAAAAGGAAATAATTTTTAAAAATTTGAATCCTTTGATTAATATGTAGTCTATGGGAGATGGCCATTCCATAATTCAGAGTTTTGTACTAGGGGAGCAGGGGTTGAAAGGTCACCAAGACCCACCAAGACATTGTCAGATATAACAGATGTAATATTGATATCATATATACTAATTGGTAAGAAGCAGGGTGTTGCAAAACAAGCGAGGCACTAGTAACATTGTTGGATTAGTAACATTAATGGATTGTTTTTTCAAGCAGAGAAAATTATGCCTAATAAATTATTACCCCAAAAAAAGTTCCAAAAAATAATACATAAACAAGTAGGGCTGCCTAGTGTACAAGTCAATTCTGTAGGCAGGTCTGGATTTGGCAGCCAACATCTAATGGCCTTCCTATCCTTGTTCTTTGTGGTATCAAATCCCTTTTTTAACGGCTGGCCTGGAAATATACCAGTCAACCCTAAGAAAGTTGCTTTTAGCTTTAAATATTGTGTTGCTTTGTTTTACTTGTGAAACTCTTTAGCCTATGATTAATTGCCCCTTTTGGCACAATTTTGGTGCAATGCTTTTACCTTAAACAAAAATATTTTAAAATTTTTTTAATTGCACTACATTTTGTTGGTCTTGTTTGTGCTCGCCTATGTAATCAATGATATATTAGCCTAAGAGAGCATGCTTGGTATTTAAGTTCACAATAGGTCTGTCGGCCCAGAATCTGAAGCAGTGCAGGTTTTCCATGCGTGCAGGCACAATAAAACGGTGATATGACTGACTGATTTAATTGGAGGCTTACTGCAGATTATGCAGCTAGAGTTTAGCAACAGCTGTCCTCTGAAATTAGATTTAATATGATTTCCTAAGCTTCTCTCACCCATTGACCCTTTCCACTCACTTTCTTAGGTCTCTGAAGGGGTAACTACCATACACAATAAAAGAAAATAGTCCTTATTACAGTTAAAAGTGGCTGGCCTGCCTATCAATCCCACTTTATATTGCAAAGCACGGAATATTATTGGGCCCAACAGCATATTATTTTTTAGGCCCCTAAAATGTATATAGGTTGACCTGTCTTACCAATATTTATTGAAACTGAATATGAATTAGGACCTTATAGGGCCCCTATACTTCCTGGTCCAGCCCAGCAGCTGCAGGGTCTGCTTCCTCTGTAGTTACGCTCCCTGTGCAAAAGCATTCCCCCCTCTAATCAAAGCAACAAAATATAAAAGTATTATAGAGTACTTCTGTGCCATTCTATAGTATGAAGTATGAGATCGTTATCCGGAAACCAGTTATCCAGAGAGCTCCGAATTATGGAAAGGCTGACTCCCATAGGCCTCATTTTATGGGTCATCTGCTGGTTGCGGTACCCTGTTATCCATGGATACATATTAATACATAACTAAAAAATAAAGAAAGAAAAAGGGAAAGAAAAAAATAAAACTTTTAAAAGAGTTTTCCTTTTACTCTGTAATAATAAAACAGTACATTGATCCAAACTAAGATGTAATTAATCCTTATTGGAAGCAAAATCGGTCTATTGGTAATGTTTACATGATTTTCTAGTAGACTTAAGGTATGAAAATCTAAATTACAAAAAGATCCGTTATCCGGAAAACCCCAGGTCCCAAGCATTCTGTATAACAGGTCCCATGTACATGGTGGATAACATTGACAAACAAATGCATTTTCATAAAATTTGGCCACCAGCATTAGCACTAGATCAGATCATTTGGCCCCCTGTTCCAACCAGAAGATCTTAATTGAATGGAGATTTGGAAGACCTCTTATGAGAGAACCATAGCAATGTGTTCCAATTGGGTTTTCAGTTCAATATCACCAGATATGGACAGGCTGTGGTAAAAGCCCCATACCGGTACAGGCCAATAGACTTTTACCAGCCCATGCGCCCACCTTCATGCATTGCCACTGTTCATGCCAATTGGTAAACAAAATGCTGAAGCAGATCTGGTGTTAAATGTGGAGCCATAAAAAAATGAAATTATAAACATTATAAACTAAATTATAAACATTAGGACAAAGGGCACATGCACTGTAGGGCCTGAAATCTAGCATGGCAAATGTAAACACTATATAACAGGTTTAATGCAAGGGGCTGCATAGTGTATAAGCTAGGTCTGCACATCGGCCTTGAGGTGTGGAAACATACAATAATATATTGTACTGGCAGCTGTCGAGCAATAAAATGGAACAATGATGAAAAGCAAGAATCTAATGTATTCTTTAGTAACTGGGTAACAGGTGTCAGGTGTTAAATGGGTGGTTCACCTATAATTACATTTTAGTACATTATGGAATGGCTAATTCTAAGAAACGTTTCAATTGGCCTTCGTTTTTTCTTTTTTCATAGTTTTTTTTAATTATTTGCCTTCTTCTGACTTTTTCTAGCTTTCAAATCTTTCTCTTCAGACCCTCTCCTATTCATATTCAGTCTCTTTGAATCAGCGCATGGTTATATATAGGGTAATCTGGACCCTAGCGCCCAGATTGTTGAATAAGCTGCCGATTATAAAGCCAAATAAGTTAAAAACAAATAATAAAAAATGAAAGTCAATTGCAAATATCACTTTCTACATCATACTTAAAGTTAATTTAAAGATGAACAACCCATGTTCCAAGACTGTGGGATTGGCCTCTTAGGGATGTCAAATGCCGTGAAGTGGTGACCAAGCCTGAAGGCCAGGTAATAAAAATGTATACTATCTGGAAAATTTCTGGATTTACAGCAGAACAAATAATATGACAATGATTTCAAATATTCCTCTATTTAAAGCAATATTAAGAGGGGAGGGGGAGGTGAGAAAACTGAAAAGGTAGCAACTCTAATTACGGGAAACAATACATTTTAAATTCCCATTCCTGTATTGAATTATATGTATGAATATAAAATGTTATGTGTACTACACAACCTGTTGTGTGCAAGCTCACAAGCACCCATTTTAGAGGTTACATTAATGATAGCTGAAACTATTTGCCCTTTGCTATCCCCTTAGCATAAATGTACTCTGAATAAGCTGTCCCACACTAGAAGTACTAATCAGTAGTAATCAGTAGTCCTGAAACTTATCATAGTCAACACACAGGCCTCACCCATTTGAAACCCCACTGCCCCGTAGGGAGATTAGCAAGCCTTAAATTAGACTACTTGACCATTAGAGTACAGTGATCTTGCATTGCTCTAATAAGGGTAAGGCCACAAGAGGAGATTCGGGGGGATTTTGTCGCCTGGCGGCTAATCGCCTCTTCTTTTGCGCGACTATCTCCCCGAACTGCCTCTGCGTTTTTTCCCCATAGGCTAGAATGAAAAGTCGCCTGCGCTAATGCACACGCGGCGATGTGTTTTCAATAGTCGCCCAAAGTTGCCTCAGTGAGGAGGGGCAGATTTTCAAACAGCTCAGTGCTGGGGGTCGCTGCCTGTATTATTTCCTCGAAATGGTTTGAAAGCAAAAGGGCACATATCAGCTAAAGGGGACTGGCTAATCAGAATGAGTGCAGCACCGACAGGCAAGGTCGGACTGAGACGGGAAGACACTGGGTAAATACCCAGTGAGCCCTGTCCCTCAGGGGGCCCCGTAGGGTTGCCACCTTTATTAAAAAAATTTACCGGCCAGTGGGGGCCGGGTACCAAAAGGGGGCGGTCTGTGAAGCTAAAAAGGGGCGGAGCTATGCGACGTGACACAAAAGGGGTGGAGCAACACCGCACAGCGCTGGAAAAAAGGTAAGTTCTTTGCGATCTTTGCGAATTGGGGGCAGGCCAGGGGCTTTTTTTAAAGGGTATTACTGTACAAATTACCGGCAATTGCATTGCCGGTAAATTTGTAATACCGGCCCCGGCCTTGGCAGGTGTTTTACCGGCTAGGCCAGTAAAATACCGGCCGGGTGGCATCTCTAGGGCCCTGTCGACCCAGACCAGCTCCCTGCTGGATACTGTGGGCCCCACGTCTGATCATGGCAAGGTAAAGCAAAACAAGCTCAGGCAAGTCTGGGAGAATAAGGCACAGGGATGGATTTATATAGCAGGCGCCCCTAGGCCCGCTGTCATTCGTCGCCCCGTCCCCTCCCTTTTATTCAATCAAATTTTCATCTTTGGGACAAAAGCAATGGGGATTGATGTACAGGAAATTTTAAAAGTTATCCTGCACCTCCTCTGTGTTTCTGAACCAATGTGGGTGTGGTTGGGCAGGCCCCCATTAGGGCAACGGCACATGGTAAGAGTAAAACACATTACTCGAGACAATGCAGCTTAATTGGGAGAAACTGCCTCCACAATAAAGATGGAAGTGATATGTTTTATTTGTGGTGATCCAAATGTTAGGAAATCAGAAGGCATTTTCAGGAAATTTCTCAGGCCCGAGAACTCACCACTGTTCCCACCTGATGGTGGCCCTGGCCTCATGCACTACATAACAGCACAGATTGCTAATGGGCGTTCACCTTAAGACTTTCAGGGAAATGAAAGCATATATAATGCATAAAAGCCATGGGATTATGGATTGCAAGTTATCTTAAAAAAAAAAAAAAAAAAGCCGCAGGAGCTGTGTGTTTACTCAGCACTTGGGTGGTGCAGACATAAATTTTAGGGTAATGGCCAACGGGGAAATTTGTCACTTATGATAAAATTGAACTACTGCAGGTGACAAATCTCCTGAAAATGTTTCTCCACTGGCAATAATTAAAATCACGTGTGGCATAACCTACTTGCTTATTTGTTTTCCAAAGTCGCCCGAAGTTGCTTCATGACGAAACTTTGGGGCGACTTTGCAACATGTAGGTTTTAGTTTCCACCAGCAATTGCAATTATTGCCAATGGAGAAGCATTTTCGGGAGATTTGTACAAATTTATCACAGGTGACAAATCTCGTCGGCCATGGGCCTTCGCCAGGTCTTTCCCTGCTGCTGATTTCTTCCTCCATCCACCACCCCCTCAAGTGATGTAATTGCCCCCATCCCCCACTCCCTCCAGTGATGTCATTGCCCATATCCCATCCCAAAACCCTGGGCATCTCTGACAGGACGGTTCTGGGCTTTAAAAACATTTCGAAACACTGGACCAAGTTGGGTGGTGTTTGGGAGGGGGAATGGACAGGTTCTGATATTCAGTGGTTCACGTTTAATCTCTTGTGACTGTGACTTGTGTAATTGCCTTTTGTTGTTTTCACTTTGAGCCGGATGCTAGGGTTAGGGATGCATAAAATCCACTATTTTGGATTTGGCCCAACCCCCGAATCCTTTGTGACAGATTCAGACGAAATACTGGATCATAATTTGCATATGCAAATTAGGGATGGGAAGGGGTAAACATTTTTTTCTTCCTTGTTTTGTGACAAACAGTCACACGATTTGCATATGCAAATTAGGATTCGGTTCGGCCGGGCAGAAGGATTCGGCCAAATCCGAATCCTGCTGAAAACGGGCGAATTCGGTGTATCCCTATCCAGGACAGCTGACAATATTCTGGCAGCAGCCTTTTATCAGAAGTACAATATAATGTAAACTTGTCCTTTAAACTCTAGAGGGAGAGTTAATGTTTAAAACACTACAGTGAAAGATTGTGGCGCTCTGTAGAGCAGTGGACAGAGTGTTCTGGACTTTGACAAGGTTGCCGGGCAGCACATGCCGCTGGAACTTTCTTTTTTTTCTCTCAGATGTATTCCCACGCTTAGTGGCCCATTCACATGCCAAGGGCAGACACAGCCCTGCCTATTTATTTCTGTCATGCTCCCACTGCCAACTCCCACTGTCAGCTGCCTTGTTTTACAGTGTCACCACATGTACTGTACTTCTGTCAAACAAGGGGGATTTCCAAACAGATAAAACTGCTGGGTCTGGTAGCCGCAGTACAGGAATCCAGTCACAACCCGTATGAAATGGGTTAGAAAACACTAAATACAATCAAGGTGACAAACTGGGGCCATTATTCCAGTTGCCCTTGTTCCATACTAGCGGCCTGGTTGAATGAAATTCCAGAACTGTACCACTTTGCCTGTAGGGGAGGAGGAAACAACTGGCTCATTTCAGGAAACCGGCATGTCTCCTCCCCTATGAGGGGCTGGTACTGGGCTAGGCCGGCAGTGTTCAGTTTCCATTCTGTGAGTGGTGCAGGGGGAGAGAGGCTGGGGATACACAGACAGAGGAGCAACATACAGGTAAATGGGACTCTTTTCAGTAAAGCAACAGCAGCACAGGCTTTTCTTCCATGTATTGTAGGTGGGAGGGCCTTTCTACCTCTGAGCTTGTGCCATAATAAGAACAACTTCCAAAATAAACTGTTTATATGTGCAGGGGGTTATTGATCAAGCTGTGCTACTGTTTTCTAGCAGTGCAACATGATATCATGATAGCAAAGAGGGGGAGCCACCCATGTCTATCATGTTGGGGGGCAAATGTACACCTGCGGCTATAGATGCCAGCAGAAACTAATGTTCTAAATCTTTAACCTTGGATGAGGGGGGCACACTGTACCTTTAACACAGAACTGGCAGTTTATCTGTATTGTTGGTTAAAGGGGAAGTCTGCTTTCATTTCATTACCATGTGGTTTATGTGATCTTTGATGTTTGAGCAAAATGGTGGCAGTTATAGTTGCACCTTTTCCGTATGATGTGTATCTGGAAATGGGGGGCAAAGAATGTGCTGTAAATCATTATGTTGCTGATTACAGATTTAAAAAAAAGGATTATATTGCTGCGAATGTTCAGTTAAACCGAAGGACAGGGGTTATCCTGCACTAATATGGAAAGGGAGCTGCCATACTGTGTATTCTGCATAATAATATCAATTGCATCACTGAACATGTTGCAGAAGCAGGAAAAAGGGCATGCAAAGTGTTGTTCTATTAATGTCCCTCTAATTCCTCAGGCTTAGATGCCATCAGTGAATGTGTCTACCAAAAACAAAATCAGTATTTTCATGTAAAAATTACAGATTTTTGCCAACGCTGGTGACATTCGGGGCTGCACTGAATACAATGTTCTGTTTTTCCTTCTGCAGCAATGAGGCTTCCCAAGCAGCAGGGCTATTGCCATGCAGTGACCTTTTACCTACTTTCTCTCAGGCAGCTGGTCATGTGATGTAGTAGCAGTTTGGGGGTTGGGAGTGAACTGACGTAGGGCGGGAGAGGGCGGGTTTTTGAACGGGGAAAAGACTTGAGCTGCTCTAGTGCCCTTGGCTGAAAATGCAGTGTGTGATGGCTGTGTGAGGAAGAGGAGGCGGCATTTAATAATAAAGATCAATATCTTTGCTTACATGTATTTTAGCAAACATCCTGCAGGCCTGTCCTCCACGTGGAAGTAATTGTGACATTTTGGAAAAGTAATATCAGGCAAAAAATTAAAAAGCAGTTCTCCATTTGGACATTGTTTATTATTATTATTATTATTATTATTATTAATAATAATAATGTGTATTTTTAGAGCACCAACATCAACCTCAACATTGCGAAATAATTGGGTTTATACAAAGAACAGAGGGAAGAATTACATACACCAGCAGCTGATACGATTACGATAGTTGAAGAGGACCCTGCCTAAGAGAGCTTACAATCTAAAATAGATTTTTCATTTATAGATTCTAATAATGATTAAGAAACCATAATTAGACATGGCCCAGGTATGGGATCTATTACCGAGAATGCTCGGGACCTGGGGTTTTCTGAATAAGGGATCTTTCCATATTTTGGATCTTCATACCTTAAGGGGCATGTTTACGAACATTGGAGATGAATATCTGGAGAAATTTCTGGAGATGTTTCCCATGGCAACCAATCGGCAATTAGGGGCCCGTTTACTAAAGCGCGGTAAAAATATGCACACAAAATATAGGCAAATTTGTCGCCAAAAATGTTTCCGCCAGTTTACTAAATATAAATTTGTGAATTTTCTTGCGCAAAAATATGTTTTCGCCAGATATCGCATTCGCTGAAAATAACGCTACGTACACATTAACGCCTGGTTGACTAAACAGCGAAATGTGCAAAAGACAAAATTTACGCAAGGATATTCGCCAAATTTTACCGCCAACTATGTAGTGGCGTAAAAGTATTTATAAGAGGCGTATTATTGGCAGCGGGCATCACAGGCCAAGGATTCGTCAGCATCTTCGCTTTTTTGGTTTCATTGTGATTGGCTACATTAAACTGTGCATTTCTATGAAGCAAAGAGATTGACTGGTATGATTTCTTGTTCAAATGATTCTATTGGCAGAAGGGTTTATGTGAGGCATAAATGTTTGATTGGTGTTACTCTGGTAATGTTGTTGGATGGTATAATCATCAGTCAATAAAGTTTATGAGTTTTGAAGATGCATTTCTGGCCATAAATGTCCCGTAAAAATTGCCATAATAACCACCATAAAACAGGACTATTTTATAGCATAAATATTCACAAAAACGTAATTTGTCGCCAGAAAATTCGCAATTCGATAAAATTACCGCTAACGTAAGATGCTTCGTTAACGTAGTTGCCGCAAGTGGTCGCAATGACTTCTGAGCGCATCGCTGTTTCGTAAACTTAATCGCTGCGAATATTCTGGCGGAAAAATATTCTCAGCAATATCATCCGGAAATTTAAAGGCCGATTTAACGCACTTTAGTAAACAGACCCCTTAGAATTACAGCCATAGCCAAGTTAGAAAACAAAAGCAAAGATCTGATTGGTTGCTATGGGCAACATCTCCAGAAATCTCTCAAATTCCACTAGCAACCATGCACTGATTTGAATAAGAAATTGAAATATGAATAGGAAAGGGTCTGAATAGAGAGATGAGTAATAGAAATAGTATAAACAATACATTTGTAGCCTTACAGAGCATTGTTTTTTGAGCTGGGGTCAGTGAACCCCATTTGAAAACTGTCAAAAGAAGAAGGCAAATATTTTTAATTAAAATTACAAACTGTATAAAAGAAAAAATGAAGGCCAATTGAAAGTAGCCATTCTATAACACTGTTGAGTGTTGGAATCCCAGTGATTCCTTGAGATATGACCCCGTGTGAGACTCCCATCTGCTGGCCTCATGTAACCTCTCTAGTCATTGTGCTCTAAGAAGATCTCTGTGCTAACAGCTGCAGTGCACAGTAAGCAAAATCTGATGCGTTGTCAAGCAAGCAATGCTTAGTGATCCCCAAAAAGAACCCATGTTCTCAGCTCAGCGTCTGATGTCATCAGGGCACCATGAGAAAAATGCAATAAGCCATAAAAATTATAAATAAATGCTCCTCTGAAACTGAAGTTTTTGCCTCTGTTTTGGCAGTTTTTCTTTCTATTAACATCATTAATTTATAATGTATGTACTGTTAGCATTACTGCAATGGGGTTCAATCCCAGCCAGGCCACTATATACAAGGCGTTTGTATGTTCTTTCTGTGCTTACATGGGTTTCCTCCCGGCCACACTCCAGACCTAGTATGATGGGGTCCTCAGATTGTAAGGCCAGAACACCCATATTCATCTGGGAACATCCCATTGCTTATTAGTCTCAAATGAAAATCTACCAGTGCCTTTATATATCGATCAACTGCTTCCAGACTGAAGAAGAGCTTTCAGGTGATTTTATAGAGGGCAATGGCAGGACAATTCTGGTCATTTAACCCATGTGCTATTTATTGACCTTAGATTGTGTTAAGGATGCAGGCCCAGATTTGGGCTCCCCTAGGCCAGAGGGTTCTGCGACTGCTCCTTGCAACCACCCCCACCCCACAAACACACGTATGTGCTGGTGTTCGCTGGGGTACTTGAGATTAGACATACAGGAGATTAAAAGTGTTGTCAAATCTCATGTACATCCCCAGTGCCTCTGCAAAAATGAGAATGCAGCTGGCTGTAATGCCGCCCCTATAATCTTGCTGTCCTAGGCCCCAGGCCTTTGTGGCCTGCCCACAAATCTGGGCCTGATGAGATGAGCATTATAGAGCAATGAAGTATTATAAATAAACACAAATTTGCAGACTAAAGGTGGCCATACATGGGCTGATCCTGTCGTGGGCCCTAGGGCCCAACGATTGGATCGCCAGCCAGTAATGCAAGGCGGTGGGAGCGAGGACTGTATCAATGAACCAGACATTAGTCATGGAAGCCCATTGGAGGGCTCCATAAACTGGCCAATAAGCTGCCGACTGGCCAATAAGCTACTTTTATCAACCCGTGTTTATTGGCCAATGATAGGATCACCAGCCAGGAATGCAGATGGTGGGAGCGAGGACTGCATTAACGATCCAATGCGGCTCCTCAATCCAAAGGGATTTTCAAAACTGCCCGATTGACATGTGGGCAATTTTTGTCCAGATATCGGTCAGAGAAGCCCATAGGGCCCCATAATAAGCTGCCAACTTTGTCTGCCAGGCAGCTTTTATCGGCCCATGTTTCCCCATCTTAATAAGGCTTCCTCTGCAAAATAACCTCTGCCTGTTTTTTCTACTAATCATGTATAATGAAAGTGAATGTAGGCTTTAATTATAACAGGCTTTCTTTAATTTTGGATTGAAATTTATAAATGTCCTTTGGGATGGAAAAACTAAATGTCCTATAAATTATCTGCACGGATAGTTTTTTCAAGTAGTATCTTTGTTTCAAAATGATTACCCTCAATTATAAAAAACACCCAAAACATTTCTAGGTAAACCCTACATGTTTGTTGGTGGGATTATATCAAAATGATTGATACTTCAGTCTATAGAGACCTTAGGCAAAGAAGAGGCCACAAAATTACCTTGGTGGACTTCATCTAGTCTATGTGATTCCAGTTGGACAACTGTGCTTGCTCTTTATCAGACTATGGGATTAAAGAAGCAATAATATTGTGCTGACGATAACCTGTTCTGTCCTGTGTTTAACTAAGCTGGAATTCTCCACGCATGTTGCTTGTGTCAAGTGACTTGTGCTGTATTGATATTAGTGGGATGGTCACATTTCCACTTTATCAATAGTACTTTTTACAGAAGTACAGTGCAAGGTCAAAATATATCTGCGCAAAGTTTTTCTGGGACTGTTAGACGTATGCATCTGTGTGTGTGCCAGTTCTTTCCAAGATGATTATGCTTGGATGGAATCTTTAGGTAAGCTGTATAAGTTGAAGGCACTGTGACTGGGTTTATACAATAAAAGTTTTTTGGACTGATTGGAATTATGCACTTTTACTGCAGATGGAAGCGAGTTCCTACAATTAACAGACTGTTTAGATATGAGTTAACGCTGCCTTGACATGCTTGAACCTCCTGCTGAAGGCCATGACCAAAACTATTCCCAACAACAGCGGTGTCTCAGTGCTTCAAGACCCCAAAGCACATCCCCAAAATCTATGTCATGCCAACAGGCAAGGCTGTTTGATTACCAGGCCAATGTTTTGGTGAACTGCAACTTTTTGATAACTTTTGATAACTTTCCAAAAATCATATCTTACAGCACAGTCAGTGATACTCCATTCATTAGATTTTGGATGGGATTCATTCAGTTTTGCTTCTCACTACCATCCAACATGAAACTTTCCCAGCAGGTTATACAGTCACCCTTTGGTATTGTCTACCCATGAAACAAACTAGCTTCTTTTAAAGGGAAATCATTTTGGCCAATTATAGACGTTGAAAGTATGCTTCGTATGTCTTCTCCTGGTTGAAGATCAAGAATAAGAAAATTACATATTAGATGAGGTTCAAAAAAAAGCACATCCATTAAGTTCAAACATAATCAGCATGTGAATGTTTCCTAAGACTTTTCATTGTTGTTTTTGTATATACACTCTTTTACTCATAGTAGCGTGCTTGCCAAGCCGTATTATCTGATACAACTCTTCGCTGTGCCAGAGGTCAAGTGGGTAATTACAGTACACACATATGATCAAGATGAAAGTTCTGTAACTTTCCAGGAAATTCATTAATAAATATCCACCTTTGAAGAATAAAGCTTAGTTTTTCTATTTTAGTCAAATTTCTTCTATGTTTTAAGGAATATATAACTATTGGGAATCTCATAGTAATACTATACATTTTATGTTTATTTATAGTTGGAACCAAACATGTGGTAGAGCCATGGACAGAGGGGAGGGCAGGTGAATTTTAGAAAGTAAATAACTTTTTTTTTTGACAGTAGAACTGTTTTTGACAGTAGAACTGTTTGTATTAAATACCTATAACAAATGGAATGTATACATAGAGTAATAGAAACCGCAGATCCTAAGGTTGCTGACTGGTATAGAAGGTGTTGGGTCCTGACTGATGTGCTACTTCATTTGGTACACTCACAGCAGATATGACATATTCTAAGGTGTTGGCCAAGGCCCCAGCAGTCCAAATCTATGGTTCCTAAAATTTGATGCTATAGGGCCCAGTAATGGATGATCATATTTCTTTTGTTCATCTATTCTCTTTGTAACTAGAGGTATTCTGCTTCTGTTTCATTTCAGGGTTAGGGTGTATATCGTGATCAGATTATTTTTTCCCTCTGTGTTTTTTTTCCGTGCTTAAAACGGACCACATTGCTATAAAAGGGAATCACATGAAGCATCTTTCATGCGAACACAGTGACTGGGGTTTTCATATGATTCCACTGACATCAGTAGGGTTGGTCATGGGAAATTGGGTATTTTAGGAGTGGAAAAAACACGGCATAAATTGCCCCAAATCACAATGTGTGCAGTAGGCGTTTTGACCATTTCTGGCCTGCGCCTTATTCTAAGAAGCTGGGGGTTGATCTGCTTCTGTCACGTTCGGCACCCTAAAGCAAAGCAAAGCTAAAGGTTCTGGACGAGCAAAGGGACACGATCATTTCACCAAGGATACTGGATGGAAGACAAAACAGCTTGGAAGACAATATAATGTGGACGGGCAGACCGGGCCAGCAGAAGGAGAGTAGAGAATAGTCAGACAGGCCGGGTCGGTCCAGGCAGAGTTCAAGGAATGGTCAGACAGACTAGGATCAGAATTGGAGAGCATAGAATTGCCAGGCATGCAAGGTTCAGCTTGGAGAGGTCAGAATAATCAGGCAGGCAATGCTTAGATTGGAGAGTTCAGAATAAACAGGCAGGCAAGGGTCAGGATACAGAGTTCAGAATAGTCAGGTAACAGGCAAGGGTCAATAACCAGAAGAACAAGCAGGATTCAATTAGAATAAGCACCTAATAGAACCTAACAGCGGGCAATGTGTTCTATTCAAGAATTCCTTTAAATACTGTTTGAATTTCGCACCAAGCGCGATGACGTCATCACGCCGGCGCATAAACCCGGAAGCTCGCGGCCGCGCGCACCATAGGGGAATTGGTACACAGAGGAATAGGACGCATGTCCCCACCGCCCACAGGGTAAGCCACTAGACCACCAGGGTAACGTATCATTACAGCTTCTTCTGCATGAGCTGAAAAATATCTGCTTGCCATGGTTCTTGGTGACTTATAATATCCCTTTATTTTACAGCAGGAGGTACATTAATCTCTATTCAAACTAGCTCTAAGAAGCGAAAAGAGATGAAGCTCATAGGCGGCTTTGCTCACTGATCTCCCTTAAAATAAATCTGGCCATGGATGCAAAGATCCGATCGCTGGAATCCGAATGTGTCGATCGGACTTCCCCATTTCCTGCCAATAACCTTTCAGATCAAATAAAGTTGAAAAAGAACAGATCGTACGAAAATCGTATGAATCGAGGATTAGTTCGTTCGGATCGTTGTGTCTATGGCCAGCTTAAGTCCTATTTTGTGACCAATTTGGAGCACTGGCCAAAGGCAACAAGAAAATGCTTGGTTGGTTTGTCTCCATGATCCCTATTTACTTCATTTTCTGTGCTATGATCCACACCAAAACCAATCACACCCACAATCTTTGGACTTTGCTGTGGAAGTCTGGGAAATCACTCATATCAAGACACTTCTAAATCAAAATTCCTAGTAAAGGCTTCCGACCTTTATTGCCCCTTAAATGCAGATTAATTTTTGTTCTGCAATTCTGCTGCTTTCTTGCAATTTAGTTAAAGATATAGATTCCTGGTAAAGTGTGTCTACATGTTCATGCAATTAGACCATTCTTTTGGAAGCATATTCCAACGGCCATTGCCCTTAAAGTTCAAAATGTCTGTTTTGTGTTTAGGGTTGTCAACCAGTATTTGACTGCCCTAGCTGGCAAAATACCAGCTAGGACCAGGGACTGTATTAACAATTTACAAGCAGAATACTGGTTTGCAATTAGTGGCATAACTTGATGTTACTGGGCCCCACAGCAAATTAATTTTAAGGCCCCCAACATATCCAGAGGTTATCCTTTTTTACCAATATATGTTTAAATTTCTCATTATTTAGGGCCTCATGGGGCCCCTATACCTCCTGGGCCCCCAGCAGCCTCAGGGTCTGCTTCCTCTGTAGTTACGCCCCTGTTTGCAATACCCTATAAATCCCTCACTTTCCTGACCCTCTCCCCTGTCAATCACCCTTTATAAACAGAGGCCCTGCACTTCCCCTTTCCCATTAATCCATTTCAACATCCCCAAATAATGTTACCCAAAAGGACACTATCAGCCAAAAAAAGTGGAACCCTATTTATGTTCGATTTTCTGTGGTTTCTGTAATGTTGATTTATCAACTATTTTTATTGTCATAGGGACAGAGCTTTGAGGGTAATATAGTAGGCCCTGTATAGATATTTCAAGTTATGCTGACTTATTTTGCTACTTTTGAAAGAGAGATTTCTGGGTAGATTGTCTTGAAGTTTTAGACTGCCTGATAGGGTGGGGTTAGGGAAGGTAGAGGTCAGCAAAACCCTTAAGATTATTTCCATAAAGATACTTTAGTTTGTGGGGAAGTGCAAAGAAAACTGATTGAAATTTCAATAATTTAAAATAATTGTATCTGCCTGTCTGTTCTTGTTATAGACTTCGGTGGTTCTATGTAGATCAGAAGGCACTGCACTCATTACAAACAGTCTACTTTTGTTTCCATTTGCGGTTGTCTCTGTTCCTTTGGTTTTTATCTGAATATTAAAAAAAGTGCATTTCCTCTCAGACGTTGCTGAAATGTAGACAGAGCCACAAGCATCCTCCTTATGACGCTACCTGCAGCAAATGACTTCTCTGTGTTTAGTACAATTATATTCATAAACTACTAACTGCAGGGTATACATTTATAGTAAAACTAAATGGCCTACTGATACACCAGGAGGCCTATTTATCAAAATCGGTAGTTTGAGGTTTTTGAATAATTTTCTCTGAAACCCCAAATATCATGAAAGTTAAAAGATCCAAACAGAAAATGCACGAATGAAAATTAGTAGCAAATTACTGGCAATTACTAGCAACCCCCCAACACACACACATAAACTTCTAAAATTCTGAATGGATTAAAAATGGCTAAAATTTTATATTTGAATTTTTCATGTTTTTCATGCTTTGTACTAGGGTTGTCACCTGTTCAGTTTTTCTTAGAGTTGTTCGGTTCACAACTGCGTGTTTTGGTTATAACCCCTCCCCATATGCAGAGGCGAGTTGAGGCTGTCGCCTCAGGCGGCAGCGCCCCACTAGGTACCAGGGGCAGCAAAAATGCCGCTCCTGGTACTTTAAAAGCAGAATTTCCAGTTCTCAAACCGGAAATTCAGCTCTTCTAGCACATAGAGCACAGTTAGGCTCTCTGCGCTACAATACTGGCCCTCTCTGACGCCCTCCTGGACCCCCTCAGGTGCAAAAAGGTAAGCGCACGAGGGGCCAAGATCGCCCCTGCCCATATATTACTGCTCCACCCCTAATGACATCATCCCGCCCCCTTGGTTGATTTTTGCGGATGGCAAAGGCGGCAACCCTAGTTTGTAAACTTTGTAAATATAACATTTTTAGAGTTTTACAGAAATAAACCACACATTTTAAAAAAAATAAAATGTGTAAAAATAGAAATTTGACTGTTAGTAACTAAGACCCCAAGTGTAGTTCCATATCACCCTATGTGCCATTAACCTGGACTAGTTCCAAACTTTGGGGCTGCCCTTATAGGGAAGCCCTATTATCCCTTGTACCCCAGTTTTATGCCAACACTTGGGGGCACATTTACTATTGGTCGAATATCGAGGGTTAATTAACTCTCGATATTCGACTATCGAAGTTAAATCCTTCGACTTCGAATATCGAAGTCGAAGGATTTAGCACTATTTGTTCGATCCATCGATCGAACGATTTTCCTTCAATGCGAAATTGGCTAGAAAGCCTATGGGGACCTTCCCCATAGGCTAACATTGATGCTCGGTAGGTTTTAGGTGGCAAAGTAGGAGCTCAAAGTTTTTTTTAAAGAGACAGTACTTCGACTATCGAATGGTCGAATAGTCGAACGATTTTTAGTTTGAATCGTTCGATTTGAAGTCGTAGTCAAAGTAGCCAATTCGATGGTCGAAGTAGCCAAAAAAATACTTAGAAATTCTAAGTATTTTTTATTCTATTCCTTCACTCAAGCTAAGTAAATGTGCCCCTTGGGGAGCATGTTTATAAAACTGTGTACAGGATGTTGGGCTGTGTTAAATTCATTGCAGAAAAGTGCATTTTTGCACCTCACAATGCTCTGTAAAAAACATCATATTTTAATATCAAAGAAGTGACATGTAAAAAATAAGCACTGCGTGTCTATTAAACTTGCATAGAAACCGGCATAGCTGGTAAAATTGCATAACATGCATAGGGAAATATGTCATAAAAATTGTAAATGGAAAAAATATAATTTGCATAAAGAAGAACAAAGCTCTCATTTTACAATTCACTAGGAAGTTATTACATTGTGAATTTTTGAGTAAGAAGTTTTCATACAGAGGTGTAATCTATAAAAAGTCGATAAACATTTTCCAAGCTCGCAAAAGCTGACAAATATTGTGAATTAGCAATTTTATTACATTCTCCCAATAAGCCGTTAAGCAGTTTTACAAACTGTGAAAGTTTTAATGCAATTTTAAGAGGTTTAAATCGAAATACCTATATATTATTTTATTAATTGATTTATTTTTTTCACTTTCTAATTACATTTTTGATTATATCCCATTGCAGTGACCCTATCTCTTGACTGTTACAGACTTGATCATTAGCACCTACTTTTGCTTGGACTGGGATCCCGTACACTGTATGAAAATAATGCTATGAAATGTCTGTGGGTGTTTTTCAGTAGCTTGCCAACAAACTCATGAGATTAGCCCCAGGGAAGTTAACACACTTAACTCATGTTTGTGAAATGTTTCAAATCCCAAAACCACAGCACAAGAGAGAAACAGATTTAACCCTTCTCCCTGATCACTCTGCTAGCATTCTAATAATGGTATCTGGCATTGTCCCAAGTTTAGGTACACAATAAGGGGACTATTTACTAACATTCGGATTTCCTTTTTTTTCCACGAATTGTATGTTTCTCTAAAAATTTGTGTTTTTTAAAATGTCTCTAAAACTTGAGATTTATTAAAGTGTAAAAACCATGAAAAACTCCAATACAAAGCTTCTCCAAGTAAAAGCAGTCAAGGTCCCATAGAGGTCAATGGGAGCTGCGCTTATCCTATATGACATTTTTTTACCCATTCAGACTTTTAGAGGTGTTTGGATTTTTTTTTCGCTGATAATTGTCAAAATTTTTTAGACGTTTTAGATATTCGTATTTTTTTCAGATCGTTTAGTGTTTTTTTCTGTTCGTAATTATTATATTCAAATCTTTCAATAGCATTCATGGCATTTGTGGTTTTAGAGATATAAGAGTTTAATCGTGGTTTCAAAAAGGTCTTATACCACTAAAATTGGACCTTTAATAAATGGGCCTCTAAGTCTAGAATGTCTTTGTTCACACTCTGAGCCCACTTAGAATAATATTCTTTAGTAGATTTGCTACATAGTTCAAGGCACGCTACTTTAAATCCGCACAGGAATCCATCTAAAGCAGTGGAGATTTCTCCTCACAGTGTTGGAATGTATTTAGAGTCTCAGTTGCCGGCCAAAGCGTTTATTTAAGCGCAAAGCCTCTGTACCAGTGTTTTACACCTGCCTCTCCTGTTGCATAAAAAGTTGAGAAATGCTAAATGTAATAATTTATTAGAAGATTATACATGCATGAGCAAAGCCTCCTGCGCAGTTATGTTTTATATGCAATTACAATGAATCCATCTGATTTTACATTAACTCACTGAGGAGCAGCGAGCTTGCATCCTTAGCCTTGCTGAGTATTTATATTCTTGGACCGGTTATGGGTCATAACACACCCACTCTCAGAGTTTTAATACTAGAGTAAAATTTTAAGGCGAGTCAATATATGCAAGTGCTATGTGATTTTTCTGTGCAAGCAGCTGGTGTAACTGCTATCACTAAAAAATGCGGATGTATAAAAGGCCTAAAGGTGGCAATATACATGGTGGCTGGGTCCCCTCTCTATCCAATTGAGCTGTGGTCAAGCCATGTAAAGAACTTGTGGCCACACATGATATTCTTATTATGAGGAAAGTGAGAAAAAGCTGTGGTTCCTCTTGTAGGGTTACCACAAGGGATGTGCGTGCCCGTGGGTTGTCCCGACTTCCGCACCCAGTTTGCTGTGCTGGTATCTTCTTCTGACAGCGTATATATTTCTAGGCGTGCACCTGCCGTGCCCCCCCCCCGTGATGTCAGATGGGCAGGTGGGCCTATAACTAGAAAAGCAGGGTGGGTTTAACTTAAATGGGGATTGGAAGCAGGTGGGTTAAGGTCGGGTGCTGGTTGAATTTTGATCGACCCACATATCACCCGTTACCACCTGTCCAGTTTTCACAGCTGTTTTTCAAATTACGAAATCAAGACAGCACAAGAAAGATCATCGATCACCATATTATAGTCCTGCACCCTTTATGTTACCGTCGAGCCAAATAAATGTCATCACCCCCGCCCCTGATGTCACGGACAAGCCAAACAAATGTCATCACCCGACCCCTGATGTCACAGGCGAGCCAACTAAATGTCATCACCTGACCCCTGATGTCACAGACGAGCCAATTAAATGGCATCACCCTGCCCTTGCCCAGATTTCAGCATCACAAAAGGTGGCTTATCCTTTTCTATTCCCTATGTGCTGGTGCATCATGCACTGGCCAGCATGGTGCATTGGCAGATACATTTTCAAACTTGCCTGTTTCCCGAACCAACGGTTGTCCATAATATTACAGAGAAATATTATTTAGTGGTAATTGGAAAATTGCTTAGAACTCAATTACAATGTTTTCCTTGTGCACAACTGTTACCAAATAATCTGCATACCTTGGTAACCTATTGACGTAAACAATACTGAAGTTTTGGCTTGGCCTTTTGATAATTTAAATAAAATTTTCATAATGTAGAAATGATGGAAATGTTGCCTCAGGGAATGGAAGATACTTTTTCTATCTACAGAAGTTCTATAGCATTTCTTCTTGTACCAGTTGGTCGGCAAAATTGCTTGTGACTCATATCTATACAGTTTAGCATTGTTTATGCTGAATCACTGACTGATAGCTCATTAGTTAATTATACAGTTATTTATCTTGGATATCTTAGTCTCCCTTTGTGAGTGTATCAATTGTTTCCTTGTATTTGATTGTGCCAGGTACAGGAGTAAATTTTCATTGGGAGAAGCAGGTGCACTTTTTGAATATGCATCTACTGAAAGGTGAATGTATTGCATTTAGATGCATTTTAATCAGTGCGTTTTTGTCATCACACATGCCTATATTTTAATGCAAGCATAAATACGCATAATGGAATATCACAGTGATAAAACACAGGGTAAATGCAACCAGATTAAATGAATGTCCATTCCATTCACGTCCATTGAGTTTCATGTTGCAATGTGTAAATCATTTTTGTTTTTTCTTTTGGTTCTTAGGTGTGGTAAGTAAAGATGGCAGAAGCTCACCAGGCCGTAGCGTTCCAGTTTACAGTAACTCCTGATGGAATCGATTTGAGGTTAAGCCATGAAGCTCTAAGACAGATCTATCTCTCCGGCCTCCACTCCTGGAAGAAGAAGTTCATTAGGTTCAAGGTAATGATAACATTGACTGAATCTGATTTTGAGTTTATTAATCTAAACTAGACTAAGTTTCAGGAATCAAAAAGCAATAGTATCTAAAAGTACCTTGAGCGTCCCCTGCATGCTAATGCTTTCTTAAGTCACTAATGGGCCATGCAAGTATATGGTTGAGAGAAGAACAAACCCAAAGTAAAAGGACGGTATACACCATTTTTCAACATGAGCTAAATGAATAGGGTGTGTGCTGAACTTACTTTTGCCTATTGTTAATTAAGAAATATCTATGGGATTTGTTATTTCTGGTAGTAAACAAGAAAATGAAACCAGTTTCACAATAGCACTTCCTGTTCCTGGGCTCTGTAGAGCACAGGAAGAGCTGGTAAAACTAATTGCCTGAACACTGAGAAGCCCTGAGAGGATATAAAATAACAAAAAAAATCTAATTAGTGTGATAGATAATTATGAAAAGAAGGACTGTATTAAAGAGATCAATGTGTTTTAACGGCTTAAAACCATCAAACGCATTCAGACAAATTGGCATTTTATCAGCTTTTATAATTTACAGAGAGTTTCCTGACAGTCAGGAAAAAAAATTGATTGAGCTGCTGGGAATCTTTCTGGTTTTCGCAATTGGATCTGTAAGAACTCAGCCCCTTAGTCTGACTGGCTGCTGTTTTACTGTGTATTATAAAAATCAATGTAAAAAAAGTATAGGTTTAATCTAAATACCCATAAAAAGTGGCAAGCTGAGCAGTTTCCAGGCTTTTTTGACTCCAAGTTTTCAGGTGAACAGTTAAAGGGGTGGTTTCTCTTTAAGTTAACTTTTAATATGTTGTGGAATGGTTAATTCTAAGCAAATTTTCAATTATTAGTCTTCTTTTGACCCTTTCCATCTTTCAAAAGGGGGTCACTGACCCCATATAAAAAAAAACAAATGCTCTGTAAGACTACAGATGTATTGTTATTACTACATTTTATTACTCGTCTTTTTGTCAGGCCCTCTCCTATTCATATTGAAATCTCTTATTCAAGTCAGTGCATGGTTGCTAGGGTAACTTGAACCCTCGCAACCAGATTGCTGGGCTTGCAAACAGAAGAGCTACTGAATAAAAAGCTAAATGTCAAGAACCACAAATAGTTTAACATGAAAACCAATCTAAGGCAGCTGGCAGTTCCACACTGTGTTATTGGCACAAAGGAATGCAGTAGGTAAAATGCCTAAATCTGCTTCATGTGTCCTTTAAGAACTTAAAATATAATATCTGGTTTAACTTTTGATTACCCTTACATCTGTTTTATACTCCATATATTGATGTCAAGGAAATGCAATGCAATAAAAATGTATTTGTTTTTTTCTGACCAACAGAATGGAATCCTTACAGGTGTCTTCCCATCAAGCCCCTCCAGTTGGCTAATTGTAGTCGTCGGTGTAACTTCAGCATCCATGTATACCAAAGTGGATCCGTCATTTGGAGTAATTGACAAAATTAACAATGCGCTCAGTGCCACGTAAGTATTGTATTGTTAATGCTTGGTAATTTAAGTAGGGATGCACCGAATCCACTATTATGGATTCGGCCGAACCCCCGAATCCATCATGAAAGATTCGGCCGAATACCGAGCCGAATCAGAATCCTAATTTGCATATGCAAATTAGTGTTTGGAACGGGAAAACATTTACTTCCTTGTTTTGCGACAAAAAGTCATGTGATTTCCCTCCCCGTCCCTAAATTGCATATGTAGATTCGGATTCGGTTCGGCCGAATCCTGCTGAAAAAGGTTGAATCCTAGATTCGGTGCATCCCTAAATTTAAGGTGGCCATAGACGCACAGATAACATCGTACAAAACTTTTTTTGTACCATATTAGGTGCGTGTATGGTTGGAAAAGACCCGATATTGGTCGGCTTGTTGATCGGGCTGGACGGAAAATTTTTATCGGATGCCCAAAGGCATCCAAACATCGGCCACTGTTAGTGCTGAATTGTCAGATACAGGTAGAATTCTATTGTTTTTACCTGTATATCTGATGATTCAGCTCTACACTCGTTTATTGAAACGAACAATCTTTCTTGGAAAGATCTTTTCCAAGATAGATCGTAATAGTTACGTCTATGGCCACATTATGGCCATATACATCAATACCGTACATTGGCCATACATCTGGTATCTCACAATCAGCCTGTGGGCTAAATGGACAGATGCATACGTGTATGGCCACTAACGTATTGTTCGGTCGACAGCCCAAACAATCGGGACAACAATTCCTTTTCACTTCCACATTAGCAGATTAACCAATGGTGCATGACATTCTCAAACACAGCCAATCATCAAGCAAAACTGTTACCCAACCTGACATAAATGTTGAATTCTGTGAAATATTTGGATTACATTATTCACTTACAGATGATATTTCCCCTTCTGCCAATTGTTTGTTGGCAAGTCACTTAGATAAACTACACTTGGCTAAAAGAGGCCTGTAGGACTTCTAAGAAAGTGCAGAACACTAACTATCTACTCCTTAATTGCATGCTATAGCCATGATTTGCACATTAAAATAGTGATTCAGTTGACATTTATGCAAATGCAGATTAATTGGTGACCTAATTTCTTTCATAAGAAAGATAAACTATTCTGACTAGCCTTCTATAGTAACCGAATCAAGTTGGGTGTAGCAACTGAATTTTAATACAGCCATGCTTCACTCAAAGATTTTAATATTTTTCGAGTTAAGTTGGTTGATCAATAGGCACTCTGGATACTCAGGAATATTAGGGTCAAAGTTATGCTTTCCCCCTTTCATTGAGGCATGGGGTACAGAAATAGTCATCTCATCAGTAGGAATATTGACGGCTTTTAAAAAGAGGCAACACAATCTGCCCTATGAGCCTAGGCAAATGGATAAATTCAGCATACTTTACCATATGCCCGATCTACCCAAAACCACATCCATTTTCCTATAAGGTCCACAATTCAAGAAACTTGGAGATTTGCCTTGTCTGTTTGAGCTTCATCAGTCTCACAGTCCAACACTTGAGAGGTTTCCCTTGTCTGTTTGAGCTTCATCCGTCTCACAGTCCAACACTTGGGAGCTTTCCCTTGTTTGTTTGAGCTTCATCCGTCTCATAGTCCAAATACATAACAGCAGATTAATTGGCTTCTAATGAACTTGACCCTAACAGGTGTGTGTGTGTTTTCATGCATGCTTGTGTGTATTTGATAAGGACATTATCTTGCATTCTTCACTGGGGCAGGGACTGATGCGAATGGCTGAACATTCTCTGGCCATGTAAGATGATAATGTCCAATATACATAGGTCAGTAACCTGAGCTTGACGGCTGAGGATGCTGTTTAATCTCACTGCATGGATATTTCTGCAACAAAGATACCTTTGTATATGCTGGTGAAGTCTGAATCTGCAGATGCTGCCCATTTCTGGTGTGTGATATTCGCAGAGCTAATTTAGCATGTTTTTCTTTTAAACAGAGGATATATGACAAGCCAGACACAGAACATTGTAAGTGGAGTGCTTTTTGGTACGGGCCTGTGGGTGACACTCATTGCAACCATGCGCTGCTCTCTGAAGAAGCTTCTGTCTTACCATGGATGGATGTTTGAAGAACATGGCAAACTCTCTGCTTCTACTAAGCTTTGGATGGTTAGTAGATCTTCAGTGATGTGCAGGTTATAAAAACTATGACCCACACTCTAACCTACCCCTAAGACACACACATTCACCCACCACAGCATGTAGACTCTTACTTTTATCTCAACCTGAACATGCCAGTGACATCACCAAAAGGAAAGGCTTGCAAGAGTAAAAGCTCTTGGGGCTCAAGGTGGCAGGTCTGAGAATACCAAAAAGCTGCAACCACCCAAACCTGAACCAGCAACCCCACTTTGTAACCTGGACACAGGTTCTAGTGGGTTTGCAATAAGTCTTGTAACCCATAGCAACCACTTCACAAGGGGGTTTCCATGGGTTACAAATGCACTTGGGTAATTGGTTTTCATAGTGCATGCTACTGTGCTATCCAGTTCTGCTAGTACGTGTTGATAGCAATATAATAGTCCAGTAAAGCAGTTTTAATACAAGGAAATCAAAAATGGGTAATTAATTCTATTTTATTTAGGTCATGCTCTAAATTGCTCATAGCACAGTAGGAGAATTAAATTGAACCAACCATTATAGGTTAATTGATAGTCGCCAAGCACACCGAAGAAATAAACTTAAACTATCCTTATTGAAACACATTTAAATAGTTCTTTCCTTTTTGTTGCCTTAGGGAATGGTAAAGCTTCTCTCTGGACGGAAGCCAATGCTATACAGTTTTCAGACAAGTCTTCCTCACCTCCCAGTGCCACCTGTTAAGGATACAGTTAAAAGGGTGAGTTTTCTAGTCTGCATGGGATGTGAAACATGATCTCCATGTGTTACTGAACATCTCTGAACAAAGGGTCTGAGTTGGGTTTTAATTACTGTTTTGTGAAAGTCTTGCTACAGTGAGGTTTTGTTCTGCATTTTCTATATATGATCACTCTACTATAGTGGGGATACCCTAGACTAGTGATGGCTAACCATATTGGCTCAAAGTCGGTCATACACCACAAGATGACAGATTTTGTTGTTCGGCCATCAGTAATTGATTGGATCAATGGAGGGAAGAGGCACCACTTCCTTGACTAGCTGTAGTTCACAGACAACAGGATTTCCCACCCACATTATTTAGTACCTTAAAGAGAGCCCCAATTTAGCAATGACCAGGGTAGGGTATGGTTTTGGGTCCATTAGAAATTTTCAGTGGTTCTAAAATTATTTTTATGTCATTGCAATCGTAGTAGCATTTTGTTTATACGTTTCAGATTTCTGCTACGTTTTAGTTGTGAGAACCAGGAGTGCAGGGAATAGAAAAGGCAGATATTACTTTTAGCAGTAATTACATTTGCACATAATAATAATACCATCTCCGGAGAGTTTAAGTTTTAACACCTTTCTGGAAAGTTAAACCCTTTTTTATATGGGAAATATTGACTTTCAAAAGGAAATTAAAAGAGTGGTGTGTGATCATTTTTACTCAATGGATGGGTACCACCCAGCTCAGGTGCACCAAACTTCTTAATACCTTTGGAGGGGACCCTATTAATAAAATTGTTTGGTCCCAAGGAACAGCTTCCCTCTTTTTATTAAAACACTTCAAACTGTTGCGTGCACTTCCACGAACCAGAGGCCAGCGGTGAATTAAAAAGTGACTTTATTTCCCCAACACATGAAATGCGTTAGGAGGAGAAATGTTGGGGAAATAAAATCACTTTTTAATTCACCGCTGGCCTCTGGTTTGTGGAAGTGCATGCAACAGTTTGAAGTGTTTTGACGGCCAGGCCTCCCTAAGCTATGGGTTCGGGTCGTCGCACCCGAGCCAGAGTAATTGAACGGTGAGTAACCTGACTTGAATGCCTATGAGAGTATCAACTTAAGCGACCGGTCCGGGGCACTTGCACCTGGACCCACCGAGTTATAGGGTGAGCGATCGTAAGAAGAATTTCTGTATGTTACTTCATTTTGTTAAAAATATTGGCTGAGGGGTTAGAAGTCTGTTCTCTTTTTTTTATTAGCCATAGATATGGTTATATGCTGTCATTTTAAGACTCCATGGGGGGCAATGTAATTAAAGTAGCAAAGAGCAAAACAATTCGCACCAATAAGAATAAAAATCCAATCGCGCAATGTAATATTGTTCCTTAAACTGTTATTGCATTGCAAATTTTAATTGCATACTCTTAAGAAGTGCATGAAGGTGCCATAATCTTTTGGAGCAAACATTAAGAAGTTTAATTACATTTACTGCGTTTTGGTGCAAACTATAAAATTCGCAAACAGTCTTCCACTGTCGGAAATGGTCTCTTAACAGTTTCCGGGTTCGCAAAAGCTATATTAAATTTGTTCATGCAAAGGCATAACTTTTCGTATTGAGAAAAGTTTTTCCGTTACTGACTTTTATTACATCCCCCCGCATGAGTGAAATTATTTAACAGTCATAATAAGAAACATTTATGTATGCTGGAAGGATTATACATGTGTATTCTATGTGATTTTTAGGAAAAAGCAAAAGCATGGTAAGTTTTTGAAGACCTTTTATGATTTTAAAATGCATCTAACATGCTATGTGCTTCAGCTATGCCTGTCTGCACTATATATATATATGAATTGGTAGTGAGACGCAACTTGGCCATGATCTGTGTTTCAGTTGCCACTAAACCTGCCAATATATGTTCACTGATCTATTTATAACTTAATGGAATTTGCTTATACACAGATCTGGACTGAGCTATTGGAATCTGATAGCTTGAAGCCCCTTGGCCTGTCTGGTCTTTCCATTAACCTACAGTTACTGTTGAAATGGCTACAGCCGCTACACCATCAATATGTCCCTCTGTCTCTTTACTGTACAGTACTAGCCTGTATTATTTCTCCTTAGGGGTCAATTTATCAACAGTCACAACAAACAATGCCGTTTAAAAAATGTTTCTCTTGCCTTCTCCCTAGCAATTGTTTTCTGAACAAATTTGGGGGCTCATCGCTGGCCAGATCCATACAAACCAGTGGACACTTGTTAGAATGGAAACTTTTCTCTCATTTCACTTAATCACAAATGCTCCATGAGAGCCATGAGCAATGCAAGAAATATTGGGCATTTTCATGCTCAGGAAAATCCAAATGATAAAAAGGCCAAGAACAAAAGAATGAGCCTTTTAAATTGACCTAGGACAGTCGAGCTTTATTTTTCACTTTAAAGTTGCATAGAATTATCCATTCTATAACATACCGAAAGTTAACTTAAAGGGGTTGTTCACCTTCAAATATCTCGTTGTTTTCCGATAGATGACCAGAAATAACGACTTTTTCCAATTACTTTATATTTTCTATGTGTCACCGTTTTTCTAATATTGAAGTGTAAAGTGTCTTTATTCCCCTTCTAAAGCAGCTCAGGGAGGGGGGGGTCGCCGACCCTGTAAACTTTTTTAAATTGATACATTTAGTTGATACATTTCTTATCAGAGCAGAATCTCTGAGTTTCATTAAAGGCAGCTGTTAGAATTGATACAATAGTTGCTAATACTCCAGAGATGCTGGTGAGAAATGTATCAACTAAATGTTGCAAAATTGTAACAATTTAGAGTCTGCATCAGAATTACTGAGCTGCCAGACAAACACCAGAGACAGGAATATTCAACTTTAAAATTTCAATTTTGGAAAGACAGTAAAGAATAAATAATGGAAAGTAATTGAAAAAAATCTGGAAACAATTTGAAAACAACTGAACGGAAAAAAGTGTTTGGAAGGTGAACAAATCCACCCCTGTATCCTTCAATATTGTAGTTTAATGATTAAAGTCATCTGCATGATCATGTCTAAAAATGACAAAGCCTTGATAGTTTAGTTTTCTAAATGCTACAAATATCTGATTAAATGTGTGGCTAACTATGCCTGAGTTCACAGTTTTGTTTATCTTTGTCCTTCTTTAGCCCCTTTAAAGCTGAGTGCACTCACTGTATGTGTTGTAAATGTTAGTATAACTGTTTATATTATAGTTATACTAACATATTACTTAAGCACATATTACTTATGCACTGCTGAATAAACTCGATCTTGAATGTATTGTACACTATCATAAAGCATTTCCAGAAGTTGTTTATGAAATGCTGATAGTCTGAATTATTCATGCCTTCGATTTCTGTAAAGACACGTTAAATAAGGATGACTCTGCATTAATATTCAAGCATTTAGAATTACCGTCGGCTCTAGAAGAATCATCTCCCTGCTTGGCCTGACAATGTTCTCTTTTGTTTTTCTGTTATTCTAGTTTCTGGAGTCTGCTAAGCCATTCATGGACAAGGAACAGTTTGAGCGAATGGAGGGTCTGGCCAAAGATTTTGCCAACAACCTGGGACCAAGGCTCCAGTGGTACTTGAAGCTGAAATCTTGGTGGGCTACCAATTATGTAAGTGACAAGTGACCGAGTTGCAGAATATATGATTTTCTTTCTGATTTATTGGATGAGATCAGCATGTTGTACGCATGATAATTTAAAGGGGGTTGTTCACCTTCAAATTAACTTTTAGTATGCTGTATAGTAGGGGTCCCCAACCTTTTTCACCTGTGAGCAACATTTAGATATAAAATGAGTTTGGGTGCAACACAAATATGAAAAATGTTCCTTGGTGTGCCAAATAAGGTCTGTGATTGGCTATTGGTAGGTCGTATGAGGACTGGCAGCCTACAGGAGGCTCTGGTTGGCAGTAAATCTGGTTTTTATGCAACCAAAACTTGCATGCAAGCCAGAAACTCAAAAATAAGCACCTGCTTTGAGGCCAATGAGAGCAACATCCAAGGGGTTGGAGAGCAACATGTTGCTCACAAGCTACTGGTTGGGGATCACTGTAGAGAGTGGTGTTCTGAGACAATTTGCAATTGGTTTTCATTTTTTAGTATTTGTGGTTTTTGAGTTATTTAGCTTTTTATTCAGCAGCTCTCCAGTTTGCAATTTCAGCAATCTGGTTTCTAGGGTCCAAATTGCCTTAGCAACCATGCATAGATATGAACATGAGACTGGAATATGAAAAGGAGAGGGACGGAATTGAAAGATGATTAATAAAACCTAACACCAATAATAATAAATGTGTAGCCTTACAGAGCATTTGTTTTGTAAAGCTGGCCATACACAGGCCGATAAAAGCTGTCGACCGATTCAGCAGTTTATTGGCCCGTGTGGGGCCCTCAGATGGGCTTCTCCAATCGATATCTGGCTCAATTGAGCAGGGCTAAAAATCCCATTGGATCGCAGCCGCATGGGCCGCCCATATTTACTGCATTATGATCCGATCGTTGGGCCCTAGGGCCCACAATCAGATCAGCCCGATATTGCCCAAACGATGGCCAAAACGAAGCGAAATGGCCAAACAAGCAGATCTCTACGTGTATGGCCACCTTCAGATGGAGTCAGTGACCCCAATTTGAATGCTGTAAAGAGTCAGAAGAAAAAAGCAAATAATTTAAAAACTATAAAAAGATAAATAATGAAGACCAATTGAAAAGTTGCTTAGAAATAGCCATTCTATAACATATTATTGTTAACTTAAAGGCCAGTACTGGTCATGTCTTTTTCTTCACAGATATGTGTTTAAAAATGAAACAATATACATTTTTATATGATAGATGATATCTGTTTTTAATATACATAATTTTAATATGCGAATTGCAATGTTTTTGAATGTTACTGATTCCCATCTCCTTTTATTCCAGGTTAGTGATTGGTGGGAAGAATATATCTACCTCAGGGGTCGTGGGCCAATTATGGTAAACAGTAACTATTTTGCAATGGTAAGTTTAAAAACATCCAATTCACTTTTGCGTTGATCTTTCATATCATGGAGAAAGTGGAATCCTTGACTACAAATGACTTTGTCAGGCATCTTAAAAGCATGTATTATCAGATTTGCAATTGCATACAACTACAATGATGATAAAATGACTCTGGATCCTAGCAGCCAGGGAAATAATATAATAATCTAATCACGTCTCTGTGTTTCATGTCACTAAGTCCTTATTTCAATGGGGCTGTATCTTGGTTTCTAGGCTGAAACCAAGAAACAATACCCTTAGGCATTTGCCCGTACTAATTATATCATTAAAAAAAATGTTGAGGTTAGTGGAAGGAGAACATGTTGTAGTTCAGTAGTTCTATATGCCCTAGGCTTAGGCTATGCCTGTAGCCTTAATACTTAAAAAAGCATTTTTGAGCATACTATGGGGAATAGCTGCACTAGACATAAAGTTTCATTAACGGACATTAATAAATTTACTACATCGTTCTTTGTTGCTGTATTGATCTTTGCCATGAATTTGTTACAAATATCCCCACTGATTAGTGATGTGCTGGCTAGCCCGAAACTTGGGTGGGTTTGGGCCAGCTCCTGCACAAAATCTTTGGGTCGCAGGTGGGTCCAGGTTGAGCTCTTCTCCTACTCTCCCCTCCCGCGACCTAGCACTGCCGGCTTCTGGCCCATAAATTCATAGACTCTCCCCCGCCCCTTTTGTGACATCATTGCGCGGCGGGTCTATAAACAGAGAGGGAGGGGTCGGGTGCAGATTGAGAATTTCTCGACCTGCACACCATTACTGACAATATAACCTTTGCATTCTTTTAAGATTATCAGAACCTTTAAGTGAAGATAAAGATAATGAGGAGGACAGAAAGATTAGGCAATGAAATATCTGCTAAGAATTGGTCACTGTATAATATACTAAAAGTAAACCCTTTTAACTGAAAAAATTCTCTCTGTCATAATGTTTTTCCATTTGCCAGATGGTTTTTCATCATTTCAGTCTAATTTGGCAGCTTGTATTGTTAATTCTTAAACACTGTGTATTTGTTTTGCCAGGATTTCCTATATGTGCTGCCAACTCATATACAAGCAGCCAGAGCTGGCAACGCCATTCATGCCATCCTACTCTACCGGAGAAAACTGGACAGGGAGGAGATCAAACCGGTATGTTTTATAAATGAAAAAAGTAATCGGTTGGGTGTAGGAGCTGCATCTCATATGGAATCGGTTGAAATGATTTCTGTAACTGGTAGGGGAGCTAATCATTATTATTATGAGGGTATGTCTGTGCCTGGGGGATTGCCAGTCCTTTCATGAGTATTGTAGCCATACCTTTACTGCAGGATCCCAATAAAACAATGCATTTATGTAGACTACCATTGGATCCAATGTTTCCATGTGACACATTTTATTGGTATCTGCAGCACAGATTATGAAAGACCACAGATATACCATGTTTATTTGTAAGTGTTAAAGGTTAAGTAAACCTTTAAAATAAGTAAATGTAAAATTGACGAGGGTGCTATTCTAAGAACTTTTGCAATGTGCATTCATTATTTATTTTGTTTTTAATCTAAAATATTAAAGGATATATGTACTCTTAATATGAATATATTTTTTTCCAACCAGTCTGACCACCAAGTAGTCAAGGAAGTTGTCAGGAGAAAGAAAGAGGCTGCTCTGATGTTCTTCTGCTTAGAAAAAAAATTAGAAACCTTTCTCAAATCTTTTCGAAGCAGAAGAACATCAGAGCAGCTTCTTTCTTTCTTTCTCCTGACATTTTCCTTGACTACTTGGTGGTCAAACTGGTTGGAAACTGACCAGCGGGTGGCACTGTTGTAACACAATTCATTCATATTAACAGTACATATCCCTTAATATCTTAGAATACAAAAAAAATAAATAATGAATGTACATTGCAAAAGGTCTAAGAATAGCACCCTCGTCAATTTTACATTTACTCATTTTAAAGGTTTACCTATCCTTTAAAGGGATAAGTTGAAGCTGAGTTTTATAAATAGAACTGAACATATTTTTTTTCCCTGTTTATTTAACCGTGACAAATTTATTATTGTTATTTCTTGAGTCAAACAGGACAGACTGAAGCTACTCCATGTTTTTTTTTTTTTTTTTAAATTTAGGTAGTTTATTAAAAAATAACATACAAAACATATTACTGTTAAACATGTCATTAACAATAGAGAATACGTTTGGTATTACATTAGCGATGATCATAGTGAAGCTACTCCATGTTTGGCGCTTGATTGTTATTAAAGCAGTAGGCAAAATGAGTGGGTTCAGCTCAAGCCCCTACTCTTTGAAATAATGTTAATAAGGTGATATACTGCCCCTTAAAATTGTTCCTGAATTTTGCAGTGATTATTGACTTAAACCATGAAACTGCTTCATATGAGATTGATATGTTTACTACTGTAGCTCTTGCATACGTTCCATCACAAGGGAATGTAGGAAGAAACTCAGTCCTGTATTTCCTAACTGATTGTTCTCTCCGTGCCCCATGGAAGTGCCGACAGCAACATTTGCGGCTTCCCTGTGACGCTGTGAGTACACAGTGATTGAAAAGAAGGGGCTATGTTTACTCCAACAGTCCCTTCCCATAAAAAGCACATTAAAGTTCCACTGCAAGGGAAAGCAGGACTGAACATCTGATTAAATAGAGCCCTTTGGCAGATTTTTTAATTTAAAAAAATCTAAAATATTTACATTATAACCAGTGGCGTAACTAGATGTTACTGGACCCCACAGCAAATTAATTTTAGGGCCCCCAACATATCCAGAGATTGTCTTGTTTTACCAATATATTCTGAAATTGCTCATTAATTAGGGCATCATGAGGCCAATATACCGCCTGCCCCCCCCTGCAGCTGCAGGGTCTGCTTCCTCTCTAGTTCTGCCCCTGATTATAAAGTACCAAAGAAATATAGAATATTGCCATTTTCAATTTACATTTGGTCTTGCCTCTTTGATTCTATAGAGAAGTTGAGGGAGAAAGTAGCGATAAGTCAATGCTTCCTTCCGTAAACCTGAGACACCGACACCAATTAGAGAAAGGGAGCTATTATGCATAATTTTATTCTGTATAATATTTATTTAGCCTGTTCGCCTTGCAGATCACTTTACTCACAGTCACTGCACACATGGAGTTTATTTTGGCCTAGTGCAATTTTGGGTCAAAATCCTTCAAGTATGTGTGTATACATCAATGGCCAGTAAAATAAAATAAACAAAAGCTAAATTGAGAGGGCAGTGGTGATTCTCTACTGGTGGAAACACATTGGCAGAGGATCCATCACATGTGCCCTTAGCCATTAAACAAATTAAAAATGAAATATTTTCAATAATATTTGGGGGGTTATTTATCAAAAGTCGAGTTTTAGAGCTTTGTGAGGTCTTTTATACCCCAAATGAACTCACAACTCAAATGTTTTGTAATTTTCCACGGGAAAAACTCAAAATTGCTCGAAATAATAGAGTTTTCGAGCAAAACCAACCAAAAAAAACCTGAACATCGTGAAGGCTATTAACATCTCCAAATGGTTCAAGGGATCTCCATTGATTCCTACACAACCTCAAAAGGTTTTAGCTGGAGTATTTTCAGATTTGAGCTATTTCCAGCTTCGGGGTATAATAAATCGAGAAAAATTCTATTTTTCATTTATACCTCAAAAATATTAGTTTTTAACTGAAAACTACCCTTGAAAAACTAACATTTTTTGACCTTTGATAAAGTTAGGAAAAGTACAGAGGAATATTACAATGCTGCTCATGTTATTGATAATATATTATAATGGCATCTGTATTAACTGGCTATTGTTATCCCGTGACAATATGTTGAATTGTTTTGAAAACACAATTCCAATGCATTCAGCACACTGTTTGGTATATGGTATAGATTCAGCTGATGGGATCCACTGTTCCACTATGTTCGGCTCAGTGGGAAAGAATGTATAATACTTCCCGAATTCCCGGTGAAGAGACAGGTAAGATCAGCCAAAGGCTTAGAGTCAGTACCAGCAGGCAGTTGGAGCTGTCTGGCTAATATTAACCATGAGACATTTGTTTGGGTTCTAAGGATGTCAATAGGCTATTGAAAAACTAGGACATATCATTTTGGTTTAAAGCTCAATTCTTTGGTCAGCTACATAGTCATTTATTCATTTTTTTACGGATTTAATGCATTTTCAAATGGAGCCTTGGTAGTATTGTATTTTTTTGGGTTTTGTATTTTGCTTCGATGGCCATGGATTATTTTGCCTGCAGCTTCTTCTTTCTGTCATCCAGCATTAAGGTCTAAATAGGTTAAGAAGAGCTAAAGATGGACCACAGACAGTCCAGAAGAGTTAGTACTGACAGACTCACTGGCAAAAAGTGTAATACCAAACGTAAATTAAATAATGAATTATTTTTATCCAAGAGCTCTTATGCCTTATAGCTTTTGATGAAATTGGCGTCCTTCTTTATTCGGGCCAAATTGCTTCCATGGTTAATATTTAGCCGATATCTTGCCATTCATTTCCTTCATCTACAAGGCTGCTTTGCAATGTCTGTACATCAGTTTGACATCACATCTGTGTTCTGTAGGTGCATCTGGGTCCCCCCTTTTTTTTCATTTTGATATAGTTTCATTTGTTTAATTCTTTTTCATTTGCTATTTGTTTTCCCATTTCTCTCCATCATTGTGTTTACACTTTATCTTTCCTTTCAGCTTATGGTTAGTAATACCATTCCAATGTGTTCCGCACAATACGAACGCATGTTCAATACTAGCCGTATACCAGGCATTGAGACAGGTACAGTTTAAGTCCTGTACTTTGTGTTATCAATTACATTAGTCCTACTGCGTATACTGAAATAAAACAATTTTCAAACAATTTGCATGTGGCAACTTTATTTGTTTATGCTTTGTAAGGTCTTAGAAAGTAAGACTAATATTCTAGTTATCGGATACAGGAAAACCACTTGCAAACTGACATTTGTGTCTAATATTACTTGGCTATGGTTAATAACTCATCCTTTTCATCTCTTGGTGGCTCAGAGGGGCATTTTGGGTCTTGATGGATAGTGATGGAGCCATGCCCCCAGTGGTCCTACTCTCCTACAGTCTGTTCCAAAGTTGATAAACCACAAAAGCAGAAATTTGAACTTACAATGCTGCTTCATTTGAGAGAAACATGCCACCTTTATATATCTGCTTTGCCCAAAGGCTAAGATTACTGGATATGCCTGGATATATATCAGCCTTGTGAAGCATCTTCAGAGCCCTCTTTGCCCAGAGTTTAAATCTAAGATTGCTAAATATGCCTAGATATACACCAGCATTGTGAGCCTTCATTAGACCCTTCTTTACCCAGAGGTTTAATCTAAGATTGCTAGATATGCCTAGATATACACCAGCCTTATGTGCCTTTATCAGACTTCTCTTTGCCCAGGGGTTTAATCTAGGATTGCTGGCCATGACTGGATATTCGTATGAAGCTTCTTCAGACCATTTTTGCAGGATGCCCATTCCTCCATGTTAGTGCAGCTTTGAGGGTTTAATAGCATCCATATTGTGTTGAAGGCCAGGTAAAACCACATGATAGTTGACATTGACATGATGTACAGCAGTTTTGGTGTTAAGGCCGTTGGCACACCACTTGCTGTGACCACCATAGTGCTCACAGAGAGAACAACAGTTATTTTGTTCTTCTCTGCCCAAAGTTGCTTTCCATTTAAGCTATGGGGGACAGTTTAACAGATGTGGTTCTTCCCCAGAGCACTATGGTGGTCAGACCAATTGACAATCCTTAGGCCCATAAATTTATTATTGAAGGAACAAGGCCATACCATTTACCATTTTGAACTCCACTGAGGTGCACTTGCCGAGATGGTCAAGAATTATTGTAAAAATTCTCTGACCTATTTGGGCATGTATGGGCACCTTAAGATAGCAGCTTCCCTAAAATACTTCAGTGCCCTGGCCAATCTGTAGTAAAATCATTGAACATGTATAGGACCCAGGTCACAGAAACAAAGAAAATACAGGTATAGCATCTGTTCTCTGTAAACCCGTTATCCCGAAAGCTCCGAATTACAGGATTGCCTTCTCCCATAGACTCCATTTTAATCAAATAACTCACATTTTTAAAAAATGATTTCTCTTCTTCTCTGTAATAATAAAACAGTACTTTGTACTTGATCCAAATTAAGATATAAGTAACACTTAAAGGGCATGTAAAGTCTAAAATAGAATAAGGCTAAAAATGCTGTTTTTTGTATACTAAATATAAACATGAACTTACTGCACCACAAGCCTAATCAAACAAATGATTTATGCTTTCAAAGTTGGCCACAGGGGGTCACCATCTTGTAACTTTGTTAAACATCTTTGCAAGACTAAGGGGCCGATTCACTAAGCTCGAGTGAAGGATTCGAATGAAAAAAATTCGAATTTCGAAGTATTTTTTGGGTACTTCGACCATCGAATTGGTTAAATTCGTTCGAATTCGAACGAAAAATCGTTCGACTATTCGACCATTCGATAGTCGAAGTACTTTCCCTTTAAAAAAAACTTCGACCCCCTACTTCGGCAGATAAAACCTACCAAAGTCAATGTTAGCCTATGGGGAAGGTCCCCATAGGCTTGCTAAACTTTTTTTGATCGAAGGATTTTCCTTCGATCGTTGGATTAAAATCCTTCGAATCGTTCGTTTCGAAGGATTTAATCGTTCGATCGAATGAAAAATCCGATCGATCGAACGAACGTTTAGCGCTAAATCCTTCGACTTCGATATTCGAAGTCGAAGGATTTCAATTCGAGGGTCAAATTTCGAAGTATTTTTAACTTCGAAATTCGACCCTTAGTGAATCTGCCCCTAAGACTGTGTGCACATTCTCAGTGTGGTCTGGGCTGCTTAGGGATCATCATAAACAAAGCTGCTTGAGTTCTGCATGGCTGGGAAGTAAGGCGGGGGCTCCCCCTGCTGTTCATAAGTATGATTGTTTCCCTGCAGAACAGTTAGGGACCGTCTGACAATTCCTATCCACAGCAGTAAATGAAGGAAGAATTTCACTGCATACAGTCAGGTTTCTTATAAAAACGGTACACATTTTTTAATTAAAGTATATTGGAGATAGGTTTCTTTTTCATTAAAGAAAGTAAAAATGGGATTTTATTTTTTTGCCTTTACATGCCCTTTAATCTGGCCATAGACTCAAAGATCCACTTGTTTGGCAACGTTGCCAAACGAGCGGATCTTTCCCCGATATGCCACTAACTGCATGGCTATATCGGGGGTAATCCAAACGTTTGGCCGTATGGTCGAACAATTGGATTACGATACGCCAAGGGGCTCCGAAGGGTTGGTCAGGTAAAAATCAAACCTTCCTGATCTATCTCGTAGCCAGATATCGATCGGGAAGACCCGTCGGAAGCCCCCATATATGGGCAGATAAGCAGGCAAATTGGTCTAAACGACCGATATTGGCGGCTTTATCTGCCCTTGTACGGCCACCTTCATTGGAAGCAAAACCAGCCTATTGGGTTTAATTAATGTTCATATTATTTTTTAGTTAGATGCAAATAATGGAAAGGCCACTTATTTGGATAACTCAGTGTCCCGAGTATTCTGAATAATAGGAGCTATACCTGTATAAAGATTTGAAGAATGGGGGAAAAGATGAATAAATATGAATATAATAGTGCTGCTTTACCTCTGGGATGTACTGTAACTGTCTGAGCATAATCCTGCAGGGTCTTTAGTTTACCATCTCTTAACCCTTACATTTCCCTATTTTTCTTCCTCCTTTGTTTTTTGTATGTAACTTTTGTTTTCTAATTCAACTTCTAGAGCTGGAAACATGCTTTTAGATCCCCGTTATATGGGATATGCACCTACCAGTCTCATAAAAACCGCATGACCACATCTTGGGGCATGTTTTCTTTATAGAAAAACATGAAAAACAGTTCAGTAATATTAGACAGTCGTGTTTGCAAGTGGCTAAGGCGAGAGCTTTACAGAAGTTGCGTGATCTTGGAGAAAAATAAAAGATTTGTGATTAAATGCCACAGTGGATTTTGCCTGATTGTCACCCTAATGTCGCTGATCCAAACAATAAAGTGTATCCCTTTTGGCTTTTCATATCTTGCTTGGCTTCCCTTGCATGCGCTTGTCTATGCCTAGTTATTAACCCTTCCACTAGCAACAACGCTAACAGATCATTTGGCACCAACACACTTAACCACATTTAAATGTATTTGACCACATGTAGAATAACTACAGTAAGCTGCTAATTGTATGTTCTGTCACTGTGTATCTGTAACTGTTAATCGTTTGTAACCCCAGCTATACCATATGCAACACCTTTTCTTTGCAAGTGCACACATCATTTTAGGAACGCTGATTTTGATTCAACCCTAGCGGACATTTTTGGCTTAAAGGGGTGGTTCAACTTTAAGTTAACTTTTAGTATGCTATTGTAAGGCTATAGTGAATTGAACTACATAGTTAAGGTGGCCATAGATGTAGAGATCTGCTCTTTGGGGATGTCACCAAACGAGCGGATCCCTCCCCGATATGCCCTCATTGAAGTGGCCGATATCGGGCTGATCTGACCGTGGGCCCTAGGACCCAAAGATTGGATCAGAACGGAGGCCAAACGGGAGGTCAGATTGCGGTAACGCATCAACGAAAAGATGCGGCAGCGATCCAACGGGATTTTCTAACATGCATGATCAGAATCTGCCAGACTTTCGGCCATATATCATTCGGGGAAGCCTGTCGGTGGGCTCTACACACGGGCCATTAAGCTGCCGAATTGGTCTGTTGGCAGCTTTTACCGGCCCATGTTTAAGTCTTAACTTGTAGTTTTGCCCCCAATAATGTGCTCCGGATGAGACTTTAATTCTCAGGGGTTGAGCCTTCTCAACGGTGTGAAGGCAGGGTGTTGCACAACTGTAACTGTATACAATGCACAAATGATGGCTCCACTGGAGACTTCAATCCCCTTAGGAGTGTCTCTGGTAAAAAGCCCTGAGACCGCATGGCAAAGTGATTATATATTATTACACAGTGCCACCTAGACGCCAAATCTGGGATAGCTAGGGATCAAACTGTGACCCAGGAAAAAGGAAATTACCACTTTCCTTAGACTAAGCATTCCCCCTGTGCCCAATCCTTAGGGGAATGCAAAGTAAATGGGGTTACATTTATCAGTCCTCTACATTATAGAATGGCTTAATCTAATCAACTTTTCAACTGGCCTTCATTATTATATTTTCACTGACCCCCACTGCTCTGTAAGGCGACAAATGTATTGTCATTGCTACATTTTAATACTCCTCTTTCTATTCAGGCCTCTCCTATTCACATTCCAGTCTCTTATTCAAATCAATGAATGGTTGCCAGGGTGAAGTGGACCCTTGCAACCAGAATGCTGAAATTGCAAACTGGAGAGCTGTTGAATAAAAAGCTAATAACTAAAAAAACACAAATAATAGAAAATGAAAACCATTGGCAATTTTGACAGTCTGGTTGCTAGTGTCCAAATTACCCTAGCGTTGCTTTGACTGGAACATAAATAGGAGAAGCAATTGTTTTTTAGATGGGGTCAGTGACCCCCATTGAAAGCTGGAAACAGTCAGCAGAAGAAAGCAAATAACTCAAAAACTATAAAAAAGGAAAAAATCAAGGCCAATTGAAAAGTAACTTTAAATTGGCCATTCTGTAACATGCTAAAAGTTAACTTAAAGGTGAACCACCCCTTTAAGTAGAACCATACTACAGAGAAGTCCTAGGAGCAAATGATGTCATATGGTAGGATGGCATTTATATTTTTCAGCTTGCATGCGCCCGTTGCATTTACATTATAATATAAATTATGGGCCTTTCAGTCCACAGTTCAGTCAGTCCAGATGTGCACTAGGGTGACATGATCCAATATGGCAGTCACACAGGTTCACTACTGAGGTAGAATGCCTCCATATAACCTGAAGGTGCATTATATTGTTTTTTCATTGAAGAGGCTTGATCCACACAGGGGCATTTTACTCACATCAGAAAAAAAATTGGGGATAATGTTAATCATCTTAAAAAGCTCATAAAATACTTGTGTAGCAGATCCCTAACTCCTGTCTAAATACTTGGCACCGTACAGTTATTTGTAGCAGCCGATCAATGATTAGCATTGAACAGTCTAGTGCAGCTGATTGGCTGCCGAGCCAGGTCAAATATTGCCCCTAATCATAGAAATAACTAGGGAGTAAAATACTAACTGAAACATATTCAGAGACCAATGTGGAAGTTGTTTTATAATATTTTCTTGTAAAATTCTAGACACTATTCAGCATGTGAAGGACAGCAAACACATTGTTGTCTACCACAAGGGGCGCTATTTCAAAGTATGGCTGTACCATGATGGTAGGTTACTCAAGCCAAGAGAGATTGAGCATCAGATGCAAAGAATTATTGATGACACATCCAGTCCACAGCCTGGGGAGGAGAAACTGGCAGCGCTAACTGCCGGAGACAGGTATGGTTGTCTTTCTTTTTGACATGTGCTCAGTCCGTTGGGCTTATGTTAAAAACAAAAGTGCGGAAATACTATCTGAACTGCCAACTATATATATATATATATATATGCCTCTGATACTCCGGAACCATTTCCCCAGCTTCCCTTTTTCCAGGTTAAAGCAATAGATTCTGGCACATGTACCCCCATAATAAATTACTTTTATTGAAGGTCGAATTTCGAATTCATGTGAGTTTTTTTTAAACTCCCTTAGGGAGGAACATCACGATGTGGCTGGACCAAACACGTCGCTATGCAACGAAACGCATGCGTCGTGTCGGATGTTCTGAAGATAACAGGAAGTGAAGGAGAAGTCGCAGGTAAGAACTAAATTTATCCGAATGTCGGATGAAAACACATCTGCGTTTTCATCCAACAGTCGCATAAATGTAGATCTTACCTATGATTTCTCCTTCACTTCCTGTTATCTTCAGAACATCCAAAACGTCGCATTGCTTTTGTCGTATGGCGATGTTTCGGCTCCAGCCGCATCGTGGAGTTCCTCCTTTAAATTTGTATATATAAAAAACCTGAATGTCAGGAAGGCAGCAAACATCTCCAAATTGGTCATTGGACCTCTCCAATTGACTTATGCAGGAATTAGGCAGGTTTTAGGGGGCGAATAGTTGAATTTGAATTCTTAAAGGGCCAGAGTATGATGAATCTCAAAAATCAAATTCAAATTTTTTTTTAAAAAAACTCGAACCGAGTTTGGATAATTCCCTAGTCGAGTTTGACCATAAAAAAATTGTATTTTAATTTTGACCCTAAATAAATCTGCCCTATAATGTAATAAAAGGCACTCATTGTAGCCAGCAAACCCATAGCAACCAATAAGATGTTTGCTTTTAAACAAGTGTCCCTTAAATGCTAAGAGCTGATTGGTTGCTATGAGTTACTGTGACTGGCCAAACTTAGTGCCTTTTATTACAAAACTCCAAAGGTCCCTCTGCTTTACAGAGAATCTGTGCACCACACAGCATGGAAAGCAGTCGGAATAAACATCCCAGAAGTCCCATAATGTATCAATTCAACATAGAATAAGATTAGGGAGGCGTACAGTGACTTAAGAACCTGACTTCTTTTATATATATATATATATATATATATATACACATTTTGGCAGTTCATATAGTTTGTGCGACCAACTGAATTCGTTTATGGCAAAGAATAAGGTATTAATATGCTTTAAAGGAGGGTTACCATTTCTTATTTTCCATCCATTATTTGTTTTTTGTACAATATTTTGGATGTTCATTTTCCAGGGTACCCTGGGCTAAAGCTCGCAAATCTCACTTTGCAAATGGAAAGAACAAGCAGTCGCTGGATGCTGTTGAGAAAGCAGCTTTCTTTGTAACCTTGGATGACACAGAGCAAGGTTACAATAAAGATGATCCAGTCAATTCCCTGGACAGTTATGCCAAATCTCTTCTTCATGGGAAGTGCTATGACAGGTACATGCCTGATTTTTAATTTAACCCTTTCAGTAAGATGTTCTCGTACAGGTGTGGAATCCATTATCTGGAAACCTCTGATATCCCGTAGATTTCCTGTAATATTAAAACATTACCTTCTACTGCTTCCCAACTAAGATATAGTTAATCCTTATTGGAGGCAAAACCATTCTATTGGGTTTGATTAATGGTTACATGATTTTTTAAGTAGACTATGGAGATCCAAATTTTGGATCTGTAAAACCCCAGGTCCCAAGCAAAAAGGAAAATAGCTGCATCACTTACTGGAGAAGCTTCTAAATATTATATGGGGTTATGTAATTAAAGGCACTAAGTTTGCCCAGGGGCAGTAACCTATATCAACCAATCAGCAGGTAGAATTTCCAGGTCACGTGTTTAAAACCAAACATCTTATTGGTTGCTACTGGTTATTGCTCCTGGGCAAACTTAGTGCCTTTTATTACATGTGGGGGATACATGACTATACATTTTTTAAAGAAAGAAAGTTTGGCTTTGCGAAGATCACAATGATCCCCCTGAATCAGGGAAATTTCCTGCTGTAATTGAAATCTGTAATTAAAATTGTTTTAAAACAATTTTTATTTTGGGCAGATAATTCTGATTCTGTGCGTAAGTTGCCATAGACATCCTTTTTTTGGGTGGGCTGCTGGGGGCTGTTTGGGTCTCTGTATACTTAAAATGCCAGGGCCTATTTTGAATCCCAGTCCAGACCTGGGTATGGCATCCGTTATCCAGAAACCTGTTATCCAGAAAGAGCCGAATTATGGAAAGGCCGTCTTCCATAGACTCCATTATAATCAGATAATCCAAATTTTTAAAAATGATTTCCTTTTTCCTCTATAATAATAAAACAGTAGCTTGTACTTGATCCCAACTAAGATTTAATTAATCCTTATTGGAAGCAAAGCCAGCCTATTGGATTTATTTAATGTTTATATGATTTTCTAGTAGTCTTAAGGTGTGAAGATCCAAATTATGGAAAGACACATTATCCGGAAAACCCCAGGTCCCAAGGGTTCTGGATAACCTGTAATCACTTTATTAAACCAAAATAATGGGGTTTTTTTCGTTCTTTTTTCTGTCTGTTAATCCTGGGTATTTGCATGTGTTCCACTTCTAGGTGGTTTGACAAAACAATGAGCTTTGTCGTGTTCAAGAATGGAAAGATGGGCATGAACTGCGAGCATTCCTGGGCCGATGCACCTATACTCGGGCACCTCTGGGAGGTCAGTTGGGAAAATCATTTTTGCCATGCCATTGAAATGGTCTATGAGAGTGTAGTACTGTATAAATGCAATATGCAGCCCTAGCTTCTGTTGAATGAACATTCTAGCTCAGTCCGTCTCTCCGGTGCCCACATTGTTTAAAGGAACCATGCTGGCTAAAGAACAGCAGCTCAGATTTGAATTGGTGTCACTGATCTCACATTACTATTTCCACAGTATGCCATGGCCACGGATAAAATAGAACTGGGGTACAATGAAGACGGACATTGTAAAGGAGATGTGAATGGAAGCATCCCTCCTCCAAACAGACTGCAGTGGGATATCACAGAAGAGGTAAGGAAACATCTTACATATACAAGGAGTTAAGTGAGCATCAAAATGCCCATTTCATTGGAAAAAATTGTTCCAACCCCAGCACATTGATACATTATGTCATGTTAAGTTATAAAGGGACTTTGGCATCCCAAAAAACACACCCAATTCATCTTGAAATATATTTTAGTACTGTATGATGTATTGTAGACAGTGGAATACAAGGGCAAATTGCAGTTTGGTTATTCAGCTCTTTGTTCTTCAACTCTAGGAATGAAAACATTTTCTGGTTTCTAATTTAAAACATACCCTAGCAACCAGGCATATTGAACGATATATAAGGGAAAAACAAATATTTTGGCACCAGTGATTATGCCTTGATTCTCATTAAAGCAGGGCTGTTTTTCACGGCACGTCACCCCAAGGCCGCAAGGGACCCATCGCTGGCTGCATCTTCCTCGCACGCCCCCTCCTCCCGAGGACACATGGTCCTAGCACTGGCTCCGTAGGATATGCACAATCCCCAAGCATAGGAGCAGTGGGGCGCTTTGAGTCCCCAGTGCTTCTTAAGGATGCGGCTGGGCAGCACGCCATCTCTAAAAATGTTGCCGCCTGGGCCTTTGTGGCCTTGCCACAAATCCGGGCCTGCCTTTAAGCAAACGTTTAGTATGTTATAGAATGGCTAATTCTAAGCCTTCATTTTTTCTTTTTTGTCGTTTTTGAATTATTTGCCTTCTTCTTCTGACTTCCAGGTTTCAAATGGGGATGACTGACCCCACCTAAAAAAAACACATGCTCTGTAAGGCTACACAGTTATTGCTACTTTTTATTATACGTTTTTCCATTCAGGTCCTCTCTATTCATATTTCGCTTTCTTATTCAAATCAGTGCAAGGTTGCTAGGGTAATTTGGACTCTTGCATCCAGATTGCTGAAATTGCATGCTGATGAATAAAAAGCTAATAACTCAAAAACCACAAACAATACAAAATGAAAATGATTTGCAAATTGTCTCAGCTTATCACTGACTACATCATACTAAAAGTTCATTTGAAGGTGAACAACCCCTTTAAGGGATTTTAAATATTGGGGGATGCCTTTAGTTCCCCTTTAAGAATATGTTACCTTGAAATTGAGTGCGTATGTATATAGGCAAGGTGTTGCAGGTCATGTATGTAAATATCCTCATGTTTTGGAGCAGAAGGTGCATAATAACCCTACCCCCACTTCCTTTCCTGCAGTCTGAAAGTGCTTTCTAGATTGTTTTCTAAAGGGAATTTCTCAATTTTCTGAAGTGAATTTCTCAATTTTCTAAAGTGAATTTCTCACTCTGCTCTTGCCCAAATATAAGCACTGGTGTTTCATCACATATACTTGGAACTGGACCCCCTCCCTCTCAGTCTGCCTGAAAGCTGTTGTCTCCTCGGAACAGAAAAGGGTAGAGACACATGTGAATATTCGGGGAGATTAGTCGCCCAAAGACAAAACGACTCTTCTTCGGGTGACTAATCTCCCGGCAATGCCTTCCCGCCGGCTAGGTTATAAATTGACGGCAGGATGGCACTTGGAGCGCTTCGTTTTCCGAAGTCACCTGAAGTTTCCTCATGAGGTAACTTTGGTTGACTTCGGAAAACGAAGCGCTCCAAGTGCCATCCCGTTGGCGATTTGGATTCTAGCCAGCAGGAAGGATTTTCTGTGAGATTAGTCGCCCGAAGTAGTTGCCTAAAGAAGTAAATATCCCCGAATCTCCATGTGTGTCTCTGCCCTAAGAGAGCAGCCTTCAGTAAAGGCAGCACATGAGGCGATCAGACAGAGTGTACAGCATGGCCGCCTTTCTATTGCTCCGATTGTTCATGCAAGAATGAATGAAACAGCAGAAAGTCAAGAGAGTGCTTTGAGAGATTCAAATTAAATTTGTTTGCCCTTAAGAAAAAAAAACACCAGCACACATTTAACTTTACATTCGCTGCGCTCAATTTCTCCTCCCTGCACCGCCAGATGGATCGTCATTGCAGCTTGTTTCTGCTTGTTAATAAAATATAGTGCATTTTATCTAACATACTACAAACTGCATTATATTTGTCACTTAGTGATGTCACAATGTGACAAATATAATCGTAAATTTGACTGATGCAGCTTTCTCCTGCCACACCCCTTCTCCACTTGTTAAAAAGCACCTAAAACCGTACATGCTTTTTTTAAATTTGCTCTAATGGCCAATGTACTGTAATAACATTAAATAACCAGGGCCGGATTTACATAGCGGACGCCCCTAGGCCCACTGCCGTTCGTCGCCCCTGTCCCCTTCCCTTTATTCATGCAAATCTTCATGGAGATTGTATCTCCTGCGCATCCCCAGTGTTTTTGAACCAATGTGGGTGTGGTTGGGCAGCATGCCGCCCCCCTAAAATCCTGCCGCCCTAGGCCCGGGCCTAGGTGGCCTTTCCACAAATCCGGGCCTGTAAATACCGGGGATCATTATACCAGCTACCGCACTGTATCTGAAATGATTTATCACTGCTGTTCTGTTCATTGCTCTTACAAACGTCATTTCCTTTCAGTGCCAAAACGTTATTGAAGATTCCCTGACAGTTGCCAATGCCCTCGCAGATGACGTTGATTTCCACTCATTCCCCTTTGATACTTTTGGCAAAGGTCTAATCAAGAAAAGCAGAACGAGCCCAGATGCCTTTGTGCAATTATCTCTCCAGCTAGCTCATTACAGAGTAAGTGAAGCTTCCCATTGCAATGCAAGCTATTCTGGTTCCCCTTTCAGACAGATTTGTATATATGTAATTTGGGTGTGGACACTGCACCGTGTAAGGCATGATTAGCTGTAAATTAATAATGGACTAATTTAATTATAGGGCTCATTTACAAGTGTAGTGTGCAAAGTGCAATTTCTATTTTTTTTATTCAAACTTTTTTATTGTATTTCCAAAAGTAAATAAAATAAATTAAAATAGTAAAACCGTACATTGTGTGTTTATGACATGATGGGTATACAAATACCATTGTTTCTTGAGTTTTTTGATCAACATCAGTCACTTTTAACATGGTTTCATTACAAGTCAAGTCAGTGGGGGCACGTGCAATTTCAATTTAGGATGTTTTTACCCTCAGTGAATGCAGTGGTTTTTCCTAAAATTCCATCTTTCTAGGGATGCACCGAATCCAGGATTTTGGCTCTGTCCGGCCGAACCGAATCCAAATTCGCATTAGGAGGGAAATCACGTGACTTGTTTTAAAAAATGTTTTACCCTTCCCAACCCTAATTTGCATATGCAAATTAGGATTTGGATTCGGTTCGGTATTTGGCCGAATCTTTCTCGAAGGATTCAGGGGTTCGGCTGAATCCAAAAAAGTGGATTTGGTGCATCCCTATATCTTTCCAACCGAGTTGTCCAAAAAAGAAACCTGTAATGTGCCCCAGCAGTAACTCTTGTGTATCCTCTTATTTTTTTTTAAGGACAAAGGAAAGTTCTGTTTGACTTATGAAGCCTCTATGACCAGGCTGTTCAGAGAAGGCAGAACAGAGACCGTCCGCTCCTGCACCAATGAATCCTGCGACTTTGTTTTGGCAATGTCCGACCCCACACAAACAGTGAGTAAGACCTCTCCTTCAATAGACTGCAACTTCCATGGAAGACATAGATGTCTGTCCCTTAGTCCCCCCTGCTGTTTCAATACAGCTACTAGCATCCTTCATTGGTCAAAGGGATGCTGGGACCTGTAATTAAAAGCAAAAGGGGCATAGGTTTTGATTTATTAAAGACTAGCTATTTTTTACTGAAGCCAGAGAACATGCTTCAAATCACCCAGTCCAAAAATGGTGCAAAACACACAAAAGTGCTAGGTTGAGCCTCTTTATCCCTGGTCTCCAGCAAAATGACCTGCAGGAGGCAAGGATCTTCAGAACTCCATCGACACAAGACTAGGGGAGCCCCTTTATCCACCCCACTCCAGTTCGAAGGCTTGCAAGGGTTCCAGGCCACAAATGGACCCCCAAAAAGGTCTCCGAGACCAATGCATTGACCTGGAGGCCTATTGCATCAATCTAATAAGTGGTAAAAAAATTAAAAAGTGCCGGGGACTCCAAAAGGAGAATAAATAAATAGATAAAAATAATCAAATCAGTTTGGCTGTGTGCAGCCCCAGCCTATCAGCTGGATTTTAAAAAATTCTTAACCACCATCAGCAGGGTTTTAAAGGAAACCCTAAAAATGAATATGGCTAAAAATGCCATATTTTATGTAATGACCTTGTTGCACCAGCCTAAAGTTTCAGCTTGTCAATAGCAGCAATGATCCAGGACTTCAAACTTGTCACAGGGGGTCACCATCTTGGAAAGTGTCTGCAACACTCACATGCTCAGTTGGCAACTGTTGGGAAGCTGAGCTTAGGGTTCGTCACAATTTATCAAGCAGAAAATGAGGTTGCTTTGTAATATAAGATGATTGTACAGGGCTGATTATTAGATTCTGATGCTAATTCCACTGGTTTCTGTGCTGCCATGTAGTAATTATCTGTATTAATAATCAGCCTTATATTGTAACAGTTATATTTTATGTGTACTGTATATTGTGAGTGGGTCCCTAAGCTCAGTAAGTGACAGCAGCACAGAGCATGTGCAGTGAATCAGCAGAAAAGAAGATGGGGAGCTACTGGGGCATCTTTGGAGACACAGATCTTTACTGCTAAAGGGCTGTGGTTGCCTTGGGCTGGTACAGAAGCACAAAACATAATGTACAACATTTCTAGCTACTTCTTTAGTAAGGCTTTAGGTTTAATTTAAGAGCAAAATGTGCAAACGAAAAGTGCTTAGTATGTGCTCAAGTGCATTAAAGGCTTGCTATGTCAAATCAGAAAAATGTATAATGTATTTTTTTATAATATATAGTGCTGAGACATTTGTATGAGTACCCAGAGAAAACCCATCCAACCTGGAGAAAACACACACATACAAAATCCTTGCAGACTTTACCCTGCCAGAACCATTCTTAGGACCCCAGTGGTTCAAGGCAATAATGCTAAATACTGAGCCACTGTGCAGTTCTTAGAAGTCTTTGGGTGCCATAAGAAGTGTCAGTGTGTAGGAAGCTCAGTATCTCAAGACCATATGTTTCTGTTTTGCACTCTGCTTCTCTGGAAAATGCTTCTCTGATCATGGCTCGTTTAGGAAGATCAGTTCCTATTTTGTGCTTCTTGCTCAGTTTGCCCTACACAAATAAGCTGCATTAACATCTCATGTGTGGCCTGGGGTTTACGTTGCATTGAATTCTCACGTTCATTTGACTTTCTTACTTCTCCTGTAAGCTAAAAGCCATTAACCGCAATTTCTTTATCTACTCCTGCTCTTTTATTTATAACTTGGGGATGTAAATAGGCTATGCAAGGAAAGTTCCTCAGAATAAATCATTGTTGTTGTTGATCCATAAATACTTCAGAGAGCTGTAGGGAAAAAAGAACAAATGGAATTCCATTCTTTTAGAAGCAGACTCAAATACATCCTTATGAAATATTCACCCTTTTTCTGTTTGTAGAATGATAAAAGACTGCAGTTATTCAAGGAGGCAGCAGAGAAACATCAGCAAATGTATCGTCTGGCCATGACAGGCTCTGGCATCGACCGTCATCTCTTCTGTCTTTATGTGGTGTCCAAATACCTAGGGGTAGATTCCCCTTTCCTTAAAGAGGTAAGTGGCCCAGCATGGCCTGGATATGCGTTTATGTTTGTATAACTTTATTTATATAGCTCTACTAGGATACGCAGCACTGTACATTTTTACAATGATAAGCACACACAAGGAGCACAAGCATTATAATTAACAATGGCATGGGATTAAATGCCATGTGGTTACATGCATTACAATAACATTTTGGATGTGGCTAAATTGCAAACAAAGAACATTCTTAAAGGGATACTGTCATGGGAAAACATGTTTTTTATCAGTTAACAGAGCTGCTCCAGCAGAATTCTGCACTGAAATCCGTTTCTCAAAAGAAAGCGCAAACTGATTTTTTTATGTTTAATTTTGAAATCCGACATTGGGCTATACATCTTGTCAGTTTCCCAGCTGGCCTCAGTCATGTGACTTGTGCTCTGATAAACTTCAGTCACTCTTTACTGCTGTACTGCAAGTTGGAGTGATATCACCCCCTCTCTTTCCCACCCAGCAGCCCATCAACCGAACAATGGGACGGTAACCATATAACAGCTCCCCAAAACAAGATACAGCTGCCTGGTAGATCTAAGAACAGCACTTGGTAGTAAAATCTAGGTCACAGTAAGACACATTCAGTTACATTGAGTAGGAGAAACAGGGCCGGACTGGGAGTTAAAAGCAGCCCAGGCAAAAACATCTAAGCAGCCCACGTCCGAGCAGAATATAAAGGTTTTAAATGACAACAAATGCTATACACAAAACACCATATTCAATAAAATGCAGGAAAAATAACCCATGGCATCCAAGCTCAAGTTAGAATGCAGTTATTGGACCCTGCAAAGCTTTATGTCAGATACGTTTTTTCTATATGTGAAATTTCTCTAAATATAACAAGGTCAACTTAAAGGATTCACCAAAAACCTAGAGAGTTTAAAATCACAGACATTATTGTAAACATTCTTTGAAAAGTGGCCTATTGAGTGCAGAAAATAGGTTAGCTATAAAGCATCAGGCGCTCAGATGCCGCTACAAAATGATGACTATTTCATATATACAGTATAAATACCATAGAACTTATAGTAGGATGGCACAGAGATTATTTCAGAACTCATAGTAGGATGGTATACCTTATTTTGTAGCAGGGCCGGAACTAGGGGTAGGCAGAATAAGTGGCTGCGTAAGGCGCCATCATCGAGGGGCACACTTTAAAGATGATTTTTTTTTTATTCTTTGCGCTTATTCAATAATTTATTTCTATAAACATGGTACTCGGGCTGCCGGGCAGAACGGAATCCACCTCCCGCCTTACCTTCCTCATCTTCTCCCTACAGCTTAAGAGCTGCTTCTGTGTGGTGGGCTTGTTTGCCAGGTACAGGGGCAGTATGATGGATGGCTGCATATACATATTTATATAAATGAAAATTTTCATTCATTAATGTATTGTACACTTTCTTGCTTTCTTTATTTAAATATCGTCATGGTAAGGTGGGAAATGGTAATGCCTGAAGGGGGGGGCTAATTGAAACTTGTATAGGGAGCCAAACTAAATTGGTCCAGTCCTGTTTGATAGACTACAACTCTCTAATTATGGGTAGCCAACATTAACTGTTCCTCCAAATAGTTTTACAGATAATTCATTGGGGTTGGAAGCAGAATGATTAAATAATGAATTATAGGTTGGCATACCAGCTAAATCTGAGAGCTGTAGTTCTACCACCCTTAGCAGTATGATATACATAATCATTGCTAGCATGTGCTGTATTAGGTAACCATTATATTAAAATGAGGGGAAATCAATGAGCTCTTGTACATTTCCTTCTATTTTAATGACAGTTATTGTTAAAAATCAGGCAGACATCTCCTATTTTAAGCATTTCCTCCTTACTGCCAATTACAGTCAGGTATAAGTTCTTACTGTTTTGTCTTTAGCTTGGTTGGGCCTGTTATGCTCAGCTGTTTTACTGATTCCTCTCTGTGTAGATCTGTTCAGGTTCAGGCTGAGAGGGTTAATTGATTCCTGCATGGTCGCACAGCCCCAGTCCCCACGGAGCCAGAGAGATAAGTTGGCTGCACGTTCTCAAAAAGAGGCGCGCCTATTTGTATCTTCTCCTATAGGTCAGTGAGTAAGTCACCTGACCTATAGAAAGCATTGGCTGGGCTGGCTGCTGAGCCGTTATGTAAATGTACAGCACTTCAGGACCCAGGAAGAGGGAGGGAATTATTTCAACTCGTGCACACACACTGCAAAGCTTGTCAGTACGGATGTTCCGATTCTTTATTTCTAATTGCTTCTAGCGGCCCATATACATAAGGAAGAGGGCAGCCCATCGGGCAATTGCCCGATCTCACAGATGGTCAGTCCGGGCCTGAGGAGAAACAACAGCCTGCCAGAAAGCAGTTCTTGAGATGCACCTACACACCAATATTATGGATTAAAAAAAATGCACTTGCTTGTTCAGAATGAGAATTTATATGGTATAGTGGATTATTTGCAGTGCAAACAGTGTCATTTAAAAATAAAAACTACACAATAAAAATCATGACAGAACCCCTTTAATGTGCATATATTCATTTTAAATGTGTGATTAGGCAGTGTCGTATTCCTTTCACGGCAAGTATTTCCTCCTCGGGCCATGGTAACAACAGCTGCCCCTGTGGTTTCTAAAGATTGCACAATGTTATTATGTTTAGCAGTAATTTGGCATTTCTAAGCAACACACCTTGAGATCCTGTTAACCACATGCATTTTGCGCTTTTGCCCTTTAAGGTCTTGTCTGAGCCTTGGAGACTCTCAACAAGTCAAACACCCCAGCAGCAGGTGCACCTTTTCCAGCTGGAGAAATTCCCAGAAAATGTATCAAGCGGCGGTGGATTTGGCCCTGTAAGTTGCTACGGCTATGTATATGTTCTACTGATATATAGTTTCTGCAATGCAGTATCATGCCTTATCCTAGTGGAAAAGACTTACAGCACTTACCTAGTTTGTCTCTTTAGCTCTTCCTCTGGGTTCAGTAAACCTTCACTTACATCTATGGTGGAGGTTCCCAAATTGGGGGAGGCTTAGGGCAGTGGCATGGGTTTAGGAGGAAAATTGGGGAGAATGGCCATTTTCTATGGTTGAATGTCATTTTGGAGGAGATTTGGGATGAATATGCATTTGCTGTTCTAGATATTCTTATATCCACAGCAGCAGGACCGACATCAGGGGGGGGATGTACCGGGCCCGGATGGTTTGGATAGTTAAGAGGGGCCCTGCTGTCCGTGAGCTGCAGACTTCAGAACGGAGGGTGGGCTAGAGCTCCTGTGCCTGCTTCTTGCACCCTGTGCTCCAATTTGCCAGTGAAGTGTAAGTCCGGGTAAAGCCGCATGGAGATTGGATGGGTGAACTTTGAACCTCCCCTCCAGTATATCCAATTGCCATGCGGCTTTAGTGGGACTTACACTTCACTGGTGAATCAGAGTACAGGAAACTGAAGGTACAAGCATTTGAGCTCCCTGGGTAAAGTGTTATTTTTTCTTATAACTTGTGGACACGTTTTTTTTTTATTAACTTGTAGGGGGCCCTAACAACCAAAACTTGCCCTGGGCACTAAAATAATTTTTTAAATTTGTAGGGGGGCACTAAATGTTTAACTCTTGTGTCTTGTGTGGCATTTATACTGATGGGTGAGGGAGGAATGGCAAGGGGGGGCCCAGAAAATTTTGTTGTGTGGGGCCCGTGATTTCTGATGGCAGCCCTGCGTACCAGTGAAGGAACTAGGGGTAACTGAGAAGAGGCAGCTGCCTAGGACATAGCTGTGGGAGGTGCAATTAGGAAAAAACAAATTACTGCATAATACACACCACTTCTGGCACCCATGGGTGAGTGGGAATGGTCCATGGTGGTGAGCTGGGTGTAGTGAATACGCTGTTGCAGCAGTGGGGATGGCTGGGCTGGGGTTGGCAAATGAGAGCGAGAACAAGATAAACTTGCCTTGTTTACAAGTACATCTTGGTCCAGAATGGCCTGTACCCATTTTATGAGCTAAGGGGGGCCCTGAACAAATGTTGGATCGGCAAAGAGACCACGGCCAAAGAATGGGCATTTAAATGAGGGTTGAAATTGTGACAACCACTGATCTACTGTATGTTGTCTCTGATATTGACTATATTTTCACTTAATAGTACAGACTTCCTGTGACACCCACAAATACAATGCCAAAGGCCAAGCACATGCATTAAATACAGTCACTTTTAGTGACTGCAGTTACTTATTTGGCCCGAGCAAAAAGTGAAGGCTGTAAAAGAGATCTGTGCCGCTACAATATATCCACATATGTTTAACCAATTCACAAGTAGCTAGACATTCATAGCATGGGGAGAGCAGATGCCACACGGAGGAGCAGTACTGCCATGAAACCTTTCTGCAGGAAGGATCAGTAAAAGCAAAACAATGTGTGTTCCATATATATTGTTTTACTGATGTGAATCGCTCTGTTGTGTTTACAGGTTGCTGATGACGGCTATGGAGTGTCCTACATCATTGTTGGTGAAAACCTCATTAACTTCCACGTATCGAGCAAATTCTCCAGCCCTGAGACTGTAAGTGAAAAGCTTATTTGAAATTAGTAATTGCAGTTTATATAGGTACCATATAGGTATACAGTGTAGCTAGATGTGTGTTCACCCATTTAATTATATCATGTGAGATTTTCAAAATTAATTATGTTACTTGGGTGGGGCCTGATTACATTGAAAGGAAGAACTGCTAGCCTTTAGTGCTGGGGTCCCTAGCCTTTTTTACCCATGAGCCACATTCAAACATAAAAAGAGTTGGGGAACAAAACAAGCATGCAAAAAGTTCCTGGGAGTACTAAATAAGGGCTTTGATTGGCTATATTGTAGCCCCTATGTGGACTGGCAGCCTACAGGAGGCTCTGTGTTGTAGTTCACTTACTATTTATGCCATTAAAACTTACCTCCAAGCCAATTTAAAAATAAGCAACTACCAAGGGATTGGTGAGCAACATGTCACTGTTGTCGATCATTGCTTTAAAGGAGAACTAAAGCTTAACTAAAGAAGTAGCTAGAAATGCTGTACATTATGTTTTGGGCTTCTGTACCAGCCCAAGGCAACCATAGCCCTTTAGCAGTAAAGATTTGTGTCTCCAAAGATGCCCCAGTAGCTCCCCATCTTCTTTTCTGCTGATTCACTGCACATGCTCTGTGCTGCTGTCACTTACTGACCTTAGGGACCCACTCACAATATACAGTACACATAGAATAGAAATGTCACAATATGAGGCTGATTAGTAATTAATACAGATAATTACTACATGACGGCACAGAAACCAGTGCAATTAGCATCAGAATTTAATAATCAGCCTTGTAGCAACCGCTTATATTACAGACCAACCTCATTTTCTGCTGGATAATTAGTGACGAGCCCTAAGCTTAGCTTCTCAACAGCTTCTCAGAGCCCACTGAGCATGTGAGTGTCACAGACACTTTCCAAGATGGTGACCCCCTGTGACAAGTTTGAAGTCCTGGATCATTGCTGCTATTGACAAGCTGAAACTTTAGGCTGGTGCAATAAGTTCAGTATATAAAATTCATTTTCATGTCATTTTTAGCCATAATAATTTTTAGGGTTTAGTTTTCCTTTAATGAAGCAGCCTGCAGGGCCCAGGGTCTTACTGGACCAGTCCCGCTCTCTACCAGGAACTTTGGGTGCTCCTCTCCCACCCCAATTGTGGCTGTAAGTAAGAGGAGTATGACACGGCACAGGGGTGGGGTTGATTGGTTTTGGGTTAGATGTAGGGTGGAGGCACATGCAGTTCTGGTGGGCCTCAGATACCCCAGTCCAACACTGGCAACAGTCTTTGGATGACCAACTTTGTTTATATTTATCAATGAACATGATGATGGGTGTAAACAAATCTCTTACTGTGTATCTGTTCCATGTCTATTGCAGGATTCTCACCGCTTTGGGAAAAATATCAGACAAGCAATGATTGATATCATCGGTCTGTTTAACATCAGCACAAACAACTCCAATAAAGGCAAGAAATAAAGCAAGTGGCCCCAGGAACATCATGGAAACCTAGTTGATAGTACCACAATACATTCTGATACAATACAAACACATACACACCAAAAACAAAAAGTATTCCTTGCAAATAGGAAGTACAGGAATCGGCACTTTACTCTCTGATTTCCATAAGCTTCGGCCAATTTCTAAATGTAATTTTTTATTTTTATTTTGTACCTTGTGTTCAAGGTCTGTGGGGTGAATGTAGACTTTGTATAAAACATATTGCTGCTGAAATGTCATCTTCATGTTACAAGGGCTTTCGAAGTGTTAGAGAACTATACTGACTCTTTATAGTCTTCTGCTGAACTCATTTCCATCATTTGGGAACCGGTTGGCATTATTCCCATTGATAAATACCAATCCATTATTTTGCTCCGATAACCTTAAATAGGTTTGGGTCCAGAACCTCCGCTCCATTGACACATGCATGGACACACACGTCGCAACCTCGTCAAAATGTTTTTGAAGATTGTATCAAGATCTTTTTTTTTTTTGCTTTAATCTTAACATTGTGCTAAATGCAGAGAGAGAGCATATACTCTTTCTTCTATTTACACTGCCTGGAGTATAAAAGCCTTAGACAATAGTGTAACCTATGATCCACGTGCCTCAAACTGACTTTTCTCTGGAGGCACACAGTTAGAAAGTACTTGAATTACATATAAAACTTAATGTATTTAGTATGCATCCATAAACATGATACATATTTTATTTTGAGCTTTCTGTATATATAGGTAGCTACAACAGTATCAGAGTCTTGACTCTTTGGAACAACATGGAGGCAGTGTTTTGTCAAGGTGGGCGTGACCACTTTGGCAGGGTCTGATTGGGCTGGTGGGACATCGGGAAAAAACCCGGTGGGCCCCGATGGCCCAGAACCTCTCCTGTCTGCAACTCGGCGCTCTGTGATATTTCCCTGAGGGAGGTGGCTAGACAAGAGTAGCGGGTGGCTGGGAGGGGCCCTGAAGTTGGGGGTCGGGAGCCCATAATTTGGCAGCCCCGGTTGGCCAGGACCCAACCATTCCAACACTGGACCTTAGTGAGTCTTTCTGTGGTGGGATTTGTGAATTTACTTGCTTCAATATCAGAGGTTAATGTGCATTAGTGCCTTATATATGAAGGCTTGTAATATAGGAAGAAACAGTGAAGCGCGTTTTATATACAAAGGAACGAAAGCTATAAAGGCATCTAAACCCCGTCTTATCTCCTAGCTAATAACCACTTCTTATGTTTTTAACGTTTTTTTGGGTGACGACAGAGTAGGCCTGGTCAATGTTCCCTCTAATTCTTCTAGGTTGTGTACACAAAAAAAATATTTTGTGCACACATTTTAAAAATGGTGTGCTCAGTTCAGAATTAGTTCAAAATGTGTTGTTTTTTTTTTACACAAAATACTTTGTGCTCACCACAATTTGTTGTGTTTGTGCTGGCCTCAACACACCTTAGAGCAGTGATCCCCAACCAGTAGCTCGTGAGCAACATGTTGCTCCCCAACCCCTTGGATGTTGCTCCCAGTGGCCTCAAAGCAGTTGTTTATTTTTGAATTCCAGGCTTGGAGGCAAATTTTGGTTGTATAAAAACCAGGTGTACTGCCAAACAGAGTCTCAATGTAGGGTGACAATCCTCATAGGGGCTAGTAAATGGCCAATCACAGCCCTGATTTGGCACCCCAGGAACATTTTTCATGCTTGTGTTGCTCCCCAACTGCTTTTACTTCTGAATGTTGCTCATGGGTTCAAAAGGTTGGGGATCCCTGCCTTAGAGGGAACACTGGGCCTGGTTTGTTAGATCTATGCGTTGTACGAATATGTGGCATCCCCTCTAGTGGTTAGTGGAGGGACTGCATGCATTTAGAATTGTGACATCATTGATTGGCTTTGGTGCACCCTAGGCTTTCACCCATTTAGAATATTCAAAAATAAAAGTCTTTAGTTTCTTCTTAACATTGAGACACCAGAGATAAGGTAGTGATTTGTAACAGGTTCTCCTTTCAAGTTTGAGCCATATGTTGAGTATTTTTATTGGAAGCGCATTATTTTATTGATTGAATGTATATTATAGTCTGTTGCATTTAAAGGGCAAGAGGATGTTATCTTGGGCATAGATGATTGGTGCCCACTTTTGCTTTTCTGGGGTTTATCTGGTTGGGACTTACTGTGCAGATATGGGGGTCTGTTATGTGGGATTACTGGGATTTTCTACATAGGTGGTTTTCCCATTATGCAGAGTGCCATATATTGAGAAAAAAATACAGTCATCTTCATTATAGTATGCTAGCTAGGTTACCATCATTAACAAGGTGGTGTCTCTTGCAAGCAAAAAGCACAGCAGTCTAAAATGTAGACTGGTTTGTGTAGGATACTATAGGAAATGGTTGTGTTTTCCAGATAACTGGTTTCCAGATAATAGATCCCATACACATTGCTGAAGGCAAAGGCTGAAACCGTTAAAGCTCTGCATTCATTGTCACAATACATGGGCATTTCTTTTTACTGACAGCTCTCCTTTCATGTTTTTTTTCGACATTCTTGATATTTAAGGAGAAATACTTGAGCAGTTAACTATTTAGTTTTGTTGTTATGCAGAAATGTATTTAGAGGTGTCCCCTCCCCCCACCCCCCATCAACCCCAAATTTGTAGAACATGCTCTGCGGCAATTATTGCCGCAAAAGAAAAGCTTGTTATTCATATTAAGATCCATTATTTTTAAAGGGCGGTTCATTTTAAAGTTAACAATTAGTAGGTTATAGAATGGCCAGTTCTAAGCAATGTTTCAATTGGTCTTGATTATTTAGAGTTTTTTTATAGGGATGCACAGAATCTGCTATCCGAATCCCAAATCCTTTGTGAAAGATTCAGCTGAATACCAAACCGAATCAGAACCCTTATTTTTATATATATATATATATATATATATATATATATATATATATATATATATATATATATATATATATATATATATATATATATATATATATATATATATATATATATATATAAAATAAACAAAAGCCATGAATATCCTGTAAATGATATCCTTATAAACGGTGAGTTCTGATGTAATTTCTGTCACATGACTCACTGAAACTTGTGTATTATAATAAATAAAGTACCCCCTGTTGCAAAATATGAGGATATTAGAAGTTACCTCGGAGTTTCATGACCTGTATAAAAACACTCGGCCTTCTGCCTCGTACTTTTATATGGTCATGAAACTCCTCGGTAACTTATAATATCCTTATATTTTACAAGAGGGGCTACTTTATTCACTATATATATATATATATATATATATATATATATATATATATATATATATATATATATATATATATATATATATATATATATATATAACCATTTGGGTAAGTAATGGAATTTGGAGATAATTCTAGAAACTGTAGTGCCGTGTGGGTTTGGGGGGGGGTGCACCTTAATTGTTTCTTAAATGATTTCTGTCTTCAAGTCTAACAATCGAGGTGTCTAACGCTAGTGTAACTACCGTCCTGAAGTCGCTGTGTAACTCCTGTACTATTTATGTGAACTGTAGACCAATCCGTGCTGACTTTCCAATGACCTAATACAATCTTATTTTTTTCATAGTAATTTCAGTCTAACTGACACTCAGGTTTCACATTTAGTATTTTTTTTTAAATGATTTGGAGGCCACGGGGGGAAGGGGGGGGGTAAATCTTCATCAATATATGTGAACTTTTTTGCCACAGGTAGAGGTTGTTTTATTTTTTCCATTTTTAAGGAGAGCAGAATATTTAATTTAACTCTGTCGTTAAGAATTCATATTTAATACAATAAATAACTGTTTTCCTCTTTTTTTTTTTTATGTAAAATGCCCACACTGCATGTAAATACAATGTGCTCTTGGGTGTAAATTGTAGAAAGACTGAGTAATTGGAAGTAGGTTGTCATGAATAAACACATTAATTTAACCTTTCTTACATGTTTTTTTTTTTTTTTTTATTAGCAGATTTATTAACGGAAAACTATACCCCAAAAATTTATATTTAAGCAACAGATTTGCGTATGCAAATTAGGGGCGGGGAGGGAAATTGGGTGAATTTTTGTCACAAAACAAGAAAGTAAAAAATGTTTTCCCTTTCCCACCCCTAATTTGCAAATTAGGATTCGGTTCGGTATTCGGCTGAATCTCTTTCGCAAAGGATTCGGGGGTTCGGCTGAATCCAAAATATTGAATTCGGTGCATCCCTACCAGAAATACTGCAGCTCTAACTGTAACAGGACGAAGTGTGGAAGCAAAAGACACAACTCTGTCTCATCTTGTTGTCACCTATTGGCACTGGCAAACTATTCCATCCACTCTGCAGATCCCAGACAACAAGACCCATGACTACAAGAGCCCACCAGCCCAGTCCAACTCTGCCAGAGAACATTGAGGGCCCACTCTCACAATTAGGTATAGGCCATGTTAAATGTAATCGGTGTCATCTGTAGTAGAAATAAGTAAGGGCTCATGGGAATTGGCAGTGGAAGGAGCCCCCATGCCTGGGACCCTCTTTGGCAAGGCCTGCTAATGGCATTTCATATACAAAATGTCAACAGCCTTAAAGGGGTAAATTCATTAGTATGTTATAGAATAGCCAATTCTAAGGAACTTTTGAAATTGTCTTCATTATTAATTTTTCATAGTTTTTTTTTAAATTATTTGCCTTCTTCTGACTCTTTCCAAATTGCTTGAGTAATTTGGACCCTAGCAACCAGATTGCTGAAATCCCAAAGTGGAGAGCTACTGAATAAAAAGCAAAATAATGCAAAGCCCACAAATAATCAAAGACAATTGCAAATTGTCTCAGAAAATTAAATTTTAAAACTCAAAGGTGAACAACTCATTGAAAGTATCATTGGACATGGATGCAGAGGATCAAATAAGCAAGAATGCTTGGAAATAAGAGATCTTGGAATTTGCTATGGGAACAGAGAACCAAAAGGAAATATAATAGCTAATAATAACTACTTCCTCATATGCAAATTAGAATTTGGTTCAACCGGGCAGAAGGGTTTCGGCTAAATCCGAATCCTGCTGAAAAAGGGCGAAGCGAAATTTATATAAAAAAAAAAAATAATAAAAAATTTTTTTTCGAATTGGAATTTTTTAACTTCGGTGAATAGGCTGTATTCCATCAGTCGATTCAAATGCAGATCGTATCCGATCTAATTCTAATCAAAGTATCTTCAAAAAAACGTAAATTTTTCAAAGTTCACCAAATGACTCCAAATAGGTTCTAGGAGGTCTCTCATAGGCTAAAATAGGTTTTAGATGGTAAATAATTGAAGTCGAATTTGTAAAGAGACAGTACATGATACATTTCAATATTCACATTTTTTTCAAATTCGATTTTGGACTATTCCCTAGTTGAAGTTTAAAAATTTGAACTTTCACTTCGTCCCTTGATAAATCTGCCCCTAAATGTTTGTATTTCAAAAACCATCAAACAATACATAATAAGGACCAATGGAAAAGAAAAGGAACCATACTATCAACACCCACTTTAATGGTAAATGGAAAATTCAAATGGTAAATACAGAAACTGTAATTTATTTTTGGAAATTAAAGTTGAAACAAGAACTCCGGATGATGACTTTGTTCCAACTGATGAGGATGGACACATCCAGTGCCGCTCGTCATCCTCACTATAAGCCTCTGTTCCGGGGTGCAGATAGTAACATGATTAACGCAACAATAATGGTAATGAGGGTGAACATAGTAGCGGCGATGTTGAGATTACGGGCAGTAGAAGCATAACTCATGGCTCCAGACCTGTCTCCAATCACCTTCCGATCCCGGGACTGTGGGTTATAGAAAGAGGCAAAGAAAGATCATTAGAAAAGGAGCTTTTTATTTATATAAAATATATGTTCTACAGAGAACTGGTGGGTGTAGTACGGCAGCTTTATGCTTGGGTTAATGTCCATTTAGGAGTCAGAATTACACTGCTAGGTAAAGCATAAATAGTGTAATAGTATAATAATATAATTATAATAATATCATATAATAGTGTAGAGGTTGGCACACCATATCAGTAAGTATAAAATTGCTGGGTGCTCATTGCCTGAAGGCTGCCTGACAGCTCCCATAAATATAACATATGTAAAGTAGAATGAACAGGGCACACTAGCAAAAAAAATGTGTCTTTTATTATATAATTCTACAATATAGATGAAAAAAACCCAATGCGTTGCAACCCCGCAAAATGGGGTCTTCGTCAGGGGCACGTGCACATGCATTTTCTAACTTTGCACTTGAAACGTGTTGGGTTTTTTCTCATCTACATTGTAGGATTATGTAATTAAAGAGAACAATTTTTGTTAGGTGTGCCCTGTACATTCTTCTTTACACAGGTGGAGCATAAAGTCAGAAACAATGTTCCTTTTATTCCTTCTTGGCTATGTGCGGAAAAAATTATTTTGTGCACGCATTTTAAACTTAAAAACTGTGTACGCAAGTCAGAATAAATGCAAAATTTGTATTTTAACACGAAATTCTTTGTGTGCACCACAATTAGTTGTTTGTGCTGACCCCAAAATTTGTGTGCACGCACATGAGCACAGACCTTAGAGGGAATATTGGTCATAAAGTCCTCTCCTTAAATCCTTGGCATTGCTAAAAAGGCTCCAGATATCAGTAAAGAGCCTATTAGAATTCTAGTGACCCCCCTATATATCTATTAAATACCTTGCCCCTGCTAGCTTAGTAAAGGGGCAGTATCTCCCTTGTTTCAACATGAGTTGAATAAGCCTTGCCTATTGTTTTAATCACAAAAAAAATATATGTTTATTGTTATTTCTTAAGGTAACTCCAAGTTACTCCATGTTTGGCCCATGTCAGGTCAGTGGCATAAATAAGACCTCCGCACACCCCACCCCAGGTCCTAAAGGGCCAAACCACCTCCAGGGTCTATAGGGACCTTCTGGCAGCTCCACTTTGGAATTCACAGATTTTTTTTAATGGTTTTAGCCAGGCAGAGAAGGAGTGAGGCAGAGAGAGACAAGCAGCATTTGCAGTATTCTCCTAAGTCAGGCAATGCTTTCAATCTATCCATTTGCATTGATTGCAGGGCCGGGCCAAGGGGTAGGCAGAGTAGGCACGTGCCTAGGGCGCAAAGCTGGGGGGGGTGCCAGGCACGTACCTCCTCTGTCGCCTACCCCCAGTCCGGTGCCCGACTCTCTGTGGTTTTTACATCTTCTTGCGCTCCTGCGCATGCGCGCAAACGCATTTTCTCAGCAATTTGTGCTTGCGCACATTTGCGCCAATTCGTGCATACGCAGAAGCACAAAAGAAGTAAAAACCACCGCCTTTCTTGCGCATTCGAGGGCCACCTTGCGCATGTGCACTCGGGCTAAGCTGGCGCCGCGTCTGCCGGTTTGCCTTGGGCGCCTGTGCGGCGTGGCCCTGATTGATTGTACTGGCATGTCTGGGTTTAATGGAGTTTGTCATGGCCATTTCTGCATGTCTAAGGTTAATAGCGAAGCAGATCATTATTTTTTTATTTATTTTACATGTTGGAAGGTATAGCTGCCAACCAGAGTGTACTTTAATAGTCCTCTAAGGGGGAGGGCCTTTGTCTGTAGGGGGCCCCCGGCCCCCCATGTTTGTCTGTAGGAGGGCCCCCATACCTCTCGTTACACCACTGGCAGGAGTCCATTATGCAGGTATGTGCATACATAATTCCCCCTGCATAATGGACTGTTGCTAACAAAAAAGTCACAGCACAGCGAGATGGTTGTATACTGGAAATGTAATTATCTATCTAGAAAAGGACCAAACATGGACAAGCTTTAATTTCCCTGTTGTGTTCAACTCAAGAAATAACAAAACCTTTTAATGAAATGAATTCCCATGGAATAAATAGTTATATCCCCCTATCCATTCCCCTATCTTGTTCATAGTCAACAAGATTTTGATCCTGAAAAATGGTATACCTGATACCCACTGTTTTTTGACTTCTTCAGATGGAGCAATGAAGAGTAGAGCAACCGGGTTATTGTGAAATCCCAAAACAGATATTTCAACATGGAAGTGCAAGAGAATCATTTCAAAATAACACACTGAGTTTACCAGTAAATCAGATCCTTATTATACCCAATTTGCCTGATTTCACATTTACTCTCCAGAATGTGCCAAGCATTTTGGGTTTTTTTTTTTCAATTGACTGATTTTGGGACAAGAAGATTAAACTCAGCTCACATGCTCAAGTTAATAAAGGCAACAACAACCCTTTTGGACTGCCAGTTCTCTTAAAGGGGAACTAAAGCTTAACTAAAGAAGTAGCTACAAATGTTGTACATTATGTTTTGGGTTTCTGTACCAGCCAAGGAAACCACAGCCCTTTAGCAGTAAAGATCTGTGTCTCCAAAGATGCCCCAGTAGCTCCCCATCTTCTTTTCTGCTGATTCACTGCACATGCTCTGTGCTGCTGTCACTTACCGAGCTTAGGGACCCACTCACAATATACAGTACACATAGAATAGAAATGTCACAATATAAGGCTGATTAGTAATTAATACAGATAATTACTACATGGCAGCACAGAAACCAGTGCAATTAGCATCAGAATTTAATAATCAGCCCTGTAGCATCAGCTTATATTACAGACAAACCTCATTTTCTGCTTGATAATTAGTGACGAGCCCTAAGCTTAGCTTCTCAACAGCTGCTCAGAGCCCACTGAGCATGTGAGTGTCACAGACACTTTCCAAGATGGTGACCCTCTGTGACAAGTTTGAAGTCCTGGATCATTGCTGCTATTGACAAGCTGAAACTTTAGGCTGGTGCAATAAGTTCATTATAAAAAATATGGCATTTTTAGCTACATTCATTTTTAGGGTTTAGTTCTTCTTAAACACAATCTCCCAAATAAGTATTTGATGTAACGCAGAAGACATAGTAAGTCATTGCCATTTTCAGGTGCAGGAAGATTTCTTTTCATGATAAATAATGACATTGTCAATTTTAAGATGACTCCTTGCAGTTATTGCATACCTCCCATCCTCGGAACTTACCCCCTTCTCTATCCCGGAGCACACAATGCGTTGCTATCAAAAGTGCTCTGGAAGCTATGGTTGAATGATACACTAACTCTTTGCAGTAGGTAGAATATCAATAATCATCAATGTTTAGGTATTTTGTTGCCCTCCACATATACTTTTTCCAACCTACCACACACACTTCTACACAAGCAAACACTTACCTTGACAGACAAAATAACTGCAAAGAACCCCAGGCAGCAGAAGTTCATGTATATGGTGTTAAAAATGGACCATGGCAAGTGGTCTCGTATGGGAAATCCATCGGGAATGATGTTCACCACTGTGGTATGGATTTGTGGAGCTGGGACATTGGGAATCCCCATCACCCCTGCTCTGTATGGGTCAAATCCTTGGTTGATATAGCTAGGAGGTGGATCCATTGTGTATGAAACAGGCTTAGTGGCGTCAGTGTTCTCCATGGACATCTTTTCATAACAGAAATGTACTGAGTTTGTCTAGATGGGGAAATAAGTGTTTTATGTGAGGGGAAGGAAGGGAGGAGCTGGAGCTTGACTGGTTGAGAGAATGTCTCTTCTTCTCTATATTTCAGCTACGGGCACCTGCTTAACTAGAAGTTATTTGGGAAGATTATACAGGGCCAGAGTTTGACACGAGGCTGAGCACCCATCTGACAGCAGGGGGTGTCCAACGTGAAACCCTATAACTGTTAAGCCACCACTACCAGAATCCTTCGACAACCAACAAAATCACAACAATCTATTTCTTATAATTTGTAACTCAGTACATGGTCAGCAGAGCTTTCTAACATTTGTAACATTTCTACCAATATTATTCTTACAAAATATTCTGCTTTATTAGGAGGGTGTTGGGATCAGGGCTTAGGATTTAATTAGGGTGGTAAAGCAAGTCCACTGCAGAGCAGTTACCTGAAGGGACTTTGTAGACCACTTTACAAGTCTGAGCATCTTCCCCTCGAGGGTTGCCCCAAAAGAGTCCCAGTAAATATTGCCAAATATATAACTTATTGCACCCTAAAGGGGGGTTTGGTAAATGATGTAGTTGATAAAGATCTCTGTTCAATGTCAACACGGTCAGGGAGGCAGAATCTGGCGCAGTCATGGCTAAGACTAACATGGGGCTCTACATGTTCACATTCTCTCAGCTTGTTGACTTGTGCCTTCCTATGGGTTGCTGCATGTGCTATGCTTATTTTCAGATGTGGCTTTCTTGGATAACTCGTTAAAAGACAAGAAGGATATAGGCCATCGGCACACTATTTATTGTGCATTGGGACATCAAGTAGGTTTAAGACTCTGTCACAACTGTATTGGAGGTGCCATTGACTAGGGAAAGGAAGGAGGGCCCCTTAGCAGTCATTCACAGCAGAGTGTAGGTTTGCAGAGAGTAAGGTCTGTGATCTGAGGAGGGAAGCTGTGGAGGCAGGGTGTTGAGTAATATAACACTAATTCAAGCGCAGTCAATGTTGGGCAAGCTGAAGCTCTTGCAGAATGATTCCTGTAGGGCAAGTGTTTATTGGAAGCACAGCCCAGTCAACAGAAGGGATAATTTGTCTTAACAGTGAAGTATATTGTCAGCTTCAGGCAGTAGTCATTTAGTTGGTTGGAAATAGTTGGGATCAGGCTTATAGTACAAATTTAGATCTACAAAAATATATATATGAATATATAAAATGTATAAAATATATATATATAAAAATATATAAAAGGTTACTAAGCTCATAGAACAAAACTGTCCACCCTATCATCTATCTATCTATCTATCTATCTATCTATCTATCTATCTATCTATCTATCTATCTATCTATCTATCATCTATCTATCTATCTATCTATCTATCTATCTATCTATCTTTCTATTATGTATCTATCTATCATCTATCTTCTATCTGTTTATTTGTCTAATACACAAGAACCATGAATACCCTGTAAATGATATCCATATAAAAGATGCTCATCAGTTATCAGTTGTTTTTTCCGCTCCATGTGTGGGGCCAGTGAAGTTTATTAGGCCCAGTTAGGAGAGTCCAAACAATCAGTGGGTTGAAAATCTAAGAGCAGATTTACATAAATTGCTACTGAATATCACAACTGCATCAGCAAACAGCAACCAATCAGAAATTAGTTTTGAACAGTCTACTGCAAGAAAGAGATCAAAAGCATAGGCTGCCCCAGGCTGCGGATCTTCTTACTTGGAAGTCATGTCGGACCAGCTTAAAGGAACAGTAACACCAAAAAAATGAATGTCTTAAAAATTATGAAAATATAATATAGTGTTCTGCTGCACCGGTAAAAGCGGTGTGTGCATGTCAAAAAAAACTCTACAATAGTTTTTATAAACAAGGTGCTGTGTAGCCATGGGGGCAGCCATTCAAGGCTGAAAGAGGAGAAAAGGCACAGGATACCCAGCAGATAACAGATAAACTCTGTAGTATACAATGGGATTCTTCTGAACTTATCTGTTATCTACTGCAGTGGTCCCCAACCTTTTTTGCACCACGGACCAGTTTCGAGGAAAACAATTTTTACGTGGACCTGGGGGGGAGGATGTAGATGTGTGGGTGCATTTTAAGCTTACCAAAAAATAAAACTGTCCAAACAGTATTTTGGTCCTTATCGCAATCAGTAGAAAGGCAATGGTGTGTTGGGAGCTGGGGTTGCAGGTAATTAAAGCCTTTTCATTGTTTGTGCAGCTATTATAGACTGCAGATAGGACCCCGTGGTTGGGAACCCCTGATCTACTGTGTATCCTGTGTTTGAATGGCTGCCCTGAAGGCTGCATAGCAGCTTGTTTATATAAACGATAGTAGAGTTTCTGAAGAAAATACCCCAGTTGTACCAGATAGATAAAAAGGTGTCTATGGAAGATTCTGTAAGGGGTGATAGAGAAGTAAAGATAATGAAAGGTCCTTTGAGAAGAGGTAAAAGAGAAGAATAAAATGCCCTGACCAATAATTAGGTTAATTACAGAACCTCATTATAGTAAGAAGAGACAATGTTATAGACAGGGGGCAAGAAACATTTAGGAGAACAAAGCTGCAAAGAGCTTAAAAAATGGTGGTTAAAAACAGAAATACTCTTGTAACATCACAGGTTGTTATCAATGGTTTATTTTTATGCATTAATTAAATGAACTCAAGCAGGAGATACAAGAGTAGCACTTTTCTGCAGCAGACAATTTTATCAATATCATTACTATCAATAAGGCAAAAGGTAAAATGCTCAGTCAGCAAGACTGGTTTCTGCAGATTCTAGGACAGAAGGTGATTTGACTTTTGCAGCGTTCTTAGAGCTAATAATAAGGTACAGACGACCTAACGCTAAAAAATATAATTAGGAAAATGATGACGATGCTGGTTATCACAGTAGCGGCGATGTTCAGTGCCATTGCTATAGATCCATAATTCTGTGCTCTGGTTCTGTTTCCAATCAACTTCTGGTCTCGACTCTACAGGGTGACAGAACAATGAGAGATGTCATTCACTACTCTGAATAATAATAATAATATACATTGGTTTATATATTCATATTAAATCATTTGGATCTGACTTGGGATTCAGATCTATCACTATTTATGAAATGACTTCATTATGGGGATTATTTATTAAAGTTCGAAAGGTGTTTTCCATTAAGTTTTCAAGGTGATTTTTTTGGACAAAACTCACGTTTTCCTACTTTTAATAAATAATAAGGGACATATCTATGTATATATAATTACATAATATGAATTCATTTGGACCCGCTATTCAGTAGAGATTCAAATGTATCTCTATAACACAAACCATTTATGAATTGTTTTTTATCCAATCGAAGGTGACCGAAACATGCAATTATGGGATTTAATACATAGTTTTAAGTTTGACTTCACTGGTGGAGTTTCAGAATGATTCTGTTTGATAGATTAATTGATCATAAACCCCACAGTTTTAGACATTTTGGGAGATATCATAAAAAAAATTTAAATATATATATATATATATATATATATATATATATATATATATATATATATATATATATATATAAAATCCTTGACAAATGTCTCAGAGGAGACCGAAACATTGGTTCACTAAATAAAGAAGCATTCTTTCATTAGCTAATAAAGGAGAAGGAAAGGCTTCAGACACTTGGGGCTGCCAAATGTTAGGCACCCCAAGTGATTGTATTTACTTACCTGAAACCCTGGGCCAGTGCTCCTATCAGTAGAAAACCGCACCGGCCCGGAGTTATACCAGTGAGCACCACGGATCAATCCTCCTCTGTCTTCCTTTCTTCAAATTTCCCGGGGCAAACGCATGCGCAGTTTAACGAAATAGCCGACTTTTTAGTTAAAGATCGGTTTTTCGTTCTACTGCGCATGCGCAACCACACGAAGAAAGAAGAAGCCAGAAGATGATCGCTCTGTGGTGCTCACTGGTATAACCCCGGGCCAGTGCAGTTTTCTGCTGATAGGAGCACCGGCCCAGGGTTTCAGGTTAGTAAACCTTTCCTTCTCCTTTAAGTAGTCCTGTGAGTGCATTGTTTATATTAAATGTATACATTTACTTGTGATGAGCCCCATGCAATTTTTTGCTAAAGTGAGTGCAGCTCAAAAAAAGTGCCAAGCACTGCTATGATGGATTTTCAATAAAAAAATGTTTATTTTTGCTAAAGATTGGGTGTGGTTGGTTTTGCTAATTTATTCCTTGTTTTAAACCAACACCCAGGCAATTGGCCTGTATTAGTGTGATCTATCTGTCGATCCATCCATCTATTTATGTTAGATTTCCAATAAAAAAAACTTTTATTTTTACTAAGACTTGGGTGTGATTGGATTTGCTAATTAGTTCCCTGTTTTTACCCAACACCCAGGCAAATGACATGTATTCGTATTCTATGTATCTAGCTAGTCATGCATCATCTATCTATCTCGAAGAAACATCTTTAGGACGGAGCACCAGTGGGACACAGTCTCTTAAAAATAATCCTTTATTGATTTCATTAAAATCAAGAAGATTTAAGGAACATATCAAAGACCACATGCTTGACGCATTTGGTAGCTACCAGCCACTTTCTCAAACTGTATGGAATATTTTTATGAGACTGTGTCCCATTCGAGATCTGTGCTAAAGACATTTCTTCAAGATAGAAGACTTGGGTATGTTAGGTTTTGTTACTTTGTTCCCCGTTTTAACCAATACCCAAGCAATTGGCCAGTATTGGTGTGATATATATATATATATATATATATATATATATATATATATATATATATATATATATATACCTGTATATATATATATATATATATATATATATATATATATATATATATATATATATATATATATATATATATATATAAAATACACAAAAGCCATGAATATCTTGTAAATTATATCATTATAAATGGTGAGTTCTGATGTCATTTCTGTCACATGATTTACTGAAACTTGTGTATTATAATAAATATCTATCTATCAATCTATTATCTATCTATCTATCTATCTATCTATTATCTATCTATCTATCTATCTATCTATCAATTATCTATCTATCTATCTATCTATCTATCTATCAATTATCTATCTATCTATCTATCTATCTATCTATCTATCTATCTATCTATCTATCTATCTAATCTATCTCTCTGTCCGTCCATCCATCCATTGATCATCTATCTATCTATCTATATCTGTCTATCTAGCCATCCATGTTCCATTTTTTGTGCAGTGGGTTTTGCTAATTTGTTCTCCATTTTTAACCAGCACCTAGACAATCGACCTGTATTGTGTGCTCTGTCTATCCATCCATCCATCTATCTCTCTATCTAATGTATATATATCTAGTGTATATATTGGGTAGAAGCTGCATTGCCACACCCTTTTTTCCATTAAAATCATATTGTGCTAGGTGAGAATATAAACTGTGCTTCCTCTAATCATATTGTGAACAAATTCAGTTGCCATACATAAAAGGGGTATTTACAACTATATTGACAATACATTATATAAATGTTTTATGCGTTTGCAATATATATATAATATATTGACAATACACTATATATACTGTATATTGCAAACTCATAAAACATCTGTGGACACCATAGAAGCTATAAATGAGGCAGAAATATTATACCTATAAAAAGAATGCTGAGTGCAGTACCAATTCCTACCGCTTACATCACAAGTTTCTTTTGAATCATAGCTGAAGGAGTGCCCCCTTATCTGGTATACAAGTCAATATAAAGAAAAGGTGCAAGATACTGAGCCAGAAAGCTCTTCAGATGAAAAAAAAGACCCGCAGAAGGAATGCCATTTCTAGGAATACAGACCAATGATTTTCAAAAATGTGTCTGAATCTCTTAAATATTTGATGTGTACTTCATTGCCGCTTACTCATCTGTTGCTCTTAAGAGGGCATTGGGAAATTGAAAATGCAGCTGAATTATCTTTTAGTCTGCTTCTACACTATTAAGTAAATTATTAAATGCTTTACATAATGAGGCTTATTAAAGATATAAATGTTAAAATACCATAGATTTAGTCAAATCTATGTACTGCGTCTGTATTTATTCTATGCCATGGATGATAACATGCTCCACAATATAATCTTTTTATCCATAGACCATAGGTAATAGCATGAATTTTGGGATTATACTAAAACTGAACATCCCTGAGGACCCCTTTAGACTTTTCTGCTTTTCTCAACAACTACTGCCTCATCTCTAGCTTCTATAGTGCCCACTACTGAATTTGCTACAGTTACATTTTCTAGTGAAAATTATTTGGATATAAAAAGTATCCCCTCTCACCTTGATAGAGAATAATAGTGCAATCAAGCCAATGCAACATATATTCATGTGGAGGGTGTTGGCAATGGACCATACCAAGTGATCTCTCACGGGTAATTCAGCAGGTGATGTGGTCACCACAGTAGATTGACACAGTGGGGCTGAGATGTTCTGATTCTGCATCAGCTCCATCCTTTGCGGTTCAATGACATGGTGGGAATAGGATGGAGGTACACTGGCAAAAGCAGAGGTTGGCTGCTGGACTGGATAGCCTTTCTCCATAGTTCTCTTCTGGTAGAAAGATTCTGCTATATGATGAGGTTCTGTAGAAGGAACAGAGATTTTATGTGAAAGGAAGGAGAGGAGGTGCCTAAATATGTCAAATCTGGTACTTGTGCACAATAGGATCTCTCACTGCTAACTCCTTGCAATTATAGTCAGAAGGCTTTCAAATGGATAGTTCACCTTTTTAGTATGATGTAGCGAGTGCTATTCTGAGACAATTTGGAAAAAAGTTCTTAAATTTTTATTATTTGTGTTTTTTTAATTATTTAACTTTTTGTTCACCAACTCTCCAGTTTGGAATTTTAGCAGCTATGTGTCCAACTAACCCTAGCAACTAGCAATGGCTAAGAGAGAGTCTGAATGGAAAGATAAGTAATAGAAAGTAACAATAGCAATACAATTGTAGCCTCACAGAGCAATAGTTTTTTGGCTGCCAGGGTTAGTGACCCCATTTGGAAACTGGAAAGAATGAAGTCCAATTGCAAAGTTGCTAAGATATGACTGTTCTAAAACATACTAAAAGTTAACTTAAAGGGATTCTGTCAAGATTTTTATGATGTAGTTTTTATTTCTAAATTACACTGTTTACACTGAAATTAATTCATTCTACAATATAAAATGTCATACCTGAACCAGCAAGTGTATTTTTTTCTTACTTGTAATATTGGTGTGTAGGCAGCCATCTTGGGTCATTTTGCCTGGCCATGTGCTTTCATAAAGAGCCAGCACTTTAGGATGGAACTGCTTTCTGACAGGCTATTGTTTCTCCTACTCAATGTAACTGAATGTGGGACCTGGATTTTACTATTGAGTGCTGTTCTTCGATCTACCAGGCAGCTGTTATCTTGTGTTAAACTGGCCATACACGGGCCGATAAAAGCTGCAGACAGACTGAATCACCAGCTTATTGGCCCCTGTGTGGGGCCCTCCAACGGGCTTCCTCGATCGATATATGTCGAATGTCGGGCAGATGTTGGTCGGGCAGGGTTAAAAATCCCGTCGGATTATGGCTGTATCTGTGCGTTGATGCGGTTCCGCAATCCGACCTCTCGTATTGGCCCACGATTGGATCATCCCAATATCGCCCACCTCAATGTGGTCACATGGGGAGAGATCCTCTCGTTTGATGAAATCTCCAAACTCTACGTGTATAGCCACCTTTAGGGAGCGGTTATCTGGTTGCCTTCCCATTGTTCTGTTGATGGGGATATGAAATACCATCCCCAGTTCTCTATACACTTGTCTAGGATTTTTAGGGGCATATTTATGAAAGATGAAAACAGAGTTCTCTCTGTTTTAACTCAGGTCACTCAGTCACCGTAAGATATTCCCCAATGTCCCCCAAAGTGCATAACTGATGAACATTTCCTTTTGGGGGATAATATTGTGTGTGGGTTCTCTAATTATACCCTTGGGACACAGAGTTTTTTCTGCACCTTTTGTGGGCAATATGGTATTAGGACCACAAAGAATGTAGCTCTTATTTTCAGCAATGCTTCCTCACTAATCCATATGTTTGTTTGGTCAATATCAAAAACATATGCTTGTTTGGTCCAATCCTTATTGGGATAGGATAATTCCAATGTAAGTCATGGTGCTAATAACTGGTAAATGGGTTGGTTGGAAACAGGAAATAAAAGGTTGAATGTGCTTAATAGGTTTCCAAAAACTTTCCAACTTGGTTTTGTTGGGTTAGTAAATGTAAACTTGGAAATTTGGCAGGCCAACTGGTTCCTGAATTAGCAAATGGCGGCCACCCTACTTTGCATGTTAGATATTAATACTTTCTATGAATAACATTGGCATCGAGTCCCATTTTTAATGGCTAAGCCATTAAAATACCAGCCTATGGGGGTAGACTGCAGGCAACCCATCCTTAACTTAGCCAGAGAGCTCTGCATTTAAAGTCCAGAAGGCTAAATTGTTGCTCTGGTTTTCTAGCAAGGGAATAGATGAGGCATGAAGATGGCTTCCCACCTGACCCCTAACATGAATGTCATCCAGACCAACATGCATGGATAGCCTGCAGGCGTCACTCACAATGGGGCCATGTACTTACCGTCTGCCCTATGAAAGGATGTAAGGACAGGGCTGCCCTGAGGCTGTTTATGTTTCATATTGCACCTTTTAATGGATATTCTATGCTCTGCAAGATTCAGAGTCCAGCCAGACCCTGGACAAAGGGCCCTTTTGCACACCTTAATAATCCTGCAGTAAATTACCCCTACTGCATTTTTATAAGCACTTTTTGATTATATATTTGCATTGACATTAACATGTTTGTTGGTTGAGAGCCACTTGTTTATTTATGAGGAAGCGGCTGAGCTCTCTGTGCTGTTTGTGGCTCTGCAGAACAGATGACAGTGGTAAGCCATGCACAAAACTCCTTCTTGCCAATGCAGGGCTGTGGTATTTCCATTACACAGGTAGAAAATCTTGTGATTGGTCAGCCTGCATGCAGGCCTAAAGGGGACGTGTAGTGGTTAGAGCAGGAGCACACAAGAAAATTTGATATTTTATAACATAAACCACCCTTCCAAGGTATCATTCTTTAATGCTTTCATTATTCCATTCTTTGTATATATAACTCTGTACATGAAATAATTTCCCCAAAAATATTTATATGCTCTGTATGCTCCAGTGACTGGCTCTTTACTTTATCTTCCTTCTTTAAGACTTTAGTGATATATGAATAATTTAAGGGTTTTAGTAATATTCATTGAAGGAACCCTACCCAGCCAGGATGACACCATATCACAATATGGTGGGCAAATCCAAAAGATATGGAGGGTTGTGTCCTTCCCTTGGTTGCACCATGGATCTATAATACCAATGCAGCCTGTCTGGCCCTAGCCTAATTTGGGAAAATTGAGGGAAATTTACATTTAAAGAGTTTTATCACTATTTATTTTATAACCTGAGTAGTAACCAAAAATACAGATATTATTTTATGAACATTAGGCAATAAAGTCCGAGGTTTCATGTAAGTAAAATATCATCTTCTTGCAACCCCTTTTTGTACCCTATTTCATTCTTATGAATGTTCAGAGAATTCCTAATTGCAACAGCAAGAAGCTCTACAGAGATGGAAAATAAGAGAGGGGACACCCTTGTCTTGTACCATTTTGAAGTAGAATTGTAGGTGAGACTGCTCTTGGGATTTTCATATTAGTTGTGGGTATTTAGTATATAGTATGAAGGGTGTTTACAATTGGCCCTGCAAAGTGAGTGTTTTAAACATAACCCCCTTCCCCAAGTTGATCCAATTCTTTTTAGCATTCAGACTAGGGTGGGGTGAGTCTTATTAACAGCATGTATCAAGTCTACTATTCTCCCACCTGTCTGCCTCATAAAAAGCCCACTTGGTCTTAGTGTCTGAGTTTGGGGAGAATAAGGTTCAGCCTAGAAGCCAATATCGTTGTAAATATCTTCAAGTCTAAATTCAACAAAAATGTCATCCAATAGTTCAGACATGGTGAGTGATGCTTTACCTCCTTAGGTATAACAGTTGAATGGGAAGCCAAGAAAGATTGAGATAGAATACTATAGTATAGTTTAGTTAATTGTGGTATCATAGAGTCTTCACATGTTTTGTAAATACTGTAGTAAACCCACCAGGGGCTGGAGTTTTGCTTGCAGGCATCATCTTTATGCTTTCAGATACTTCTTCCTCTGTAATTGATTTGTTTAGGTTTTCTGAATGGAAAAAAAAATACTTCCACAGCCCCGAAAGGAAATCTAAGACAAGTGACTTAAATCACTTCCCATTGCTGTGTTAGACAGTCTAAGTACTTCTTTCTGCTCATCCGTTTCTTTATTTTGGGGAAATGAATTTAGTAGTTTCTAAAGACTTATAAGGCTCTAAAGCACAATTGAATTGTTAAGTTATTTCTAAAAGGGACAGATTAAAGAGATGTTCAGTAAGTTTCTGAAATATAACCCCTAGCATCTCTCTGACAATTGCAGCTCAGTGACATCTGAGCACTAGAGGTTGCTAATTCTGAAAGTAAGGAAAGCCAGCAGGCATCACTCACAATGGGGCCATGTACCTACCAACTTCCTTATAAAAGGATGTAAGGACAGGGCTACCCTGAGGCCGTTGATGCTTCATTTTGAACCTTCTAAAGGATATTCTATGCTCCACAAGATTCAGAGTGCAGCTGGACCCTGGACAAAGAGCCCTTTTGCACACCTTAGTAATCTTGCAGTAAATTACCCCTATTGAGTTTTATAAGCACTTATTGATTATATATTTGCATTGACACTAACATGTTTGTTGGTTGAGAGCCACTTGTTTATTTATAAGGAAGCGGCTGAGCTCTTTGTACTGTTTCTGGCTCTGCAGAACAGATGACAGTGGTAAGCCACGCACAAAACTCCTTCTTGCCAATGCAGGGCTGTGGTATTTCCATTACACAGGTAGAAAAGCTTGTGATTGGTCAGCCTGCATGCAGGCCTAAAGGGAACGTGTAGTGGAAATTCGATCTTTCATAACATAAACCACTTTTACATGGTATCATTCTTTAATGCCGTCAGTAATTCAATTCTTTGTATATATTAAAGTAATTTTCCAGAAAATATTTGTATGCTTTTCCAGTGATTGGCTCTTTGCTTTATCTCCTACTTTGAGGCTTTAGTAATATATAAATGATTTAGGGTTTTTAGTAATATTCATTGACAGAACCCTACCCAGCTAGGATGACACCATATCCCAATATGGTGGGCTAATCCAAGAGATATGGAGGGTTGTGCCCTTCCCTTGGTTCCGCCAAGGATGTATAATACCAATGCAGCCCATCTGGCCCTAGTCTAATTTGTAGATAAAATAATCTGGGGAAATGTTTTAAGGTATTGTTAGCTGTTAACTACTTAAATTGTTTGATTTTCCCAGTCCCCTGCTTAAAAAACCTCCAGAAGTGAATGGTTTATTTCCTCATCCATCTACCACCTGAACCTGACTTCATCCCTAACTGAGAATTCCCAAATGTCTAATGTCTCTGACTTTAGTGAGGACCTGGCCAATTGCAATAACCGTTATGCGTGAATTATTGTGGAAGTGCTGGGGGTCTAAATCAAAGTCACTGGACACATTTGTCCCAGGTTCTCTGTTCCTGTTCATTTAGAAGTAGCTTTGTATGTGTTTTTTAATTTTTGATATAATTTCAGTACCAATTTTGGGACCTGAACTGGAAAGTATCAAATAAATATAATAATCTACAGAGGTGAATCATCTTTACAGCACTGATTCGTCCTAGTCATGAGAACCTATAAGACTGCCAGGTCTGGAGTTCCTTTTTAAGACACAAGAAGAGTCATATATGGTCTTATAGTTCTATACCCCTATTGAGAACCCCTAAATAATTAATCGTCTTATCATCTAATTTAGGGAAATTTAAATTTAAAGAGTTTTAACACTATTTATTTTATAACCTGAGTAGGAACCAAATACAGATATTATTTTATGTACATTAGTCAATAAAGTCTGGGGATGCCTTAATGTAAGTATACAATCATCTGCTTACATCCCCTTTTTTGTACCCTATTTATTCCTATGAACATTCAGAGAATTCCTTATTACCACAGCTAGAAGCTCTACAGAGATGGAAAATAAGAGAGGGGACACCCTTGTCTTGTACTGTTTTGAAGTAGAATTGTAGATGAGACTGCTCCTGGGATTCTCATATTAGTTGTGGGTATTGAGTATATAATATGAAGGGTGTTTACAATTGGCCCTGAAAATTGAGTGTTTTAAACATAACCCTCTTCCGCCAGTTGATCAAATACTTTTCAGCATAAGGGGAGGATAAGGTTCAGCCTAGAAGCCAATATCTTTGTAAATATCTTCAAGTCCAAATTTAACAAAAACATCATCCTATAGTTCAGACATGGTGAGTGATCCTCCTTAGGTATAACAGCTATATGGGAAGCCATGAAAGATTGAGACAGAATACTATTAGCTAGACAATTATTATAAAGTTGAATTAAACGTGGTATGAGAGAGTCTTCATGTGTTTTGTAAATACTGTATTTCTGTGGAAACCCACCAGGGGCTGGAGTTTAACTTGCAGGCATTATCTCTATTATTTCAGATACTTCTTCCTCCGTAATTGATTTATTTAAGTTTTCTGAAAGGAAAAAAAATACTTCCACAGCAGCAAAAGGAAGTTTAAGACAAGTGACTTAAATCACTTCTCATCGCTGTGTTAGACAGGATCATTCTTTATTTTGGGGAAATGAATATAGTGGTTTCTAAAGACTGATAAGGCTCTACAGCACAACTGAATTGTTGAGTCATTTCTAAAGAGATTTTCAGTAAGTTTCTGATGAAGTCTACATATTTCACTGAAATATAAAATATACAATATACAATTGCAGCTCAGTGACATCTGGAGCACCAGTGGTTGCTCATTCAGGAAACTGGGGTCCACCGCCATCTTGTTCCTCCTCATTCAGATACCTAATTATTGATCAGGGAAGCACCAGTGTCAGTGTCAAATTTTCCATGATTCTGCTAGACTTCTAGCCATGATCTGTTTAGAGCTGTCATAAGTCATCATTTTATATTGCTCATATTTCTAAAGCCAAGTGAAAGGGACTCTCTTTAGTAAGTAGGAAATCACACTACCCTTAATTACAAAAGAACTTGTGGGAGGCTAAAGTTGTGCATAAAATATATACGTTTTGAATTTTTTTTAAACTCAAGTTGAATTTGGACTTTTCCCTAGTCGAATTACACTAAAATAAACTCAAAATTCGAATCTAAAAATTAGAATTTTCAATTCGACCCTTGATAATTCTGCCCCTAGTAGTAAGGACTCTCATTGGAGAGCTTAATGGCACAAACAGAGAGAAGTGAGGCCTGGTCAAAAAAAGAATGGTTGCAAGTCCCAGTTCTATGATATTCATGAAAAATGGGAGCAGAAGACAAAGCAGGCTCTATTTCAGTTGTTCTTGCTTTTTACAGTTCCTATAGAAAATTTTTCTTGAGGAACAATATGCAATAGTTCCCAGAGATGATTAGTATTTTTCTTCTTGGTATGTTTTGAACTGAAAACCCATATTATATAATAGCTAACATAAACCATCTCAAATGAGTATTTATAAATAATATGAACCTGGAGGGGGGTCATTTTTGTGTTTGGGGAGGCTGATCAAAAGAGCTGTATACCTTCTTGTTCAACACCAGATCATAGAATAAGGCTTGCACTTATCATGAAAAATCTATGGATTTTATTATTTATTGAGCTAAACAGGGCAAAAAGCGAAACTGAATCTACTCCATGTTTGGTCCTTGTAAGGTAGATCATTTGATATCGGTATACAACATCCTCCCTTCACCCCTTTGTTGTTATTGACTGTCTTGGCTTACATATACACAGGAATCCATTATGCAAGAAAATTATTTGTGTACCGGTAATCTATCTACTTCGCATGGATGAAACATGGAGTAAAATCTGGCAATAAAACAATAAACTCTCACCCAAACAACCAGATAGCATTTTTTTGGACAAAAACCATCAAGCAATATATAACAAAGACCAATTGCAAAAAGATTTGCTTAGAAAAGGTCCATCTATAACAGACTATATAAAAGGGAAATTCAGATGGTAAATGTGGAAACTGTCAGAATAATTTTGAGGTTGCAACACATAAAGATAATTCCAGAAGTCGGCTTTCTTCCAACTGATGAGGAAGCAGTGGCTGCTCGTCATCCTCACTATCAGCCTCTGTTCTGTGACCAGGATGTAGGTGGTAAAATGATTAACACAACAATAATAGTAATGATGGTGAAAAAAGAAGCGGCGATGTTGAGATTACGGGCAGTAGAAGCATAACTCATGGCTCCAGACCTGTCTCCAATCACCTTCTGATCCCGGGACTGCGGGTTATAGAAAGAGGAAAAGAAAGATCATTAGAAAAGGAGCTTTTTACTTATATAAATAGTGGACTCAATGGGGCATAGTTATGCAAGAAATCAAATCTGCAGGGACATTGGCAATTCACTAACAGGCGCTGACGAAAATTTGCTAGTGAAAGAGACCGTCATTAATGTTCACTCGCACTATATCGCCAGGCGACTTTTCGCTCAGGCGAATGCAAATTCACTAAAGTGCGGATTTTACTGAACGTTACTTGACTTCGCCACCTCAGAGCAGGCAAACTGCTAAAATGAAGCTAGATCTTCCTCAATCTTCTGTCACTTACCTGTCTGCCGAAAATGCATTAAAGTTGAAAAAACGCTGGTGAATTTTTATTTTTTTTTAGGCTAGAAATGCTGTATTTTGTATACTAAACATAAACATGAAGTTACTGCACCACAAGCCTAATCAAACATTTATGCTTTCAAAGTTGGCCACAGGGGGTCACCATCTTGTAACTTTGTTAAACATCTTTGCAAGACCAAGACTACACACATGCTCAGTGTGGTCTGGGCTGCTTAGGGATCGTCATAAATTATCAAAACAGGGAAACAAACAAAGCTGCTTGAGTTCTGCATGGCTGGGAAGTAAGGCGGGGCTCCCCCTGCTGTTCATAAGTATGATTGTTTCCCTGCTCAGCAGTTAGTCTGACAATTCCTATCCACAGCAGTAAATGAAGGGAGAATTTCACTGCATACAGTCAGGTTTCTTATAAAAACGGTGCACATTTTTTAATTTAAGTATATTGAAGATAGGTTTTTTTCATTAAAGAAAGTAAAAATGGGATTTTATTTTTTTGCCTTGAAATTGAAGCTTCTCCATGTTTGTTTTCATGCAGGGTGATATTAGTTTGCCAGTGAATAAATAATTCTCCATTAATGGGCTCTTACTAACAAAAAAATCACAACAAACGAATAAGGGAGGTGCTATATACTGAAAAATTGAATTAAACCTCGCAAGGACCTAACATGGAGAAGCTTCGGTTCCCCTGTTTGTCCTGTTTAGCTTAAAACCAAAGCCACATATTTTTAATGATGACATTTATTTACATGGCATAAAATCCCAATACCCAATCTGATGCGGTGGCCAAAACTCGCAGTAACGGGAAAATGTCCTGTTCATATTAAATCTGTTCTTCACTTTTTACAATAAAGTGTGGCCCAGTATGGCAGCCATGTGAACTGTTATACTGCCCTGTGTTTAGGGTTGCCACCTGGCCGGGACCAAATAGGGCAACATGCAGACATATGCCCTGATCTAAATGACCTGAATGCTTGGAGATCTGAAGAATTAGGACATGAAGCTCAGAATGGCCACATTGTCAGCGAATGAGTTCAGGCAAGGTGGCTTGAGTTGCTTCTTAGTTTATTTTGGAAACTCAGGACATCTTTTTGAGATTTCTATATTTCTATCCTGAAAAAAGGTTATACCTGATACCCACCGTCAGACTTTTTATTTACTTCTTCAGATGAAGCAATGAAGAGTAGAGCAACCGGGTTATTGTGAAATCCAGAAACAGATATTTCAACATGCAAGTGCAAGAGAACCATTTCAAAATAACACTCAGAGTTTACCAGTAAATCAGATCCTTATTATACCCAGTCTCTCTCCGTTTTTTTCATTTACTGATTTTAGGGCCAGCTTGGGAAATTTAGCTTCCAGACTGGAGTTAAAGGCAACGTCAACCTTTTCTGTCTGCCAATTCTCTTGGCATGACTTCCTTACGTTAGCATTTGGTGTAAAGCAGGTCTCCGTGCAGACAAATTCCAAATTCCAACAGATTTGGGTGGTTTGCAGTGAGTTACAGTAATATTTCTCAACCTTTGTGTTTTTTGTTGCCCTCCACATTTTTTTGAAACCCACACATTTATACACAAGCAAACACTTACCTTTACAGAGAAAATAACTGCAAAGAACCCCAGGCAGCAGAAGTTCATGTACATGGTGTTAAAAATGGACCATGGCAAGTGGTCTCGTATGAGAAATCCATCGGGAATGATGTTCACCACTGTGGTATGGACTTGTGGAGCTGGGACATTGGGAATCCCCATCACCCCTGCCCTAGATGGGTCAAATCCTTGGTTGACGGAGTTAGGAGGTGGCTCCACCATGTACGGAGGAGGCTTATCAGTGGTGTCAGTGTTCTCCATGGACATCTTTTCATAACAGAAATGTACTGAGTTTGTCTAGATGGGGAAATAAGGGTTTTATGTGAGGGGAAGGAAGGGAGGAGCTGGAGCTTGACTGGTTGAGAGGATTTCTCCTCTCAACCAGCCTATCAAAGGAAAACTTTCATACATACTAACTATAGGCAGAAGCAAAAATACACAGCATAGAGCCCTGGTGTTTGATTAGTATTTATTCAGCCACTTTCTCTCTTGTATGTATATATAACTTTATTTATAAAGTGTTACAAGGATATGCTGCGCTGTACAATCTTACTATGTACAAAAGTACACTAAGGACAAGCATTATACAGGTATTGGACCTGTTATCCAGAATGCTCAAGACTTGGGTGCTTTCCGTAATTTGACTCTCCATACCATCTGTCTGCTAAATATCATTTATACATTAAGGGGTTAATTACTAAACTCAGAATTTTTATTATTTTTATTTTATTATTTTATTAAAAAAACACGACCAAACTCCCATGCTTGATTTGACCTTATTTATTAATAAAAAAAAAACTCGAATTAATCTGTTAGTGAAAAAACTCGTGAATTGAGTAAAAACCCGAATTGTCTGATTTTTTGGACTTTTTTCCCAAATTGCTAGATTTTTGGGGGTTTTTGCTCGAAAACCACAGATTTTTGGATTTCGGCTAAGACAAACCAAGATAACTTCAAATTGAGATAGGTGCCTCTCCCATTGACTTATACAGGACATCAACAGAACTGAGATGGCAGATTTTTGGATTTGGGCTTTTTGCAGCATTGGGGTATAATATGTCTCTAGAAATTCGAGGTTTAGTAAATAACCCCCTAAATAAAACCAACAGGCTGATTTTGCTTCCATTAAGAATTTTTACACTTTGCACCATGCCTGAATAGAAAGATGGGTAATAACAATAAATTGGATAGGGGATCAGGTAGACCCCAGGGGGTACTACTGTGCCGGGCCCGGGCCTAAAGTTGGGCCTGGCCTTGCTTCACCTTTAGAAATAGCTGGGCCCCCTTGACTGATGAGCTGCATCTGCCGTAGTCCTGAACCGCCAATGTCCCGAAGTCCCAAACAGCCATAGTCCCAAAGAGCCAAAGAGCTGAAGTTGAAGAAGCCAAGAAAAGATCCGAAGTCACAAAAGGAGCCAAATTTGAAGTCCCGAAGCCGCAAAAAGACCCGAAGTAATGAAAGGAGCCGAACTTGAAGTCCTGAAGATGCGAAAAGACCCGAAGTCACAAAAGGAGCCGAAGTTGAAGTCCTGTAGCCACGAAAAGACACAAAGTCATGAAAGGAGCTAAACATGAAGTCCTAAGGCCGCGAAAAGACTCAAAGTCTCAAAAGGAGCCAAAGTTTAAGTCCCGTAGCCACGAAAAGACCCAAAGTCACTAAAGGAGCCAGACTTGAAGTCTTGAAGCCGCAAAAATACTGGAAGTCACAAAAGGAGCCACGTTTAAGTCCTGTAGCCACAAAAAGACCCGAAGTCATGAAAGGAGCTGAACTTTAAGTCCCGAAGCCGCGAAAAAACCCAAAGTCACGAAAGGAGCCAAACTTGAAGTCCCGAAGCCATGAAAAGACCCGAAGTCACAAAAGGAGCCGAAGTTGAAGTCCTGTAGCCACGAAAAGACCCAAAGTCATGAAAGGAGCCAAACTTGAAGTCCCAAAACCGCAAAAAGACCCGAAGTCACTTAAAGAGATACTGACACCTGAAATTAAATTTTTTTTTACATCTATTATAATATTGGCTTTGCAAGTTACTTCTAACTTTGCCATAAAGTATTTGCATGATGCTTTTACATTACCTGTCTGATCCCCCATGTTCCTATATAAGGGGGCTGACATATCTGTGCAGCACGAGTCCATTAGCATTAGAAACTGTAACTAACAGGCTGAGATGGGACAGTCAGGTTGGCAAAGTCAGAGTGTCAGAGAGTCAGGCTTAGGAACTTCAACTAACAATTATATACAAAAACAAACCTCTCAGCAAGATATGATCAACCTGACCTATAGGTAACATTTAATGTACATTCATATGCTAAAATTCATTTTTTTTGTGTCAGTATCACTTTAAGGAGCCCGACAATTTTGTTGTACTGGGCCCCGTGATTTCTAATGGCTGCCCTGCGTGACGTCATTCTTGGCACCAAATTATGAAATGGAGAAACACTGTATATAGATGCACTTGATCACTGTGTTCACTAATCCTTGAAAAAGGCCCTAATGTGGGCAGAAACGTTGGATACACAGATGCACACAATAAAAATAGTTTGATTCACAAATGATTGGAGTGTGGGTTCCATTGAAAGAAAACTATATATATATATATATATATACACACACACACGTGTTGATCAGCAGAGCCTGATTATGTATGTACTCTAGGCCTGTAAACCCACTTTTGGTTGAATTCCATGAAAATGGCAACATTTGCAGCACATATGAGATTTTAGAAGAAGTTCACAGGAAACCTTGAAGCCACAGTGTGAAGCTTCTCAACTCTTTGTTCTCATTGAGTCAGTTCTGTACCAGCAGGTTTACATTTACAGCAGGGCTATGAGAACTAACATGGAAATCAAAACTCACACATGAGCCTTTACTAAAAAGATTCCAGCAGTGAGAAACTGGCAGAAACAGGCACTTAGTGGAAGTGGTTTAAAGCTGAGGATTGTAGTTAATTTTAGTTGAAAAAAAAGACAACAGTCCATCAAGTTAAACCTTTCCAGATGTCCCCAGAATATTCATATACACACACCTATACAGACATATCTATATATTCACTTATATAAAAATATATAAATATACCCATACCTATACCAAACTGTAGATCTTGACATAACTGTAGCCTTGGATATTCTACTTGTCCAAGAAGTCATCCAAGTGCAAGCCACTCAGAAATTTATTGACTTTCCGAAGGAGAACGGATATTGACCGGCAGAGGAGGGTGAACAGTGACACTTGGATACCTTTTTCTGTTTTAACACTCTTAAAGGGACACTAAATCCAACCATGAAAGCTGTTACACATGAAAAACAACTCAGCAATGAGAATTCTACTGGGCAAAATACTTAATTATTGATTAGATAAGTCACTTGATTATAGATAATAGAAGTCACCAATCAGATTGCTGGTTGCCAGCACAATGTCAGCCATCTTGCTGTTATCTTACATACAGAGATTTAATCAGACATGGAGATAAAGGACATACATGTTTGGCGCTAGGAAAATTGTGCTTAAATTGTTCACCTCCAAACTGTCCCGTTTTTTGCGGGACAGTCCCAATTTTGACAGCTCAGCCACCGTCCCGGATTGTTACTGAATTGTCCTGACTTTCTCTTTGATCTCCTGCACTGAACAGCCAGAAAAAGATACAAAGTTTCTAAAATGTAATTGGCTTTTGGCAGAGAGCATAGAATATGTGGCAGGTGCACTTAGATACATTTGTAAAAATGTAAGAAAAACAATTGTAACAATTTAAGATAAGCAAAGAAGCAATTGTAACAATTTAAGATAAGCACGTCTCTTGGGGAAACTTTCATACATACTAACTATTGGCAGAAGCAAAAATACACAGCATAGAGCCCTGGTGTTTGATTAGTATTTATTCAGCCACTTTCTCTCTTGTATGTATATATAACTTTATTTATAAAGTGTTACAAGGATATGCTGCGGTGTACAATCTTACTATGTACAAAATTACACTGAGGACAAGCATTATACAGGTATTGGACCTGTTATCCAGAATGCTTAAGACTTGGGTGCTTTCCGTAATTTGACTCTCCATACCTTCTGTCTGCTAAATATCATTTATACATTAAGGGGTTAATTACTAAACTCAGAATTTTTATTATTTTTATTTTATTATTTTATTATGACTTGCAGCTTAAAGGAGAACTAAACTAAAAAAAAAACTAATGAAAACCCCTACCCTCCATAGTCCCCCCTCTCTGTTCCCCCTGCACAGGTGTTAATATGTGTGAATGCCCCTTAGTCTTTAATTACCCCTCAATGCAGAGTCAGCGCAGCGGAGCTCACGGGCGCCATCTTCACCTCTTCGGAAGTTTTCAGTAGGTAAGTGGCGTATCAGCTCATGCGCAGTCGTAGCAATTTTCCGATCCCGAACAACTGCGCATATGCCGACAGCCATGGAAATTGCTGAAGGGACCTGAAGATTCCCATAGCGATGAAGATAGCGGCTGTACTCACACAAGAGCCGAACGCAGGAAAAATGCAACATGCTTCGTTCCAACCTGCGTTGGGCGCTTAAATGCGTCTGTGTCAGTGAAAACCAATTGCAAATTGTATCAGAATATCAGTCTCTACATCATACTAAAAGTTAATGTAAAGCTGAACAACCTTTATAAAGGAATTGGTCTTCTTTTTATTTTATAGTGTTTGAATTGTTTGTCTTCTTCTTCTTCTGCCTCTTTCCAGCTGATGGGTGGTCATTTAGTCTTAGAATATGAATGTCTACATCATACAAAAAGTCAATTTATTTAGACATGGAGATAAAGGACATACATGTTCGGCGCTAGGGACCTCCCAACTGTCCATTTTTCGCGGGACAGTCGCCATTTTGACAGCTCAACCCACAGTCCCGGATTGTTACTGAAATGTCCTGACTTTCCCTTTGATCTGCACTGAACAGCCAGAAAAAGATACAATGTTTCTAAAACTTAATTGGCTTTTGTCAGAGAGCCTAGAATAGATAGATACTTTTGTAACAATTTAAGATAAGCAAAGAAACTATTGTAACAATTTTAGATAAGTAGATCTCTTGGGGAAACTGTGACTTGCGGCTTAAAGGGTAATTCACTTTCATTAGCAAAACATAACTGAAAAAAAATACAGAAATATGTTCAAACTTTCAAAACCTGGCAAATTTTATAAAATAAACATAGTAATTAGGGGTGTGGCCACAAAAATTGGCGTGGTCAAAAAATTTGCAACGCTCCAAGCGGCAACTCTTTTTGTCCTTCTTTCTATTTACAAAATGTTGGGAGGTATGTTTTATGTTTTGTTTGCATAACCTGGATAGCCTTAGCTAATCTCTATGCCAATCAACCCCTGTACCTTCCTTCCCAGCCGTGCAAAACTCAAGCAGCTTTATTTGTTTCCCTGTAGAGCAGCCGGCGACTCTGTAAAGATTTGCACCCTCAGCAGTCACAGCAAGTCAAGGGATAGAGGAATTTCACTGCATACAATTGGGTTTTTCATAAAAACGGTACAGATTTTTTAATTGAAGTATATTGAGGACAGGTTTCTTTTTCACTAAAGAAAGTAAAAAAAGGGGATTTTGTTTTTGCCTTTACATCCCCTTTGAAGGGGTGGTTCACTTAGTATGTTATAGAATGACCAATTCTAAGCAACTTTTCAACTGGTCTTCATAATCTTTTGAAAGGTTTGCCTTCTTCTTAAAAACAAATGCTCTGTAAGGCACAAATGTATTGTTATTGCTACTTTTTTTTACTTGTCTTTCTTTTCAGGGCCTCTCCTATTCATATTCCAGTCTTTTATTCAAATCAATGCATAGTTGCTAGGGTCATGTGAACCATAGCAACCAGATTACTGAAATTACAAACTGGAGAGCTGCCGAATAAAAAGCTAAATAACTAAGACCACAAATAATAAAAAAATGGAAACCAATTGCGAATTAGAGTATCATTCTTTACATCGTACTAAGGGGCAGATTTATTAAAGTTTGAGTTGTTTCTTTCCATGAAAGTTCGATATTCACGTTTTTCTTTTCCAAAAACTCGATCAATTTGAGTTTTTGGGTTACGGGAATCAAACTCTCATATAAGGGTTTTTGCCATTCGAGTTTTTTCCTAAATAAGAAACCATTCGAGTGTCAAGGTCATTCGAGTTCATTCATGGTAAAAAAACTCTAACACTCGACTTTTGATAAATAGCCCCCGAATTCCACATTCATCTGCAGAGCCACAATCAGCACCGAGAGATCAGCCGATTCCTTATAAATAAACATGTTGCTCTCGACCAACAAGCCGGTTAGTGTCAAAGCAGATACATAGGGGCAAATTCACTAAACGACGAAGCGCCTAACGCTGGCATAAATTCGCTAGTGTTACTTCGCACCTTACGCCTGGTGAATTTGCGCAACGGACGTAACTACGCAAATTCACTGACGCGCAAATTATTCTGAACGCTACCTTTTACGCCAGACTTCCTTCGCCACCTTAGACCAGGCGAAGTGCAATAGAGTAGATAGGGATTGCTTCAAAAAAAGTTCAAATTTTTTCTAAGTCTTTTTTTATGGATGATAGGCTGAAAAAGATCGAAATTTTTTTTGGGGCTCCCCTCCTTCCCCTCTACATTTCTCATGGCACCTTAACTATACAGTGGGCACATGTGTAGGGCAAAATAAAAATTTTAATTGCTGTTTTGAAGGTTTCCCAGGCTTGTGTAGTGATGCTTCATATACCTCCATTGTAACTTCAATTTGGCGCTGTATGCAAATTAAGCATCGCTAGCGTAACTACGCTTTGCTTGGCGAATTAACGCTAGCGCAACTTCGCAACCTTACGCTTCCCCTGAGCGCAACTTCGGATTTTAGTGAATTTGCGTAGCGCTGGCGAAAATACGCCTGGCGAAGTGTGGCGAATCGGACGCTGGCGCAACTACGAAGCTTAGTGAATTTGCCCCATAGTTCCTTTAAAAGCTCTTGTAAAAAACATAAACCTTTATTTATGCCCTTGCTTAAAAACTAGAACACAATTAGGACCAGTGTTCCCTGATTTTGTGCTAATTTATTAGAAGTCTGTGACAGCAGTGACATATGTATTAGGGGTTTGGATAGCCTATAAATAACACAAAAAGGGGCATATTTATCAAGGGTCAAATTTCAAATTGAAAAAACTTCAAAATTCGAATTCAAAAAGACCAACTGAAATTAAGTCTAAGTTTTTTTTGGTCGAATATGTCCGTCTTCAATCGAATAGGTCCGTATTCGGCCAAATTCGAATCGAATTAATAGCGTATTTGATCGAATTTGATTCGAAGTTTTTCCAAAAAAAAAACTTCGATTTTTCAGAGTCCACCAATTGACTCCAAATAGGTTCTAGGAGGTCCCCCATGGGCTAAAACAGCAATTCAGCAGGTTTTAGATGGTTAATGGTCGAATTCAAATTTTTAAAGAGACAGTACATGATAAATTTTTTCCAAATTCGAATTGAATTTGGACTGTTCCCTAGTCGAGGTACACAAAAATAACTCATTCGAAAATTCGCCTCAACCTTTGATAAATCTGCCCCTAATTATTTGTGTTATTCTAACTAGTGATGGGCAAATTTATTCAGCAGGAGGGAATTTGGGGCGAATTTCTGTGTTTTAACGTCGGCAAATAAATTTGCGAAACTGACACAAAAATTTGCTGGTGACAATTTGCCCGCCAGAGACGATTAAACGCAGGGCCATTGACTTTAATGCAATTGAACAAAATAGGTGTGCCGCAAATTGTCGCTGGCGTCCAAATTGTCACTGGCATCAACTTTGACGTCCGCAAATTGACACCAGCGGCTAAATTTGCGTTTTACAAATTTTTCACTGATTCATGAATTTCGTGGTAGATTTTACTGCAAAATGGGACAAATTCCCCCATCACTAATTCTAACCACAATATCTATGTACTTCAGTAACATATAGCCTTCTTCTGATGCCTTACAGTACAGGTATGGGACCTGTTATCCAGAATGCACAGATTTTCCAGATAAGGGATCTTTCTGTATTTTGGATCACTATGATTCAAGTCTGCTAAAATATAATGTAAACATTTATTGATTAATTATATCTTAGTCTTGATCAAGTACAAGCTACTGTTTTATTAGTACAGGGAAAAAGGAAACTATTTTTAAAAATTTAAATGATTTCATTATAATGGAGTCAATGGATTTCCTTTTTTTACTCTGTAATAATAAAACAGTATCTTGTAACTGAGCTGAATATATCTGTATTGAAAGCAAAACAATCTTATTGGATTTCAGATTTAAATGATTTTTTGCAGACTTAAGGGGGCCCATTTACTTAGTTTGAGTGAAGGAATAGAATAAAAAAAACTTCGAATTTGGAATGTTTTTTTTGGCTACTTCGACCATCGAATTGGCTACTTCGACCTTCGACTACGACTTCGAATCGAATGATTCGAACTAAAAATCGTTCGACTATTCGACCATTCGATAGTCGAAGTACTGTCTCTTTAAAAAAAACTTCGACCCCCTACTTCGCCACCTAAAACCTACCAAAGTGCAATGTTACCCTATGGGTTAGGTCCCCATAGGCTTTCTAATGTTTTTTTGGTCGAAGAAAAATCGTTCGATCAATGGATTAAAATCCTTCGAAACGAACGATTCGAAGGATTTAATCGAACGATTTTTCGTTCGATCGAACTATTTGCAGTAAATCCTTCGACTTCGATATTCGAAGTCGAAGGATTTACATTCGGCAGTTGAATATCGAGGGTTAATTAACCCTCGATATTCTACCCTATGTAAATCTGCCCCAAGGTATGAAGATTCAAATTACAGAAAGATATTATGCATTCTGGATAACAGATCCTATACCTGTAGACGTGCACAGAAACGGGTTATTTGTTAAAGACTTATATTATACAATGTTATCAGCTAAACTATTTCTATGCAAGTTTCCCAGAAATGCACTGGTTTCTACTAGGGATGGGTGACTCTGACCAGTTTCGCTTCGCCAAAAAGACATGAAATGTCAAAAAAAAATCGCCAAACACGCAAAGCATAACATTTTTCAAACCGGTTGACATTTTTTAAACTACGGAACAATTTGTTAAGTATTCATATACATTTTACACAGCAAAAATATTTCACTCATCTCTACTTTCTATACTAATTTCAGTGTATCGGGGAAGGAGGATTTATCCAGTGCACTGATTAGTAAACTGCAGCATACTGTATCTTAATTCTCTGTTGTACGTTGTAAGCAACTTTTTGATTGGTCTTCATTGTTTATTTTTTTTATTTTATAGTTTTTGAATTATTTGCCTTCTTCTTCTTCTGCCTCTTTCCAGCTTTCAAATGGGGGTCACTGACCCCATCTAAAAAACAAATACTCTGTAAAGCTACACATTTAGGGGCAGATTCACTAAGGGTCGAATTTCGAAGTTAAAAATACTTCGAAATTCGACCCTCGAATTGAAATCCTTCGACTTCGAATATCGAAGTCGAAGGATTTAGCGCTAATCCTGCGATCGATCGATCGAAGGATTTTTCGTTCGATCGAACGATTAAATCCTTCGAATCGAACGATTCGAACGATTTTAATCCAACGATCGAAGGAAAATCCTTCGATCAAAAAAAGGTTAGCAAGCCTATGGGGACCTTCCCCATAGGCTAACATTGACTTCGGTAGGTTTTATCTGCCGAAGTAGGGGGTCGAAGTTTTTTTTAAAGGGAAAGTACTTCGACTATCGAATGGTCGAATAGTCGAACGATTTTTACTTCGAATCGTTAGATTTCGTTCGAATTCGAACGAATTTAACCAATTCGATGGTCGAAGTACCCAAAAAATACTTCGAAATTCGAATTTTTTTCATTCGAATCCTTCACTCGAAGTTAGTGAATCTGCCCCTTATTGTTATCACTACTTTTTATTACTAATATTTATATTCAGGGCCTCTCTTATATATATATATATATTCCAGTCTCTTATTGAAATCAATGCAAGGTTACTAGGGTAATTTGGGCGCTAGCAGCAGATTGCTGATATAGCAAACTTGAGAGCTGCTGAATAAAAAGCTAAAACTCAAAAATCATAAATAGTAAAAAAGGAAAACCAAATGCAAATTATCTCAGAATATCACTCTTTACATCATACTAAAATTTAACCCAAAGGGGAAAAAACCCATTTACGTTAACCAATAAGAGTGCTGGATTAGGGGAACATACCAATGGGCTGAGAGCAGAGGGGTGTGAAAAAGCATGGAATGAAAGGTCCTGTAAGATGAGGGAAAAGAGACAAATGAAATGTCACGACAAAGATGACGATTGTACAGAATAGAACTCTAGTGAGAAGGAAAAACAGAACTGGGGTAAGAAATATTTAGGGGAATAAAGCTGCAGAAGAAGGAATGTTTGGCGGCTAAAAACAGAAATACTTGTGTGAGATCAGAGATTGTAGTCAGTTTATTTATTGCATTTTTAAAAGAACTCAAGCAGTAGATACATGGATAGCGGCACTTTCTTATAGAAGACACTGATTCTTTTCATATGGAAAACTGGGAGAAAGAAGAAAGACAAACTAATTGAGGCTATTTACTGCCAGATAGTTGCACTGAAGGTGATTTGTTATCTGCATTGTTCTTAGGGATATCTGTACCTATTTTGGTAATTAGTGGAATAAGATTGCCCCATATTCAATGAAACACTGTAATATATAATTATTTAAATGATGATGATGCTGGTTATAACAGTAGCGGCGATGTTCAGTGCCATTGCTATACCTCCATAATTCTGTGCTCTGGTTTTGTTTCCAATCAACTTCTGATCTCGACTCTACAGGGTGACAGAACAATGAGAGATGTCATTCACTACTCTGAATAATAATAATAATAATATACATTGGTTTATATATTCATATTAAATTAAATCATTTAGACCTGACTTGGGATTCTAGATGTATCACTATTAATGAAATGGCTACTTTGTGTTGGTTATTTATTAAGCTCTGAGTTGTGTTTTTCACGAATATTCGAGGCGATTTTTTTTTTGTCAAAATTCACATTTTCGGGTTTAGTAAAAAATTCAAATCCGAAAATAAACCACCTAAAACCTGTCGAGGTCATGTAGGAGTCAATGGCAGAGGTCACTTGAACCATTTGAAGATGTTAATAGTCTTCGTGATGTTCATCTTTTTTCGGAGGGTTTTGCACAAAAACTCGATCAATTTGAGTGAAGTCTATTCTTAAAATGGTTCAAGGGACCTTTGCTATTGACTGCTACATGACCTCGACAGGTTTTAGGTGGTGTATTTTTGGATTTCAACTATTTTTTAAAAAAAAAATCAAAACCTCATAAATCTCAATTTTGATAAATTACCCCCTTACTGTTCATGATACGCACCCGTTATTCTGACTTTTAATGAATTGGCTCATTTATTAAACAGGTTCTCCGATACTAAATGTCAAAAACCTTTCTCCAGCCAAAAGAAGTAAAAAAAAAAAAAAAAACATTGTTCTCTGCGAGTATTTTATGTAAATGAGGAAAAATTTGTGTTTTCTTTTTTTTTTATAAAATGCAAAATCTCACAAATCTACATTTTAATAAATAACCCCCTTACTGATCATGATACCGGTTCTTCTGACGTTTAATGAATTGGCTCGTTTATTAAACTTGTTCTTCGTTACTATTTGTCAAAAACTTTTCTCCAACCAAAAGAAGTAAAAAAAAAACAAAAAAACATTGTTCTCTGTGAGTTACCAACTTGCGAGGCACTGCAAAATGTTTCCTGCTTACTGATTCATGAAATCACCCAAAAAAAACCCAGAGAAATTCAATTACATAAACAACGATGCGCAACTTTATGAATCAGTAAAATTATTGTCCATGTCCTAACAACACATTCAACAACTCATTAAAAAAAAATCTTTAAAAGACTTCAAAACTGATCGTTCTTTTTTTTTTATACCCAAACCATAGGTAATATATTTACAAGTTTTACACATTCACTGGAACAAGACTCTATTGAGGAACCCATCAAGCTCCTATACTTCTGCCCCCGTCAGCTATTTAATTTGTCTATTACTTAGATGGTTAAACTTCTGCCCTTCTGTTTCCAATTTGTGCCTGATCTGTTGCTAAACTGGTTAGTTGAGTTTACTATATTCTCATTTCTTGGTGTGAATTATTTAGGAAGAAAACATTGTCCCCTCTCACCTTGACAGAGAATAATAGTGCAATCAAGCCGAGGCAGCATACATTCATATGGATGATGTTGGCAATGGACCATACCAAGTGATCTCTCACGGGTAATTCAGCAGGTGATATGGTCACCACAGTAGATTGACACAGTGGAGCTGAGATGTTCTGATTCTGCATCAGCTCCATCCTTTGTGGTTCAATGACATGGTGGGAATAGGATGGAGGTACACTGGCAAAAGAAGAGGTTGGCTGCTGGACTGGATAGCCTTTGTCCATAGTTCTGTTCTGGTAGAAAGATTCTACGATATGATGAGGTTCTGTAGAAGGAACAGAGATTTTATTTGAAAGTAAAGGGGGAGGTGCCTAAATAGATCAAATATTGTATCTGTGCGCAACAGGATCTCTCACTGCTAACTCCTTACCAGAGTTGCACTATGAGTCACAAGGAACTTTAACATCTAAAAATGAAAGGGTTCAAAAAATATAATGTAGTGTTGCCCTGCACTGGTAAAACTGGTGTGTTTGCTTCAGAAACACTAATATTGTTTATATAAATAAGCTGCTGTGTAGCAATGGGGGCAGACATTCAATGTAGAAAAGACTCAGGTTACACAGCAGATAAGCTCTGTAGAACATAATGGTGTTATCTGTTATCCACTATTTAACCTGTGCATATAGACTTTTTTCAATTGCTGCCATTGATTAAGTGCCCTTGTGGGAATGAAACGCGTAGGAAGGATGGATATGTGAGTATATATTTTTTAACTTTGGCTAATAAGATATTTTTTAACTAAAAAACATTTTGGTGCTGTGGATAATCTTTTTGAAGTGTATTCTGGTTTGCTGCTCCCTAAAGAGGGGGCCTGGGGCTGGTGCACCTGGACCACATCTACTATCCGGTGAGCTATCTGCATTATATTCTTTTCCTTACCGATGTGATGGGAGGAAATATGTCTACGTGCAGGGACGGACTGGGAGTAAAATGCAGCCCTGACAAAAAAAATCAAAGCAGCCCATATATAAATGATATTGACCAGGCCTCCCCTCCCCCATAAAAGTAAAAAAAACACTAGTGGTCAGGATTCTCCACTCATTAAGGTAGAAAAAAAAATATTGATGGCTAGGGCCCATGCAAAAAGGTAAAACAAAAATTGTGGTCAGGGTTCCCCCCCCATAAAGATAAAAAAAACATTGGTGACCAGGGTCCCCCCCATAAACATAAAAAAAAATTAAAAAAAAACATTGGTGGCTTGGTTTCCCCCATAAATGTAAAAAAAACATTTGGGTGCAGGATCCCCTCCATAAAGGTAAAAAAAACATTGGTGGCCAGAGTTCACCCAAAAAGGTAAAAAAAAATTGGTGGTCAGGGCTTTTCGCCCATAAAGGTAAAAAAAAAAAACACTGGTTGTAACCACGCCCACTTATTTCTGATTGGTCTGGATATCTGCCCTGAGGAAACTCCTTAATCCGAGTTCAGATGTGAATTGAATTGGGTGCTCGTTAGACAGCAGGATTTTTAAATCAAAGTCCCGATTTTGTGCCTTGATAAAGCCCTAAGTGTGGCGTCCACAGATGTGGATTAAAAGGGGTGTGAGAAGCCTCACCTCATTCACCATAGGCCCTATGGGAATCCACCACTGACTGCTAAAGCTGAGGATCAAAAATGGAGATGTCGGTGATGGAAACTGCAGGTAACTTCCCTTTGATTAAAGGGCATGTAAAGGCAAAAAAATAATCCCAGTTTTACTTTCTTTAATGAAAAAGAAACCTATCTCCAATATACTTCAATTAAAAAATGTTTTTTCACCGTTTTTATAAGAAACCTGACTGTATGCAGTGAAATTCTTCCTTCATTTACTGCTGTGGATAGGAATTGTCAGACGGCCCCTAACTGCTCTGCAGGGAAACAATCATACTAATGAACAGCAGGGGGAGCCCCCACCTTACTTCCCAGCCATGCAGAACTCAAGCAGCTTTGTTGTTTTGATAATTTATGACGATCCCTAAGCAGCCCAGACCACACTGAGCATGCGCATAGCCTTGGTCTTGCAAAGATGTTTAACAAAGTTACAAGATGGTGACCCCATGTGGCCAACTTTGAAAGCATAAATCATTTGTTTGATTAGGCTTGTGGTGCAGTAAGTTCATGTTTATGTTTAGTATACAAAATACAGCATTTCTAGCCTTATTCTGTTTTAGACTTTATTTTCCCTTTAAGTGCCCTTGTGGGTACGAAACGCGTAGGGCGGATGGAGATGTGAGTATGTAAGGGTAGGAAGGGTTCAATTTACAAGCGTTACCATGGTTACCATATTTTCCTCCAAGGATGGAAGTCCACACGATGGTTCTTGATAATAAAGAAATATAAATGATGGTACACCTCCTTACATCAGTTGGTTCACGACACACTCCAAGGCAACAGTCACTCACATCACAGAATTATCCAATTCTCCTTTTCCGGCTAAGCCGACACTTCCAGTTGTACAGAGGTTTTACCCGAGACCGTTTTCCAGGACATCCCTTTCTAGGGTTACTCACCACCTCCCGGACCTGACAGCCTGGCGTATACGCTAAGCCCCCCTCTCCTTCTCCGGGTAGGAATTTCCTTTGACACCTTCCGGTCCTACCAGTCCGGCATACGACCTATGCCCCTCTGGCCTACTCCGGATAGGAATTTTCCTTACCCCTCCTTCAGGATGTCCATTACTTTCCCCTAACTGGCTTAGCCTTGGCACATATGCCACTACCTCCTTGTTGGGGTCTTCAACTACCCCTACTAACTTAGTAACCTAGTACTTCACACTGGTACCAAAATCCGTGTGTGTTCCTTTGGGTGTGTCTCCCCTTTAAATACCTTACCTGTCTCAACCACTGCTATAACATCTTCTCTTCATGTGCTGTTCCCCAACCTGTACATGTGCCATCATGGGTTCATCAGCCAGTTGAGCACATGAAACCTTTTCCACACCATTTGCCATCTAGTGGTGACACATGCAAATTACACTTTAACATTTTAAACATTTTCAAACATTCAACATTTACACTTTTCATTCACATCCAGTTAGCACACAACATCCAATCACCCTCTTACAAAGTATATATATTTTAATTTTGGCTAATAAAGATATTTTTTTTAACTAAAAAAACATTTTGGTCCTGTGGATCCCTTTGAGTGCTGGACAGCCCTGCTCTTTTTTGACCTTTCCTCCCAACACCTAACGCTTATTATTTAACCCCACAAGTTAGGAAGTGCCACGGCAATCATTTTATATAAAGCAGCATCAACGTTTACATTTCTTTACCTATAAGGATATCATTTTATTGGTGCTGCTATCAGCTGCTTTTGGACATTAAGGCTCAGATTTATCAAGGGTCGAATTGAAAATTCAAATTTTTGAATTCGAATCTCGAGTTTATTTTGGTGTCATTCGAAAAGTGAATAGTGCAAATTCGATTCGAATTTAAAAAAAATTCAACATTCAAATTTTGAAATTTATCGAATTTTCAGCTTGATCCTATTCACGGATTTTTTTTTTTAAAAAAAAAATTTTAAATAAATTTCGATTGGCTGTTTTTTTTTTCCATAAAGACTTTGCGCATTTAAAGTTCAAACTGCCTTGGTGGCAGTTAAAAAATTTCGATTGGCTGTTTTTTTTCAAATTTCGAGTTTACGGGAGTTTTTATAAACTCCCATAAACTCGAAATTCGACCCTTGATAAATATGCCTCTTACTGTGACGGTTACTGTAAATCAGTTATGCTGGGTTCATCCAGAACAAAAATAATTCTAATATGTAGAAAAACTGCACCCTGGGCTATAAAGAAGTGGAAAAAAGTCAATCAATGGGGAGTAACTGGTTGTTGGACCCACCTCACTCACTATAAGTTCTAACTGCTTCTGGGGTGATTTCACATAGAATACACTGCCCGATTATTATCATTCCCTGTTACCAGATATCTCATGTGTCACCCTACCAGGTAAATGTACAGTATAGAACTTATTCTTACTTCTCTTTCTATTCAGTCCCTCTCCTGTTCATATCAGTGCATGGTTGCTAGGGTAATCGGATCCTAGTAACCAGACTGCTGAAATGGCAAACTGGAGAGCTGCTGAATACAAAGCTCAAAAACCACAAATACTAAAAAAGGAAAACCAATTGCAAATCGTCTCAAAATAGCATGCTCTATGTCGTATTCACTAAATGGAATTTTTCTAATAATTAAAATAAAATAAAAAAGCTCCACCAAACTCCCATGCCTGCTTTTGCCTTATTTATAGTATTAATAAAATAACTCGAATAAATTAAGATTGGGGGAAAAAAACAATAAAATCAAAAGAAAACCCAAATTTTTTTTGGACTTTTTCCCAAATCGCTTGATTTTTTGGGGGTTTTTGCTAGAAAACCCCAACTTTTTTGGATTATCAGGCTAAACCCAGCACTTTAAATTAAAATATAAAAATAAGTGCTACTCCCATTGATTTATACATAACCTCAACAGGTCTGAGATGGCGGATTTTCAGATTTGGGCTTTTAGCAGCACATAAAATATCTATAGTTGCTAGGGTAAACTGGACCATAGCAACCAGATTGCTGAAATTGGAGAGTTTCTGAATAAAAAGCTAAGTAACATAAAAACTACAAATGGTAAAAAATTAAAACCAGAATATCCCTCTCTACGTCACACTAAAAGTGAATTTAAAGGTGAAACACTCCTTTAAGGTATGAAGATCCAGTTTACAGAAAGAGCCATTATCCAGAAAACCCCAGGTCCCGAGCATTCTGCATAAGAGGTCCCATAGCCGTATTTGTTATATTAGCAATGTTCTTCATGTTCGTTCAGGGAGTAAGAGATCCCACAGGTGAGAAATTTAGTATAAAAACAATCTTTATTATAAAAGTACATCTATATACTGGCCAGTTTTACATCGGCACTGCAAAAAGAGCGAAGCAATATCATTGGTGATATCATATCAGTTTGGTGGTTTGGTTTTGGTGGTGTTTTTGGAGAATGAGTAAAAGGTAACAGAACCGCATCTTCTCATCTGACTTCAATGCAAACCCAGGAACCCGGCTGTGGAATCATATTCCTCCTCTTTATTGATCTACAAATATATATAAAGCACCACAACAATTTGTATGATAAATGTCAAGATGAATAATATGGTGGTGGCGATGTTTAAACCACGGGCTGTTGAAGAATAAGACATCGCCCCTTGTTTGTCGCCGACATTCTTACGATCCCGAGACTGCAGCAAAAGGAAAAATATATATATTACAAGGTATAGAGGGAAATCACTTGCTTGTGGCCCGACACAAACAATCAAAGGCGCTGTTCACCTTTAAATTAGCTTTTTGGGGGTTATTTATCAAAACCCAAATTTTTCTGATTGTCGAAAATAAAAAAGTCTGACCAAATTAGAATCATGAATTAGAATTTGCGCGATTAGCGCAACAAAAAATGGACGCCGGCGTCAAAAACAAGACACTGGCGCAGTTTCGCAAATTTTTTGCCATTTCGTGAATTTAGTGGGAAATTCGCACAATTTTCGGCAAAGCGAAACGACGCAAATTCGCCCATTACTATTTATTATTAAAAAAGCATGATTTTATTGGAGGGGAAAACTCAATAAAACCTAGTGAAAACCAGAGTCGCTCTATTTTTTGGGGGTTTTTCCCATAAAGTCAGAATTTCTCGGATATTGGCTCGAAATAGTTCCATTACAGACCACAGCAACCTCCAAGTAGGATAGGGACCTCTCCCATTGACTTATATACAACCTTGGCAGGTCTGAGATGTCGGATTTTCTAATTTGGACTATTTGAATCCTCGGGGTATAATAGAATTCGAAAAATAAAATTCCCACTAAAAATTCAGATTTTATAGTAAAAAAACTAGAATTTTTCGAGTTTTTGGCAATCGGACTTTTGGACTTTAAGAAATAATCCCCTTAGTAATGACATAGACACTGATATTCTGAATTTGCAACTGGTTTTCATTTCTTTATATTTTGAGGTTTTTCAATGATTTAGCTTTCGTTCTGCAGCTTTCCAGTTTGAATTTGGTTGCCAGGGTCTTGTTTACCGTAGCAACCAGGAGACTGGAATATAAACATGAGAAGAACTGAATAGAAAGATATGGAATAAAAAGGAACAGTGATAATAAAATTGGAAGCAAACACAGCAATAGTTTTTTGGCTGTCAGGGTCAGTGACCCCATTTGAAAATGGGAAAAAGTCAGAAGAGGAAGGCAAATAATGAAAAAACTATAAAGTGTAAATAATGAAAAGTGATTGCAAAGTTGCTAGAAATAGAACATTCTATAATATACAAACAGTTAACTTGAAGGTGAACTACCCCCTTAAAGGGCATGTAAAGGCAAATAAATAAAATCCCATTTTTACTTTCTTTAATGAAAAAGAAACCTATCTCCAATATACTTTAATTAAAAAATGTGTACCGTTTTTATAAGAAACCTGACTGTATGCAGTGAAATTCTCCCTTCATTTACTGCTGTGGATAGGAATTGTCAGACGGTCCCTAACTGCTCTGCAGGGAAACAATCATACTTATGAACAGCAGGGGGAGCCCAGCCTTACTTCCCAGCCATGCAGAACTCAAGCAGCTTTGTTTGTTTCCCTGTTTTGATCATTTATGACGATCCCTAAGCAGCCCGACCACACTGAGCATGTGCGTAGTCTTGGTCTTGCAAAGATGTTTAAAGGACAAGGAAAGAAATTTCTAAAAAATTTAAAAATAGAATAAAATTCTAAAATAGAATAAGGCTAGAAATGCTGTATTTTGTATACTAAATATAAACATGAACTTACTGCACCACAAGCCTAATCAAACAAATGATTTATGCTGTTAAAGTTGGCCACAGGGGGCTGTCATCTTGTAACTTTGTTAAACATCTTTGCCTGACCCTAAACCTGCACATGCTCAGTGTGGTCTGGGCTGCTTAGGGATCATCATAAACAAAGCTGCTTGAGTTCTGCATGGCTGGGAAGTAAGGCGGGGGCTCCCCCTGCTGTTCATAAGTATGATTGTTTCCCTGCAGAGCAGTTAGGGACCAGTTAGGGACAATTCCTATCCACAGCAGTAAATGAAGGGGGATTTTCACTGCATACAGTCAGGTTTCTTATAAAAACGGTGCACATTTTTTAACTAAAGTATATTGGAGATAGGTTTCTTTTTCATTAAAGAAAGTAAAAATGGGATTTTATTTTTTTGCCTTTCCTTGTCCTTTAACACTGTTACAAGATGGTGACCCGCTGTGGCCAACTTTGAAAGCATAAATCATTTGTTTGATTAGGCTTGTGGTGCAGTAACTTCATGTTTATATTTAGTACACAAAATACAGCATTTCTAGCCTTATTCTATTTTAGACTTTACTTTCCCTTTAAAGGAAACACTGAAGGTATATTTGTGCCATGCATACAGATTCTAGCAATGGCAATTTCTAGCACTAAGTAGGTGTTAAATCTGCCTGACTTGCAGCTTTTTTTGAGCTCACTGGAAATACAGTGGGGGCCCAACTCAGGCTTCCGGTCTGTGACATGCGGTGACTCCACTTCTGCAACAAAGGGCTGTGCCGCTGTGCTATTGATGCAATCACTACTGATTTAACAAAAATATATGTTTATTGTGTAGATCCTAGACCAGGGAAGGAAAGCGTGCCATGCTCCTTTTGAACTTGGGCTCAGAACCAGAACCTCCCAAACCATCTCTGTATTAGGCACAAAAAGATTAAAATTGGACAATAACTTGTTCCAAAAAAAAAAAAAAAAGTTAAGCAAAGAAAAAGAAAGAAATAGAAGAAAGCATTACAGAGTGCAGCTCCTCCAGGAGGTCTCTGCCATAACTGAGTAAGCTTCATACAAACCATAGAATTCAATGCAGCATTTTGAGATGATACTGTCGTTTGCCCGGATTATTTGGCTTTTATGCAGTTCCTGAAAAAAGTTATCCGAGAGAGTCTCCAAGATTAGCTGTCTCCAAGTATGGTTGTCCATCCCCTCCCGTTGCTTCCCTTTCCTCTACTTTGTTAGCACAGGCGGCCATACTTTTTGTTCCCATACACTGTAAGACCCAAACCTACTGTTAATCAACAAGGCACTTCATTTTAAAAGACCTTGGGAGCATCTGCACCTTTTATCACTGGTAGTATCACCCCTGCAGAATTGATGGTCACTTTGCCTCATGCCTGATAGCAACCTACTAGTGTTGGTCTCCAACTGGCGGGTTTCAGGCAGGTTTATTGGCTCCTGACCAAAATGTGTGTGTGGAATAATTTATATAGTGCCAAAGAGGTCAAAACCATAGAGCCAGGATTCTCCTCTTACCTTGACAGAGAAGACCAGAGCCAGAAAACCCAGGCAGCAGAAATTCATGTAGACCGTGTTAAAGATGGACCATACCAAGTGATCTCTAACAGGAGGTTCATCATCTTCTACAGTTATGACAGTGGACTGGGACACTTGAATCTGATTATCCATTAACTGGGAGATTTGATCATTGTCCTGGGACATACCATAAGCTGGAGGTGGCAGATTCAGCTTGCTTGAATAAAAGACCGGCTCCATGTTTTGATGTAAGAAGAAAAAGTTAGAAGATTCTTCAGTGAAGGGAGCTCTGTTCAGCTTCAGGCCAAGGACTGCAAAAGAGGGGAGTTTTGTTGTGGTGAGAGAGAGAGAGGTGAAAGCGAGAGAGAGAGAGAGAGAGAGAGGTGGGGCAAGGAGAGGAAAAATATTCAGTTTCTATTCTGACTTCTTTGCTTTGGCCCTAGTTCCAACACATCTTAACAGAATTCCTGTCTTCAGGACAGTTCCCTGTGTTCAACATGATTGAATAACAAGGTGTTGATTGGTTCATATTTAAATAGGTTTCCTATAAATATCGCAAGGTTTTCTTTCGACAATAAAATAATTTTCCATGTGGTGTAATAATTAGCACAAGGTATAATGGACAAGCTGTTTGCACTTACGGTACAGGACTACTGAATACAGATACATGAAAGCACAGCTGCCACATACATTAAAGGAACAGTTCAGTGTAAAAATAAAAACTGGGTAAATAAATAGGCTGGGCAAAATAAAAAAATGTTTCTAATATAGTTAGTTAGCCAAAAATGTAATGTATAAAGGCTGGAGTGACTGGATGTCTAACATAATAGCCAGAACACTACTTCCTGCTTTTCAGCTCTATAACTCTGAGTTAGTCAGCGACTTGAAGGGGGGGCCACATAGTGGTCCATATCTGTTCAGTAAGTTTGCAATTGATCCTCAGCATTCAGCTCAGATTCAAAAGCAACAGATATGACCCATGTGCCCCCCCCTCAATTCACTGATTGGTTACTGCTTGGTAACCAGGGTAACCTGTCAGCGGAAACCAAGAGAGCTGAAAAGCAGGAAGTAGTGTTCTGGCTATTATGTTAGACATCCAGTCACTCCAGCCTTTATACATGACGTTTTTGGCTAACTAACTATATTAGAAACATTTTTTATTTTGCTATTTACCCAGTTTTTATTATTATACTGAACAATTCCTTTAAGCCATAGGTCAAATCTAGTTGACCTCGATGCTAAGATTGGAAGAGCAAAACAGAGAACAATGGTCATGATAGACTCACCCAGTATTGTAGAAGGTCCAGGTGCACTGCCTTGAACCTTCAGCTAAGGGAGCGGATCCACACCTTACAAAGCCTTATGCATTTTGCCTGTGATTAAGTGTCTGTGAAGATGTGAAACGCGTAAGGCTTTGCCTTGAATACCAAATAAACTGATAATTCTTTTATGTCTGTGTGGAGGACTGTTCCATTGAGTACCTGCCAGTTGGTATTAAGATTGTAAGAGCATCTAGTAGATAAAATAGGCATTATCCTATATAACTATTACCCTAACTAGGCATCAGGCTGAGTCTCCACAGCCACTGCTCCAGGACCTCCAATGTGGTCATCCCTACAGTTTGGGAATCACTTTATTAACTGGTTAGAAATTAAATGTTTACATGTAGGGGATGTTCTCTTGAAAGTTCCTTATACTAGTACTGCCTGCTGATATCTAGTCTCTCGCTGGGACTTTGGAAGTGAACCAAAAAGTCTCTGGTTGAAGGATAAGAAAACCTTTAAAATAAGTAAATGTAAAATTGATGAGGGTGCTTTTCTAAGAACTTTTGCAATATACATTCATTATTTATTTTGTTTTTATTCTAAGATATTAAGGGATACATGTACTGTTAATATGAATGACTTGTGTTACAACAGCGCCACCTACTGGTCAGTTTCCCACCAGTCTGACCACCAAGTAGTCAAGGAAGTTGTCAGGAGAAGGAAAGAGGCTGCTCTGATGTTCTTCTGCTTAGGAAAGATTTGAGAAAGGTTTCTATTTTTTTTCCTAAGCAGAAGAACATCAGAGCAGCCTCTTTCTTTCTCCTGACAACTTCCTTGACAACTTGGTGGTCAGACTGGTCAGAAACTGACCAGCAGGTGGCGCTGTTGTAACACAATTCATTTATATTAACAGTACATGTATCCCTTAATATCTTTCAATACAAACAAAATAAATAATAAATGTACATAGCAAACGTTCTTAGAATAGCAGTCCCGTCAATTTTACATTCACTTATTTTAATGTCAGGATTGTGCTGTCCCGGAGACAAGGCACCCAGAGAGCCCCAAGTTCACAAAAGTTTCACTAAACCATTAAGAAAGATGTTTGTGATGTAGGTTTTTCCCCCAACAGTGGTGTAAATTCCAGGGGTGTGGGGGGTGCAATCCCTTGGGGCCCACCGTAGATTTTATAGCATAGGGGGAGGGCCCGATAGGGGGACCTGGGTGCCCATCCTGTACTAGGGTCTGCCGGCGAGTTGTTACGCCATTGTTTCCCAAATAACACAGGTAATAGCAGCCTTCTGATTTAAAATATATATTGGCAAGGAAATGTGATAGGTATTAATAAGCAGTAGCCCCCATGCAAACAAATTTTAAGCCTCCCCCCGTCACCTACCAATATTTATATGACAGTAGATGCAGGCAGTAGGGTATGTGGCTTGCGGATCTTTACTGGCTCCCCTCTCCCCCGCAATCATGGTGATTCTAAGCCCCCCTAAAATACTAGTGGTAAAAGGGAACATTGCCACAACAATTGCAACTATTTTTGTATAAAGTGGAGGAATCCTCTTCGTTCAGACTAAAGTCAAGGTCACACTCGGAGCAGTTATCAAAAGGCCCAAGACTTGTGGCAGAGAGTAGTGATGGGCGAATCTGCTGTGTTTAACTTTACCGAATAATTCGTGAATTTCTGGAGAGATTCAGGAAACATGAAAAATTCACGAAACAGGTTTGCTGCACTTTTCAATCTTGTCACTCGTCAAATTTCTTTTGTTGCACACGTTATATTTTAGACAAGCGTATTTTTTTTTGATGATAACTTTACATTGTCATTCTGTTCTTTGTAACCACCATTGTGCCTTACAAGATTAAGGGGGTTATTTATTAAAGGTTGGGTTTGTGAGGTTTTTTCTACCTGGAACATACTCGAATGTTTGCTTATTTATAAAAAAAAAATATGAATGTAAAAAAACTTGATTGAATGCAGTCGGGTAAAAAACCTTGAATACCTTGACTTTTATCGAGTTTTCGAGCGCAAACCAGCGTAAAACACCTGAAAATCAAGGCACAAAGCATCATCAAATGGTTAAAGGGACCTCTGCTATTGACTTTTGCATGAATTGAAAAGGTTTTAGCTTGAGTATTTTCAGATTCTGACTTTTAGCCGCTTCAGGGCATTTTAAATCTTCAACTTCATTTAAAATTCAATTTTTTAAGTGAAACTAACCTTGAAAAACCCAAATATCAACACAACCTGCTAAATGAATGTCTTTATTTGCCTATAAAATACCTTTCCCCAGCTTGGGGGTCTTTGCTCCCTCTCTCTCTCTCTGTGCCGGTGGCAAATGGGCTGTCCCTCTTGTACTCCCTGAGATTGTAGCTCTGATATCAACAACCATGTTTGTGCGGGGATTTCTACTCTGTATCTCTGCCCATTAGTGATGTCATCATCACTGGTCACTGGGGCTCATTTATAAACACTGGGCAAATTTGCACCTGGGCAGTAACCTATGGCAACCAATCTAAGGGCTCTTACACACGGGCGTTTTTTCCTGTGCTCCCCTGCGTTGCGTTTCTTCCGTTCAGCCGCAGGGGAGCGCAAGAGTAGATGCACGCAATAATTGTGAAGGGAGCTGTACTCACACAGACGCATGTATGCGCCAAACGCAGGTGAAATGCAACATGCTGCGTCCCACCTGTGTTTGGCACTTACATGCGTCTGTGTGAGTACAGCCCCCTTCACAATTATTGCGTGCATCTACTCCTGCGCTCCCCTGCGGCTGAACGGAAGAAAGCGTAACGCAGGGGAGCGCAGAAAAAAGCGCCCATGTGTAAGAGCCCTTACGCTTTCTTTCATTGTCCAACTTGCAGCTGGCTGAAAAAAGACAGTCACTGATTGGTTGCTATGGGTTACTGCCCAGGTGCAACTTTGCCCAGTGTTTATAAATGAGCCCCAAATATCTTTACTGCAGAGTAATATCAATTAGTGCAGAGCAACAGCCGCCTCCACTATCACATGCCACCATTTACAGCAGAGGAGTCGTTGGCATGTTTACATTGGTACATTCCTTACCTGTATATTGTATTCACGGCACAGTTACGGTAATCCTGGGTGCGGCTTGGAACAGCCTGTTTTAACAAGCCATTGGGAGGAAGGGTGTTTGTGCATCAGCAACCTCAGATATTTTGGAGAGATAAAGAGGCCCAGGGAGTAAACTTCTCTCTCCAATTCACCATGAATCTCTCTCCCACTCCAGGTTCAAATCATTTCTAAGGCACTGATATAAGCACAAGGTTTACAGTTACCCCTTATTGGCCTATGTATCAAATGGAGTGAAAAAATAAATAAACGCGGGGTCAATCAGTGGCAAAAAAACAAGAAAACTGGAACTTATCAAGTTGTGCAGAATTCTTACACGGGATACGTTTATGCCATGAGTTACTAATGTTTGAGAGCATTTAGTAGCGGCTTAAAAATAGTGTGTAAAAAGTCAGCCGTTACTGGGATTTATTTCTCATTCCGCCATAATAGCGTTAAATTCAGTGATAAGGATATTGTAAATGTAAATACACAGCCAGCATCAGACTGGGGGGATGTAGGACAGAAGCTTCTGGAAGGTTTTTGGATATTCCCCTTGCTCTGTCCCAAACAAGGTTTTAATACGGGTGGAATCATGGGAACAGCTCTGCTGAATATCAATAGCACATTAGATTAAACGTGTTTCCTAGTTCAGAAGGCAAAAACCAAAGGCTGTTGGGTGAGTTATTAAAACAAACATATACTGTTTTACAAATATTAGAAAATAGGGGCGATCCGCCAATAAGGCGAGCTGAGCAGCTCACCTCAGACGCAGCGCCAGAGAGGATTCCAGGGACGGCAAAAAGCCGATCCTGCACCTTTAAGAGCCGAATTTCCGGGTTTTAAACCGGAAATTCAGCTGTACTATTGCGAGAGAGCGCAATTGCGCTCTCCGCAATAGTGTTCCTGCCTCCCCTCCTGACAGGTAAGTCGGTGAGGGGGGTGGCATTGCAGGAGACGCCTCAGACGGCTCCTTCGTCAGATACGGCACTGTTAGTAAATAACAGGGAGGGGCATGACCAACAACAAGCCCAGAGTTGGCTTCTTAAAGGGGTGGTTCACCTTTAGGTAAGCTTTTAGTGTGTTATAGAATGCCCAATTCTAATCAACTTTTCATTTGGTCTTCATTATTTATTTTTTTATTGTTTTTTAAAGGCATGTAAAGGCAAAAAAATAAAATCCCATTTTTACTTTCTTTAATGAAATAGAAACCTATCTCCAATATACTTTAATTAAAAAATGTGCACCATTTTTATAAGAAACCTGACTGTATGCAGTGAAATTCTCCCTTCATTTACTGCTGTGGATAGGATTTGCCAGACGGTCCCAAACTGCTCTGCAGGGAAACAATCATACTTATGAACAGCAGGGGGAGCTCACGCCTTACTTCCCAGCCATGCAGAACTCAATCAGTTTTGTTTGTTTCCCTGTTTTGGTCATTTATGATGATCCCTAAGCAGCCCAGACCACACTGAGCATGTGCACAGTCTTGGTCTTGTAAAGATGTTTAACAAAGTTACAAGATGGTGACCCCCTGTGGCCAAATTTGAAAGCATAAATCATTTGTTTGATTAGGCTTGTGGTGCAGTAAGTTCATGTTTATGTTTAGTATACAAAATACAGCATTTCTAGCCTTATTCTATTTTAGACTTTACTTTCCCTCTTATTAAATTGAGTGCATGGTTGATAAGGACAGTTGGACCCTAGCAATCAAATTGTTGATGTTGCAAACTGGAGAGCTGCTGAATAAAAAGCAAAATAACTCAAAAAACACAACTCATAAAAAAAGACAACCGATTGCAAATTGTCTCAGAATATCGCTCTCTATATCATACTAAAAGTTAACTCAAAGGTGAACAACTCCTTTAAGTGTTAAAGTAGAATCCTTATTTTATATTATTCGGGGGACCAGAAAAAATCCAGGAAATGTAAAATCAGGGATGTGTGTTTCGCATGATATATTGGTGGGACCACTGAAAACAAAATGTAAAATAAAGGAAAACTTAAACCAGGGGACGTACAATTGACATTTTACTGTTTTTGTAAATCACAGCGACAGCTAAAAATTCTTGCTCCGCCCCTTTAGATGCTTAACCAAATTTTAGAAAAAGTCACCTTTCACGTAAGCCGCCGCTGACCCACTGGTGTTTAGAAATGCAATGGTGCTATTTACTGATCCGATCTGTTCTACAGACCAGTAGCCAACAAACACAGTCTGGAACTGGGATCAGTTAAGTCTTGAATCCAGTGGGTGAACATTAGTGTAACGTTTTGGCATCTTTTCCCCCCTGGAACTATATTTCTCCAAACTGGATGAATTTTATTTCTGGTCATCTATTTTCTCTCCCAAAGATCAACAGGGAGTAAAATTGTGAATCCAATAAATGTACTGAACTGATATCCATAAAACCGTCTCGTATTTACCAACGTAGTTTTGCAGAAAGACCTGAGTATATAGAATATTTGTTTTCACTACCTGTGTGCGGTATGCAAGAAGAAACAAGCTTTATTATGCAATGTGCTTTCCCCATAGGAAAAAAATAGGATCCAAAAAGCTGGCACCTTAGATTCTCCAATCTACAGCACTTAGGGGTTATTAGACATTTTCGGTATGAGCTGCAATGAGTAACAAATCCACAGTATTTGCCTTTGGCCAGATACCAAATCCTCCTCCACAGATTCAGCTGAATGCTGAACCGAACCCTAATTTGCATATTCCAGTGCAAATCTCTTGTCTTAAAGGGGCTGTTTACCTTCAAATTAACTTTAAGTATGATGTACAGAGTGACATTCTGAGACAATTTGCAATTGGTTTTCATTTTTTTATTATTTGTGGTTTTTGAGTTATTTAGCTTTTTGGTCAGCAGCTCTCCAGTTTGTAAATTTTAGCGGTCTGGTTGATAGGGTCCACATTAGCCTAGCAACCATGCATTGATTTGAATAAGAGACTGGAATATGAATAGGAGAGGGTCTGAATACAAAAACTACGAATAAAAGCAGTAACATTATCATTGCTTACAAAAGGCCCTTTAAATAACTCTTCTGGCTTCAAAATAGATATTGCCCAATTCATTTTAATTCTCTGTTTTGCCTAATGTACTAAAGTGACAGTTCCCATGGAAGCATAGTGCTCAAGGTAGACAGACTGTGATTGGCTAAGGCAATTCTTTACTGTACTGGAGGAGCCAGCAACTGAAAGGGAGTTCAGTTTTCCAGCTTTAAAGGGTATGTAAAGGCAAAAGTATATCTCCAATATACTTTAATTAAAAAATGTGCACCGTTTTTTTATAAGAAACCTGACTGAATGCAGTGAAATTCTTCCTTCATTTACTGCTGTGGATAGAAATTGTCAGACGGTCCCTAACTGCTCTGCAGGGAAACAATCATACTTATGAACAGCAGGGGGAGCCCCCGCCTTACTTCCCAGCCATGCAGAACTCAATCAGCTTTGTTTGTTTCCCTGTTTTGATCATTTATGATGCTCCCTAAGCAGCCCAGACCACAATGAGCATGTGCGTAGTCTTGGTCTTGCAAAGATGTTTAACAAAGTTACAAGATGGCGACCCAGTGGGCAACTTTGAAAGCATAAATCATTTGTTTGATTAGGCTTGTGGTGCAGTAACTTCATGTTTATGTTTAGTATGTAAAATACAGTGTTTCTAGCCTTATTCTATTTAAGACTTTACTTTCCCTTTAAATACATGTATCAGACTGGTTATCCAGAATGCTCGGGACCTGAGTTTTTTTTTTTTTCCAGATAACGGACCTTTCCAAAATTTGGATCTTTATACTTTAATAGAAAATCAAACATTAAATAAACTCAATAGGCTGGTTTTGCTTCCAATAAGGATTAATTATATCTTAGTTGGGATCAAGTACAAGTTACTGTTTTATTATTACAGAGAAAAGGGAATCATTTTGAAAAATTTGCATTATTTGGATAAAATAGAATCTATGGGAGATGGCCTTTCCATAATGCATTGCTTTCTGGATAATGGATCCTATATCTGTATTCGTATTGAGTGTCTCTGCCCACTCAAATAAACCCCTATACAACCTCTTGCATTGAGTGAATGTTCCAGCTGAAGCGGCCACATAGGGGCAGATTTATTAAGGGTCGAGTTGTGTTTTCCATGAAAAATTTAAAAAATTTAAAAAAAAAAAAAAAGATTTTTCAGGTTAAAAAAAAACCTTGAATTTTTCGAGATTTATTATACTGCGACCCTGGAAATAAATCGGATCCAAAAAAAAAACACCATCTGAAATCTGTCGGGTCATGTAGGAGCCAATGGAAGAGGTCCCTTGAACCATTTGAAGATGTTAATAGACGTCACGATGCTCAGGTTTTCTTTTTTCAGTGGGTTCTGCTTGAAAACTTCAAGCAATTTCTTCCTCCGAAAACACGATCAATGTGAGTTTTTGGGTTGTTGACCCAGAACTGGGATTTTTTTTTTTCCATTTGAGTTTTTTCTTAAATTAGAAACCATTTGAGTTGTGAGCTCATAGCACTAATAAATAACCCCCATAGGGTCATACAGTACATTTGCTCTTAAATGTTGCTCCCCCCCAACCCCTTGGATGTTGCTCCCAGTAGCCTCAACGCAGGTGCTTTTCTTTATTCCAGGCTCGGAGGCAAGTTTTGGCTGTATAAAAACCAGGTGGACTGTCAAATAGAGCCTCCTGTAGTCTGCCAGTCCATATAGGGGCTACCAACTGGCCAATCACAGTCCTTATTTGGCATCCCAAGAACTATTTTTATACTAGTGTTGCTGTAAAACTATTTTTACAAGTGAATGTTGCTCACGGGTAAAAAAAAAAGGTCGGGACCCCTGAGCTAGAGCATGTAAAAGGGACAGTCTAACAAGAGAACATGGGTACTGCCAGCACAAACACCAACAACAAATAAACAGAATAGGAGGGTACTGAGAATAGGATTAAATATAACAGGGTCATTACAGAAACTAGTATAGATTTATTTCACATCAGAAAAACCCAGATGAAAGAGTTAGGAGAAATAAAACGAGGAATCATGGATAAAGGTAACAATGATTAAATAATTACTGAAATACAAACTAGAGAAGAAGTTGACAAAACAGTTCTGCATTTTCAATTAACCAAAAGAACGAAGGGAAAAGAGAACATTTCACACTGCAGGACGACTGGACCAACTTTTATAGGCTGAAGATGCTGTTACTGGTCCAATTTCACAGCTTAAATACGGGTCGACGTTTAACCCAAATGGAGTAATTTACAAAAGGGTTAGGCTCAAGTGCATGAGCACCCCTACAACCCCCACTTGTGTCTTGCCCTTTTTTTGCATTGCCATTTGCACCAGATTCTGTGCAAGGTGTAGCACAAGAAAGCCCCACACAAAGGGTTATTTACTAAACTCTGGTCAGGCTTTTTGGGAGAAAACTCAAAATGTTCGGGTTTAAAAAAAAAAAAAAAAAATCTAAAAAGCCTGATGCTGCAAAAAGTCTGAATTTGAAAAAAAGAAGCCATCGGAGACCTGCCGAGGTTGTGTATAAGTGAATGGCAGAAGTCCCGATCCTAATTGGAAGTTATCATGGACTGTGCTGGGTTTAGCCCAAAAATTCAATCATTTCTGGCACAACCCCCAAATAATCTTATCATTCGGGGAAAAAGCCTGAAAAATTATACGATATTTCCTTTTCTTTTTTTTTTAAAACAAGGTAAAATCTGACATGGGAGTTTAGTTGTGGTTTTTTAAATTTAAATAATGTTATATTCTGATTTTAGCAAATAAGACCTTAAAGAGGTTGTTCACCTTCCAAACACTTTCAGTTGAATAGTTTTCAGAGACTTTTTCCAACTACTTTTCATTTTTTACAGTTTTTCCAAAATCTACGTTTAAAGTTGAATGTTCATTTCTCTGGTGTTTGAGTCTGGCAGCTCAGTAATTCAGGTGCAGATTCTGAACGGTTACAATTTTGCAGCATTTAGGGGCAGATTTATCAAGGGTCGAAATTCTAAGTAATTGGAACTCCCATAACTTTAAATAAAGAAAGACCAACCGATATTTATCAAAACCTTTTTATTTTCCGGGTGAATAGGCCGTTTTTGTTCAAATTTGAATCGTGCGAATCAAGTAACAGCGCAATCGATCAAATTCGATTTGAAGTTTTTCCAAAAAACAAACAAAAACAACTTTTTTTTTTTTTAAAGTTCACAATTGACTCCAGATAGATTCTAGGAGATCCCCCATAGACTAAAACAGCAATTCGGCAGGTTTTAGATGGTGAATGGTCGAAGCTGAATTTTTAAAGAGACAGTGCATTCGATCAAATCGAATTTCGAGTATTCCCTAGTCGAAGTACACAAAAATTAGCTCGTAATTGTATTTTTTTTCTTTTTTTTTTTTAAATTCAAATTTTCACTTTGACCCTTGATAAATCTGCCCCTTAGTTTCTCCCATTTCTCAGCAGCATCTCTGGAGTAACAGCTGCCTGTAATGAAACTCACTCAGCAGGGACAAAGATAAGAAATATATCAACTAAATGTATCAGTTTAGAACAGTTTACAGGGTTGGTGATCCCCCCCCCCTCCCAGAGCCGCTTTGGGCGACTATTGAAAACGCATCGCCGCGTGTGCATTAGCGCAGGCGACTTTTCATTGTAGCCTATGGGGAAAAACGCTGAGGCACTTCAGGGAGATAGTCGCGCAAAAGACGAGGCAATTAGTTGCCAGGCAACAAAATCTCCCCGAATCTCCTCGTGTGGACTAGCCCTTAGAAGGTGAAAAATGACACTTGACACAATATTAGAAAAACAATCGCAAATCGAAAGTAACTGGAAAAAGTCTTTATTTCTGGTGAATTATATGAAACCTACTGAACTGAAAAAAGTGTTGGAAGGTGAACAACCCTTTAATGTGTGCCATAAGCAGACTACTAGCAACAGGTTTCCTCAAGCGTTGCTAACTTGGTTACTAGAAATAAACTGCAGAGATGCAGCTCTTTGTCACATGGTTTTGTACATCTGGGTGCAGAGTGCAAATAAAACAGAGCTCAGCATTCAATTATTATTTATAAATGGGCCTTACGGGATTCAGACGTCGCTCTCTCTCTCTCTCTCTCTCTCAATATGAGAAACCGGATCTGTAAAAGAGGTTATTTTGCAACACCTTCAGATGAAATGCAAATGATATGCAATGTAATAACAAATGAACTTGACATTCAAAACCAGCGGATCTTTCAGGGGTTTAGAAACAGGGAAACAATGTTCACAGCTGGTAAAGCCCATCATGATCATTTATAAAGTCTGATAAGGTCTGAGCTTGCCTTTACAACTACAAGTAGTAACAAATGGTTCATCCCCCTTAAGGGCAGACCTACACTGGGGCTCATTTATCAACACTGGGCAAATTTGCCCATGGGCAGTTACCTATAGCAACCAATCAGTGATTAGCTTTTAAAAACCAGCTGAAAGTAGAACAATGAATGCAGCCATTTGATTGGTTGCCATGGGTTACTGCCCATGGGCAAATTTGCCCAGTGTTGATAAATGACCCCCGCTGTCAGATTCGGGGTTGAACAGTCGCCCTGCGACAAATTGTCTTTGGGGCGACTAATCTCCCCAAACCGCCTTTCCACCGACTAGAATGAAAATCGCCGGCGGGGTGGCACTCTGAGTGCTTCGTTTTCCAAAGTTGCCTCACGAGGAAATTTCGGGCGACCTTTGGAAAACGAAGTGCTCCAAGTGTCACCCTGCCGTCGATTCACATTCTAGCCGGAGGGAAGGCAGTTTGGGGAGATTGGTCACCCCGAAGAGATTTGTTGCTGGGCTACCAATCTCCCCGAATCTGAGCGTGTCTCTGCCCTAAAGCGGTTTCAGGAGAAACTAATTTTGGAATAATGAAAGAAAATGTAACTCAAATTTGGATACACTGAATCCAGAATTCGGATTGGTATTTGGCCGAATCCATAAAATCGTGACTTTTCTTTGTACGGTTCTCTCTTTCCCTCCCCGTCCCGGATTTGCATATGCAAATAAGAGTTCGGATTCGGTGCATCCCTAAATTTCAATGACTTTTATTTAATTTATTAATTTTCTAAATGAAAAAGGGACAGTTCACCTTTACATCAACTTTTAGTAGATTCTAGAATCACTAATTCTAAGCAACTTTTCAATTGGCCTTCATGTTTTCTTGTTTTTGAAGGCTTACCACCTCCTGACTCTTTCCAGCTTTAAAATGGGGGTCACTGACTCCATTTAACAAAAATAAATTCTCTGTAAATCTACATGTTTATCATTGTTACTTATTACTCGTTTCTTTTCAAACCTTCTCCTATTCCAGCCTCATTCAAATCAATGCATGGTTGCTAGGGTAATTAGGACACTAGCAACCAGATTGCGGAAATTGCAAACTAAAAAATTAACTCAAAACCCACAAATGATAAAATGAAAACCAGGTGCTAATTGTCTCTGGATATCACATTCTACATCATACTAAAAGTTTATTTAAAGGTGAACAACTCGTTTAAACCACAAAACACACAACATTGTGTTGAATGAGACCACGCTTAGCACAGGTATTCTGCAACCAATCATAGAATGTAGAAAAGTAGCATTTTGTCAGAAAGAACCAATCCAAAGAGGTTTGTCCTGAACAAAAGAAGCACCACGGAGGAAGAAGTTCTGTAGCACACAGATTTGTTTCCTTGTACTTTTAGTGAATAACAAGACAAAACTATACGGGATGCTTCTGTTTAAACAAATATATATATATTTAGTTACTTTGTATATACAGCCATCTAGAATACTGGCTGTCATTAATTCACTGCTATAAATATTACCAATATAAGTATTCCATATTGAAGTTCTCCTTTAACATTTTGTATGTACATGTTACAACACTGTGAAAGAAATTGGCACATTACAAATAAAAATCCAGAAGAGACTATGGGTACTATTAAAGGACAGTTAAGTTCCTGCAACATATGGCTGGAGTTTCAGCATTATTACATGAAGGAGAAAACATTGGCACTTTAAAAAAAAAAAAAAAAAAATGGCAATACCCTGGTGGCGGTGTTATATGGATCCATGCTACTGATAAATCCTCATACATGGCCTTGGTTCTTTCAGGATTAAGCATACTCCTTTAAAAAGGCATGGGCTATAGATCTCTTTATTTTTGGGATTTACAGAGAAAACTAGGTACGCTGAATCCAGGATTCGGTTCGGGATTTGGCCTTTTTCAGCAGGATTCGGAGTCGGCCGATTCCTTCTGCCGGCTGAACTGAATCCAAATTTGAATATGCAAATTAGCGGCGGGGAAGGAAATCGTGTGACTTTTGGTCACAAAACAAGGAAGTATATAAATGTTTTCCACTCCCCACTCCTAATTTGCATATGCAATTAAATATGCAAATTAGGATTCAGTATCTGCCCGAATCTTTTGCAAAGGATTCCAGAATAGTGGATTCGGGGCATCCCTAGAGATAACACCCTCTACTTTTAGCCGGTATCTGCTCTACATCAAATCTAAAAAAAAAAAATATATATAGAAAAAAAGCCACAAAAAAAATGCACTTGATGGGGTACACTACTATTGCCCACACATGCACCAATCAATCTATACAATTCAGTCACTTCCAATCAAAAGAGGAAGGCATGACCAAACTGTTGCATAGAACAGATCTTTAAAGGGGTTGTTCACCATCAAATTAATTGTTAGTACAATGTAGAGCTTGATATTCTGAGACAAATTGCAATTGGTCTTGGTTGTTTTAATTATTTAGCTGTTTGTTCAGCAGCTGTCCAGTCTGGAATTTCAGAAGGTATCTGTTGCTAGGGTGCAAATTACCCTAGCAATCAGTCACTGTTTTATATGAGAGACTGGGATATGAATAGGAGAGGCCTAAATGGAAAGCCAAGTTATAAAAAAGCAGCGATTACTATAAAATTATGGTCTCACAGAGCTGCTGGAGTCAGTGACCACCTTTTCAAAGCTGCAACGAGTCAAATCAGAATAATAATTCCAAAAATAAGAAATAAAAAATGAAGATCAGCTGAAAAGGTGCAAAGAATCATCCTAAAAGTTAACTTTAAGGTGAACCTCCAATAAGGATGAATTGTTTCTGAGTTGGGATTAAGTACAACGTACTGTTTTATAATTACAGGTATGTAGTCTATGGTGAAGGCCTGCCTGTAATTCAGAGCTTTCTGGATAATAGATTATCCAGATTATGGATACCATGCCTGTACAGGTATGGGATCCGTTATTTAGAAACCCATTAGCCAGAAACCTCTGAATTACAGAAAGGCCATCACCCTATTTATTATTTTCTCTATAATAATAATAATAATAATAATAATAATAATAATAAAACAGCTTCTAGTTGATCCTAACTAAAATATTAATCCTTATTGGAAGCAAAACCAGCCTATTGGGTTTATTTATTGTTTTCTAGTAGACTTAAGGTATAATATCCAAATTAAGGAAAGATCAGTTATCCGGAAACCCCAGTCCTGAGCATTCTGGATTAGAGGTCCCATAGCTGTATATAAAATCAGAATAAAGGCGGATTCCATTTCAAACAATCTTACAGCACACAGCAGTATTGCAATGAAAAACATTAAAATGACGACCGACGTCTGCAATAGATGGCGCCCCCTTGTGGTAAATAACCAATTAATGGGTTGAATGGATAGATACTATACATTGCATGGCCATCAAGTGCAACAGCAAGAAATGAAAAGGAACTTTCAGTCTGCTAATACACTATACACTTTTGGTTTGGATGATTTTGGTATGAGAATGGCCAAATTAAGGGCAGGGAGCTTAAATGGGTTGTTCACCTTTCAATTAACTTTTAGTATGACGTAGAGAGGGATTCTGAGACAATTTGCAATTGCTCCTCTATTATTTATGGGGTTTTTTTTTTAGTTATTTCAGCAGCTCTCCAGTTTGCAGTGCTAGGGTCCAAATTCCCCTAGCAACCATGCATCGATTTGAATAAGAGGCTGGAATATGAATAGCAGAGGCCTGAATAGAAAGTGGAGTACCAAAAAGCAAAACATTTGTAGCCTTACTGAGCATTTGTTTTTTGCTGGAAAGCAGTTGAAAGCTGGAATGTGTCACAAGAAAAAGGCAAATTAAGAAACTAGAATAATGAAGACCAATTGAAAAGTTACTTAGAATTAACCACTCTAATATACTAAAAGTTAACGTAAAGGTGAACCAGCCCTAACCTCACAGTCGTGCAACATTTGAATGTCAATCTAGATATAAAGATGAAAAGGTCTGAAGCAACCATGAAAATTGTTATAATGGTTAGTTGTGGTGTGTGGGTAACCCAAGCCTGCAACAAAATGCTATCCAGTGGTCAGGAATACAACAAAGACTGTTGATAAACCACCACTGGTCTAAATTAGCTGGCACCTCACAATTAACTAAGGGGGGTAATTAATAGAATGATATGTATATTGCATTTAAAAAAAAAACCTAAGTTGTAAAAATAAAATTCTAAAAGCATTTTGATCAACTGTATATTCTGATGTATCCTTTTCGACGCCTGCGTGTTTGCTCAGCGCGTCGGATCGCTCCAAAATCGTCCATGGAGTTCCTCCCTTAGATCTGATTTAGTTCAGATTTATAGGGCGGCCATGTTGATACATATTAGGGTCAGGCCACACAAGCAGATTCGGGGAGATTAGTCGCCCCATCGACAAATCACCTCTTCTTCAGGGCGACAATCTCCCCGAACTGCCTTCCCCCCGCCGACTAAAATGAAAATTGCTTGGGGGCAGGCACACACGGCACTTCGTTTTCCGAAGTCGCCCGAAGCTGCCTCACGAGGAAACTTCGGTAAACTAAGCGCCGCGTGTGCCTTCCCCCAGGCGATTTCCATTTTAGCCGGTGGAGGGCAGGGGGGAGGCAGTTCGGGGAGATTGCTGCCCCGAAGAAGAGGAGATTTGTCGATGGGGCGACTAATCTCCCCGTATGTGCTCATGTGGACTGACCCCAACAGGCATACTATAGAGCTGGTTTGGGATTAGCTCTGATGCGAATTAAGAGACAGAGCCCAGCGTGCATCAGAAATGACAAGTATTACTATCCAACACGTGTACTTTAGAGGCATTGAAAGGGATAGCTCAGTATAGGTATGGGATCCATTATCCGGAAACCCACTATCCAGAAAGCTTCAATTTACGGAAAGTTAGTAATAAAACTGTACATTGTACTTAATCCCAACTAAGATACAAGTAATCGTTATTGGAAGTAAAACCAGTTTATTTAAGGTTTACATGATTTTCTAGTGGATTTAAGATATGAAGAACCAAGTTACGGAAAGATCTGTTATCCAGAAAACCCCAAGTACCGAGAACTCTGGATAACAGGTGCCATCCCTGTACTTTAAAAGGAGAACTAATGCTTAACAAAAATGTGGAGCAGAAATACTAAACCTTGTATTCAGGGCTTTTTTACCAGTCCAATACCACAAAAGTCCTTTAAAAGTGAAGATCTGCACACACAAAAATGTCCCCAGGAGCTTACCATCTTTATTCTGCCGATTTACAACTCAAATGCTCTGGGCTGCAGTCAAGAGTGCCAAGTTTAAGAACTGACTTCTAATATACATTATTAATAGAAAAATAACTCACAATACAAGGCTAACGTGTGATATATTCAGATTCACATTACATAGCTCTGTAGTATTGGCTTCTATGACAGACAAACCTTATTTTCTCCTTCATGATTTGTGATGATCCCTAAAGCTTAGCTTCTCCAGTTGCCCAGAGCCCACTGAGCATGTGCAGAGTCACTAAACACTCAAAAGCAGGCCTATCAAAATTGTAGATGGTGAGCTCCTGTGGACAACTTTAAAGGTCTTGATAATTACTGCTACAGGGCTGCTGAACCTCTCTGTTGGTACAGGTATGGGGCCTGTAATCCAGAATGCTCAGGACCTGGAGGTTTCAGGAAAAGGTCTTTCTGTAATTTCTAGGGATGCACCAAATACAACATTAGGTTCGGGATTCGGCCAAATCCTTCTGCTCGGCCAAACCGAATCCGATCACTGTTTTGCATATGCAAATTAGGGGTGTGGAGGGAAATTACGTGACTTCATGTCACAAAACAAGGAAGTTAAAAATGTTTTCCCCTTCCCACCCCTAATTTGCATATGGATTCGAATCCTTTCACTTAGGATTCTGGGGTTCGGCAGAATCCAAAATAGGGGATTCGGTGCATCCCTAGTAATTTGAGTCGACCTACTAAAGCCTACTAAAAACAAATTTAAACATTAAGCAAACCATTAGGAGTGTTTTGCTTCAAATTAGTATTAGGGGGTTTCCAGATAACTGATCTTTCTGTAATTTGGATATTCATATCTAAGTCTACTAGAAAATCATGTAAACATTAAATAAACCCAATAGGCTGCCTCCAATAAGGATTAATTATATCTTAGTTGGGACCAAGTACAAGCTACTGTTTTATTATTACACAGAAAAAGGGAATACATTGTTTGTTAAAAATGGAGTCTATGGAAGAGGACAGTCCCATAATTTGGAGCTTTCTGGAGAACAGATCCAGAAAGCTCAGAAAAAGCCGTCTTCCGTAGACTACATTATTATCAAACAATCCAAACTTTTAAAAAGTATTTCCTTTTCCTCTGTAATAATAAAAAAGTAGCTTGGTACTTGATACGAAAGATATAATTAATCCTTATTGGAAGCAAATCCAGCCTATTGGGTTAATTTAATGTTTACATGATTTTCTAGTAGCCTTAGATATGAAGATCCAAATTATAGAAAGATCCGGTATCTGGAAAAACCCAGGTCCCGAGTATTCTGGATAACAGATCCCATATCTGTACAAAAATGTTCAGTATATAAAATACTGCAGTTCAAGCCTTCATTTTTAGGCTTTCGTTCCTTAACACCAGCTATAGAATGTATTTGTAAATTATAAAGAAGAAACACTTGCCGGATAGACAATGCATTTACAGAAAAAAAAAAAAAAAAGCCAAAAGCAGGTTTTCATTTTTATTTTAGTATGCAATGTAATGCTTAGGCACGTTGCATGAGGTTCTAAAATTGTTGGCCGCTGTTTAAACGAGAAGGAAATTCTTCCACTTGGAGGTGCCAAAATGTTAGGCACCCCAAGTGATTGTATTGACTTACCTGAAACCCCAGGCCGGTGCAGTTTCCTGCTGATAGGAGCACCGGTAAGTAAATACAATCACTTGGGGTGCCTAACATTTAGCACCCCAAGTGCTGCAAGCCTTTCCTTCTCCTTTAAGAGCTTCTTGTTCATCTCACTTCTTGTAAGGAGAAGAGGCCTTAAACAATAGAAATCGAACGACAATGGATGAAATATACTGTTATAAGGGCACGTGACAGAGAGTTGGGCGCAACCTCTGCGCCAGTTTCTGGCAACGTCGTTTTCCTGCGTCCGGAAGGCAGACTGGGTTTGCAAAGGAATACAGAATTTAAATTACATAGTATTAGGTTTCAGAAATCACTACCTTAAGTACAAACCAGTTGCAAACAGGAGTGGGAAAAACTGACAAATTGAAAGAAAAAAAAAAACGCTTTTTTTTAATGAAAAAAAAAAAAAAAAAATTTATATATATATATATATATATATATATATATATATATATATATATATATATATATATATATATTAAATTTGATCTTGATAACAGGTATAAAATTCATGCACTGATAAAGGAAACGGGGGGAAAACAGTGAAAGATTTAAAGGAGAAACAAACCCGTACTAGAAAAAAGTCCTACCCCCCATCCCTGCGTAGACCAACCTCCCTCCTCCCCCACAGCCTAACTGCCCCCCCCCCGTGCAAATGCCCCTAATTTTTTACTTATCCCTCCGTGCACATCTGATTTTGGGAGTTCAAAGACGCCATCTTCTTTTTTCGGTCTTCGGAATCTGAGCGGAAATTTTCTGCGAATGCACCAAAAGTCACGAAAATTTCCAAAATATTTTCGTGACATTTTTCTTAGACACTTTTGTAACTTTCAGTGCATGCGCAGCTGTTCGGAACCGGAAATTTACTCCAACTGAGCATGTGGTGAAATTCCGCTCAGATTCCGAAGAAGCCCGAAAAAAAGAAGATGGCGCCCATGAACTCGTGAGGCCAGATATGCACAGAGGGGCAAGTAATAAATTAGGGGCATTTGCCCGGGGTGACAGGTTAGGCTGTGGGGGAGGAGCGAGGTTGGTCTACGCAGGGTAGGTTTTTTTTTTCTAGTACGGGTTTGTTTCTCCTTTAAATTTAAAGTCTAAAAACAGTTAAAATTTTAAAAAAGGGTGGGGGGGAGGGGCGCCTGAAAAAACACTGGACAAGTATTTAAAAATAGTACTCGAGTAAACCAAGGCTAAATGTAGCTTAAAGGCTTATTACTATAACAAACTTTATGGCCCTGAAATAAATATTTAAAATCATTTGGAAGGGAAACGAGAAAAAAAAAAAAAAAAAAGCTTGCAGCGAAATGAGACAATAAACTGAATATCCATGTCGAAGTCACTTCTGATAAACATGGACAAGAGAATGTATCCAAGTGAACATACCTGCTTTTTCTGAAAGAAAACTGAATTTTGTACAAGGTGGGAAAAAAATAATAGAAATAACGGTATGAGAACTGGTAAATACTTTGGTCACACTAATTGTCAAATAGTTATGTTCAATAGGTTAGATCTGTGTATACACTGTATAAAAACTATTTTTACAACCATTTTAACCATAGTATCACTATTACTGAAGTGGTGAGTTCTTATTTCACAGGGCACCAGGTTTTTGTTTTTTTGTTGGTTTTTAGAACAATACAATATAAACATACACAAAAAGTCTTATTTGTCAATGTGCAATTGTTTTTTTTTTGTTTTTTACACTGTACAACACCTTAAAATCAAAAAAAAAAGGGGGAAAAAAATGTTGCTGGTCCTGATCCCTTGCAAAGTTAGTGCAGCAGTGACTGGCGTTGACAGGCATTTCTTCCAAAATCCTCAAGTACGCTATTAAAATCCCCTGTGGATATATCAGTTAGAAGTCTTCAACTTAGCAACAGGTATCACATCATACGGGCCCATTGGCTGAAGCTCCATCTAACACAATTTGTTCAGAGGTTCTGGAAGAAAAGGAAATTTCTGGTGTTAGACTAGAGAAGTAGTGATGTACAGGTCGGGATTTCCCCAACTGAACACGAACCCTTAGCCCGTATCTGACTTCTGGGTTTCTTTTATAGTCCCGCCCCACCAATGACATCACAAAAAGGGCGGAGCACACAGGTTCAATGTCTATAAAAGATGAACCCGAAAGTCTGAAGCCAGCTTTAGGCGGGTTCGGAGCTGTCCTTGCACTCTTCCTCGCTGGTGGCGGGTGTGGGTTGAGCTCTTCTCCTGCTCTCCCCGCCCCCACTCGCAAGGAAGAGTGTGAGGTCGGCCCGAACTCGCCTGACCTGCGGGTATCAGGTGGGCCGCACATCACTATAGTGAAGATTATATTTTTAGTGAGTCCAACCATAATCAATACAAAACTTTTTATCTTTTTAAAGGCAATTCACACTGTTGACTTCAGTCACAAGCAATAGCAGGAAACAGTTTGATACAGGTATGGACCTGTTATTCAGAATGCTCTGGGGGTTTCCGGATAATGGATCTTTCCATAATTTGGACCTTTAGGAGCAGATTTATTAAGGATCGAAGTGAAAATCCAAATTTTCGATTTTTTTTTTTTGGTCGAAAATCTCAAATTTAAATTTTGTATTATCCAAACTCGATTCAAGTTTTAAATTGAATTTCGAGATCTATCATACTCTGGCCTAATTAGAATATTCGCCATCTAAAACCAGCAGAACTGCTATTTAAGTAAATGGGAGAGGTCCAGGGATCGATTTGGTGAGGTTTGCAGCCTTCCTGGAAAACTCGAATAGTTTAAATTCGAAGAGAGTTTCTCATTCAAATAGATTAGGGTTTCCGGGTGAGTTCAAATAGCCCAAGCTGAGCAAATTAAATTGATAAATTTTGATTGGTCGAATTTAATGGGAGTTTTAAATCACTTACACGGAATCGAAATTTGATAAAATCATTTGATAAATGACTTTCTACTAGAAAATCATGTAAACATAAAATAAACCCAATAGGATTGTTTTGTTTTTAATAAGGATTATTTCTTAGTTGGGATCAAGTACTAATTACGGTTTTATTATTACAGAGAAAACGGAAATCATTCTTAAAAAAAAAACGGGATTATTTGAATAAAATGGAGACGGCCTTTCCGTAATTCTGAGCTTTTTGGACAATGGGTTTACAGATAACAGATCCCATACGTGTACTACATATTTTGCTGTAACTAAAAAAGGGTTTACAGAGTCACATTATGACTGTCAAATGCAAAATAGATGAAAAAAAAAAAAAAATAAGACTAACATGTTGCTTAGACAATATAGTAAGTTAAAAAAGACAAACTTCCTGTAAATATGCTGTAAGATAATGAATCTAGGAAATGAACTTACCTCTGCTCTTGACTGCTACTACTGGGCTGTGTTGGAGGAGCATTTTCCATTGCTGAGTCAAAGTTTTCCACTACACCATATTTACAAGCAGAATCATGAGAGGTAGTCAGTTTTCCTTCCTCACTATAAAGAAAGAAAGGTTTAATTAGCAATATGTTATTATTGAAAAAAATAAACAGCTTCGTGACTGTGAATTGGTTAATCTAAAGGAATAGGATTTTAGAATACATATGGAGCCATGCAATGGTGATAAACGAGATGAACCAATGATGAAAAACAATATATATACTGCAGCATGTGCATTACAAAACAAAAAAAAACAAAAAAAAATTAAATAAAAAGTATCACGGACATGGAAATGAAACGTCCGTGGGGCTCATTTATAAAAACTGGGCAAATTTGCACCTGGGCAGTAACCCATAGCAACCATTCAGTGATTAGCTTTTTTCAATCAGCTGCAGGTTGAACACTGAAAGCATTCATCTGATTGGTTGCCATGGTTTACTGCCCAGGAGCAAATTTGCCCAGTGTTTATAAATGAGCCCCCCGTATGTACAATGCAGGGCAATTGATTGGGCAGATGTGGGGAATTATGGGTGATCTGCACTTGTGGCAGAAGGGTTTTTAAACTGAAGATACATACCAATAGGATTTCAACACTCTGTAGCCAACAGTGTGCAAAGAGAAAAAAGGAAAAAAAGGGGAGAAGCAGGAATAAAACATGCTGCATTTAAAAAAAAAAAAAGTTTGTGTTCAGTCTCATCAGAAAGACTACAAGGGACAGAAGCATTAAAAATAAATTTTACACAAGTTGTTAGAGCAAATAGAAATAAACAATACTGTAAGGGGCAGATTTATCAAGGCTTGAACTGCAAATACGAATTTGAACTTTGAACGAGTTTATCATCAAAACTGTCAAATTCTAGGGAGTTATTCAAATTCGATTCATGTTTTTCAAAAAAATCGAATTCAATTTTCAAGATTTACCATATTCTGGCCCTCGAACTCTACTATTAGCCACCTAAAACCTGTTGAATTGCTGTTTACAACAATGGGAGACGTGCAGGGGTCAATTTGGAGTTGTTTGCAGCCTTCCGGACATTCATTTTTTTTTTTAAAAAAAAAAACGCAAATAGAGTTTTTAAAATTCAAATCTAATTCGATTCGAGTTTTCATGGTCAATTCTATTCACCAGAGTTTAAAAAAAAATTGATTTTTATAATAAAGTTTCCGATTGGTCGAATTTCGAGTTCATGGGAGTTTTAAAAAAACTCAAAATTAAATATAAAACAATCTGTTTGTTCTTTTGAGAAAATATTTTAGTGCAGAAGTCTGCTGGAGCAGCATTATTAACTGCTATGTTTTGGGGGGAAAAAAAAAATCATGTTTTCCCATAACGGTATCCCTTTAACTCAATGCAAAACAAACTCTAGGAAATAACAGATGAATACATTGGGTGTGCAAAAGCTTTTGCCGTCTGGGCAGCGTCTCAAAATCTCTCAATGTTCCAAGAGAGCACCTTTGTGGGACACAGTCACGGATCTTAAAAATAGTCATTTACATCATTCCACAATTCCAGACATATACAAGAGAAATGTCAACTATGTTACTATGCAAGTGGCGCATGTGGACTAAATCTTTTTTGCAGCTTTCAAATAATTCTCCCGCATAATCCATTTTAAACAATTCCTTTTTCTCTGTAATGATAAAATAGTACCTTGTACTTGATCCCAACTAAAATATAGTTAATTATAATATAATTAAGCCTATCAGGTTTATTTAATGTTTAAATGACAAAATTATGGAAAGATAGTTTATCTGTAAAAAAAACAGGTCCTAAGCATTTTAGATAACAGGTCCCATACCTGTACAATAGATTAGTCTGATTCATCCGAGATGTCTATTGTGCAGTCAAGAAGAATAGTGAAGCTGCTTGCCTAAACAAAACCTAAAAGGTGCCATATATTGGCCGGCCAAATATGCTTTGAGCCAGTTCGGCCCAGGGGCTGAATGGACAAATCGGTTACGAGAGGCAAAATGATATGGCTGCCTTCAGATTGTTCATGTAAAGAACAATGCACAAACCTGCCTGTGAGAATTTTTGAATGGCGGCTGCCCATCGCTGCTGACATGTTCTATTGCAAATTGTTTCTGCTGTATAACTTCAAGGCTAATGCATAGACGCAGTGATCCCCAACCAGTAGCTTGTGAGCAACATGTTGCTCCCCAACCCCTTGGATGTTACTCTCAGTGGCTTTAAAAGCAGGTGCTTATTTTTGAATTCCAGGCTTGCAGGAAACTTTTGTTTGTATAAAAAACAGGTGTATTGCCAAACAGAGCCTCCTGTAGGCTGCCAGTTCACATAGGGGCTACCAAATAGCCAATCACAGCCCTTCATTGGCATCCTCTGGAACTATTTTCATGCTTATGTTGCTACCCAACCCCTTCCTACATTTGAATGTGGCTCACAGGTGAAAAAGGTTGGGGATCCCTGGCATAGAGAATAGATGTCCCCAAACTGTCCCCTAATACCCACCAGATAAGAGTATGTGCCAATGCATTTAGGACATTTAAATTTCATTGTATTACCGGTACCTTAATCGGCAGGCTAAAGGGCTAATTTATAGTGATGAGTAAATCTGTGACGCTTCACCAAAAACTCAGTGAACCCCATTGAAGTCAATGGACATCAAAACCATTTTGACCAACGACAATCGTCAATGGGCGTCCAAATAATTTTTACATGCGAGACTCTCTTGTCCAAATGCATTAATGTCAATGGGAGTCCAAATAATTTTGTTGTGACAATTTTTTTCGTTGCAGCGAATATTTCCAAAGCGAATTTTCGCGAAAAAAGATTTGCAGTCGGTGAAGTGCACAAATTTCCCCCATGAATCCATGCCTAGCGAATAAATTCACTCATAACTACTAATTTATTATGAGTGTAACAAGCACAATTTGCAAAGTGAAGGATTTTAAGACAGCAATTTAGCAAAAAGGAGATCGTTACCTTTTAAAAACAGCAGTCTCTGTTTTTGCATCTACAGTAAGGCTGAGCGTTTCCTTCATGCTGCCATTCATCACAGTTTCTGTCATCTGATCCGCATTTTCCCCTTCCTCGTCCCCATCAGAAACTGCATCCATAGCAACAGTAACTAGAAAAACATTTTATAGGAACTAATCACTCACTGGCTAATAATAATACTACATTGTGTGGTTATAAAAACATTGGAAACCATTGTTAAAAAAAAAAAAAAACGTACCTTCTGTTTGTGCTGATGCATTTACACTGAGAGGATCCACTGGCTCTGTGCTTGTTTCCATTTCAACAGGAGAGCTACTTCTTATAGTCTCCTTTGTACTGAGAAGAGAAAATTAATAGAGAAAGACAGTCAGACAACCTGTAGCTTTCATTCACTCTCATTGAGGGGATCATCAGTAACATTTCTATAAACCGAAACATATATCATACATTATAATAGGTTATATATTAACAAAAAAATCAGCATGATTCTTCTGAACAAGAACTCACGAACACTGCTAGAGATAAGAGAAAGGACTTACTTAATTGGAGATGTGAACTCAGAAAAAGAAGCCCAGCCAGTTTCTTTAGAGGACAAAGGCTCTTCTGTGCTCCATGCGTCAGAACCAACAGAGTCCAGACTTGCTACATGTGCTGTTTCCATTGGTATGTCAAAGTTTGCAGTCCAGTTGCTTGCTAGGGGTTAACAGAAAGTTATAAATAAAAAAAAATCATAGGTTAAATTAGCACATAAAAGGACAGGGCTGTTTTTCACTATACTTACTAAAAGATGATTCAATCAGGTGATCAGTGAGTGACACAAAACATTGCAAAAGGCAACAGACAAAAAGGACAATATTTATGGATATGTGGGTAAAATATCTGTCAGTTTAAGATGTTAATTACTTTGTCATGTGATCATTACCCCAACATGTAATAAAAGGCACCAAGTTTGCCAAGGTGCAGTACTATAGGAAACCAACAAGATCTTTTAAAGGACCAGTAACATTTAAAAATAAAATAAAAAAAATAGTTTGTATAAAACAAAAAAAAAAAAAAAAGACAAATTACTTTTAAATCGCTAAGTCTTTAATAAGAAATAACTTACCTTAACTCCACGTGCGCTCCTCTTCAGAAAAGGCGATCTGATGATCCATCATGCAGTGCTCGATTTCTCCTCCCTGCTTTTCTTATAGGAGATAGCCAGGGAGGAGAAATCGAAAGCCGTATGATCGCTCATCGCCATGTAGTCTTTTCTGAAGAGGAGCGCAAGCGGAGTTATTTCTTAATAAAGAATTAGCGATTTAAAGTTTAATATGTCTAGTGTTTTTTTTTCGTTCAATACTAACAATTTAAAAAAAAAAAAAAATTATGTTACTGATCTTTTAAACAGGTGACCAGTAAATGCTAGAAGCTGGTTGATTGCTATGGGTTACTGCACCTGGGCAAACTTATTACATAATCTCATTAGAGTTTGCATTCCCTTCAGCTGAACACTAAATAAAATGGATACATATACAGGTATGGGACCTATTATCCAGAATGCTTGGGACCTGGGGCTTTCCAGATAATGGTTCTTTCCGTAATTTGGATTTTCATACCTTAAGACTACTAGAAAATCATGTAAACATTAAATAAACCCATTTGGTTGGTTTTGATTCCAATAAAGATTAATTATATCTTATTTTGGATCAAGTACAAACTACTGTTTCATTACTATAGAGAAAAAGAAAATATTTAAAAAATTTGGATTTTTTTATTATAATGGAGTCTATGGGAGACGTCCTTTCCGTAATTTGGAACTTTCTGGATAATGGGTTTCCGGATAACGGATCCCATACCTGTACTGCAAAAAAGTGCTGGGAATGCTGGATCAGTGCAAACCCTACTAAAACACTAAGGGGGGGATACGTGCAAATATTTTCACAACAGCTTTCATAAGGAGCATAAAGAGTTACCTTCATTAGCATCAACTTCCATTTTGTCTTCGTGGTTGACTGTGCTTGACTCAAATAATCCCTGTTTAACAGTTTCCTCCTCTTCAGAGTCTGTGCTCTCTTCGCTGTCTGTGCTTCCTGAGCTATTGGAACAATCATTTATTAAATGCAAAAAATATAATTCAAATCTTGCAAGGTTTACTATTCTTTCCCATTCCATGGGGGAAAAAAGCCTCTTTTGCATTGTACCTTCCTGTTGTATGCCAACGAATAGGAGAGGATATATATAGAAAAAGTAGCTTCATGGAATCATAGTTTTTGGCTGCTGGGGTTAGTGACCCCAACTTGAAAACGGTCAAGAGGAATAAGAGAAAGGCAAATAAACTATTTTTAAAAAAAGCGCAAAGAAAAGTTGAAAGAACATTATATAACATACTAAATGTTAACGTAAAGGTGAGTTCTTTTTTATACAAATACAACAGTCCAAGTTGCATTTGAAAGGCTCATCACACATGGTTAACAAGTTTCTTTACCTTGACCTCCTTTGGGTTTCTTGGGGGAAGGCAATATTTTTCTCTTCCCAGATGTCTTCCTCATCTGATCCGCCGTCATCAAACTGTTGTATTCTTTCTTTGCAGCAGGCCTCAAACAGAGCGATGTTAGCCTAAACAAAATTGTACAAAAATTGTTTCTATGAATACGCCAGGTGCAGCAAGAAGGCAGCAATATGTATACAAACTATGATTAATATCTAATCATATCAAAAAGGCACCCTTATACCATACACATGGCACTTCCTACTTACTATTCTTCTTGATTCCCAGTAATCGGTGGGACACATTATTATCATCCCTGTCAAGATTGTTGGGCAATGAACTTGCTGGACATAGGCAGAGTTACTTTTGCTCAGTTCAGTACACAGACTTTTTACCCCAGTATACTTCCTGAGTAAATGGGAGATTGCAATAATTTACCATATCCCAATTTGCATTTTCACTGACATCATCATAGGAGGTGTATATGGCAGGAATTAATGATTCCAGAAGTCTCTATTTGGCTTTATGAATGACTGACACATTCTCTCTCACGCTCTCTCTCTCTTTAACCAGCCAATATATACATTTAACTAAAAGTGTATTTAAAACAGTAACATCAAAAAAAAAAAAATGGGATTTTTAATACTTACCGTTAAATTAGTTTCTCTGTAGTCGATAGGGGGACACAGGGAACAGCTGGGGTTAAGCTCCACCCTCCAGAGGCAGGACACTTGAATGAATAATTAAGGGGGCGTGACCTAGGGTCTGGCTTAACCCGGCACTGCACCAACCTATTCAGTTTAGAGACTGCTAAACATAGGAATAACATTTAAGTAGCAGAACTGGTAACTCAGGAAGTATTCCCTCATGGACCAACGTGGTCAACATCTCGCCGAGGGCAAGAAGCCCTGTGTCCCCCTATTGACTACAGAGAAACGGATTAAACGGTAAGTATTAAAAATCCCATTTTCTCTGACGTCTCAGGGGGGACACAGGGAACAGCTGGGGACTTAAAGCAGCCCCGAGAACAGCAGGGTGGGAGCGAAGAGATTGTGGCACAAAGGCAGCCGCAGAAGAGGAGACTGTCTAATTTGTAGAATTTGGAAAATGTGTGAACGGACGACCAGGTGGCAGCTCTGCAGATCTGATCCAGGGATGCCGAATTGCGCCAAGCCCAGGAAACTCCCATTAATCGTGTGGAAGGTGCTTTCACATGCTCTGGCGTTGATTGCCCTTTGGAAATGTAAGCTTGACGGATTGTCTCCTTCAGCCATCTTGCAATGGTCTTCTTGGATGCCGCCATGCCTCTTTGAGGCCCATTCGGAATTACAAAATCATTGAGAGCGTCGAAAGGGCTTAGACTTTTCCACATACCAACGAAGGGCTCTGACCACATCTAGGCTGTGAAGTAGTTTTTCCTTAAGGTTCCGGGCATAAGGAAAGTACCACAATTTACTGCTTTATGTGAAATGTGGACACTACCTTGGGTAGAAATGATGGTAATGTGCGTAGGACTGCTTTATCCTTGTGGAATACTAGATAAGCTGGATCACACGATAGGGCACTCAGTTCCGAGACTCTTCTGGCGGTAGTAATTGCCACTAAAAACACTACTTTCCAGGTGAGCCACTTGTCGGTAATGGTCCCTAGTAGTTCGAAAGGGGGGTCCAGTAGGGCGTCCAATACTAGGCTGAGATCCCATCCTGGAATCGGAGGACGAAAGGGTGGCGCTACATGAGCCACTCCTTGCAGGAATGTGTGTACGAAGTTTTCTAGAGCTATGCATAAGTGAAATAGGGCCGAGTGCGGAGACCTGTACCTTTAAGGAACTCCATTTGAGGCCCAGCTGGCAGCCTCGTTGTAGGAAGGACAAGATTCTTGGAATGTTTAACTCGAGGAAGGGTACTTGTGCCTCTTCGCACCAGTTCCAGTAGCTACGTCATACCCTGTGATAGGCTTTAGAAGATGTGGGTTTGCATGATTTCAACATCGTGACAATGACCTCTTCGGCTATGCCTGGTCTTCACCAGATGTCAGCTTCAATAGCCATCCCGTTAATGCAAATAGACCCAGATTGTGGTGGGCTATGGGCCCCGGGCACAGAAGATCCATTCTGGGTGGTAGGTGAACTGGTTGTACTGCCGACATTTCTTGGAGATCGGAGAACCACGTTCTCCTGGGCCAGAAGGGAGCTATTACAATCACTTTGGAGTGCGATTGTTTGATCTTCTTGAGAACCCGCGGCAACATGGGTAGTGGTGGAAAGATGAAGGCCAGATTGAAGTGCCAATTCTGGGTCATGGCATCCACCCCTGCTGCTTACGGATCTCGAAATCTTGCAAAGAATCTCTTGCGGTTGGATCTGGAGGCCATCAGGTCGATTTGAGGTAGTCCCCATTGACTCACAAAGTTCTGAGAAAACCTTCGGGTGAAGTTCCCATTCCCCTGGATCCAGTTGGTTCTGGCTGAGAAAATCTGCTTTTGTGTTGTTTACTCCTGGGATATGGATGGCCGACAGCCTTACGAGGTTGCTTTCCGCCCATCTCAGAATCTCTCGTGTTTCTGATAGAATTGCTTTGCTGTGGGTTCCACCCTGTGTTGATGTAGGCTACTGTGGTAGAGTTTGTCGGTCTGAACTCTCACTGGATTTGACTGCAATTGGTGTGTCCAGTGATGGAGAGCTAATCGTACTGCTGAAGCCAGTATATTTATGTGAAGTTTCTGGAGGTGACCATGTACCCTGCACGGATAGATTGCCCCATGTTGCACCCCAGCCCTGGAGGTTGGCATCTGTCATGATTACCGTCCAACCCAGAGTCGCCCAGGATTGGCCCCTTGATAGATTGTCTTGTCAAAGCCACCATTGGAGGGATTCACTCGTTGCTTGCAGCAGCTTGATCCTCTGGGAAAGAGAGCCTCCTTTCCATCCCGACAGAATGTTGGCTTGAAGGGGTCGCAGGTGAATTTGTGCAAACGGGACCGCTTCTATGGATAAGACCATCATTCCTAGCACCCTCATGGCCAGGTGTATGGTCGGATGCTGGATGTGAGATAGTTTGAAGACTTGATCTCTGCTCCTTATCGGTTGGTCTAGTGGCAAGGTCACTCGTTGGGTGAGGGTGTTGAACTCTAGTCCCAGGAATGTCATCTAATGGCTGGGGATAAGACTGGACTTGTCCCAGTTGATTGTCCAGCCAAAGTCTTGTAGCAGAAGAATCGCCATTTGAAGATCTGTTCTGCCCTTCTCTGTCTTGGCTTTCAGAAGAAGATCGTCCAAGTAGGGCGTCACCGATATACCCTGGAGTTGTAGGAAGGCAGCTGTTACAGCCATGAGCTTGGTGAAGACCCGGGGGGCTGAAGGGAAGGGCCACAAACTGGTAGTGGCGATTCTTGAATGCAAATCTCAGAAAATGATGAGGTGGTGGCCAGATTGGCACATGAAGATATGCAGCCTTGATATCTAGGGACATTAGTTGTGCCCGAATCACAGATCTCAAGGTCTCCATTTTGAAGCGTACCGAACGTATTTGCTTGTTGAGGTATTTCAGGTCGAGGACTGGTCTGAAGGAGCCGTTCCTCTTGGAGACTAGGAACAGATTGGAGTAGAACCCGGAGAATTTCTCAAGCGGGGGCACTGGTACAATCACTCCGTTCTGTTCCATCTTGGATATGCATTCCAAAAAGCCCTGAGCCTTGGAAGGGTTGACCGGGATTCTGGACATAAGGAATTTTCTGGGGGGAGGGGAAGAAAAGTCCAAGTGGTAGCCTCCTGAAATTATTTTGTTGACCCAATTGTCTGACGAATGTCGGTTCCACACCTCCTGGAATTGAAGCAACCTGCCCCCGTCAACCCGACGTGGACTTGTCAGCTATGGGTTTGTTGTGGAACTTGTTGGGTCTTCATGCAGGATGTCCCTTGTCAATGGTCTTTGCTCGAAAGTGGGAACATTGGGGAGGGCTACTGCGTCTGTTGTAACGTCCACGAACATTTTTTCCCCGTCTGTATGAAGAAGTGGTTTTGCTTTTGGTGCGAGGGAGGAATGTACTTTTTCCCCGTCACTTGTGATATGATCTTTTCTAATTATTCGCGGAAAAGACGCTGTCCCTTGGATGGAAGTGAGGTTAGCGATTTCTTTCAACTAAGGTCAGCCGTCCAATTCTTTAGCCAGAGAGTTCTACGGGCGAACTGTAATCTGGGCCGCATCTAAGGTAGCGTCACATACATAAGCGGAAGATTCTGCTATCGCCTGTGCCTAGGCAAGTAGTTCCGATCTAGGAACCCCGTGTTGAATGTCTCTAATCAAGGAATCAGCCCATGTTTGTTTGGCCCTGGCCATCCAGGTAGAGGCTAGTACAGGCCGTAGAGTAGAACCTGCGGATGAGTACAGTGCTCTCAAGAATCCCTCTAGACGTCTGTCAGATGGGTCTTTAAATGCTTCTGAGTCTCCGAGTGGTAGTGCTGTGGCCTTGGACAGTCTGGAGACTGGATCATCAACTGTTGGTGGCATGGACCACTTGTCCGCCAATTCTTTGGGAAAAGGATAGGATTTGGAGAATTTACGAGTTGCCTGGAATTTTCGTTCAGGCGAATTCCACTCATCCTGAATGATGGCGAGGCGTTGATCATGAGAAGGGAGAAAACTGTTGAGGACTTGTGTTGTCTCTTGAATAAACTCGTAGTTTGAGTTTGTTGATGTCAAAAATCTTGAGAAATTCAAGTATCCCTTTTGATGATACGATCAATATCATGTTGTGGCTTGCGGCCTTTTTGGTCTTCGCAGTCATCCTCTTCTTCCCCAGAAGATATGTCGGATGGTGGTAGTTCACCCTCCGATTGGGATGAATCCGCTCCAGCTGAAGAACCCTCTGAGGGGGTATGATTGCTAGTTTCTCCTTTTGGAGTGTCTACCCGTTTGCGTTTCCCGCTGGGTTTCTGACCCAGCTTGGCTAAGGCTTTACCCAAATTATCTGCGATGGAGGGTAAGCTCTGTAGGGAAGCAAGCGATTGAGAAAGCTGTATAGCCCAGAGGTGGGCCGGGGGGTCTGTGGAAGTGCCCGCTACCCCATCAGAAGAAGAGTCATCTAAGTTGGGGTTCCCAGCCGGGGGATCAGAGAGGATGGATGGAGCCCTTGGGATTTGATCAACTCCCTGCCCCCCGGAGCATGGTCTGCAGAGAGGCTCACCCTGACCCCCTGGAATTTTTGTATTGCACTTGGTACACAAAATAAGTGACCTGTACTGCTGCTCCCCCCCCCGGTCTGGGGAATAGACCCCGACTTACCTTCTGCCTTAGCAGTGTCTGCGGTACTTGCTGAACAGGTGGGCAGAAGTGAGGGATAAGATTTTCCCTGGTGGTAATTTGCTGCACTCAGCCGAATTATTGCTGCTGAGGCCTAATGCTACTCCTACTCAGGGTGAGGAGGTGGCCTGAATGTCCGCTGCTAGCCTTTTCCAGTTGTGGAGGGGCTAAGGTCTCTATTCCCCGTGCTGTAGTTTTGGCGCGAGTAAATTAAAATGGCGCCTGGCATGCAAGTGACACTGGACGGAGGGAGTGTGTTCCATCTGAGGCGCACAAAAACAAAATGGCGCCTGGAACGCACCGGCCATAACACCCCGGTATAGGTTCCCACAAAGAGAACCCCATAGGATACAGGTAGCCCTGTTCTTAGAGGACCCCTGGTTGCCAGCTTGAGCTGGTGTGTGTTTAAATCTTCTTTCTTTCTTGAAGAGTAGAATGTCCAACCTCCTAGCAGGACACTTGAAAACTGAATAGGATGGTGCAGTGCCGGGTTGAGCCAGACTGTAGGTCAGGCCCCCTTTTAATTATTCATTCAAGTGTCCTGCATCCGGAGGGTGCAGTTCCCAGTGTCCCCCTGAGACATAAAAAATATATTAGAAATATGATGCAGCGTTGCCCTGCACTGGTAAAACTGGTGTGTATGCTTAAGAAACACTACTATTGTTCATATAAATAAGCTGCTGTGTAGCAATGGTGCAGCCATTCAAAGGAGAAAAGGCTCAGGTTACTCAGAAGATAACAGATAAGCTCTGTAGAACATAATGGTGTTATCCGTTATCCACTATTTAACCTGTGCCAAATAGCCTTTTTTTAAAAATTTTCGCCATTGCTACACAGCAGCTTGTTTATATGAACTATAGCAGTGTTTCTGAAGCAAACAGATATGTTTTAGAAATGCAGGGCAACAATACATAATATTTTTAATACTTTAAAGCACTTTCATTTTTTGGAGTTAACGTTCCTTTAAGGCCTGAGAATGTGTAAAGCTTAGAGTCATCTTATCAGGCGTGTTTCTCTGCTTTTCTTTGCTCAAAGCTGCCAGCTTGGACTGGACTGAAGTTTGAAATGCATATATTTTCAGGAGGCACTTCCAGTAAATAGCCTAAAACTCCCATATCTAGAATGTATGTAAAATGTATATATAATGTATATATCTACTCACACTTTCATTTGCATTGAGGGAGAAGTTGATGTCCGACACTCGATCAAATGAGACGCTGCACAGAGAACAGAATTTACAACCAAAAAAATATGAATATGCATAAAATGCCAACTATCTCTTATACAGCAAATGACCGGTACACTTGTACTTGAATCCATATTAGGTGGAAATGTGACAGGCAACGGACATAGTTTCAAACAGAAATGGAAAGAGGCACTAGAATTATTTTTAAATGAGACCAGAGGCATGCAAATCAGTACAACAATTTCAACAGATTTTTTTGGAAAGCCAAGTTTTGTTATTCCCATGTACACTTCCATTAAGTATTTTAGTGAGCACCCAGTGCCAAGTAATTTGTGAGCAGTTTCCCTGAAGCACCTAGCAATTAATCATCCCCTTGAAAAACAGAGCATTGTCTGCCTTCTTTTTAGGGGATTTGTAGACAAAGGGTAGGCTATGGGAGGAGATGGGGATAGCTGCAACCAGCCAGATGGGCGCACGGGCATTTTGACAGAGGCAACAGTCAAAAAACTGACGTAAATGCACTTAGAGCACTTCCTCAGCAATATATTTAAAGAGGAACTATTGCTAAAATGAAAATTCAATCTGTACCATTTCTGAAATAATCAAGTTTATCTTCACTGTCCCTCTCTCAGCATCTGTTTCTCTTCATTCTGTCTTCATGCAGCAGTTTGGTGTCAGATATTCAATGACAGTTAGAGCCAATATATTTTAAAGGAGGGCTCGTTTTGCCTAGTAGATGTTTTTGAGCTTATGCAAATTACTGATTAAAGTACAAACAAAATTTAACAAAATAACTGCCTTTTGCACAAATCCTGCATGTAGAGAGACAAGATGTCCAGTGAGCTCTGATACATCTTCTAGACAAAAGGAGTGCCCCTAGATTTAGAAAGTTTCTTATTTCAGTTTGAGGAAACATTACATTTTCCCCTTTAATATAACCTATGACCATAGTACTAAGTTTATGATATGCTTTGACTGCAATAGACAACTGCAGTGAAAACATCATCAAACTGATCTTATTTCTGAATAGTATACAGGTATATTGATCAGTGAGAGCAAAGACCAACACCAGGAGACACCAGTAATGGGGAGGGTGGGGATCACGGGAGGGGAAAAGACTTATACTCACTTCCCGATGTCATCTTGGTCAGCAAACTTCTCATCGTTGAAGCCAAACTGGTCAATAAAATTGGACGTCATTTGTTGCATCTGATAATCAGAAAAGGCCTGGCAACCCCAGGACCAACGACAGCGGTATAATATGTTTTTCTAAACTGCTATTAAATAGAAAAGCTACTCTGCTCAAATATGGCTACAGTTTTAAAGAGGTTTTAGAACGTTCAACTTAACTACATTTACTGGAAATGATCAGTTTTTACTTAAGTGGCTTTAATGGTAGTAGAACTGTATCCAAGGTAACAAATTACTGTCAATATAGTAAGGCTGACTTACAAAGATGTGTGCAGCTGCCAGCAGTAACCAATCAGGTCTTTGCTTTTACTTTTAAAGTTGTAGTAGACTTTTCAAAACAAATTGCTTACTATTGGCAAGTGCACTACGATAGGGTCGATAAAATTGAGCAGGAAGTGTCAGGAGATGTTTCCTGCTTCAGTAAATTTAAACTTTTGCAGTTCTGCTGGCTTCCCCCAACAGGGGGTGCTCCTGTTACACATTCATGATATTAACAGTATAAAAAAACGACTAATATAATGAAAGAGAAAGAAAAGGTAAACTGTTTCTACTCATAAGAGCAATATGAGCAGTTTTACATTAAATTATATGTGCTAGCTGCATATTCTTCTGCACCTAATGAATATAATCACTAAATTTAAATTAGCTGTGTGCTTACATTGTGGCTTGGATATTTTAGGCATAAATTGTTGATGCCAATATCTAAAGTTGAACAGAGCACATACACCTTACCTGCTGGATGGCAGAATCTTGCGAGAATCCAGGGTCTTTAAACTCAATTTCGTCATCGCTGGATGAGTGCATATGTCTTGTTGTAACCTGTGCAGATAAAACAACAAGAAATAAGTTTTTCTTCTTTGTGAATCACATTTTATATTCCTATTATAAGTCAGAAGCCTACCAGGTCCACTGTGTTTCTCTTGTTTGTTTCTCCCAGTGAACTTGTGCAAAAGGTTTCCCATCTTTCCTGGGCATCAGTTGGCAAATCTACAGTTTACAGTTACATAAGAGAAAAGGAAAAATATAGAAGTGTTTTATATAAATAAAAGAATTTAAAGTCGAGGTTTTATACACCACTGAAGGCAGCAGTAGAAAAAAATATCCTGTGCCATAGGCCTGATCAATAAAAGTAACAAATCATAATTAATTTAAAAGTGTGGACATCATACCAAATAGCAGTGCAACGGTTAGGACAGTCGATGGCAAAGGGCATTCGTTTTTCACAAAGGCACAAATGTGTCTAGTGCACTATTTTGGGACATGAAAAAGCTATTTGTATTTGTTCCCTAAAATTAGATTGTGGTGGGACATCTGTTTGTTAGTGCAGTGACTTTCATATATGATTTTTCCATATACACACACACCAGAGTATTTAACTTACCTTTGATAAGCTGGTGGGCTAGAACACTGTTTGGCCCCTTCTCTATACTATGGACAATGCAGTTTGCTATTCGTGTTAAGTGACCCATATAGCCGTACCTCTGTCCTCCTTCAGACCTGAAACAAAGTACAATTTGTATTCACACTGAACTTTCATGATTTGCACACAACAAGGATTCTGCTGCAGGAACTTTGGTGTTGTAGACTAGACTTTGGTAACGTTAAGCTGGGAATCATATTCAAAGATGATCAGCAGCTTTACTATATAACAAAATGGTTTACGCACAGTATTCAAGAGGAACAAAAAGCAAATTTAAAGATGTTTTGCAAGTCATGTTTAACTTTAAGATTAACTATTTTTAAGAGAAAGATGCCATTTTGGATTGCTTAAAAATAAGGTACTGATCATGCCCTTCGTACCGCTACCTAATCAAATAAATTTGTTTTATCTCCTTAAATACTACTGTAATCATGTGCAAGACAGAAGTTGCTGCTTTAAAGTGCTGTATTAATAGAAGGTCTGAAAGTCTAAAAATGAAGGTTGCAATGGAAAGTGAGGAATCTGTGGAAGTTGTAAATTATTAAAACTTGTTGGCACTTACTGTCTTTTTTCATTCATTGCCCAAGCTTCAAGTATTCTATCTATTAAGTGGCATTTCAAGAAGAGCTAAAATCAAAGAAGAATAATGTTATTTTAGAAATAGCATTGATCTAGTAGTATAAAGGGTACTATTAAACTGGTAAATTAGCTTAAAGCACCAGTAAAATCAAAAAATGTTGCCCTGCACTGACTGGTATAACTGGTGTGTTTGCTTCAGAAACACTACTATTGTTTACATAAATAAGCTGTCAGTTTCTCAGCTGTCCCAGTCATGTGACTTGTGTCTGCACTTTAGGATGGAATTACTTTCTGGCAGGCTGCTATTTCTCCTACTTAAAGGAGAAGGAAAGCTACGGAGGCATTTTATTGCCAATAGATTAGCTGCAATAGTGCAAGCTAGAATGCTATATTTATTCTGTAGAATGATTTACCATACCTGAGTAAAAAGCTCTACAAACTCTGTTTGTTTAGGATAGGAGCTGCAGTATAAATGTGGTGTGACATCACTTCCTGCCTGAGTCTCTCCCTGCTCTGGGCTCAGATTACAGCAGAGAAGGGGGGGGGGGGGAGAAGAGCAAACTGAGCATGCTCTTGCCCAGGGCAATGAGGTTTAAGCTGAAGGCAGGAAGTTTGATACAGAAGCCCATGTGTACACAATAGAAGGAAAGAAATGCAGTGTTTCTTTTGACAGGGGACGCAGAGCAGCACTACTTTGGGGGTTTACTGGTATATTTAGATGGACCTTTCTGATAAGGCTGACTTAGTTTTAACCTTTCCTTCTCCTTTAATGTAACTGAATTGGTCTCAGTGGGACTTGGTTTTTACTATTGTTTTTAGATCTACCAGGGAGCTGTTATCTTGTGTTACCGAGCTGCTATCTGGTTACCTTCCCATTGTTCTGTTGTTAGGCTACTCTGGGGGGGGGGAGGGGTGATATCACTCCCAACATGCAGTACAGCAGTAAAGTGTGACTAAATTTTTATCAGAGCACAAGTCACATGACTGGGGTAGAGGGGTACCGACAATTGTCTAGCCCCATGTCAGATTTCAAAATTAAATATAAAAAATATTAGTTTGCTCTTTTGAAAAATGGATTTCAGTGCAGAATCCTGCTGAAGCAGCACTAGTAAATGATGTGTTTTGAAAAACAGATCAGTTTAACCAGTGCAGGGCAACACTACATGATACTTTCATTACTTTAAAACACTAATTTTTTGGTGTTACTGTTCCTTTCAGTTGAAATGGTACTTACATGCTTTAGAAGAACATGGTCTCCAGTGGAGTTCTGCTCACTTATTGTGCTGTGCTCTGGAGAGTCACCAGGGCTAGCAAGAATCAGTGCTAAGCAGATTTCTACTTGGGTATGAAGAAAATTGTTCCAAGAGTATTTGAAAAACATGTCCTGTTTCAAATAGAGATTTTAAAAAAAAAAGTTTTTATACGATTAATTTTCATTGCAGAGGGTAACATTCTGCTTCACGTTTTCTGCTGAATAATGAGCTTTAGGAAATTCAATATAAAATGAGATCATTCAAAACCTTCAGTAGAGAAGACTAAGATGTGTTTCAAACAGCAATTCAGAACATTAAAATGTTTACAAAGCACTTAAAACAGATACATGACAGCTTTTGCATCAGCACCCGATTATAAGCAACAGTTATATAGGTTTTAGAAGTGCATATATTAAAACACTTACCAGTATAACTCCCATTGTGTTCAGCTCAATAAGCTCCTCGTTGATTGAATGTGTATTGGTCTGGAGTAGACTTGCTATTAACCTTATCACATTTAACCTGGTATTCCCTACAGGAGGATCAAGAATTCCCCAAGTTGTCTTCATTACACCAGTCTGAAAGGAAACAAAGAATATAAAGAGAAGATACAAAAATGGTCAATTGCTGAGCTACAGCACATTATATTTTACGGTGACATTTTCCTTAATCAGGCAGCAGATCCAAGGATTCACATACATAAGTAACCTACGGATTTTGATTTCTCCGAGTCCTGCATATATAGGAAGTATTTTATCTACTTGAATTACAAACTATAAAGCCTGAACCCCCCCCCCCCCCAAGGTGGACTCCTGGAATTCCCTAGGGATAAAAAGTTTTAACTATAGCTTGATAACTTAGAAAAATAATTGATTTGAACTTAATCCGAGTATTACTTTCACATTCATTTTGTATTTTTAATGGTTTTAGAATATATTTGCAGTTTTACACTTGTTGGGAGGCTTGAGCTCAACATTTCTTCTTGAAGGCCAAGAGTGTCAGAAACACAAACTTTCAAAGCATTTTCTATGTACTTTTCTCAGTTGAGCCAAAAAGAAACACTATGGGGGGGGGGGTTTCACAAAAGTGGAGGTAAACTGGTGTAAAATACTTTCTCCATATTCAAACAGAAATCCATCCTAAATTACAACAACCGCCAATTTTCATTTTTTAATAAAGGACAGTTTACAGACACGTAAGAATGTCCTTCAAACATCATTAAAATAGCACAAAAACTAAATTTTAAACATTTTCTCTACACATTTTATAAATGGAGTAAAGCAATATAAAGGTCCTCATAGGCCAGGGCTGTCCAACTGGTGGCCCGCGACCCCCCTTATGTGGCCCTCCATATCAAAGTCTGCCTGCTGTGTGTTTACCATACGTAATCTTTAAAATGTATCACTACAGAGATTAACTGGCCCCTGCAAAGTTTAAACCTCAAATTCACACTGTAATCCCCTGTGATACCCCTAAAATGTTCACACCTGTGATACCCCTAAAATGTTCACACCTGTGATACCCCAGCAATGTTCACACCTGTGATACCCCTAAAATGTTCACACCTGTGATACCCCAGCATTGTTCACACCTGTGATACCCCAGCAATGTTCACACCTGTGATACCCCAGCAATGTTCACACCTGTGATACCCCTGCATTGTTCACACCTGTGATACCCCAGCAATGTTCACACCTGTGATACCCCAGCAATGTTCACACCTGTGATCCCCCTGCAATGTTCACACCTGTGATCCCCCAGCAATGTTCACACCTGTGATCCCCCAGCAATGTTCACACCTGTGATACCCCAGCAATGTTCACACCTGTGATACCCCAGCAATGTTCACACCTGTGATACCCCAGCAATGTTCACACCTGTGATACCCCTGCAATGTTCACACCTGTGATACCCCTGCAATGTTCACACCTGTGATACCCCTGCAATGTTCACACCTGTGATACCCCTGCAATGTTCACACCTGTGATACCCCTGCAATGTTCACACCTGTGATCCCCCTGCATTGTTCACACTTGTGACACCTCTATTGTTCACATCCTAAAGGCCTGTACTGTTCACACCTGAGACCCAGACTGAAACTGCTCACATTGTTCACACTTTATACAAAATGCTAACGGGGCACCAGCACTGTGTCAATGTATGTAGTACATATTAGAGTGGTCCTGATTTTCTCTTGCTCTGTTCGGTTTTCCCTATGGTGTGGGTGTGTGTGTGTTACTTTGCCTGCTCTTTGCACCCTGTGTTTGCCATACTCTGTCTGACCTATGATTCCTATGGAACATAAGCCTGGTATTTGTCCTGGGGGTTTGTTAGCATTTGAGAATTATTGTTAGGGGCCCCATAAAGTGTTCAATAATATGCTGGGGTACTGTATTATACACAGGGGAGGAGGAGGCATATGGATTTAAGGGTATGTCTTAATATGATTTACTTTTTTTCACATGAGTGGCACCCTAGGCAAGAGCTTCAATCAGTCCCGCATTACCATTTACCTCCTTACCATGATTGTTTTTAAATAAAGAATGTACAACACTTTTTCATTTATATTACTGCCCCCTGTACCAGCAATCCCAGCAGCCATCCATCATACTGCCCCCCCATACTCCATTATACTGCCCCCTATACCTGTAGCAGCAAGCTCAGCGGCCATCCATCATACAGCCCTCCAGCAGACATCATATTGCACCCAATCTTTACCTGTGCCAGCAGCAGCCAAAAATAAATCTGATCACATCATATTGTCATCAAGTATTTATGTACCTGTGCCAGTGCCCAGCAGCAACAGCAAACATATGGCCCCCGGCCCAAATCTTTACCTGGCTGTGCCAGCAGGAAACTTCACACTTTCACAGTAATAGAAAGAATGTCTTCAGTTCAGTGCAACTGTGCAAGGCTGAGAGCAGCAAGCGCGAGCCACACCAAGCAGGCCACCAGCTCTGTGCCACCCAACCGCATCAGTGACATCATTGACGCGTGTACGTACGTCGCGCTGCACTGCCGCACCGAAGGAGCTATTACTTGCTGGCAAGAGGAGAAGGTAAAGGAGGGGGATTCATGCTGATCCGAAACATGTTGTGATAATTAAGTAATTTTTTATTTTCAAATGACTGCACATGACTGATATTTTCAGTCTCCTCAGTTTCACTATAATTCACAAGTTTTACCTTTGGAGGGTCCAGAAGGAGCTGGTGAAAAGATGGAAGTCTCTCTTGAATAGCTGCCAATACATTTTTATTGACTGAAAATGCAGAATAGTTCACTCCAGGAGGACAAAGGTCTATATGCCCTTCAAATCTAGAAATCAAACAGTAAGAGTTACAAGGCTAAAATCTAAAAATACATATGAATATATAAATACCATATTCATGTTAACTCAATTTTAAAGGAATTGTTCAGTGTAATAATAAAAACTGGGTCATAGATAGGCTGTGCAAAAAAAAAACCATTTCTAATATAGTTAGCCAAAATGTAATGTATAAAGGCCACAACACTACTTCCTGCTTTGCAGCTGGTCGGATGTTCTTTTGCTTAGGAAAAAAATTAGAAACCTTTCTGAAATATTTCCTAAACAGAAGAACATCAGAGTAGCCACTTTCTTTCTCCTGACAACTTCCTTGACTACCTGGTGGTCAGACAGGTGGCAATGTTGTAACACAATTCTTTCATATTAACAGTACAGGTATCCTTTAAAATCTTAGAATAAAAACAAAATAAATAATGAATGTACATTGCAAAAGTTCTTTGAATAGCACCCTTGTCAATTTTACACATTTTAAAATTTTACTTATCCTTTAAAGGGGTTGTTCACCTATGAGAACTTTAGTATGATATAGAGGGATATTCTGAGACAATTTGCAATTGATTTTCATTTTTTATTATTTAAGGATTTTGAGTTATTTAGCTCTTTATTCAGCAGCTCTTCAATTTGCATTTTAAGCAATCTGGTAGCTAGTGTCCAAATGACCCTCGCAACCATGCATGGATTTAAATAAAAGACTGGAATATAAATAGGAAAGGGCTTGAATAGAGAGATGAGTAATAAAAAGCAGCAATAACAATACATTTGTAGCCTTACAGAGGATTTGTTTTTTAGATCAGCAACGCCCTTTTGAAAGCTGAAAAGAGTCAGAAGAAAAAGGCAAATAATTATAAAAATATAAAAGATAAATAATGAAGACCAATTGAAAAGCTGTTTAGAATTTGCCATTCTATAACATACTAAAAAAAGTTACCTTAAAGGTGAACCACCCCTTTAAGTTGAATTTGTACGCAAGTTGAAACATATACATTTACTTATTAAATGCAACAAGATGGATGTTTGTCTTACCATAGTATTTTTACCTTTCTGTATATTGTTACCTTTCTGTGCTCAGTAGTAGACAACACATGCCAGAGGGGATTGGAACAGGTGGTTTATTAAAGCTAAATGCCAATAAAAGCCACGCAAACTACTGTGTGTAAGTATGTATGTATGTATGTATGTATGTATGTAAGTTGGGTGCATGTAACTCAAGGACTCCCTGTACTGCAGAATGTTATGGGGGGGAAACAGCTTGGTTTGTACAGTGATCCAATAACTTACGCTGGTCTTCTGGTTTCTAATAAGGTCAGCAAAATCTGTATGGCACTGACTATAGCGGATTCATTTTTCTCTTTCAAAAATATATTTGATAAAAGTTGCTCTAAAATTTCTTTCCTAAAAGGAAGGGGGAAAAAAACAATTAAAACAGGGGTCAATAAAACATGATTACTTGGATTTCAATAGCGAAAACATTGAACTACAGATTGAAAGACATGCAAAACATTTCAAATTTCCTTTTCTAGCCATCTAGAATCGACCTGCTGTGGTAAAGCACATGTAAAATTGTTTTATATTCTTACCCCTTACCTCACCCATTGAAAAAGATTGACTGCAAAATCTTCCTAAATTTGATACACCAGAACCTTTTCTGACAAATAACTCTCTAAAAAGAGAGTAAATATATATCCATCAAATCCCCCAATATCAAAATGTGCTCACAAACTACGTCACGAAAATCAGAGGCCAACTGTAATGGTACTATAGCTTCAGGTGAATGTGCCCTTTATATCATGAGGGTCGTTAAACTAAACCATTAATTTAAAATATCCACCCTACATAGACCACCCTCCCTGCTCCCCCCCTCCAGCCTAGCTGTTACCACTGGTAAATGCCCCCCAACTCTTTACTTAGCCCTCGGTGCAGATTCAGGGCATCAGAGTTCACTGTGGGAGAGCAGGGGGGGGGGATCTATGTAGAGTAGGGTTTTTTAATTAAGAGTTTAGTTCTCCTTTAAAGTTGGACATTAGCAAGCACACAAACTTATAATCGTAATTTTATATTTTTCCTAAAACGGCACAAAAGTAGTAATAAAATGCTTACTTTTCCAGAGTGGCAAGCAGTGGATCTGGCTCTGAGCTGTTCTGTACTTGTAGCATCTGATCTCTGCTCAGACGTATAATCTCACAGAGTGACTGTGAAGCATTTGAGTGCCTCTGTTTAAAGCAGAAATAAATAAAAATATATTTATCTTGAATCCATTTTTCAAACTTAAGCAGTATGAAACCTTATATTACTGCTTGCATTGAGTTTTCCTAACTGCATATGTACACACAGAGGTGCCATGTTTTCCCATTAAGAATAACAATTGTTTCATACAAATGACAGCTGTTGTACAAAGTTGGGCTATCTCCCAAAGCAAGCAGTGTGGCAGCAGTCAGTAATGGGACCTTTTATCCAGAATGCTTGGGACCTGGGGTTTTCCGGATAATGGATCTTTCCATAATTTGGATCACCACACCTTAAGTCTACTAGAAAATCATGTAAACATTAAATAAACCCAATAGGCTGGTTTTGCTTCCAATAAGGATTATTTATATCTCCGTTTGGATCAAGTACAAGTTAATGTTTTATTATTACAGGGAAAAAGGAAATAATTTTTAAAAATCTCGATTACTTGGATAAAATGGAGTCTATGGGAGACTGCCTTTTCGTATCTTTCTGGATAGTGGGTTTCCAGATAAGTGATCCCATACCTGTACATGCATTGAAGGAATTTTCTATGTGCTCCATGGGTGGCGGATACAATTAGGAGAATGTATACGGCACAGCTCACTTGCACTTTTTATGCATTCTTATCGAGACTAAAATGTGCCTGAATTATTCTATTATCAATAGTCAAAATTGTGTTGCATTTCTATGCATTACACAAAGACACAGTTAAAGCTCAAGAAAACACGTATTTTAAGTTAGTATACACAAACTGGTTTGACTGCCACTGGATGTGTCCCAAAGATTAAGCAGTGAATACAATCAGGCATTCTTTATTTTGTACCCACTTCGTTGCGGTGAAATTGCAAGTGTGATGTGCTGTTGTGGCTTGCTTAACACATAATTTCACCCACAATTGATTGTTGCCCCCTCGGGAAGCAACAGCTTGTAGAAACAACTGCTGTGTGTAGCCATCTTGAGCCCGAGTAGTAAATCAACAACAAGACAAAGTGGCTGGCCAAGAACAGGTCTTACTTACATCTTCATCCTGTGACGGGTGAACAATTTCTACAAGCCTTTGAATGATCTTCTCTTCATTTAACCACTAGAAGAAAATGGCTTAATTTAACTCAAAAAACAAAACTGAATATCAACTACTGTACAATAACGATTAAAAAAACAAATTCTCAAAGGGGGGGGGGTGAGCATCTTCTTTAAAGAATACGGCAAAGGCTAATCCAACAAAAAGTTAGCCCGTTCATACAGGAGCAATATATATATTTCCCTGGGTAAAATCTGAATGCTGAGAACAAAGCTTTAAAACTGCTGCCATCATAAGTTCTGGTGTACAGCAATATATAAATAGGTGTGTATAATACCTAATCATTTTAACATTTAGCAACACGTGTGAACAAACATTAAATATTAAAGGGGTGGTTCACATTTGAGTTAACTTTTAGTTATAGAATGGCCAATTTTATGCAACTTTTCAATTGTTTTTTATTTTTTTATTTTTTAATAGGTTTCAATTTTTGCCTTCTGATGCTTTCCAGATATCAAATGGGGATCACTGACCCCATCTAAAAAAACAAAAATGCTTTTTAAGGCTACAAATGTATTGTTATTGCTCATTTTTATATTATATAAATTGCAAACTTGGGAGCTACTGAATAAAAAGCTAAATAACTCAAAGGCCACAAAAAAAAATGAACGACCAATTGCCATGGCACGAAAAATGTCAGGACTCTACACACACGGCCCAAAAATCGTATGAAACGGAGATTCGTATGGTCAAATCTTTGCATCTATGGCCAGGTTAAGGCTACACATTTATCATTACTACTTTTTATTGGTCATCTTTCAGGCCTCTCCTATTCCATAGTCCAGTCTTTTATTCAAATCAATGCATGGTTGCACGGATAATTTGGACCCAAGCTACCAGATCGTTTATATTGCAAAATGAAGAGCTGCTGAATACAAAGTTAAAGAACTCAAAAACCTTAAATAAAATTGAATGAAAATCAATTGCAAATTGTCTCAGCATATCACTCTACAGGATACGAAAAGTTAACACAAAGGTGAACACCCACTATATGGTACTACATAAAGGCAGATATTTATCAGTAAAAGCATTGAAGGTAATAAAGAACTTACATTTAGGACATCTTGTCTCAGTTGTGGTGGCTCGATACATGTAAGAAGTCTTAGCAGCAAGTCCATGATTGCAGAGGTTCCTATGTGTTTTATGATCAGGTTGACAAAGTCATCTTTTTGCTTTAAAAATGCCACAATCTATATGAAAAAAAAAAAAAAACAAGTAAGGATATATAACATCTACACAATTGTTTGCTATGGTTAGGGGTTGGTTACAAGGCTTTCAAAATCAATTTTAAAAGAACCTTTATATTATGAAAGCTATTTTCTATGCATTTAAAGCAATTGTTCAGTGTAAAAAAAAAATAGGTAAACAGGTAGCCTGTGCAAAATAAAACATGTATCTAATATAGTTAGGCAAAAATGTAATGTATAAAGGCTGGAGTGACTGGATGTCTAACATAATAGCCAGAACACTACTTCCTGCTTTGCAGCTCTTTTGGTTTCCACTGATTGGTTACCAGGCAGTAACCAATTAGAGACTAACCAGCATGCTGAGGATCAATGGCAAACTCACTGAACAGTTATGTCCCATACGGCCCCCCTAAAAAATTCACTGACTAAGATACAGAGCTCAAAAGCAGGAAGTAGTGTTCTGCTTCTGTTATGTATCACTGCAGCTGAACTGTTCCTTTAAGGAATGGCTATATCCCAAATGCTACACTGAAGAATGGCAAAACATGCTAATGTATCCAAGCTGGCAGTTGCTTTAACTAGATACTGAATTACCCAAAGCGTCTGCACAGAAAGAGAATAAAAGGCAACACCATAAATAAAATGTAACTTCATAATGCAAGAGGCTAAAAGTGGCAACTAGTTCAAAAGCTATATACAAAAAGAAAAAACAGACCAGTTGAAAAACGTTACAGGTATTTTACCCTTTATTTGGTATCCTACTGCCCAAAACCTGGCACAACACAAAACCTCCAGCCACTCCCAAATCTAACAATCTACTCCAAAACTGGGATTTTATTCCTGTACAGGTATGGGACCTGTTATCCAGAATGCTCGGTACCTGGGCCTTTCCGGAAAATGGATCTTTCTGTAATTTGGATCATCATACTTTAAACTTCTACTAGAAAATCATGTAAACCTTAAATAAACCCAACAGGCTTTTTCCTCCAATAAGAATGAATATCTTAGTCTGGATCAAGTACAAGGTACAGGTATGGAAACGGCTATCCAGAATGCTCTGGATCTGGGGTTTTCCAGACAAGGGATCTTTCCACAATTTGGATCTTTATATCTTAAGTCTACAAGAAAATCGTTTAAACATTAAATAAACCCAATAGGCTGGTTTTCCTTCCAATAAGGATTAATTATATCTTAGTTGGGATCAAGTACAAGCTACTGTTTTACTACTACAGAGAAAAAGGAAACCGTTTTTTAAAAATTTGGATAAAATGGAGTCAGATTCTTTCCATAATTCTGAGCTCTCTGGATAAAGGGTTTCCAAGATAATGGATCCTATACCTGTATTCTAAAACAAACAAGTAGTTCTCACAAACATGCCCAATTTCCCTGGCAGAACGTCTTATACTAAACTTATAAATATACACAGAATGTAAATGCTTCACAAAAATAGCAATGCATTTCCTTTCAATGGTAACAGGAGCAAAATATCCCACGATATCTGCAGAGTCTTTTCTTGCCAAGTAAAACAAGGCCGCGCTCTGGGCAATCTGCCAACACTGTAATTCTATGAAAGATTTATCCCAAAATGTGGCATCTCCCATTCTAATGAATAAATAGAGCAAAGTAAAAGGCTTCCCCTGTGTAGAATAACGTCAATACAACTAAATTTAAACATGAACGCAAAGTCTTATGGATTTGTAGTTGCTCCCTGAAAACACAAAAATAAACTGGATTTATCTGAAATATTTTGATGTCCGATCAGTCGGACTTAAAGGAGAATTCTACCTGTAATTAAAAAAAACAAAACCTCCCCCTACCCTCGGTAGACACCCCTCCCTCCTCCCAACAGCCTACCTGCCAACCCCCCCCCCCACCCTGCAAATGCCCTTCATTTTTCTTTTTTTTTTTGTTACACACCCCTCCGTGCAGATTCTGGCCTCAGAGTTCACGGCAGCCATCTTCTTTCTTCGGGAAGTTTCGGCGCAGTTGGAGTAGATTTCCTGGGCGCGAACCACTGCGCATGCACCAAAAGTTGTGAAAATTTCAGAAAATTTTCCAGAAATGTTCGTGCCTTTCGGTGCATGCGCAGTTGTTCAGGACCGGAAATTTACTCCAACTGCGCATGCGCCGAAAATGCTATCAAGACATGAAGATTACCGGAGATGAAGAAATGGCTGCCATGAAATCCGAGGCCAGAATCTGCATGGAGGGGCTAGAAAAAAATTAGGGGCATTTGCCCCGGGAGGGGGGAGGGAGAGCAGGTAGTTTTTTTTTTTTATAACAGGTTGAATTCTCTTTTAAAGGGGCACCATACATGTAGCAATCATTTTATGAAATTAAGTTTTGTACAAGTATGGAATCTGTTATCCAGTAAGCTGTTATCCAGAAAGTTCCAAATTATGCAAAGTCTCCATTTTACACAGATAATGCAGATTTTTAATAATAAAACAGTAACTTGTACTTGATCCCAACCAAGATATAATTAATCCTTATTGGAGGCAAAACCAGCCTATTGGGTTTATTTCATGTTTACAGGATTTTCTAGTAGACTAGGTATGAGCATCCAAATTATGAAAAGATCCCTTATCTAAAAAACCCTAGGTCCTGAGCAGTCTGGATAACAGGTCCCATACCTGTAATATATTAATAGGAGTATGGCCAGCTTTATAGTAGAGCAATCAGGCCCTCTTCTCGATCAGCTATACCTAATATGGAATAAACCCGATATGGAATGTCAGTTAGGGTGACATTTGGTATGAAAACCTATTTGATGTCCTAGAGATTCTTAAAGCAGAGGCTGAATAACCAATAGATATTTTACTATATCTGTAACCTTGTTATGGCCCAACGTGTGGAGTGATGATAGGTTAAGATCTCCTTTGAGGTATTGAACTGAAATAAGTCCAAAACACTGAATTAAGGCCTTTTAGGGAGGTCAGACTTTGAAAGTACAGGTATGGGACCTGTTATCCAGAATTCTCGGGACCTGGGGTTTTCCAGATAACGGATCTTTCTGTAATTTGGCTCTTCATACCTTAAAGGGGTGGTTCACTTTCAGTTTAATTTTTAGTATGTTACAGAAGGGGCAATTCTGAGCAACTTCTCAAATGGTCATTATTTATAGTTTTTTTTTTTTTTTTAATTATTTGCCTTCTCCTGACACTTTCTAGCATTCAAAAGGGGGCCACTAACCCCGTCTAAAAACAAATCCTCTCTAAAGCTACACATTTATTGTTATTGCTACTTTTTATTAATACTCTTTCTGTTCCGACCCTCCCCCTATTAATATTCCATATTCTCATTCAAATCAATGCATTGTCGCTGGGTACTTTGGACACTGGCAACCAGATTGCCAACACTGCAAACTGGAGAGCTGCTTAATAAAAAGCTAAATAACTCAAAATACACAAATACATGAAAACAAATTGCAAATGGTCTCACAATATCATACTAAAAAATTAAGTCAAAGGTGAACAACCCCTTTAAGTCTACTAGAAAAGCATTTAAGCATTAAATAAACCCAATAGACTTTTTTACTTTAAAGGAACAGTTCAGTGTGAAAATAAAAACTGTAAATAGATAGGCTGTGCAAAATAAAGAATGTTTCTAATATAGTTAGTTAGCCAAATATGTAATATATAAAGGCTGGAGTGAACAGATGTCTAATAAAACAGCCGGAATCCAACTTCCTGCTTTTCAGCTCTATAACTCTGAGTTAGTCAACGACTTGAAGGGGGGCCACATGGTTAATTTCTGTTCAGTGAGTTTGTAATTGATCCTCAGCATTCAGCTCAGATTCAAAAGCAACAGACATGACCCATGTGGCGCCCCCTCAAGTCTCTGATTGGTTACCGTCTGGTATCCTGGGTAACCAGTCAGTGTAAACCAAGAGAGCTGAAAAGCAGGTAGTGTTCAGACTGACATGTTATACATCAAATCACTCCAGCCTTTATACATTACATATTTGGCTAACTAACTATATTAGAAACATTTTTTATTTTGCACAGCCTATCTATTTACCCAGTTTTTATTTTTACACTGTACAATTCCTTTAAATAAGGATTAATTATATCTTAGTTGAGATCAAGTACGAGCTACTGTTTTAATTTTACAGAGAAAAAAAGGAAATTTTTTAAAAGTTGGATTATTTAATTATAATGGAGCCTATGGAAAAATGCCTTTCCGTAATTCAGACCTTTCTGGATAACGGGTTTTTCAGATAAATCTACTTTCACTATAAGACAAAGAAGCAGAGATTGTAATGAAAGTGACCATTTTCACATACCTGTTCTGGTTTCCGGCTGATTAAAATGCTTAACACTTTGCTGAAGAAGCTGGCAAGCAAAGGATTCAGTGGAGGATCATTCAAAAGAAAGGCATATAGTCTCTTGAGTAAAGATTCATCTTCTCCTAGTCTGTCATTTATCTGTGACACATCAGACGTTAGCAGCTCACAAGACAAATTAGGATACCTATCAAAGAAAAAAAAAAAGTTAAAAAACATAGCACAAGTATTTTTTTGTACACAAGCGTTTTTTTTATAACACAGCTTTTTGATTAAGGATCGGCTAGAATTTTCATTTGTTTTGTCATTTATAGTCTGCCTACTGTAAAAATCCCCATTTACCATTTTTTGCCATTATAAAGCAATCATTTTAAAGTTGGTCATTGTTCACAATTTGTTCAGAGCTCCCAATCTGCTTTAAACAAAACTCTCCTTTATCTAAGAAGCATCCCTTGAGCAGCTTATTATCAGGGGCTTCTCACTAAACTGGCAAATTAAGAAATTTGAAGTTCTTTGGGACCAGAAGTGACAAGAAGTACTAAAGTCAAACCCAGTTTCATATTCATGTTTAGTGCCACAATTTACAGAAGCCATAGATCATCCTTAAAATGAAACGGTCAGGGGAAAACATTTTTTTTTATTTTTTTTAAACGCAGTTAGTGCTACTCCAGAAGAATTCTGCACTGGAATCCATTTATCAAAAGAACAGATTTTGTTATATTTAATTTTGAGATCTGACATGGGGACTAGACAGTCAGTTTCCCCAGATGCCCCCAGTCATGTGACTTGCACGCTGATAAACTGGAGTCACTCTTTACTGCAAGTTAGAGTGACATCACCCCCCTCCCCTTCCCCTGCCCAAGCAGCCTAACAGAACAATGGGAAGGTAACCAGATAACAGCTCCCTAACACAAGATAACAGCTCCCTGGTAGAAATAAGAACAGCACTCAATAGTAAAATCCAGGTCCCACTGCGACATTCATTTACATTGAGTAGGAGAAACAACAGCCTGCCAGAAAGCAGTTCCATCCCAAAGTGCTGGCTCTTTCTGAAAGCACATGACCAGGCAAAATGACTTGAGATGGCTGCCTACAATAAAATAGACAAAAAGTACTGTCAGCACAAGCCCTATCCGTTCAGCTGATGTTGAAAAGGTGTGTATAATGCGACTTTAAAAAACAATAAAAATAAAAAAATTTAAGGGCAAGTTCCTGATCCTAAAACTCTCCATTGAGATGTATACTGTACTTGTATGGGTTAATGCTGTATACAACAGCTTCCTCCACAAACCACAACTTTACTGTGTACCTGTAGCAGAGATATGATTAATTCCACTGGGGAATTATATGATGTCAATCTTTAAATAATTTTTAGCAGATTAAATGTATGATGATCCAAATAACAGAAAGATCAATGATCAAGCAAACCAAAGGTCCTAAGAATTTCCAGATAACAGATCCTAAACCTGTATAATTTAAAATTCACTCTTGACTCTTGCAGTTTCAATATTTGACAAAAAAAAAAAGTCAGTTCAGCAACATTGGATGCCATTGGAAACTGGAGTTCCTAGGGCACACAGCGAGACCCAATAATATATAGCTAATTTCATAAGGTCCAGAGAATGGAAGACTCGCTTCATAGCAGCCACCACAGCCATGTGCAGAATTGCAAGCAATATTAACTGAATATTTAATCTTGACTTACGTACAGACTAAACTAAACTAGGCCCAAGCTTAAAGGGTTGGTTCAGCTTTAAATTAACTTTTAGTATGTAATAGCATGGCTAATTCTAAGCAACCTTTGAATTGTACTTCATTTTTTCTATTATAGTTTTTTTTTTTTTTTAATTATTTGCAAATTTCCTCCAACTCCCAGCTTTCAAATAGGGGGTCACTTACCCCATCTAAAAGAAAAATGATCTGTTGGGGTTTAAGCACAGGGGCAGATTACATGCATCCATAATCTGTGGCATCGTTGAAGGGGGATCCGGACAAACTGATAACTGGCCAAGCGAGATTGTGTTGAATATTGCAAGTTTATCAACCAGGAATTTAACCCATTATAAAGAGAGAACAAATCTTTTGACATCAGCTTAATCAGTTAAACAAGATGCATGAACACTATCTGAACGGACAGAAAAATGTTTATCTGGATGAAAAAAAAAACTAAAATTAAAAGGAAAAGGAAAACCATATTAGGCTGTATTGAACTCGTATTGACCTTTGGTAAAAGGGGGTATAGTGCTTTACAAAGAACTGCCCAATCTAAATTAAAAATGGAGTTAATGGAAGATGCCCATTCCGTAATTCAGAGCTTTCTGGAAAACAGGGTTTCTGTATAAAGGATCCCATACCTGTAATAAAAAAAGCATGCAACAAAAATCAAGCAGACAATCCTATGAATGAAGGTTTATTCTATACAGTTCTGAGCTGGGTTACTACAGGTCATTGATGGAAACAGCTGTTCATATTGATTTGATTTTCAACAGACCACACTTTCAGATTCACATTTCCAGGATATAAGTGGAGCACGAGAGCAAAACATTGTACATTGGTTTGTAGACGTTTTTTAGACTTTATGCACGAGTGGGATCGGACGTGGTTCAGAAGCCATTCTTAAAGGGATACTGTCATGGGGAAAACATTTTTTTCAAAATGAATCAGTTAATAGTGCTGCTCCAGTGGAATTCTGCACTGAAATCCATTTCTCAAAAGAGCAAACAGATTTTTTTATATTCAATTTTGAAATCTGACATGGGGCTAGACATTTTGTCAATTTCCCAGCTGCCCCAAGTCATGTGACTTGTGCTCTGGTAAACTTCAATCACTCTTTACTGCAAGTTGGAGTGATATCACCCCCTCCCTTTCCGCCCCCCAGCAGCCAAACAAAAGAACAATGGGAAGGTAACCAGATAGCAGCTCCCTAAAGCTGGCCATAGACGCAAAGATCCGATCGTACGAATCGTGGAATTCGTACGATTTTCGGACCATGTGTGGAGAGTCCCGACATTTTTCGTCCGTCGGAGATCGGTCGTTTGGTCGATCGGACAGGTTAGAAAATTTCTGTCGCCTGCCGATAATATCTCTGCGTGTATTGCCGATCGTACGATTTTCAGTGGGAGACTGTCACTAGTGTTGTCAGACATAAGTATCGTACGATTGCTGTCAGGGGCAGAGCATTGGGTGATCTGTTCTTATTTGATCGGAATGGTAAAGACTTTGATCTGAATGGTTAGTGGAGGGTCGGGAGATGGGAAAGTCCGATCGTACGTTGATTCGTACGATCGGATCTTTGCGTCTATGGCCAGCTTAACACAAGATAACAGCTGCCTGGTAGATCTAAGAACAACACTCAATAGTAAAAACCCATGTCTCACTGAGACACATTCAGTTACATTGAGAAGGAAAAACAGCAGCCTGCCAGAAAGCATTTCTCTCCTAAAGTGCAGGCACAAGTCACATGACCAGGGGCAGCTGGGAAATTGACAAAATGTCTAGCCCCAGGTCAGATTTCAAAATTGAATATAAAAAAATCTGTTTGCTCTTTTAAGAAATGGATTTCAGTGCAGAATTCAGCTGGAGTAGCTCTATTAACTGACATGTTATGAAAAAAACATGTTTTCCGATGACAGGATCCCTTTAATGTTAGGACGGAAAAATAATTTACATAGGGGCAGCTTCAAAACTTCTGAAGCAGATTTCTCAGTAAGAAGATTTTGTTGAAATGTTGATTCAGATTGATTATGTATTCGTCTGAAATTTGGAAACCTAGGATTTACTTATTTGTACGAAGACACAGCTGATAACTAACAGCTCATGCATATCACTTGTGCTTCAAGTTAGGGTCCTGCGTGGAATCAATTTAAGTTAGGATCTTGTGTGGAATCAATTTATGAGACCTGACCCTGCATATTTACCCACTTTGATCCACTACCCAACCCGCAACTGCCTTAGGGTAAGGCCACACTAAGCGATAGCGCGGCGATTTGACTCGCGGCGACTTTTCGCCGCGACTTTTAAACGGCAATCGCTGGCGAAACTTTGGCGCTGGTGTCTATGGGGAATCGCTGCGTAAAAACACACGCGGCGATCTTTTTTCTATTGTCGCTCGAAATCGCCTCGCTAGGCGATTTCAAGCGACAATAGAAAAAAGATCGCCGCGTGTGTTTTTACGCTGGCGATTTTGCGCGATTCCCCATAGACGCCAGCGCCAAAGTTTCGCCAGCGATTGCGGATTAAAAGTCGCCGCGAAAAGTCGCCGCGAGTCAAATCGCCGCGCTATCGCTAAGTGTGGCCTTACCCTTAGCCGCGACCAACAGGAAGTGCTGTTGCTGCAACCCGGAAGTGACATCAGAAGTGGGCAGGAAAAATAGACAATATAACATAAGATAAGAAATTTAGAGGAGACTCACAACCCGCATCTATACCCGCATTTCCCCAGCTGCCACAGTCTTGTGCTCTGATAAACTTCAGTCACTCTTTACTGCAAGTTAGAGTGACATCACTCCCTCCCTTTCCCATGCCCAAGCAGCCTAACAACAGAACAATGGGAAGGCAACCAGATAACGGCTCCCTAACACAAGATAAAAGCTGCCTGGTAGATTTAATAACAGCACTCAATAGAAAAATCCAGGTCCCACTGCAACACATTCAGTTACATTGAGTAGGAGAAACAACAGCTTGCCAGAAAGCAGTTCCATCCTAATGTGCTGGCTCTTTCTGAAAGCACATGACCAGGAAAATGACCTGAGATGGCTACCTACACACCAATATTACAACTAAATAAATACACTTGTTGGTTCGGGAATGAAATTTTATATTGTAGAGTGAATTATTTGCAGTGTAAACAGTGTAATTTAGAAATAAAAACTACATCATAAAAATCATGACAGAACCCCTTTAAGTAATGTACCAAGTGTTTTTCATAATACATACAATTTGACTTGAGAGCCTCCGGTACTCGTAAACAAAACAAACAAAAACAGTAAATAAAAACACAAAGCCAACTTTTAAAAAGCTTACTTGTATCTTATTTTCTCATCCATGTCTTGGGGTGGTTCCTCAGTTATGAAAGTTACCAAGTCTTCTAAGCATTCAGCTTTTAATAAAAACTCAACAAGCTTTCGATTCTGAGCCTTGCATTCTTGCAGTATGTCCTCCTCATCCATCAATTCTTTTAGGGTCACCTCATCTCTTTCCAAAAGGGTGTCTATGTGAGATGACGAATGTAGGTCGAATTTCCAAAACATCCTTGACTGATGGGAAAGAGAAGGGAATAACATTTTTAATATACAATCAAATTAAGGACTAAAGAGTGAAATGACTTTTAAAAACACTTACTGTGAACTCAACTCGAATGGTTTCGAATTAAAAAAAAAAACAAACAAAAAAAAAACTTTAATCGGCGAGTTCAGGGATTAACAAACCGAAAGCTCAAATTGATAAAGTTTACGGGTAAAAACCTCTGAAAAAATGTAAACATCATGAAATAACATCTTCAAACGGCTCAAGGGACCTCTGCCATTGACTCCTACATAACCCCAAGAGGCTTTAGATGGTGTATTTCAGATTCAAGCTATTTCAAGGGTATTAAGGTGTGTGGGGGGGGGTGTCTGTGTGTTCTTTCTATTCTGGTCTCTCCTATTCATATTCCAGTCACCCATTCAAACCAATGCATGGTTGCTAGTGTAATAACAACGGAGTGATCCTTTTCCTGTGGCAAACACGTGTGCAGTTGAACGAAATAGGCGTCTTTTTAGTTAAAGTTTGGCTTTTTGTTCTACTGTCCATGCGCAGCCGCACGAAGATTGAGGTTGACGGAAGAGAATCATTCTGTGGTGCTCACTGGTATAACCCCGGGCCGCTGCAGTTTTCTGCTGAAAGGAGCACCGGCCCAGGGTTTCAGGTAATTCAATACAATCACTTGAGGGTGCATAACATTTGGCACCCCCAAGTGCACCAAGCCTTTCCTTCAACCCTTTCCCTGCCAGCCGTTTTGTCCTAGATGCGAACATCTACTGCCAAGCAGTAGACATTTTGTACTCTCACTTTAAGGGCCTTTCCTGGGGCGGGGCTTTTAGTTTACCAAGTAAAACAATATATTGTTTTTTTCAGGACAACCTGAACTTTCAAAATATGCAAGAATTTTGGTGTAATTCTACTTCTGTAAAAAAAATATAGGCTTCTAAGTGTCTAATAAAATGAAAAAAAAAATCATGTTTCACAAAGAACAATCACATATATCAGAAAAATCATTTATTTTATGTACGAGAACACAGCCAATTTGGAAAGGTCTATGTCTCCTGAATGCAGCAATATATTAGGGATGCACCGAATCCACTTTTTTTGGATTCAGCCGAACCCCCGAATCCTTCGTGCAAGATTCGGCCGAATACCGAAGTCAAGGGTCTATTTTGACAGAAGGCGAATCAGCGGGAAGGGAAAAACATTTTTTACTTCCTTGTTTTCTGACAAAAAGTCAAGCAATTTCCCTCCCGACCCTAATTTGCATATGCAAATTAGGATTCAGATCAGCCGGGTAGAAGGATTCGGCCGAATCCGAATCCTGCTGAAAGAGGCCTAACCCTGGCCAAATCCCGAACCCTGGATTCGGTGCATCCCTGAAATATATTGTAGATTATATATTATAGTTTTATGGAGATTTCTCACTTGTATAGATCAAAATCTCTAAGCAGTACACTACCAAATTTCCAAAGCACCTCTCCCCAAACTGCATACTTCTGATTTCAAGGCCAAACATTCGGCTAACAATAGGTTTACCCTAGAAAACTACCGATTATTAGAAAGAACAGAAAGAAAGAACAAAAATGGGTAAATAAAAAATGTACTCCAAACTACCAAGTTGCAACTGTTTCCTAAAGTTATAATGTTTTATAGAAATTGGTGAATTTTTTGAAAAATTACCTCAAAGCTTCCACTCTACAGCATCATATCTCTCACACATCATTAGGTATCAATGTAAAACACCCCAAATATGAAAGCCTGGGGTCCACTGAACAGTGATGCCCAATATGTATAGGTTTAGCTAAACAAGTGGTATATAGGGGCCCTAAAATGTAGACACCCCATTTGAGCTAGTTCAACACATTTACATAGATTGGGGGGGGGGGGCAAAGTTAGAAAAACCCAGAGAAAACCATATATTTTCGGAAAGTACACATTCCCCCGAATCCAAATTGGGTATGAATCACTTTTTACTCCAAAGCACCAAGCTGCAAAACTTTCCTAAGTTTGGCAATTTTAGGGACATTTTCAAAAATCACCTCAAAACATCCACCATGCAGCATCGTATGTCCCACATACTACAGAGTATCAAGATAAATCACCCCAAATATGCGAATATGAAAGCCTGGGGTCCTCTAAACAGTTTGATGCCAAATATGTATAGGTGTACCCAAGCACGTGGCATATATGGGCCCCAAAAGGAAGACCACCATATGGTCTGTCATTTCAGGTACTGCAAAATCAACACATTTACATCGTTTTTGGGGGGGGGGGGGGGCAGAGGTAGAAAAAATTAAGTTCACCCCAGAAAACCATATATTTTCGGAAAGTACACATTCCTGCGAATCCAAATTAGGTATGCATGTCTTTGTACTACAAAGTACCAAGCCTTTCCTAAATTTGGTGATAAAAGCAACGGTTTTTACATTTCTGATAATCGCCTAAAAATATTGCAATTGGCTGCATTTATCTCACCCAATTTGTTACATACAATTGTAAAACACCATAAATATTGATGCCATGGGTCTACTTAACAGTTTGATGCCCAATATGCATAGATATACCAAGGCAGCTGCCATGTGCGGACCCGAAATAAAAATAGTGCGTATGAGTTTTCTCCGCGGCTGATTTGCCTTCTGTTAAAATAGACCCTTGACTTCATATTATGTGCCTCAAGACCCTCCTAACAGCAAAGACCCCCCAAAACCATATATTTTTGGAAACTACACATTCTGACAATTCCAACAAAGATAAAGATGTCTTTCTACACCAAACTGCAAAGCTTTTCTAAACGTACAGATTTTTACAACATTTCTGTAAAATCGCCTAAAAATGTTGCAGTTTGCTGCATTATTGCACACAATGTTTTACGTACAAAGAAAAATCACTAAATATGGACGTCGGAGGTCTAATGAATAGTTTGATGCCCGATATGCATAGATTTACCAGAGTATGTGGTGTGTACGGACTCCAATTGAAAAACTTGCATATGAATTTTCACGCTAGCCAACTAAGCTGCAGAGAGCCCCAACTGTGCGTTATGTGCCATAAGACCCCCAAACTGTAAAAAGACCACCAGAAAACCATATATATTTTTGGAAAGCACATATTCTGGCGGATCAAATTAAGTAAAATCTTTCTATACCAAAGCACCAAACAGCAAAATTATACTAAAGATACATAAGGAACAATAATGCAGGGATAAAATTGCAATAAAACCACAAAAATAGCGTAAATCAATGCAATAACAAAATAATTGTTCCGACAGCGTAATTTGTGGCCAAAATCAATTATCCAATGGTCACGCTGCCAAAATAACACGTTTTTAGGCAAAAAAACAAAAGATAAAAGTACAATACGTAAAAAACCAAAACCCCGTTTGTGTATAAATGTTTTTGCAATAATAAAGGTTGTCTGAGTGTGTAAATACATGTAAATAAGTGTGAAAAAGGGACCAACTATGCTAAAATAAATAAAAAAATACCAATCTTTACTAAAATGTGTGTGTAAGTGTATAAATGTACTGTAAGTATGTGTAAGTGCAGGTAAGTGTTTAAAAAAACGTGCACTTCCCGTTTTTAGAGCAGGAGGATCGCTGTTATCGCTGGAGGAGTCCTTGCAGCGTGTCTGCAGAGTTGTTGCGCAGCAGGAAGTGCGTGGGCAGCTCTGCAGGCAGGAAGCAGGTCAGTGTAATAGCAGACGCTCCATGCGATGCGTCTGCTACTTTGAAGTCAGATCTGCGACAATCGAGTTGCAGATCCGACTTGACAGCCCCCCAGTCTCATTGCCTAGGGGGCTGTCCTCTCCCCACCCTCTGCGGAGGCAGCAAAATCCGCCGAAGCAGAGAGAAAGCTCAGCTGCTAAAGAACGTACCATGTACGTTCTCGGCAGCCTGAGCATTTGCCTGCCAGCACGTACGCCGTATGTGCTTGGCAGGCAAAGGGTTGATTTCCCCACATCTTAAATATACATAGAGTGCAAAAGAAGGGGTATTGACAACCCTGAGTACATTAAATAGGTGAATGCAAGTGAGCACTGTAAATGTAATTTATATTATTTACATTGTTCGCTTCTAAGATATTCAATTTAGTTTGCAGCGCTACAACATGCTTAGAATTTTTTTTTAGCTATAACACAAGTTAAAAGCACAGAGGTTTAAGTGAAAGCTAGTAAAAAAAAAAATAGTAGCAATTATCTGGCTTTCACCTCAGAAGACCTGCACTGCAATTTATGTTCAAACTACGTTTATATTATACATAACTACACACAGCTATAATCACAGGATGAAATCATTTTGTCATAACAGTGACAATCCTACAAACAAAACACAGAAGCACGCATATAAACACACTCATACGCAGATTATCTTGGTTTTTTTTCTCCTGGCTCTGTGCATTTTGATTATTTCATGCATTAAAATAAGATCATCTTCTCACCAACGATTTAGTGGCCAGATTTTGCTGGACGGACAATAGCGTGTGTAATGGCTACATGGGAGACTGTTATATTTTCTTGTTGCCCTTAAAGTGGTGGTTCGACTTTAAGTGAACTATTAGATTGGCTAGTTCTAAGCAACTTTTCAACTGGCCTTAGTTGTTTCATGTTTTAATGGTTTTTGAATTATTTCCCTTCTTCATACTCTTTCCAGCTTTCAAGTGCTCTGTAAGGCTACAAATGTATTGTTCTCTTCCTTCTATTCAGGCCCTCTATTTAGCTTCCAGTCTCTTATTCAAATCAACACACGGTTGCTAGGGTAATTTGGACCCTAGCAACCAGATTGCTAAAAATTGCAAACCGGAGAGCTGCTGAATAAAAAGCTAAATTAAAAAAAAAAAAAAATGAAAATCAACTACAAGTTGTCTCAGAATATCACTCTCTACATCTTAATATAAGTTCAATGTAAAGGTGAACAACCCCTTTAAGTTTGCTAAATTATATTTCAAAACATGGACAAAAAAGGTGCAAGTTGATTTGAACAGCCTCTCCTATAGATACCGCATTCTGTATTGGCACAAGTAGGAAATAGCTCATGAATTACTTAAGAAAAAAAAAAAGTAATACTATAAAAACTCAAGATGGGGAAAAAGATTCAAGGTTTAATTATGCTACTTTTTCACTAATCCACACTGTCTATAAATTGCTGCCTAGCACATGACATGAGGTACAGTACCCATTAAAGGAACAGTTCAGTCTAACAAAAACTGGGTAAATAGGCTGTGCAAAATAAAAAAATGTTTCTAATATAGGTAGTCAAAATGTAATGTATAAAGGCTGGAGTGACTGGATGTCTAACATAATAGTCAGAACACTACTTCCTGCTTTTCAGATATCGAACTCTGAGTTAGTCAGTAAATTGCAGGGGGCCACATGGGACATAACTTTTCAGTGAGTTTGCAATTGATCCTTAGCATTCAGCTCAGATTCAAAAGCAACAGATATGACCCATGTGCCAACCCCCCATCAAGTCACTGATTGGTTACTGCCTGGTAACCACTCAGTGGAAACGAAGAGAGCTGCAAAGCAGGAAGTAGTGTTCTGGCTATTATGTTACACATCCAGTCACTCCAGCCTTTATACATTACATTTTTGGCTAACTATATTAGAAACATTTTTTATTTTGCACAGCTTATCTATTTACCCAGTTTCTACCGTTATACTGAGCAATTCCTTTATAGGAAAACGAATGCCTAAAATGATTAAAGATAGCATTGCAGTATTTTGTATATTTAATTTACTGTACAATCTCAGAGGTTCCTTCAGTCAACCACAGCAGGTCCCAGTAGCAGAAAGTGAAGTTCCATCTGTCACAGTAGCCAATAATTCAGGGCTGATAAATTTGATAATGCGCATAATATACTCAGGAAGAAGGATTCGGCCGAATCCTGGATTGAGTGCATCCCAATTACTAACCAATTTGTATTGTAAACTTTCTATTGCATCTACAGGAATTGAGTGTGTGTATATATATATATATATATATATATATATATATATATATATATATATATATATATATATATATATATATATATATATATATATATATATATATATATATATATATATATATATATATATATATATATATATACACACACACAGGATCCCTTTATCAGAAACCGGTTACCCAGAAAGCTCAAACTTAATGCTTATCGTTATATGCTATAACATGCGTATATCAATTATTTGTTGAGCTTCTCCTTTAATGTTTTTTTTTTTTTATGTAATTTTGGATTATGCTAAATAGAAAACAAGTAATTTTTGGACCATAAACCTAAAACCTTTGGAAAAACAGATGGTGTTTTATCCAGTAGAAGGAGAGTTGGCAATATATATATTACAGCATGTTACACAAAATCACAATATTTTCTTTCTAAGCAACTATTTAACCAATATGCTTTTTATACAAGTCATGATGCTAATGAAAATGAGACGTAAACTGCAGGCAACTGTTAAAAGCAAAGCATTGAAAGAAATGAACGGATGCATACTATTGCAAACATGTTACTGTGAAATGTCAGTATTTTTCTCCGTGGTAAGAAGGCATTAGGGGAGTCTCACGGGAACTGGGCAGATGAAGGCAATAGAATAGTCCATCAAATTCCAACAGAAAGAAGGGTCCTTAGGAATAAGGGAAAAAAAGACTGTGAAAAGGGCCCCTCAGCTTTGTTCTGACTTGTATCCTAAAGCCTCCTCAAAGAATACATGGTTTACAGTTACAGTTCCACACTTCCCATGTGAAATTAAGACTTTACTCTGTATGTATTTATACAGTTATGGGATCAGTTATCCGGAAACCTACTATTCAGTAAGCTCAGAATTACGGGATGGCCATCTCCAATAAAATCCATTTTATGCAAATAATCAAGAGTTTGAAAAATAGTTAACTTGGGTTGAAAATCCATCAAGTTCAACCGCTCCAAATGAAAACCCAGCATCCATACACACACCCCTCCCTAATTTCACATAAATTATATATATTATAAAAATGATTTACTTTTTCTCTATATTATTAAAAAACAGTACCTTGTACATGATCCCAACCAAGATATAATACTTATTGGAGGCAAAACCAGCCTATTGGGTTACATGATTTTCTAGTAGACGTAAAGGAGAACTAAACCATAAAAATGAATATGACGAAAAATGCCATATTTTATATACTGAACTTATTGCACCAGCCTAAAGTTTCAACTTGTCAATAGCAGCAATGATCCAGGATTTCAAACTTGTCACAGGGGGTCACCATCTTGGAAAGTATCCGACACTCACATGCTCAGTGGGCTTTGAGCAGCTGTTGAGAAGCTAAGCTTAGGGTTTGTTGCAAAGTATCTAGCAGAAAATGAGGTTTGTCTGTAATATAAGCTGATGCTACAGGGCTAATTATTAAATTCTGATGCTAATTACACTGGTTTCTGTGCTGCCAATTAATTACTAATCAGCCTTATATTGTGACATTTCTATTCTATGTGTTCTGTATATTGTGAGTGGGTCCCTAAGCTCAGTAAGTGACAGCAGCACAGAGCATGTGCAGTGAATCAGCAGAAAAGAAGATGGGGAGCTACTGGGGCATCTTTGGAGACACAGATCTTTACTGCTAAAGGGCTGTGGTTGCCTTGGGCTGGTACCGAAGCCCAACACTTAGGGCAGATTTATCAAGGGTCAAATTTCAAAGTGTAAAATACTCCGAAATTCAACCAGCGAATTAAAATACTTTGAATATTGAAGTCGAAGTATTTTTCACCGAATTTGGCCATTGAACGATCAAAGTAAAATCGTTCGATCGTATGATTAAATTGCTTGGATTGAACGTTTCGAACGATTTCATCGATCAATCAAAGGATTTTCCTTTGACCTCTAAAGACTTAGAAAAATGTTGTAGAAGGTCCCCATAGGCTAACATAGCACTTCGGCAGGTTTAAATTGGCGAACTATTGAAGTCAAACTTTTTTTTTAAAGAGAAAGTATTTCGATTATCGAATGGTCGGATATTCGAACGATTTGTACTTTGAATCGAAGTCGGAGTAAATTCGAATTCGTAGTATCCTACTCGATGGTCGAAGTATCCAAAAAATTACTTCAAATTTCGAAATTTTTTTACTTCGAAAATTCCCTCGAATTCACTTCGACCCTTGATAAATCTGCCCCATAATGTGCAACATTTCTAGCTACTTCTTTAGCTAAGCTTTAGTTCTCCTTTAAGCTATTGGTTAATATTAAGACACAAGTTATTTATAGCAACAACCAGACATCGCTGCTGTTATTTGAAGCGATAAAAATCTTCAGTCAAGCAAATATTCAGAAGAACAGTGGCAAGCAAGTGATAGAAAAAGTAGGCAGAGGAAAGATTGCATTATGGCAATAGAGTAGCAGCCACAAGGTTAGACTAACACGGATTCCATTGAAAGTAAAACTGCTCATTTCTGACAAATCCGGTGCACAAAACAAAATTTCAAGGGGTTGTTCACCTTTGAGTTAACTTTTAGTATGTTGTAGAGAATGATATGCGGAGACAATTTGCAATCGTTTTTCAGTTAATATTTATGGTTTAGGAGTTTTCACTTTTTATACAGCAGCTCTCCAGCAATTTGGTAGCTAGGGTTCAATTTACCCTAGCAACTATTCATAGATTTGAATAAGACTGGAATATGTATAGGAGAGGGGCTGAATAAAAAAAAAGAGTAACAATAATAAATGCTCCGTAAAGCTACAAATTTTGATTTTTAGATGGGGTCAGTGACCCATTTGAAAGCTGAAAAAAAGAGTCACAAGGCAAATAAACTTTAAGAAATAATGAAGATTAGCCGTTCTATTACATTCTAAAGGTTATAGCAAACCACCCCTTTAAGTGACTCCATCCAAGTATTGTTTAACAGAAGGAACTAGGTTACTGTATATTAAAATTAAGATATATGCTTACCTGCTAAAATAATTTTTTAAAAAATTAAGAAAATAAAACTATAAGATTTTTCAACTCCTGGCCCATTACAGGGTGTCCTGCCTACATCAGGTTGTTTTGAATTTGTCTCTGAAATTCGCTTCAACGGCCAATTTTATGCCTAGAAGAAAAACAAAAATGAAAATATGAATTGTGTGTGTGGTGAGCATATACTGTAGCAATAAAATCATGTACTTATACTTTACCTATTGGCAAAAAAAAAAAAAGACAAAAACAAACTAAAGAAATAAAGTAAATACATTTTCTTAAGGAGAAGAAAGGGGTTTAAAGAAAGTTAAATAGATGATAATAGTGTGCTAAAGAGTTCTGTGATTTCTCCTTTGAATGGCTGCCCCCATGGCTACACAGCTGCATTTTTATATACGGCATGGGAACTTTTATCCAGAATGCTTGGCACCTGGGGTTTTCCGGATAACGGATCTTTCTGTAATATGGATCTTCATACTTTAAGGCTAATAGAAAATCATGTAAACATTAAATAAACCCAAGAAGCTTCCAATAAGGATTAATTATATCTTAGTTGGGATCAAGTACAAGCTACTGTTTTATTATTACAGAGAAAAAAATAATTTTTTAAAATTTTGGATTATTTGGAGTCCATGGCGTCTCTTTCCATAATTTGAATCTTTCTGGATAACGGGTTTCCAGATAACAGATCCCACACCTGTACTACTATATAAGTGTTTTATCAGTGCAGGGCAACTGTATTTTATATTTGAATAACTTCTGTGTTACTGTTCCTTTAAAACATCTTTCAATATGAGAATGGTTTGGGGCCTTACCAAAACACACGAGCCTCTCTGTACAAGAAAATATTTTATACATAGCCCTCAGTACGATATTAATTAGACTAGGTTTTAAGGGCAATGGTACTTCTGGCTCTGTAGCATTAGAAGCCATCTTATTATACATCAATTAGGGCAGGCAATCCTGCTCATGCAAGATATCAATTATTACCTTACAAATAGGGTGGTTTAATGGATTATTAAAAATCATAAAGCTTGACAGCTACACAGTTAAAGTGCAACTACCAAAGTGGAAAGAAAGCATCAATACATTGCTTGTTAACATGGCTGTAAAGGGTCAGACTTTTATTAAACGTGGGCATAGGTACAATTAAAGTGCTGGTCTCGCAAGGGAAGAAAGACAAAAGAGACGCACAGTTGATGCTCTTATCCACTTCTAGTGTTTAGAAATATCCAAGATATTAATGGCCCCTAATAATTCTTTTACAAATGTCTTTCCACAGGTTGTGATATAGAATGCTTAGTGTTTTACAAAAATAATTTCCAAAACAAACAACTAGCACATGTGTTTGTATGGCACAGCACTGCAAGCTTCTTACTCGTGATGAATTCAGTCAATTAGAGTAGCTGCTAAAAGAAATTAGGTTGAGGAACTCACACTTCATAAATAAATAATACATAGACATATATTATATGCAGAATCAGCACACTCTGTTAGTAGTGAAAATGTGATTGTTTAATCCACAAAAAAAGAAGCATTTTATCCGACATTTCGGTCCAAGTCCCACATGGGGCCCTTTTTCTTGAAAAAGGTTGCATTGTGGGACTGATACGTCGGATAAAATGCTTATTTTTGTGAAATAAACAATCACATTATCACTACAGAGTGGGCCGATCCTGCTTTTACACACACACACACATATACACACACGTATATCCCGAAAGCTCCGAATTACGGAATGGCAGGCCCTCCATAGACTCCATTTTATCCAAATAATCCAAATTTTTAAAAATGATTTCCTTTTTCTCTGTAATAAGACAGTAGCTTGTACTTGATCACAACTAAGATATAATTAATCCTTATTGGAAGCAAAACCAGCCTATTGGGTTTATTTAATGTTTAAATTAATTTCTAGTAGACTTAAGGCACGAAGACCCAATTTACGGAAAGATCAGTTATCCGGAAAACCCCAGGTCCCGGGCATTCTGGATAACAGGTCTCATATCTGTGTGTGTATATGTGTATATATCCATTATCCCGAAAGCACAGAATTACAGGATGGTTATCTCCCATATACTCAATTTTATCAAAATAACTACAAGTTTTAAAAATGATTTTTTTTTCTCTGTAATAAACACACACAGGCGGTTTTAAAGAAGAGATATCCCAGGTTTTTGTTATTTCTTGCACCAAACAGCATTTCAAACAGGTTTTTTATTTTCTTAACCAAAGAGATGCCAGATTCAAGGTAATTGGGCGACACATGCTAAATGAGTATGACAAGGAGGCTGAAGAAGTTAAGTCAACCAAAAATCAGAAAATGCCGTTAAACTACCGCGATAACCACATGGCTAATGATATAGCTAAACTAATTCTACACTATAAGAATTGGTCAACAACCAGAAAATGAGGAAAGGGATATCATTTTTAGAAAGTGATACATCGCTTCCACCCACGCACATCTGCTTTTTCAAACAAGCGCATCAATTGTTGCACTAAACACTACAAAAACTGTATTACAGACATTAAAGGGCTAAAGGGGCCTAACCTGTTTCAATAAGCTACAGATGTAAACCTAGGATGTACTACTTCAGGCCATTTATGCCCTACATATTGCAGCTTGCTAGGTAATGGATACCTGAGCTAATATTTTGGCTTTAGCAGTAGACAGACAATTGCACAGCCTTCGTATTAAACACTTTTCCCTAAGGCTCAAGGCACAGGGATGTATCACGAGGTTTAGCTGCTAGAGATACATCTCAGACCAGCAAAGGATCCTGTTATTGACACATACATTTGAGCATTTGGGGGTCAATGGTGACCAGTGGTTTCCATTAAATCCTTGGCATGATTCAAGCACTCCTCCACTGGATAAAAAATTCTAGTGCAAAATATGTACAAAGTACCATGAGTCTAAACATGGATATATATATATATATATATATATATATATATATATATATATATATATATATATATATATATATATATATATATATATATATATATATATATATATATATATATATATATATATATATATATATATATATATATATATATGGTTGATAAAAGCTGCTGACTCAGAAGCACCTTATTGGCCCATGTATGGGGCCTTCTGAAGGGCCTGTCCAACCGACCTCTGGCAGGTTTCAAAATCCTACTACATTGAATTGCTGAGCTTAAAGGGGTTGTTCACCTTCCAGCACTTTTTTTTTTTAGTTCAGTTAGTTTCATATAGTTTACCAGAAATAAAGCCCATTTCCAATTAGCTCCTATTTTCTATGTGTGACGGTTTTACTAATATTGAAGTGTAAATCTAGATTTTTCAGCTTCTAAAGCTGCTCTGGGATGGGCGGTGGGTCACCAACTCTCTAAACCAGGGGTGCCAAAATGGTACATTGGGATCTACCAGTAGACCTTTAGCTGGTGATCAGTAAATCTTAAGACTGTCAAAAAACAGCTTGTCTAACTCAACCTCCTGTTTCATGCTTTTCATTCTTATATTTATTATGTTACGGTTACATAAATAGTTTATTAAATATAGCAATATACATATAATAAATAAATATTTGAGTAATATTTACAATGAAACAGAATGCTAACAATACTTATATGGATTGTAGATCATAATGGGATATCACTCCTGCTCTAAACTGTTCTAAATTGATACATTTAGTTGAGTTTCATCAAAGGCAGCTGTTGGAATTGATAAAATAGTTGCTAATACTCCAAAAAATGTATCAACTAAATGTTGCAAGATTGTAACAGTGCAGAATCTGCACCTGAACTACTGAGCTGCCAGACTGAAATGCCAGAAACAGGAGCATTTAACTTTAAACTTAGATTTAAAAAAACTGTAAAAAATGAAAAGCAACTGAACAAAGTCTATTTCTGGAGAACAATCTGAAAACAACTCAACGGAAAATGTGTTTGGAAGGTGAATAACCCCCTTAAGAGCAGTTGGGCTTACCAGATGTATGCCAGGAGATCTTCATGGTCTCCCCAGAAAAATAGTACTCAGAGCAGAAATAAAGGACCAGGGAATACTCATAATATGCAACTTGTTACGAATTGAAAGCAGTCCCATTTTTAGCTTCACTTTACTAATTGCATGTCAGCTTCAGGTTAAAGTTCATTCTTTGTCACTTTAATCATCCATCGGTTGTCATGTCATTAACTTTGGCAGTTGTTGGCTGCTCTGATTTTGCAAAGAGTTTGCTGAAGCACACAGTCCTATCTACTTTTAAAAAACAATTTCAGGGTAGAGATAAGGAGGCATTTATTTATTTTTCGTTGATGGTTCCATACCAGTGGCTCTGTCACAGGTTCCTGTAGAAATTCTACCTCTGTATAAATAAGCATCAAGTCACAGGTAGCCACCTGAATGATTTATTTACACCACTGAATTCTGGGGGAAGATAAAAAAAGGGGGGGGGGGGTGGGGAGTTTTAAAATATTTAAGAACAATAAGGGCTAGTCCACACGGGGAGATAGCGACGCGTTTGCGGTCGCGGCGACAAAGCGCCGCGACAGTCGCCGCGACCAGCGCAGGCGACAATTTTGTATGGGCGCCTATGTAAAAACGCCTGTGCTAACCACACGAGGCGATGCGCTTTTCAACAGTCGCCTGAAAAAGCCTGGCGAGGCATTTTCAGGCGACTGTTGAAAAGCGCATCGCCTCGTGTGGTTAGCACAGGCGTTTTTACATAGGCGCCCATACAAAACTGTCGCCTGCGCCGGTCGCGGCGACCGCAAACGCGTCGCTATCTCCCCGTGTGGACTAGCCCTAAAAAGGGCGCAGTTCAGCACTAATACATGATATTTAAAGGAGAAGGAATATGATATTTAAAGGAGAAGGAATAGCATTTACAAATGGGGTGCCAAAAGTTAGGCACACCCAAGTGACTATTTTTACTTACCTGACACCCCAGGCCTGTTCTCCGATCAACAGTAAACTGCATCAGCCCAGGGTCCTCCAGATCTTCTTCCTGCTGCATCGTTTTTTAAATTTCCTGGGCCAGACACATGTGCAGTAGAGCGAAATAGTCGGCATTTCTGTTAAAGTCCGGCTTTCCACTCTACTGCGAGAAGATCCGAAGAAGCAAGAAGAGGATCTCTCCATGGTGGTCGCTAGAAGAACCCCAGGCCAGTATGGTTTTCTGCCGATAGGAGCGCCGTCCCGGGGTGTCCGTTAAGTAAAAGTAAATCATGCACAAACGATTCATTTTCCCCAGCCTCTGCAAATCTTCATATAGTAGAAAATCAGAAGTGTGTGTCTACTATATGCGGATTACTGAAACCAAGGTTTGCAGCAAGGTTTCCAGATTGCACACCACCCGAATACACGCACAGGTTATGCAATGCCACTGATTGAAGATTATCTCCAAATCTTCAGCTGGGTGTTTGGAAAAGAGGTCGGCACCTCCACATAGATGCAAGAAAATTACCAAACACACGATGGCAAGTGTAGCGGGTCGAACCCCTGCGTGTTTAATTCACGTCAATGATGTAATGTTTCTGGGCGGACCCCTTCATCAGACATTGTGACTGACCAAGGGGTCCGTGTGTTAGGTAGTTTTCTTGCATCTGGGTAAGTAAAAATAGTCACTTTGGGGGTGCCTAACTTTTGGCACCCCATTTCTAAAATTCTATTCCTTCTCCTTTAAATACCATGTATTAGTGCTAAGCTGCTTTCTTGTACTTCAGAATAACCAGTTTTATTTTTCTTACATATTTTATTTCGGCACCAGCAACTGTAAAATGCAATTCCTTCTCCTTTAAAGTGGGGAAAATGGGAAGCGATTGCATTTCTTTGCATCCCTAGCTCCTACGGTGGCTTAAGAGTACACAAGCTGTAGGTCTGTGTCTCTATATCCTTATAAACGGTGAGTTCTGATGTCATTTTTGTCACATGACTCACTGAAATTTGTGTATTATAATAAATAAAGTACCCCCAGTTGTAAAATATGAGGATATTAGAAGTTATCTCGGAGTTCCATGACCTGTATGGTCATGAAACTCCTTCGGTAACTTATAATATCCTTATATTTTACAAGAGGGGGTACTTTATTTATTATAATACACAAATTTCAGTGGGTATTCAGTGTGTGTGTGTGTGTGTATATATATATATATATATATATATATATATATATATATATTTTTTTTTTTATTTTTTATGATACTACTTGTATTCACAGCACTGTATATGAAGTTATAACATTAAATACATGGTACAATAACAAATACAAAAATTACATTGCAACATTAAGTGCTTAGCGCTGAGAAACAAGAGCAAGGAGGTCTCTGGCCAACAGAGCTGACGATCTAGGAATAGATCCAGCGGTTGGTACAAAACTTGACCTTTGAACTTTTTTTTTCCTACACTACAGACTCAAATGGGGCCCTTAGATGTTGAGGGGCCAAGAAAACAAAGCCCTATCAGTCTACTCCAAGAAGCGGCCTTGTTTACAGCCCCCTGGCCCAGCGAGTTAGTGGTATAACCCAGTAAGTGTCTGTATGAAAGCGAAACAGAAGCCAGCACTTTATCCCAGCGGACACACATAACGAAAGGCCGGTATATTTACCTTACACAAACACTCTCCACTCCCCCTTCATACACTGCACTACTACCGAATGGAGTCCTGCGCCCCCTCAAAGGACAAGTTACCCGGAAGCCGAATATCCCACCAAAGAAGGCCCCACTTCCGTAAACCAGGCTGGGCTCAAAACTAACGCGTATAAAAAATCAAAAATAAATACCTGAAGTGACCAACAACCTTATTCAAGCAGGCGGGAAAATTGCTCAGCACTATAAGCGAGTTTTCAAGATGGTGGACATATCAACTCTTCAACCCCTCCCCTCCTCCATCAAGGGAAGCGCATAACCCCTGGATCGGGATATCCCGCCCCCACACTTGTCAAAGCCGGCACATGACTGCGCCACACAGTTGTCACTCATGCGCCCGACGTCATCACCGCGGCGCCAAACTTTGCAGCGGATTGGGCCCTGCTACTGTCAGTCACCAAAGCTGACTGCGTTGCGTCGCAGGGAGGCGATTGGTTTGCCGACTGCGAAGTCAAACTTGAACTCTACCAATGAGCCTCGCTAAGGCTCTACAGCCTCCCAGGCCATAGCAACAATAATACGTCAACGAAAATGGCAGGAGTGTGACCCAATCAGAAGACAACTAGAGAGGCGAAAGCTGTTGATAAGTAGGCGGGTTGCATGATGTTTCAGTGATGGGGGATGGAAATTAATTGGCACCCGCTGTTGTATTAGTCACTTTGCCTGAGGCGCTTCTCGTTACATAGATTTATTAGGAATATTTGTGTTTAAACAAGACCAGTGCTGAGCTGTAGCGCTATGTGTGATGAACACTAGGTGGCGTATATATAGAAAGTGTCCTTGACTCGAACATTCGAGGGGAATTAGCTCAAATGGTAGAGCGCTCGCTTAGCATGCGAGAGGTAGCGGGATCGATGCCCGCATTCTCCAATTATGTTTTTCATTACATGTTAGGAGATGCTAGGAAAAAAACTATTGTTTTCTTTTTACAATATATGTCTATCAACCAGCGGCCAGGAAAAAATATCTGTCAAATTCACTACGTTGTGTCAAAGTTAATTTCCAATCAGCTTGTAACTATAGGTCTAGTAACCCATAGCAACCATCAATCAGTTGTTTGCGTTTACACTGGTGAGCTATAAATACATACCTTCTGGTTGGTTACAATAGGGTTCAGGATGAACAATAGTAAGTCGTCAAGCACAATGGCAGAACTATTGGGGGACGCAGCTGCGACCAAATTAAAAATAAACTTGACTATCTTTTTTCTTAAAAGCCGGTTACACTTCCCATTGACTTCAATTGCATCTCAATAAGTCGAGAGTTTTCTTTTTTTAACAAATCTGGTTTGAGGAATGCAATAGCAGAAAAACACTTGAAAAATCACCGGGCCCGGAAGTAGGGTTGCCATCTGGCCGCTATTTTGCCGGCCTGGCTAGTAAAAATGATGGTTGATCCCAATGTTATTAGTAGGAAAAAAAGATAAAACTATAGGAAGACCGGTCTTTTTTTCCAGAAACTTTACGTTACTGGTTAAGCAGGTGGGAGGCAGCAGTCAATAGTCCATTAGGCTGGCAGCAGAAAATAGTAAGTCAATTAGGCAGGAGGCAGACAATGGTAAGTTCGTTAGGCAGGCAGCAAACAGTAATAAGTCTATTAGGCAGGCAGCAGGCAATAGTAAGTCAGTTAGGCAGGCGGCAGACAACATTAAGGGGCAGTTTATCAAAGGTCGAGGTGAATTTTCGAATTCAAAAAATTCGAATTTCAAGCTATTCTTTGTGTACTCCGACTAGGGATTAGTCCAAATTCGATTCGAATTCGAATAAAAATTTGAATATCAAAATTTATCATGTACTGTCTCTTTAAAAATTCGACCTGCCTAATTGCTGTTTTAGCCTACGAGGGACCTCCTAGAACCTATTTGGAGTCAATTGGTGGACTTTGAAAAATCAAAGGTTTTTTTTTTGGGAAAACTTTGATTCGAATTCGTTCGAATGCGCTATTCCTGCGATTCGAACGATTCGAATTCAGCCGAATACAGACCTATTCGATCATAAACGGACCTATTCGGCCAAAAAACACTTAGACTTAGGGGCAGATTTATCAACGGTCGAATTTCGAAGTAAAAAATACTTTGAAATTCGACCATCGAATTGAAATACCGCGACTTCGAATATCGAAGTCGAAGTATTTTTCACCAAATTTGGCCATCGGACGATCGAAGCAAAATCGAACAATTGGAACGATTTTAGCGTACGATCGAACAATTTTACTTTGATGTGTGAAGACTTAGAAAATGGTTGTAGAAGGTCCCCATAGGATAACATAGCACTTCGGCAGGTTTAATTAAAAGTATTGAAGTCAAAGTTTTTTTAAAGAGACAGTACTTCGATTATCGAATGGTCGAATATTTGAACGATTTTTACTTCGAATCAAAGTTGAAGTAAATTCAAAGTCGTAGTATCCTATTCGAAAAAATTTTTACTTCGAAAATTCCCTCTAATTCACTTCGACCCTTGATAAATATGCCCCTTAGTTTGTTAAGGCCCTCATACACTTGCCAATAAAAGCTGGCGGCAGACCGAGTGTGACCAGCCGACGGGTGTCCCCAATCGATATCTGGCCGATGTTGATTGGGCAGGCTAAAAAAATCCCGTTGGATCGCGTCCGCATTTGTTTGTTGATGCGGTCCCGCGATCCGACCACCCATATGACCTCCTTTCTGATCCAATCGTTGGGCCTTAGGGCCCACGATCGGATCAGCCCAATATTGCCCACCTCAATGTGGGCAGAGATCTGCTCGTTTGGCGACGCCACCAAACAAGCAGATCTCTCTGTGTATGGCCACCTTTAGGCAAGCGTCAGATATTAGTAAGTCCATTAGACAGACAGACAAACAGGCATGGCAGACAGAACACAATATAAATATAATATAAAAACATTATCATTATTAACTACAAGGCTAAGCTCCTCGAATAGGAGCCTGTAAAATGTTTGCCTGCTATTGGGCATGCAGCTCATTTACTGCGAGGACGGGGACAAAATGTGTTGGATTGCACCCATATTTGCACTTAGCAGCCTGTCTATTGTAGGATTAGTTACCCTTTAAACATTTTATAAAAGGGGAAAACTCCCACCCTTCCCAGCTATAGTCAGGTGATCCCACTGGTGTCTAATAAAAGGGCAGCCAAGTATGGAGGTTTACTTTGAAAGCAGCTAGTAAGTTGCAGGTAAAACCTAGTCCCTTTGTAAAATGTATAATGAAGCAATAGAATTCTTAATGAATCAGATGAAAATTAAGCGTAGGACTGGCCAGATATGGGATGACTTTGACGTAGTTGGCCAGCTTAAATATATTGCAATATATGGACAAACAATCCCTGTTTTGTTTAAAGGGTAAGGCATTTTTTAGTAGCAGTATGCACAAAATGTCGCTGTCTTAAATATATTGATAATGGGTTGAGTGCTGAGGAATCTTGTATTTGTCTATATGTATTTTGTGGTCACAGCCTCATTGCACCCCCGCCTAATGTTTTTAAAAAATAGTGGTGAGCACAACTTTCCCTTGTTTATAAAAGGGGGAAACTACACCTTTGGACCTACAGATCTCTCTAAAATTAACACAGCCCATATGTAAAACATATTCAGAAACAATATACTATTTGCTGGTTGTATGTGTTACTATAATCACAAAATGATCTGTCGGTTAATCATTTGGATATTATTTAATACATTTTATGAAGTCTGAAAAATAATTGATTTGGGAATGTGTTAACGTTCTTTATAGTGTAAATGTAGTATTTCATGTTAACCAGTAGATGGAGAACTGAGTCATGTATGTTCAGCTACACACATTGTTACACAATGTCACAAGACACTGATATGACAAATTAGTGCACTTTTTTACTTAGCACTTACACAGAATCCAGGATTTAATGTGTATTTGGACAAACTGCCAAACTGAATCCAAAACCTTAAAGTGACTTTAAAACTCTGAGAAAGAGAATGAAATTTTTATTCATAATGATGGATTTTATTATTTAATTTTAATAAACAAAGTAGGGTTCGGCTTCAGCACAGTATATGCACACATTTTCCAGTATTTTGAATCCAAAAATATAGATTTGGTGCAACCATAATTTATGATTACTGGTATTTCATTTAAGCCTTCTAGTTATCTTCAAGCCTGACATTCAAGCCAATGCCTGCTTTTTAGGGTATGTTCAAAAAAATGAGTTAAAAATGAAGAGCAATTGCAATTTTTCCCTGGGTGTAAAGCATTTCACTTGCAAACCCACATGTGTCCTCTAGGTCAAGATGGAAAACTGACTTTAGAGCAGACATTCTACATAAGCCATAGTTAAAGGGGTGATTCACCTTTAAAGGGCATGTAAAGGCAAAAAAAAATAAAATCCCATTTTTACTTTCTTTAATGAAAAAGAAACCTATCTCCAATATACTTTAATTAAAAAATGTGTGCCATTTTTATAAGAAACCTGACTGTATGCAGTGAGATTCTTCCTTCATTTACTGCTGTGGATAGGAATTGTCAGACGGCCCCTAATTGCTCTGCAGGGAGACAATCATACTTATGAACAGCAGGGGGAGCCCCCACCTTATTCCCAGCCATGCAGAACTCAAACAGCTTTGTTTGTTTCCCTGTTCATTTATGACGATCCCTAAGGAGCCCAGACCATACTGAGCATGTGCATAGTCTTGGTCTTGCAAAGATGTTTAACAAAGATGGTGACCCCCTGTAGCCAACTTTGAAAGCATAAATCATTTGTTTGATTAGGCTTGTGGTGCAGTAAGTTCATGTTTATGGAGGCCCATTAAGGGTCGGGGCACAATCCGACACTGTGTAAAACCGACCCCAAACATTGGCAGGTGTTTTACCGGCTAGGCCAGTAAAATACCAGCCAGGTGGCAACCCTACTTCTAAAACCAAATAATTATCCCGTAAATCTATATTAAGTTAAAAATATATCTTTATTCCACAAATCATTTTAAAAAGATAGGCATACAGACCACATGGTATTCTGCCTTACGCGTTTCATACCCTCTGGTACTTAATCAATGCCCATGATTAAGTACCAGAGGGTATGAAACACGTAAGACAGAATACCATGTGGTCTGTCTTAGGGATGGGCAAATTTTTTCGCCTTGTCTCGCCGAAAAGATTACGCCCATAGACTAGTATGGCATTGTGCGTCAAAATAAAAAGACGCGCCACGCAACAAATTTTTGGCAAAACGAAACGGGTCAAATTCGCCCATCCCTAGTCTGTATGCCTATATTTTTAAAATGATTTTTGAAATGAAGACATATTTTTTAACTTAATATAGATTTACAGGATAATTATTTGGTTTTGGATTAATGTACCCTTTGAGCTGGGGGTTTTATCCCAGTAACTATGTGCCCTTTTGGACAGGCCCTTTAAATGTCAGCATGACATTGTAATATATTTTTTTGCAACCCTACTTCTGACTCTTTCCAGCTTTCACTGACCCCCATCTAAAAAACAAATGCTCCGTAAGGCACAAATTATTGTTATTGCTATACATCTTTCTATTCAGGGCCTCTCCTATTTATTTGCCAGTTTCTTATTCAAATCAATGCATGGTTACTGGGATTATTTTGACCCTAGCAACCAAATTGCAAACTGGAGAATAAAAAGCTTAATAACAAATAATATAAATGAAAACCAATTGCAAATTGTCTCAGCAACCATTACCCTAGCAACCATGCATCGATTTGAATAAGAGACTGGAATATGAATAGGAGAGGTCTGAATAGAAAGAGGTGTAAGAAAAAGTAAAAATAATAATACATTTGTAATGTTAGAGCATTTGTTTTTAGATGGAGTCAGCGAAAGCTGGAAAGAATAAGGCAAATAATTAAAAAAACTATTAAAAAATTAAAAATAAAGACCAATTGGCCATTCTTTAATATACTAAAAATTAACTTAAAGTGGACCTGTCACCCAGACACAAAAATCTGTATAATAAAAGTGCTTTTCAAATTAAACATGAAATACAATTTCAATTTTTTATTAAAGCATTCATAGCTATTGTAAGCTCATTTAAAAATCTTGGCTGTCAATCAAATATTGTCTGCCCCTCCTCTATGCCAATGGCATAGAGGCGGGGCAGACAATTACTTTCACTTTTCATTCAGCACCTAGATGTCTCTGCTCTCCACACATTCCCCCGTTCTCTTTACTGTTTAATTGTGTAGCCAGGGCATGGAAATGGACATCGGGTCCCCCATTCTGGTGCACAAACAAGATTCTGAGATGATACAAGGCTTGCCTTAATAACAGTGTCCACAAAATGGCTCCTGCCTGCTTGCTATAATTATAAATTCCCAGACTGAAGGAAACAAGATTCAAATAATTTATATAGTGTAATTAAAGTTCATTTTGCTTGACTAATGTGATAAAATAGGATTTTGAATAATTTTTTTGGATGACGGGTCCCCTTTAAAGGTACCACCCCTTTAATTTTATAATGGGAATACGATACACATTATGCATGTATTTAGGTTGAAGGGTTCAGCGATACATTTAAACGGTTAAGTGCATGTTGCAGTCAGCAGAAACAAATCCTCCAGGAAGATCCAAATGTACAGTACGAGAATGGAATAATATTACTGGTGCTGTGCAAGCTTGTGTGTCATTGATGACCTTGGTTTAAGCTGTCTCAGTGGAGCGAGCTGAGAGGTAGCCAGATGGAAACGGGTCAAGGAGTGTGCGCTGGAGCTCACCAAGTGTTGTAAGGGGGGCGGACAACCTCATCATATAGTTCAGAAGAAAAAGGCAACAATAATGCTTTATATGATAAAGTTGTTCAAGGCTTACCATCCATTTCTAAACAGGTATAGGAGCACGTTCCATAACTAGCAACGAATGGTGACTGTCAACCTTAGTGCCTGGCTAATAGAAACACTGTGTTGCACTAGGGAGGCATAAAACTAAAAAAAACTCAACGTCACATTATCTCATCTTCTTCCATAGAGTGTATACAGTGTTTCCACTGCAGGCGGGGTCCGTGGGCACAGATATGCATATGAGAACACTCTCGTTCCTTAGGAGAAGAAAAGCAGATCTGGCAGTTTTCATAAATCACATCCACTCCGCAGCAATGGGAATTAACATACGAAAACTGCTGTATTTCATCTCCTTCTTCCATGGAATGGAGCCCAAAAAAGATATTTTTAGTTCTGTTTTTATGGCAGTATTTATATATGAATATCTATAAACACTCCACAATAATGTTAAGTCAATGTGGGGTTCTTTACCTCCAGGCGCTTGATGTATCTATATATCTGTTTTATTATATGATGTTCCAAGTGTAGGGAGGTGAGGGAAACTACTTCTGATCTCCTTCTTACCACTCCCCAGTAATGTCCCTAGTTCAGTTCTGTTCTGCAGTCTCTAGGTACAATCTGGAAGTGGGGGGTTTGGAATGATGAACATTAGCCTTAGAGTAAGGCTTAGCCAGTACGTTCTGGCCAGGAACATGCTGGGTAGAGACCAATAATTGACAGAGAAACCCAAGACGCTGGGAATATCAATCTGAAGATACATTTCAGAAAGGAGGCTGTAGGGAACCCTCTTCAAGTTTGAAACCACATTGCATACTGTATTTGCCTATATGGACCCAGAGGAGAAAATTGTGCCCACCATGATGCAGACTACATAGCTATAGAGCAGGGCTTCCCAACCTTTTTTTTTTTTTACCCATGAGCCACATTCAAATGTAAACAGACCTGGGGAGCAACACAATCATGAGACATATTCCTGGAGATACCAAATATGGCTTTGATTGGATTTGTTATCCCTTATGTGGACTGGCAGACTACAGGAGGCTCTGTTTGGCAGCACAACTGTTTTTTTAAGCAACCAAAACTTGTCTCCAAGCCAAGAATTCAAAAATAAGCACCTGTTTTGAGGCTGCTGGGAGCAACATCCAAGGGGTTGGAGAGTAACATGTTGCTCCTGAGCTACTGGCTAAGGATCACAGAGTATAGGATCCTTACTACAAGGGGAGACACTTCTGTTAATGATTGTCTGGCAGGAGGGTTGTAATGTTTGACAAACATGGGGTGTTTTGGTATGCTCTTCGACCAATTGTCCCCTGGTCCAAGGCCCTTACTAGGTGAGCATATACAGGTATGGGACCTGTTATCCAAAAGATCTAGGGTTTTCCAGAAAACAGTTCTTTCCATTTGTTGGCTCTTCACGCCTTAAGTATGCTAGAAAATCATGTAAACATCAAATAAACCCAATAGGCTGATTTTGCTTCCAATAAGGATCAATTATATCTTAGTTGGGATTAAGTACAAGGTACTGTTTTATTTTTACAGAGTAAAAGGAAATCATTTTTACAAATTTTGATTATTTGGATAATAGTCTATAAGAGATAGTCTTTCCATAACTGAGAGCTTTTTGGATAAAAGGTTTCATGATAACGGATCCCATAGTACAGTATATGGCAGTTCTAAGCTCTTGGGCAATATGAGTAATTTTAGTTGGATATTAGGGCAAAATATAGAGGAATAGTTGTACTATGTGGATTGTGGACACATATAGCCATGCATTTTACCCACATGCAGCATTATTCCACAAAATTCTAACAGCATTGTACGTGTGTGCACTGCAAATTAGGACTTCTTCACTTCTTGTTTGCAAGGGTAGTATAATACAAATTTAGCACATTTAAGGGGTTATTTACTAAAACACGATTTTTTTATGGTTTGGGTTTTTTGGGAAAAACCATGAAAAAAGAAAGATTTATTACATCCAAAGCTGCAAAAAGTCGATGGCAGATATCCCTTTACAATTTGAAGATATTGTTGTCTGTGCTGGGTTTCATCCGATAATCCGAAAAATTCAGGGTTTTCGGGCCATAACCGGAAAAAAAGCGACTGTTTGGGTCTTCAGTTTCATTGATAAATAAGTTAAAATTAGGGATGTAGCGAACGGCGGAAAAAATGTTCGCGAACATATTCGCGAACTTGCGACAAAACATGCGAATAGTTCGCGAACGTCGCGAACCCCATAGACTTCAATGGGAAGGCGAATTTTAAAAGCTAGAAAAGACATTTCTGGCCAGAAAAATGATTTTAAAGTTGTTTAAAGGGTGCAACGACCTGGACAGTGGCATGCCAGAGGGGGATCAAGGGCAAAAATGTATCTGAAAAATCCATTGTTGACACAGCGCTGCGTTTTGTGCTGTAAAGGGCAGAAATCACACTACGTCACTCAGGTGATGTTTCTGGACACGGAATGTGAAAAAGCTCACACAGCTAGGTGGCACTTGGTTAAAGACTGGGCAAATAATGCCTGCAAGGGCAACGTATACACTACAGCCGTTGGATACGGAATATATTATTGCTGCTTGAAAAACGTCACTCGGGTGGTGTTTCTGGAGACGGTATTATTATTGATATTTAGACAGCTAGGTGGCAGTTGTTTGAAGAACAGATGCAGATGAGAGATCAGCAGCAGGACAGACAGCTGCCCACAGCAGCTACATACAGAGCACTGCAGTAGAAGGTAGATTACTAGCCAGCAAAGCTACCTAACCTAAAATGTCCCTCAAATCCCTGCAGAGTTCTGTCCCTACAATACAGAGCAGTATCAAGTAGATTACTAGCCAGCAAAGTTACTATCAACTGTCCCTCAAATCACTAACAGCTCTCTCCCTACACTAGCTCTTCCAAGCACACACAGGCAGAATGAAAAAACGCTGCAGGGCTTCAGTTTATATATGGAAGGGGAGTGGTCCAGGGGGTGTGGGGGTGGTCCAGGAGGGAGAGCTTCCTGATTGGCTGCCATGTATCTGCTGGTCTGGGGTGAGAGGGCAAAAATAAGCGCCAGCTAAGGCGAACCCAAATTGGCGAACGTCGCGCGACGTTCGCGAACATTCGCCGAACGCGAATAGTCGATGTTCGCGCGAATTAGTTCGCGGGCGAACAGTCCGCGACATCCCTAGTTAAAATCAAGAATGGTCTAGCTGAGATAAATACAGGCTTTAGTGAATAAAGTTAAAGTTACCAGTGATGCATAAATTAATGTTGATATCAGGACAGTCCATCTGGAGGCCTGCGTGCCAGATGTGGTACTACAAAGGATTTTTATGGCCTCCAGTCTGCCTAAGGGATCCATAGAGGTTTATGACATCATGGTTTTGATACTATCTGGTCCACAAATAGATGATATCTCAACTGATGAGTCGTGTATTGAAGAAGCTGGATAGTAATTATTATGTCATATAAAATGTGATTTTAGCAGTACATACAGAGGTAATTAGGGCTGTCCCATATTTGACCTTGGACTTGGCTGATACCCTACACTACCCATCCATGCTTTTTTATTTGATGACACCAAAATGGTCGTACTGGAATGCCAGAAGATATCCTTGAGGGCCCCAGCCAAAGACAGTTCCCATCAGAACTATGAAACCTAATACATTTAGCACTGTATGGAGCTAATTGTTGTGAGAGTGGGTCCTCAATGTCATATCTCTGGTGGGTCTCAGGAGCCCCAGTCTGACACTGCTCAACAGTAAGGTATCTAGTTCTATGTCTTCAATTTTCTCAGACACAAAGACAATTCTTGAGTTGGACAAGGCTTCTATGGGCTTCTGTTAATTAAGTTACTAACCTAGAATTCTCAAGTACATTCAATGATTTTATAAAACAAATGCTTATGCGCCTTTTTGGATCTCTTGTCACCCCTGAAAACACAAAAATATGAGCACATTTCAGAAAAATCTGTGGAAGAAAAGCTTTTTATTGTGGGGATTTTGTTCAGGACCTTTGATAAATCTGCTCATCAGTCTTCATCATCCATCAGTTATTATTATATTGCTTTGAGCACCATAGAGCCAATCAATAAGTCTGCATGTATTAAGAGGCTTCAATAACAACCCTCGATTGGATGAGAGTTTTTAGGTGTTGCGCCATCATAAGAGCACAACCACAATTTAAGCCAAAAGAAATGTCTCCAGGTTCTCGCTGGCAAACTTCCATTATAAAGATAGAACAGCCACTTTTGCATCTCCTAAGCTACATCACCTACTCCACACTAATATCCCACATACACCATTTACTTACATAAGTACTAAATTTCCCAAATACATTTGCCAAAAACAACCAAACAGCTATGACTAATTGCCCCTGTGCAATTTACTGAATATTTTTAAATCAGTCCCTTTTGGTTCTTTCCATAATCAGAGAAAACACCATTACACGCTGATCTGCACCCTATTGAAAAACTGCTGATAGGTCACCATCCATCTGTCAGTGTTCACATGGGGTGGATTTCAGGCCCAATAGCTTAACTTCTTGCCAATAGCCATTATTCCTTTAATGCCTTAATAATAGCACAAACTACGCATATCAAGCTGCTCTAAATAACTTTTAATGTTCAGTTGCAAGGTACTCATGCACGTCTTCTTCCAGCAAGATCTGGGCTACAGAAGAGAGGGCTCCCCAGAGCTGGAAGCCTTGGGATCTCATCCAGGGGAAAATCAGTTACATCAGTCCCTGCCCCAGTGGAGCTTGAAATCTAAGATCCCTGTCACATACATTAGGACTGTTTTAATCAGGAGTCAAGAAGTTTGCCTCTATGTTTTTGGTATGTTGGAGGAAACCCATTCAGGCAACATGCAAACTCCTTGCAGATAGTGCCCAAGCTGGAACCCAAGATCCAAGATCTGCAGAAGGCAGAAGTGCTACAGCATCCATCACAACAGCCATGTAGACCCATCAGCTGCAGATTTATGGCCCAAGTGGATTTTTCGGCTGGATAACTGACATTTAGACAATCTCTGATCTGATTTGGATTAAGACAGACACCGTTTTGTGAACATACACAGGCCAGTAGTCTAGGGTGTGTTGAGTTGGAAGTCAAACATTAGACCAGGTATAGAACCAAAGTTATCCATTGCCATCCTAGAACACTCATTCACACACCTTGCGATGGAATTGTTTTTCAAGGCTGCCAAATCACTAGATCCCTGTCCGATTTTACCAACAGTGTGGTCCAAGGGCCTACAAACGGATCTTACTGTGGGCTTATGGAGATCAGCCAGAGTTTTTAAACCTGCCGGAAAGGGATCTTCAGGAGGTCTCCAAAATGCACATTAGATTTTTTTTTTACATTGAAAACTTTATGTACTTCTAGTGTCAGCTGGTTCCCTGTGAAGTCAATTGGAGGAGGCAGGCACAGATTTGGGTTTTTTTTTCACCAGCTGTATGCCATTAGCCTTACGGAAAACAGTTTTTTCACTGTAATTGCGAGCAAATCAAACCATTTCCATTCAATCAGCGAAAACATCTAAACAATAAAATATTGGGGCTGACAAATAACACCTGCCCTGATTTTCCCTACATCCATTGTGCCTCAAATCTGATTTTGTATAGCAGACACCTAACAATCCCAGAAGCCGTGAGCCATTTGTTTAGAAGTCTCTTGTGTGGACACTGCGTGATCCCCACACTGAGAGCCTGAGAGAGAGATGGAGTTATTTAGCCTTTCAGTATGGAAGTTATGGGGTCTGCAAGAAGTACAAAGGATGGTGCCTAAAGCCATGGGCTGCTGATTTATTCCAGATGTGTTCCCAAGCAAACAAATAGTAAAAATGATCATGGAAGAGAGCAGAGAAAAAGAGACGTCTGTGTAGGAGGGGGGCGGGTGTGGATGGAATGACTCTTTCACATAACAAGCAAAAACATTCAAATTCACATTTGTGTAGGTTTCATGGCCTTTTCTTCCGAAATAACAATCTGGTTAATGCATAGAAATATACACAAATACATGCATGAACATGCTGCTATTTTAGAAGTTCCTGCAATAAATCTTGCATTATTATAAGGACACGTTCTATTAGAAAAGCATGTCACTGTCGCTTTAAAAACAATCATGGTGCTGTTATCTCTTTTTACATCGAAGTCCTTGCCTTCCCCCCAGCCCAGCTCTGGCAGCCCTTCTCCCTAAGCTGTTGCACTGGTGTAAACAGTGTCTTTAAAGATAGGCATATATTATAATACAGTATATATATACAGTATATTGTATCTTAAGTGACCTCATCACTCAAGTAGTTATGTTGTGTATTTCACCCTGTGGCAAAAACACTGGCACAGTCGCTGGGGGTGCCAGTTTGTTAGGCATTCCCCTATGAATTTAATCCCTTGCACCCCCGGGAATCGGGATGATGCTCCTCTTTGCTGAAAAATACACCAGTCCTAGGAACCTTGTATGTGAAGTACAGCACTGCAATTTTTTATGAATTTCCAATGGGTTTTTTGGATGACCCAGGCCCAGTGCATACACAGTAACATGAAATAGCATGACATTTTTCTAGCCGGGTCTAAGGTTAGCAATTCTGTTCCTAACAAATTGGCACCCCACCCCCTATCCTTGTTCTTTAACCCAAATTGTTAAATATACCCTTCTTTAAAGATAAACAGTTTTAGGAGACTGGGACAAAACTGGTGTTATAGAGGGGGTAATGTGGGTTACATTTTGTATCTATTATACAGGTATGAGATCCATCATCTGGAAGGCCATTATCCATAAATCTCCTAATTACTGGAAGGCCTCTCAATTTTTAATCAAAAAATTGATTTCCCTTTTCTCTGTAATAAAGATACAGTACCTTGTACTTGATTACCAACTAAGATATAATTAATCCTTATTAGGGGCAAAACAATCCTTTTGCGTTTATTTAATGTTTAAATTAATCTTAAGTAGACATTGTTTACAGATCAAAATTCCAGCGAGATCCCTCATCCGGAAAAGCCGACTATTCTGCATAATAAGTCCCATATCCGTAGTGTATTAGAGATTAAAGAGGTTGTTCACCTTTAAGATAACTTTTAGCATTCTGTTGAGAGTGATATTATGAGACAATTTGCATTTGTTTTAAATTTTTTATTATTTAAGATTTTTGAGTTATTTAGTCTTTTTATTTAGCAGCTTTTCAATTTGCATTTTAAGCAATGTAGTTGCTAGCGTCCAAATTACCCTCGAAACCATGCACAGATTTAAATATGAGACTGGAATATGAATAGGAAAGGCCTGAATAGAAAGATGAGTAATAAAAAGTAGCAATTACAATACTTTTGCAGCCTTACTGAGCATTTGCTTTTTAGAAGGGGACAGCGACACCCATTTGAAAGCTGCGAACAGTCAGAAGAAAAGGGCAAATAACTGTAAAATTATAATAAATATATAATGAAGACCAACTGAAAAGTTGCTTACAATTGGCCATTCTATAACATAATAAAAGTTATCTTAAAAGTGAAGCATCCCTTTAACAAGCACACCATTTCAGGGTAACAGAACATTATATTTGAATGCATACGAAACCCTGTTTTTATTTAGCATTGCTCGTCCTTTGATATCTGTAAACAATTATTTATTTATTTATTGCTTATTTAATTATTATTTTTGGTGATAGATAGGGGCAGATTCCCTGAAGGGCAAAGTGACTAACGCTAGTGAAAATTCACCAGCGTGATGTCATTTCAGAACTTTGCCGATTTCGGTGCAGACGTCACTTCACTAGCGATGGAGATGGATGCTAGCGTTACTTCGCACTTTAACGCCAGGTGAATTTTCGCTCTGGCGAGCGGATATAACTCCGCAAATTCACTAATATGCAGATTTTACTGAACATTACCTCATTTGGCAGACTTGCCTTTGCCAGCTCAGACCAGGTGAAGTGCAATGGAGTGCATAGGACCTCAATTCCTCAATTTTTAGTGCAAAAGTCCCAAAAATCGCTGGTGTCTTTTCCTTTTTTCTGAGTGATAGCCTGCAAAGGTTTGTAACATACGGCCATGTAACTTTATCATTTCCCGCCATATGCAAATTAGGCGACGCTAGCGCATCTTCGCTTTGATTGCGAAGTAACGCTAGCGAAAATTCGCCAGCTTTTGGCACACTGGATGCAACTTCACACTTTAGGGAATTTAAGTTGTCCTAGCGAATTAACACCTGGCGAAGTGTTGCGATGGCTGCGAAGCCGTCGCTGGCGAATTTTCGCATGTTAGGGAATTTGCCCCTTAAGCAGGGCCGGATTTACATAGTGGGCGCCCCTAGACCCACTGCCGTTCGTAGCCCCTTTCCCCTCCCCTTTATTCGTGCAAATTGTCATCATCAATGGGGATTGCCGCATAGGAAATTTAAAAAATGATTGTATCTCCAGCACATTCTCAGCGTTTTTGAACCAATGTGGGTGTGGTTCAGGCCCGGACTGGCAATCTGTGGGTTCTGGCAAATGCCAGAGGGGCTGCTGTAAGTTGCCATATACAGTACTATTTATTGGGCTGGTGAGGTGCTGTTTGGGCCTCTGTGTAGCTGAAATGCCAGGGCTTATTTTGAATCTCAGTCCAGACCTGGTGTGGTTGGTCAGCATATCGCCCCCCTAAAATCCTGCCGCCCTAGGCCCGGGCCTTGGTGGCCTTTCCACAAATCCGGGTCTGCCCTTAAGCTTTATATAAATGCCCAATTTGATAACATTGGGGACGGCACCATAAAGGAGTTTGATGTTTGTAGAAATTATTTTCTGCACTTGGGTATTTATTCACATGGTGTGGACAGCTGTTGACACAAATATGAAGCCAAGCAAGAGATTGAATGAATTACAGAATGAAACAGGAGAATCATGGGGGCTTGCTTACAAGAGCTTACAGTCTCAATATGAATTAACCAGCATTGTACATTTCCTTGTTACTGCTTGAATGGCGTTTACTGCATTTATGTGTGTCTGTGCTCTCAGGCTTACAATGCAGAATGTGGTCACGTGAAAATTTTGGATAAGGTTTTTATAACAGTGGAAGACTGATAAAGAGTCTTTAAACCTTTTGTTTTGTGATATCCCAGCAAACAAGCACGCGAGCCAATAATAAAGGCCAGTTCCAAACACACACAGTCACACAGACCAGATACAGACACACGCAATCTTGGCACATGAGGCACAGTGACATCTGGGAGTGGAGAAAAAGCTTTGCCAGATGTGGGGCCGTTTCCTTCTTGTTATGATGTGAGGGGCTCCTATCCCATCAACCTCATCAGCCCAGCCGAGAGGGAGAAAGTGAGTCAAAAGGAGGGAAAGCAAGACGAGGGGAGAAGGAAGGCAAGGGAAATGGCAAGCTCCTGGGTTTGATAGAGTGTAGTAGTAAATAGAGAGAGAGAGGGAGAGAAAGAAGGTTCAGGAGAAAAAGAGAGAGAGGGAGGGGGTCAAGGAAACAGAGAGATAAGAGTGACACCGGACAGGGGAACTGATAGAGGGGAGGCTGAGAGACATGCAAGAGGGGGTGGGAGAGACACAGTTAGTATAGACAGAGGGATGAGGAAAGGTTAAAAAAAAAGAGCAAGGAAGGGAACAAGCAACACAACCAGAGAGGGACGAGGAGAGGTAAGGAAAAACAAAACCTCTCCAGAGAGAGTAAGAGAGAGAGCACAGGAAATAGACAGAGGAAGGTACTCACACAGTCAGGGAAAGTGGCAGAGCAATAAGTAAAAAGACTGAGAGAGAGAGAGACAGAAACGCAGAAAGATCCCACTCTATTGGCCGTTGGATTTGGGGCTGGCTCGGTGTGCATCATGCTCCCATTTTGGCTGGGGATGTCCTGCTTACTGCTGCTCATTTCTGAAACAGGAGGGAGAGTTTATAAGGGGAGGAAGAAGCCACCGGCACTGACAGCGCAAAGGTATACTGACTTTCTTGTTCTTACACAGTGATGGTACTCTGTACATTCTGCATATGTGTCTGACACACCGGCACTGCATTACAAGCAGAGATACTGTTTGATACACACACCCTGCCTTATCCATAGGTCATGTGTTGGACAAAGGCATGATACGCTATAAGAAGCAGTGACACTTTATTATAAACACACTGTGAATGTTTTAGGCATATTGATGCTGAAATAGGCACAGAGATACTGAACTACACAAAAAGATACTGCATGAAATCCACAGGGCATGAGTCTAATGATACTGTAAGGGACAGAGACACTGAATTCAATGAATAAATACTGAACGTCAGGCATTCTTCATGTGTGTGACATAGGGAGGACACCCTATGATACACTGAGATACACAAATAGATACTGTTTGTTCTGCACAGTTTATGTTTGTGAAGCACAGATGCTGTATTAGAAGCAGAGCAGTTATATTGCACAGGGGTGAGATTCTATATAAAACTGAGATACTAAATAACATAGATACTGTATGGTAGTCACAGGTCATCTGTTTGATGCTACTATAAGAAATAGAGATACAGGGATAGGACTTGTCATCCAGAATGCCCAGGACCTGGAGTTTTCTGGATAATGGGTCTTTCTGTAACTTGGATCTTCATACCTTACCTACTAGAACATAAGGTAAACATTAAATAAACCCAATAGTCTGGTTTTGCTTCCAATAAGGATTAATTATATCTGAGTTGGGATCAAGTACAAGCTACTGTTTTATTATTACAGAGAAAAAGGAAATCATTTTTAAAAAATTTAGATTATTTGGATAAAAAGGAATCCATGGGAGACGGCCTTACTATAATTTGATGCTTTCTGGATAACAGGTTTCCTGAAAATAGATCCCATACCTGTACTGCATTAAACATACAGATGCTGTATGGTATGCATTGTTCTTGGTTTAACAAAGGTATTGTACTACATACATAAGAATGGCTTGGATGATTTTTTGGACAGACATAATATCAAAGGCTATTGTGATACTAAACTCTATAGTTAGTATAGATATGGGTATATAGAATTTATGTGAAAGTAGGGAGGGATGTGTCTATGGATGCTGGGTTTTCATTTGGAGGGGTTGAACTTGATGGTATTTTTTCAACCCAATTTAACTATGTAACTATGTAACTATACCTTGTTTCATGTGTTAGACATACGGCATGCCTTATTTCATACAAATATACTCTATTACAAGTGGCAAACACACAGCTATCTTATATATTCATATACTGTATTGAACATGAGTGTTAAAGGAGCGGTTTACTTTTAGTATGTTATAGAATGGCCAATTCTAAGGGCAGAGACACACTGGCAGATTTACATTTTAGCCGGCGGAAAGGCAGGGAAGGCAGTTTGGGGAGATTAGTTGCCCCGAAGAAGAGGAGATTTCTCACCGGGCGACTAATCTCCCCAAATCTGCCTGTGTGCCCTGACCCTAAAAGAAAAAAAAATTAAGGCCAGTGGAAATTGCCAGTGGAAAATTTTCTAAGGGCACAGAGACGCTGGCAGATTCAGGGAGATTAGTTGCCCGGAGACAAATCTCCTCTTCTTCGGGCGACTTATCTCCCCGAACTGCCTCCCCTGCCTTCTTGCCGGCTAAAATGTAAATCGCCGGCGGGATGGCACTCGGAGCGATTGATTTTCCGAAGTTGCCTCATGAGGAAACTTCGGGCGACTACGAAAAACGAAGTCAGTGGGAAGGCAGGGGAGGCAGTTCGGGTAGATTAGTAGCCCCAAAGAAGAGGAGATTTGTCGCCGGGTGACTAAACTCCCAGAATTTGCCTGTGTGCCCTGACCCTTATAGTTTTTTAAATTATTTAACAGACTCTTCACAGTTTTCAAATGGGGGTCACTGACCCCATCTAAAAACAAATGCTCTGTACGGTTACACAATTATGTTACTTTTTATTACTCATCTTTCTATTCACTCCATCTGCCATTGACTTCTGCATGATCTCGACAGGTTTTATCTGGTGTATTTTTGGATTCTAGCTTATACACCATCAGGGCAAAATAAATCTTGAAAAATTGTAGGTTTTTTTAACTACTTAAATCTACTAAAAAATCATGTAAACATTAATTAAATCCAAAAGGATTGTTTTGCCCCCAATAAGCATGAATTATACATTAGGATCAAGTACAAGATTCTGTTTTATTATAACAGAGAAAAGGAAATTATTTTAAAAAAAATATTATTTGATTAAAATGAAGTGCATGGGAGATAGCCTTCCCATAATTTGGAGCATTCTGGTCAACGGGTTTCTCAGTAATGGATCCCATACCTGTATTATAAATGACAACACACAAGAGCCACATAGAACCTTCAACCTTTAAAATAAATACTTAGAAATGGTGTTCAGTGATATTATCAGTTGTATCACTTGTGTTATGCGACTTGTTGAAACTTGTGCCACCTTATTTCTTTATATGATCATGGAACTCCTACTCCTCTGTTACTTTTAATACATTTCTATGTTATTTTACAACAGGGGGCATTATTCCCTGTATTATTCCCTCCAAGGCGGAGTGGATAATTAGATTACCCATGCATAGATAACCTGCCTGCAAAATGGCCTTGTGCTAAAAAAACACAGCAGAGAACACTTTTTTCATTTGAGTTGTTTTCAGTTTGTTCAACAGAAAAATACTTTTTTTCAGTTGCTTTGCATCTTTTTTTTTTACTGTATTTCCAAAATTTAAGTTGAAAGTTTAATGTTCATGTCTCTGGTGTTTCAGTCTGGCAGCTCAGTAATTCAGGTTCAGATTCTGAATTGTTACAATTTGCTCCATTAGTTGATCCATTTCTCAGCAGCATCTGTGGGGATATTAGCAACTATTGTATCAATTCTAACAGCTGTTTTTAAAGGAGAATTAAAGGTTAAAACTAATTATATTTATCAAAAAGGTCTATATAAATACACCAGTTAACCCTCAATTAATGCTGTTCTGAGTCCTCTGTCAAAAGAAACACAGTATTTATTTCCTTCTATTGTGTACACATAGGCTTCTGTATCAGACTTCCTGTTTTCAGCTTAAACCTCCAGGGCTAGGGCTTGAGCATGCTCAGTTTGCTCCTATCTCCCTCTCCCTCCTCTCCACCCTGCTGTAATCTGAGCCCAGAGCTATGAGTGAGACAGGGAGAGACTCAGGCAGGAAGTGATGTCACACCAAACTAATATGGCAGCTGCTATCCTAACCAAACAGAGAGCTTCTAGATCTGTTTACTCGGGTAAGGTAAAGCATTCTGCAGAATAAATATAGTCTCATAGCTTGCACTATTGTGGGTAATCTATTGGTAATAAACTGTCTGTAGCTTTCCTTCTCCTTTAAAGGTGGCCATAGATGTAACAATTACGATCTTTCTTGGAAAAGATCTTTCCAAGAAAGATTGTTTGTTTCAATACACATGTGTAGAGCTGAATCATCAGATAACAGGTAGAAACAATAGAATTCTACCCGTATCTGACTATTCCGCACTAACAATGACTGATGTTTGGGTGACTTCAAAGGCACCCGATCAAAATTTTCTGTCCAGCCCGATCGACGAGCCGACCGATATCCATGTCTTTTGCTGATATTGGTCAGCTCCTTTCCATCCATTCACGTACTGAATATCGCACAAAAATGTGTTTCGTACAATATTATCGGTGCGTCTATGACCACCTTTAGGGTGGTGGCAGACGAGGAAGTCTCACTTCGGGCGACTTTGGAAACCCGAAGCAATTCATATGCCATCCTGCAGGGGATTCGTATTCTTGCCCATATTTGTCGCCCGAAGTAGCGAAGCTTTATCGCTGGGCAACTAATCTCCCCGTCTTCCACCACCCTAAGGGTAGGGACACACTGGGCGATTTGGGGAGATTTAGTCGCCTGGCGACTAATCGCAGCGACTTTTCTCCCCGAATGCCTCCCCTCACTCTGCGCCTGGATAAAATGAAAAGTCGCCGGCACTAATCACATACGGCGATTCGTTTTCCGAAATCGCCCGAAGTTGCCTCACGAGGAAACTTCGGGCGACTTCGGAAAACAAATCGCCGCGTGTGATTAGCGCAGGCGATTTTTCATTTTATCCAGGCGCATAGTGAGGGGAGGCATTCGGGGAAGATTGGTCGTGGAAAGTCGCGGCGATTAGTCGCCAGGCGACTAAATCTCCCCAAATCGCCCAGTGTGTCCCTACCCTAAAGAAACTCAGGGATTAAGCTCAGGAGGGACAAAGATAAGAAATGTATCAACTAAATGTATTATTTTAGAACAGTTACAGAGTTGGAGACCCCCCCCCCCTCCCAGAGCTGCCTTCCGCCAGCAAGAATACGAACCGCCGGCGGGATTGCTTCGGATTTCAGAAGTCGCCTCACGAGGCAACTTTGGAAATCTGAATAGATAACGCTGACGATTCATATTGTTGCCAGCGGGAAGGCAGTACCAGGAGATTAGTCACCCGCAGTAGAATAGACTTGCCGATGGGCGACTAATCTCCCCATCTGCCACCACCAAAAAAACAAGTGCTCTGTAAGGCTACAAATGTATTGGTATTTGTTACTTTTTATTACTCATCTCCTGTTCATGTTCCAGTCTCTTATTTAAATCAATGCGCGGCTGCTAGAGTAGGGGTTGTGTATGTGTGGTAGGGATGCCACAAATCCACTATTTTGGATTTGGCCGAACCCCCGAATCCTTTGCAAAATATTCGGCCGAAATACTGAACCGAATCCTAATTTGCATATGCAAATTAGGGGTGGGAAGGAGAAAACATTTTTTTACTTCCTTGTTTTGTGACAAAAGCCACGAGATTTCCCTCCCCGACCTCTAATTCACATATGCAAATTAGGATTGGGTTCGGCCGGGCAGAAGGATTTGAATCCTGCTGAAAAAGGCAGAATCCTGAACCAAAACCTGGATTCGGTGCATCCCTAATGTGTGGACCTCAATGGGCCCAGACTCCCCCCATCTGATACTGCTACTGGTATACTCATGAGCGAGGACTGTGTACCCCATTGTGGAATCTCTCTATATTTTAATAAAAGAGTACCTGGTGGATAAATCCAGCTTTAAGGTAGCCTTACAGAGCATTTTGATTTTTAGACGGGGTCTGTGACCCCTATCTGAAAGCTGGAAAGAGTCAGAAGACGAAAGACAAATAATTCAACTATAAAAAAATTAAAAATGAAGGCCAATTGAAAAGTTGCTTAGCATTAGCCATTCTATAGCATACTAAAAGTGACCCACTCCTTTGAAAGCCCATCTTGAAGGTCAATCAAGTTGGGAATTTGAGGAGAAAACATACTTGCTGTCTTAACCCCACTTGTAATAAAAGGCACAAACTCTGCTCAGGTGTGTCAGTGTCACGATTCCACCAGCTGGTCTTTTGCTACATTGTTTCAGGAGTCATAACCAGCTGTACAGAGAATATGAACAACCAAACAGACAGACACCGCTTTCGGTACAAATGACCTTTACAAATAACCATATAACCAGTGAAAGTTTCTAATCAATGCATGTTGTAAAAGTTGCTTAGAATGATATTTCTGTAAAGGCAGTATTTGTGTGGCATCCCTGTTAATACACCAGCACACACACACACAGGGGAAAATGTGCAGCTGCTTTCACGCCTCAGCCTTGGCACTAATGCTCAGTGAAACATTCCAAATGTCTCTGGAATTAGCAGTAAATCATGAAACCATATTTTGCGGAACCTTTGATGCTAATACTTGGGTTCGCTTGGAAAAGTGTATCAAGTATGAACACTTTTAGCACTTCAGCGGTGAGGTTATCAGGACTTTATAGTGTCCAACATTATGACTTCACTAACGTTATGCTCTGTGCATGGGAAAATGCCTTGACTTATTTGCAAGTGCTCTACATAGGATATGTTGGCTGTTTTATTCAGTATTCTGTTTGTCTTGTCTCACATAAAACATATAAAACATCATTTTCTTGTGCAGTTCAGCATGGCTTCTGCACTTTGCCGCCGGGCGACTAATCTCCCCGAATCTGACCGCACTAAGGCACACTTTTAGTTCTTGTGCACTTGAATAAAAGTAAATGTCCCCTACAGGATAACATTTATGTAGGTTTTATCTTATGCTTTATTGTGCCTCCATTAAAGGGGTTGTGCACCTTTAAGTTAACTAGTAATTCGCCTGTCACAAACTCTCGGCTTATTTCCACATTTCGCCACCGGCAAATAAATTTGCTTATCTCCAGCGAAAATTCGATGGTGAAAATTCTCCAGTGTCAAAGAATTTTGGACACGGATCCGAAAAGTCGTTTGCGTCAGTGCCAGCGCCAAAATTAAGTGACATTCTCGGACATGCGTCCAAAATTTCGGACGTGCGTTTCACGTTTTTTTGGATAATTTTTTCGCCATTTAGATTTGCATATACAATATACGGGAAGGAAAAAAGAAGGAAAACCGTTTAACACGGTTAAACATTGTTTTTTATTCCTTGTTTTCTGATGAAAAGTAATGTGATTTTAAGGATTTGGATTCAGTTTGGCCAGGCACGAGGATTTCGGCTTAATCGGAATCCTGCTTTAAAAATGCATCCCTACTTTAATGGAAAACTAAACTTTTAGTTTACTTTGAAAAACCTTTTCTAAATTGCAATTTATGCAGTTCACATCATTTTTAAAAAAAATTGTTTCGAAGATATTAGTAGTTTTACACAGATAATTCTCTGCTTTAAGCCGAGAGTCTCTAAGCTGCTGCACCAGTCGACTGCAAGTGTGTTGAATGCAAAAATGCTCAAAAGTGCACTCTGAGTAATTTTACATTATATTTTTGATTCTGTTATTTCCCCCCCCAATGTCAAATGGTCAACTCATCTTTAATTATTAAACAGGCTAGACAAAAAACAGCCTCAATACTTTTTGCCTAATTGCTGATGAACCTACTACTTGATGTAAAGCTCAGACCAGATACGTAGTTAGATTGATGCGACATGGTGTTTATTTTCCTCTGGCATTTTTAGTTGGCAGGGAAACAATCAAATTTGTCCATGCCACATATCACTGGCTTTAATTAACAGTTAATGGCTATAAGAATTGAGCTTCTCTGCATGTATCAGTGTTACCAAGATCTACCTTCTCTACTGTTGATGGGTTCTCTCTTACAGTTGGGGCACAGTGGATACCCTGTAAGCATTGGAAAGCTCAAAATATATTTTAGAAGATTTGCTGCCATTTAGCATAATTGTGTTTCTCTTTTTAGGCTCCGCTCCGGACCTCATGTTTGCTACTCAGGGATGGGAGCAGGTTGCTGCCCAGGCTGGAAAGTGTCTCCTGGCACAGGGCAGTGCCTTCAGCGTAAGTCTTTGCTGGACTAGGGTCAGACTGGCCTGGCAGGTTATTGAGGAATGTCCCCTTATAATGGTGCACAGAGTGGACCATTAGAGGTCTGGTTCTCAGGTGGTACCTAGACTAAGTGATTCACTCCAACACTGTGGTTGACCTTACAGCAATATGCCTATTAGAGATGCATGTACTCATTCAAGTAGTATGCAGGCAGTACAAGGGAGAAAGGTAAAGACATTACTTTTGGCAATCAGCATTTACAGGACTAAGGATAATGTAAAGAAAGGCTGTGTGACATTTGCCTAAATCTACTGTCCTTCTGCTAAAGGGAAGCTTCTGTCAGTGAGAGACAACCCATACAGCCTACCTGGCCTTGCAACTACTAATTAGCTTGCATCCATATTTCATTTGCATGGATACAGCTAGGTTATAACTATGAAAAATTTCCCGATTTAAAAATCTCGCTTAAACACAGAAGATGGACGGCTAACATCTGTCTCTGTTTTATTCAGCCCTTTGTTCATTTGGCTGTGGAAGTGGGTTCTGCGTTGCTCCAAATGTATGTTCCTGCCGGGATGGGCATCAAGGTGTCACTTGTGCAGGTAAAGGTTGACTTGGAAATGCCAGGTCTGGTTTTATTGATGACAAACATGGTAAACTGATTCCTTTTCTCATTATAGATGAATTTTCCAGTGAACATGAAAAAGCCTTGGAAGACAAAGGTCAGTCACAAAAATATGGTTTAATATTCCATTTGAATATACACAGCGCACCCAATTTTACAGATGATGATGGTTACCTTACTAGGCTATATCAAGGAATATTATGTATGATAATATTAGCATATAATGACTCTGTAATAGGGTTACTGCTCTTCACCTGGCACACTGTGGAATGCAGTAGTTGTTGGTAGGAGCCTGGGAGTAGAGGAAGATGGCAGCAGTAGAATAAGATTTTGATAGTAAGTCTTGCTTAGCCTAATCTACAGGAGTCCTTCCTGGGCCCCACAGTATAAATCTTTTCACTGCCCTAATAGGCTTTGAGAGGGACCAGAAATCCTTACCAGGCTTCCTAACCCTCTGGCCTACTCCTGCTCCCAATATTGTTACACCACTGTCTGTAACGCTTCAACGTCAACAGCACCAATACTTCATTGATGGCCATCTTTACCAAATGGGCACAAGTTTTGAAAATTTTTTATTACCAGTAATTTTTCTCCAATTAGTTCCAACTTCCAACATTTAGCTGAACCATTAAGTCCAGACTTGCAGTGGCCGCCACCTTAAATGTATTCACACACAGGCGTCAATAGCTACTTGAACAGTATTTCATCACATTCGAACAGCCTCAGCACATTGACCTTCATCTTCTGCCTTAAGCTCCCCATAGACGGGACGATTCTTCTTGCCGAACGACCGATTTTAGGGAAGCCCGACCAATCCTTCGAAATTATCGTGCGGTTAGTGGTATTCAAACGATCGTACATCTTACGATTTTTCGGTCGACATCTGTCGGGAAATTTATCGGCCAGGTCAAAAAATCGTTGTCGGTCCCAGTACAATCTATCTATGTTTGCAGGGCCAAGCAGGCAGCTCCCCTTTGTTTTCCTGGTAAATTGGTCTTTTAAGTTGATGGTAAATTCGTACGATCGTACGATCGTTCTGAGAAGATGGTGGTCTCACGATCAGGATCTGATCTTTTAAAAATCTCAACATCTATGGCCAGTTTTAGGCTCCTGTAACCATCCACCACTCCTGTCACCAACTCACCATCCAACACTTCTACACTGAGTGGAATCCAACTTATATCCTATATATTACTATCCTATCCTATATTCTTATATTACTTTTATACTAAGGAAGAGCCTACAAGAACATCTGCTTCTCAAGTAATGGTCACCTGAATTGGAGTCAACTATTACCATCCATATCTTACAGATCCAGTTCACTAGCTAAGGCTTTTCCTAATGGAACGTCTCCCCAGAGATGAGGAAGAAGATTAATTCCCCCCTACAAGCTGTTGTTAAAGTTCCACTCCCAACACCCACCTATAGCTGAAGACTAAGTTGGAAAGTCCTACTCTATGAGTAGCTTTCTATAACTGTTATAGGCTTTAAAGTTACTGGATTTATTCCCTTATGATATCTTTACTGCATTGAATGCAGAATCAGATTAGAGTTAATTAAGCATTTTTTTACATTTACTTAAGTTCAGCTTAGTCCTTGGTTCCAAACACAGCATATGAAAATAAAAACAATCCTGTCACAAAACCGCCTCACTCAACCACACTTAACTCTTGGGTTTGGCTACAAGGGGTTACAATCAGTCTCTCAATCACCTTACACACAGGTTAGACTAACATCAGACACCCCAAAAACACACCAACACCCACAAAGTTCATTCGCTGCCACCATCTATCATTAACAGGCGATAGAAACCTAATGTGACTATTCCCCTGCCCTCTATAACAGGTAATAACTCACACTACACAATACATAAAACACTCTCTCCTATGGTAGTTACTCAGGGTAAGATCCTACTAGTCTAACAAGCACTCCAGCAGCCAAAGGGTTAATCTACATTCAAACACACTTTCCTGCTAGCCGTACTAGTTAACCAACATACAAATAGGCAACTTTCCCTTTCCACACATACGAAGAGTTCATACACGTAGGCACAAGCATTCATATGGGCAATGAGTTTGTTTAGAGCACAAGGACTAACGTATTAAATGATATTTACTGTTTAAAAGAAACAGTGCATATGTATATATATAAAAATGATATTACAGAGATGACACACAGTTGCAAATACAGTAAATAAAATAAAAGGGAGTAAAAACACAAAGAAAACCCTTACTTTACCAAGTTTTGAAGTTGTCAGTGTATTTCCTCTGAGGCACGAGTTGGAAGCTGGACATACAATCCACTGAAAAAATGGAGCCTCCTTGTATGACAATGTGATATTGGGAATGTCACCTTTTTATTTCCTGCTGGGACACTCCCCTCATTACCTTATGCATGAGGTAGGAGTACCCAGGAACATGTCATTTACGACCCCCTGCAGGGGGTTTGCTACTCTCAGGCAATATTCCCCAATATCCCTTAATATAATATGGATACTTGCCAGTACCCAATACTATAATAAAAACATGGGCAGGCTGTGATCCATATGTGGGCAAGAAGAACAATACCAAACACTAATAGGTTCCCACTTTCCAGTCCCCCAGGAACCAGCCCTCCTAACAGGTGGGTATAGGCTAGCCCTGTTTGGTATTGTTAGGAAGCATGTGACCTCCTCATAACCAATATGTAAGTTATGAGGTTGTGAATCCTATGACACAGGAGATATGGATACTTTCCTATAATCCATAATTTTCTACTAGCAATCCCCCCCTGCTGCTCTAGGTCCACAGCTCTGTTCTTTGATCAGCCGATCACAGAACAGACTGGCCCAGCTTCCTTGCCCAAATGGTGTGGCTCCAGACCGTCTCAGATGACAGATATGGATGTTACCTTTCCACAGCCCCCTGGTGAGATATACAATAAAGGGTCTCTGTGTGAGCCTGAGACTGAGTAATTACAGTATTAACTTTTAAAATGCCAGTGCAAGGTGGCCTTGGCATGACAAATCCCATGTAGGATATTAATATATTAAAGGTTTGCTGCAAAGATAAGGAAATGTTGAAACATGCAGTCAAATGACCTGTGCTTTATTATATGCAGGTACTCCTCTCACCTGCCTATCGGCTTTGTGTGATCAGAACTGTAGAATGGTGAATGGGGTTCCATCATGTAGCTGTTTCCATGGATACAGTCTTGGGAAAGATGGCAGAACCTGCTATGGTAAGTGGCTTTTTGGAAGACTGCTCATCAGTAACTCTTAGAGTGGTTCTAGATAATTTGCTATAACCAGGTAAGTATTTAGTAAAGCCTCCAGTTCTTACACATTAATTAGCTGAAAAGCAATTCCTTCCAGAACATCTTTTGGGCATTCAGTAATATTTAAATCTAATTACTAGGAGGTACGGAAGGAATTTAACTTCACCTTTGTGAGCATGAACCCTTTGTTAAACCCACAATTTAGTTAGTTAAACTGGAACCATCCTAAGGCAATCATATTTGTGTGGTAGGGAGGACACGGTCCTCTAAAATTAGTTTCAACTGCCTATAATTCTACTATAACGAATCATTATTGGAACCAATGACTTCCATGTATGGTTGCCTATACAATTAGTGGTCGTAACAATTATATTGTATTATATTATATATTATATTATATACTATATATTATTTTCTAGTAGACTTAAAGTATGAAGATCCAAATTACAGAAAGATACGTTATCTGGATAATCCTATGTTCTGAGCATTCTAGATAACAGGTCCCATACCTGTACAGAGAAAAAAGAAATCTTTTTAAAACATTTGGATTATTTGGATAAAAAAAAAAGAAGACAGCCTTTTCATAATTTGGAGCTTTCGGAATAACGGGTTCCGGATAGCTTGTATTAACTTGCATATACAAGTACAAGTTGTTAGCTGATGTTTTTATTTTGGTAATGTATTTATATATAGTGAACAATTGTCATTTTATGTATGTACAGTATGTAAGACACCTATAAATACATTTGGATGGCCAGTATTTGTTTTAATGTCCTCAGGGCTGGATTTACATAGTGGGCACCCCTAGGCTCCCTTTTATTTGCTCACATTTTCATCATTACAAACTTTTGTATCTCCTGCGCAATTCCAATGTCTCAGAACCAATGTGGGTGTGGTTGCCGCCCGCTAAAATCCTGTCACCCAAGGCCCAGGCCTTGGTGGCCTTTCCACAAATCCGGGACTGAATGTCTTGATCGAGATCTTAACAAAGCCTATATTTCTCTGTCCCAGTTTTGCCATCAATCATTCCTATTGTCCGATAACACTGATATTGTTCTTCAGATCTCTGCTTGTTTGGGGAGTTTCCATTGTCAAATTATCATGCAGGCAACGTATCTTCCTTTGCATGTTAGCATTAGGTGTTATTTTGCTAAAATGTTTATCTCAATAGCATAGCAGTTGTATTTTCTTCCAGATGTTGATGAATGCTCCAGGCCACAGGCATCCAGTCTCTGTCAACAACAATGCAAAAACAGTATTGGCAGCTATAGATGCCTCTGTTTCTATGGGTATCAAATATCACCCAATGGCCGCTCTTGTGTACCTACTAAACACCTAAACTTTATCACAGGCATTGCAGGTAAGTTGTTTTGTGTATTGAACATACATGAAGATACAAACAAGATAATCAATAAGCATTGCTTGTATACTGGTGTTGGAGGGCTTTGCTGAGTAGTTTACAAGCAATAGGTCTTTATCAACTCCCAGCATCTTCTCTTTGGGATGCCAGGAAATGTACTTCAACACCAAATTAAAGACTGTGATCTCCATGACCAATTTGCACTTCTTTCTCAGCATCATATCCTAATGTCTCCATCTTGCCCAACTGGCACCATCTTGCACTTCTCTACCTTGACCTAATATATTCATTTTTCAAGACTTTTTGCGAGTCTACCTTTTTTCTCTGTCTTGCCCAAATGTTGCCATCTTTTTCTACTGTCACCACCCTCGCTTGTTAAATTGTTTCACTCCCTTATTCTTGCTTTAATGTCTACATTTTATTCTTCTGTCACCATATCTCCCATTTGCCTACCCCTTGTCCTCATACTTTCATTTTGTCCTACTTGCACCATTTCTTCTGCAGTTCCCACTGCTGTTTTCTACAGCTGCTGCTCTGGACTTCATTATGTACTTGGCCTTTGGTAGTCTCCCCTATTTGGACCCCCGAAACAGAGCTCTGGCTTGCCTCTCATCTTACATTTATCTGCCAAAAAAATCTTTCCTTTCTGCTTCTGCAGTGCAGATGTTTAAGGAACCACTGAAGATGTTAATGGGAGTCATATATCTACAAATGCTACGCAAGTACATAATGTTAAACGTGTCGCACTTCTGGAATTGAGACAAGAACAGCATTGTGACAGACTAGCAGGACATATATAGTATACACTAAACATAATCATTCCCAGAATGAGCCCCATACATGTTGGTAATAGTTCCTGTATTACAATAAGGTACATATTCTAACTTGTAACTTTAGATAGAATACTGGCCCTACATTTTCTATTTAAAAACAGATATGCAATTTATTTTTTAACACACTATAAGAGATGGGTTATACACAAACACATGTAAATCAGTTTCAGTCAGCAGTATTACAGTACTGTACTTGCAATAGTGACCCTTCAATAAACAGACGGTAACATGGCTCATCTGCTAATGCCAGATAAATGTCTGATTCCTGGTCCACATAATTGAACAATATACATAAATCACAAGCAAGGAAGTGGCGTGCCCATTTCCCACCCAAGTGTTTCCCCTCTTAGGTGTCCAACTCAAAAATATCTCTATAGTCATGCTATTAATAAAAAAAATCTAGTTTATTATATCATATTAAAATATAACAAAAACCCCAAATGTAGCCCAACGCATTTCATGCTAACCCATATATCTAGCTATCTGTCTGTCTGTCTGTCTATCTATCTATCGTCTATTTGTCTATCTATCTATTATCTATCTATCTATCTATCTATCTATCTGTCTGTCTGTCTATCTATCTATCTATCGTCTATTTGTCTATCTATCTATTATCTATCTATCTATCTATCTATCTATCTATCTATCTGTTTGTCTATCTATTATCTATCTATCCATTCATCCATTATCTGTCTGTCCGTCCATCTGTCCGTTCGTCCATCCATCCATCTATCTATTTATCTGTCTATCTATCTATCTATCTATCTATCTATCTATCTATCTATCTATCATCTATCTATCTATCTATCTATCTATCTATCTATCTATCTATCTATCTATCTATCTATCATCTATCTATCTGTCTGTCTATTATCTATCTATCCATCCATCCATTATCTATCTATCTATCTATCTATCTATCTATCTATCTATCTATCTATCTATCTATCTATCTATCTATCTGTCTGTCTATCTACTGTATTATCTATCCATTCATCCATTATCTATCTATCTATCTATCTGTCTGTCTGTCTGTCTGTCTGTCTGTCTGTCTGTCTGTCCGTCCGTCCGTCCGTCCTTCCGTCTGTCTGTTTGTCTGTCTGTCTATCTATCATCTAACAATAGATGGAAGATATTTAGATGACAAGTTGGTCACATTATATATGACACTAACACATCTTTGACAATAGGGAAAAATAACTTGCTAGTGAACCTTTTACCTGGGCTTATGAGCTGGGTTGGCTTTAAATTCTTAATTGTTACCACTACATTATATTGTATTTATTCATTCATAGCTCCTTCCCCTTGTGGAGAATATGGCTGTGAACTAATGTGCAATGATGGTGGCTGTGAGCACGTGTCGAGGGTGTGTCCTGTTGGATTCCGTATGGCAGAGACTGTGAATGGAGTGACCTGTACAGGTAAAAACATGGCATCCCAACCTGCAGGACACTATATATATTCTCAGTTTGCACTCTGAGTGCTCTTACTTTATTCCAAATCTTTTTGCCGTAGTGCAGTAAGGGTTCACTTTTAAGTTAAAATTTAGTATGTTATAAAATGGCTAATTCTAAGCAACTTTTCAATTGGCCTTCGTTATACATTTGAATTATTTGCCACCTTCTTCTGACCCCCAACTAAAAACAAATTTTCTGTATGGATACAAATGTATTGTTATTGCTACTTATTATTACTCATATTCTATTTAGGCCTCTCCTATTTATATTCCAGCCTCTTATTCAAATCAATGCATGGTTGCTAGGGTAATTTGGATCAATCGAAATTTATTAAAAAAATCGAATTTCCAAAATTTGAGTAGGATCAACCCGAAAACTCGAATCGAATTCGAATCAAATTCTATTTGAGTTTTAAAAACTTGATCCTAGTTTTTTCTCTGAAAAAAACTTGAATGTCAGGAAGGCTGCAAACAATTCTACATTGATCCCAGGATGTCTCCCATTAATTAAAACAGCAGTTTTGAGTTCTTAAAAGGCCAGTGTATGATAAATATTGAAAATCAAATTTGAATTTTAGAAAAAAAAACTCGAATCGAACTGGAAGAATTCCCTAGATTAATTTTACAGTTTTGGCCATAAAAAAACTCGAACATTGAAATTCTAAATTCTATTTTTCAATTTGACCCTTGATAATTCTGCCCCTTAGTCATAGGCTGAATGAAACAGCCATTGGCTGCAGTTTTCTGGTAGACATAATAACCAGGAGGACTTTGCTAGAGAAACCCAGAAGGTAAATAAGGGTTGATCTTGCGGATTCAACCTAAAACGTAATGCGCTACTGGCTGTCGTAAGTATCATGGCAACCCTGAGCTATAATACAAATAATAAGTGTGCCGGGCAGCTTTGACATTTCCATGTTGCCAGACAACACCCAAGGCACTGATCAAAGGGAAACCTAAAATGAGCCAAGTAAAACATAGAACCTATGACCCTGTTATTGTGTCTTAGCTTGTGTTAATTCCGTCAATTCTACAATAAAAGCAAACTGGAAAATGAGGTTCAATGTTGATAAATGCAGGTTATGCACTTTGGCAAAAATAATATAAATGCAAGTTATACACTAAATGGCAGTGTGTTGGGAGTTTCCTTAAATGAGAAAGATCTAGGGGTCTTTGTAGATAACACGTTGTCTAATTCTGGGAGTGTCATTCTGTGGCTACTAAAGCAAATAAAGTTCTTTCTTGCATAAAAAAGGGCATTAACTCAAGGGATGAAAACATAATTATGTCTCTTTATAGGTCCCTGGTAAGGCCTCATCTGGAGTATGCAGTGCAGTTTTGGACTCCAGTCCTTAAGAGGGATATAAATGAGCTGGAGAGAGTGCAGAGACTAAGTGCAACTAAACTGGTTAGAGGGAGGGAAGACTTAAATTATGAGGGGAGACTGTCAAGGTTGGGGTTGTTTTCTCTGGAAAAAAGGCGAGGGGACATGATTACACTTTACAAGTACATTAGAGGACATTATAGACAAATACCAGGGGACCTTTTTACCCATAAAGTGGATCACCGTACCAGAGGCCACCCCTTTAGACTAGAAGAAAAGAACTTTCATTTGAAGCAACATATGGGGTTCTTCACAGTCAGGACATTGAGATTGTGGAATGCACTGCCGGGTGATGTTGTGATGGCTGATTCAGTTTATGCCTTTAAGAATGGCTTGGATGGTTTTTTGGATAGACATAATATCAAAGGCTATTGTGATACTAAGCTCTATAGTTAGTATAGATATGGGTATATAGAATTTAATTAAAAGTAGGGAGGGGTGTGTGTATGGATGCTGGGTTTTCATTTGGAGGGGTTGAACTTGATGGACTTTGTCTTTTTTCAACCCAATTTAACTATGTAACTATGTAACTATATTCCAGCTAACATGCTGTTATAGCCAAGACAAACAAAAAATGTTCTATTTTACATTTCAAGAACGGCATCGTTTCATGTGTTAAATGCATCTTTACTGATAAACCCTGCTCAACCCTTGTGCTTCCTCCCTACTAGATATCGATGAATGTGAGGCCTCCTCATGTGAAGGAACCTGTGTAAATACAGAAGGAGGATTCATGTGTGACTGTGGGCCAGGCATGAAACTATCTACTGACCGGATGAGCTGCTACGGTGAGAACTTGAGCCTCCTCTGAAATCCCCAGTTTGGTAGAATTTGACTTAAAGGGGAACAAAAGCTTAACTAAATAAGTAGGCTACATTATGTTGTCCATTATGTTTTGTGCTTCTGTACAAGTCCAAGGCAACCACAACCCTTTAGCAGTAAAGATCTGTGTCTCCAAAGATGCCCCAGTAGCTCCCCATCTTCTTTTCTGCTGATTCACTGCACATGCTCTGTGCTGCTGTCACTTACTTAGCTTAGGGACCCACTCACAATATACACATAGAATAGAAATGTCACAATATAAGGCTGATTAGTAATTAATATAGATAATTACTACATGACAGCACAGAAACCAGTGCAATTACCATCAGAATTTAATAATCAGCCCTGTAGCATCAGCTTATATTACAGACCAACCTCATTTTCTGCTGGATAATTAGTGACGACCCCTAAGCTTAGCTTCTCAACAGCTGCTCAGAGCCCACTGAGCATGTGAGTGTCACAGACACTTTCCAGGATGGTGACCCCCTGTGAAAAGTTTGAAGTCCAGGGACATTGCTGCTATTGACAAGCTGAAACTTTAGGCTGGTGAAATAAGTTCAGTTTATTAAATATGGCATTTTTAGCCAAATTCAATTTTGGGGTTTAGTTCTCCTTTAATATACAACCCCCCCAGAATGTAGTGCTTTCTGTGAGCATCTATGTAGCTACAGAAAGTCTCCTTAAGGGCAGAGCACACAAAGCTACTGGGGGAGATTAGTCGCCCAGCGACAAACCGCTTCTTCTTCGGGCGACTAATCTCCCCGGACTGCCTCCCTGCCAGATAGAATCTAAATCGATGGTGGGGTGGCACTCAGGGGGTTTTGTTTTCTGAAGTTGTCTAAAGTTTCCTCATTAGGCAGCTTCGGGCGACTTCGGAAAACGAAGCACTCTGGGTGCCATCCTGCCGACGATTTCGATTCTAGCCGGCAGGGAGGCAGTTCGGGGAAATTAGTCGCCCAAAGAAGAATTGATTTGTCACTGTGCGACTTCATGTGCCCCTGCCCTAAGAAGTATAGCAAATAAACAGACAAGGACAGCAGACGGGGCAATTAGCAACATCAGGAGACGGTATGGAAATGTAACAATAGACCAGATGCAACAAAAGGTCCCGTGTTATAAATATTTTCATCTTCTTGTCCACAGTTTGAATGCGTTTGTTGGACTATTTCTAGAACAAGGAGCTGATATAAACAATCCTTGGTAATGACAGATTAGCTTTCAGCCACACAATGAGAATGTTCTGATCCAGCCAGAGAATTTCCACCCCGGGGGGCAAGGGAAGTTAAGCAGCAATTATTCTGAATTTGTAAAGCAGGGCAAGCGGTGGTAAACGGGGAGTAAAGTTCAGGTTTGTTAATTAAAAGACTTTTAAAAGGAATTTCCTGCTTCCTTGGTTATTTTTATGCTTCATGTTTAAAGAGAAACTTCACCTTTATATTAACCTTTGGTATGGTTTACAGTAGAAGGACCAGTTCTAAGCAACTTTTTTTTACTCATCTTCACTATTTATTTTGCAGTCTCATGGTCAGGGCACACGCTCTGATTTGGGGTGACTAATCTCCCTGAACTGCAACCCGCCAGCTAGAATGTAAATCGTCGGCGGGATGGCACTTGGAGCGTTTCGTTTTCCGAAGTCGCCCAAAGTTTCCTCGTGAGGCAACTTTGGAAAACGAAGCGCTCCGAGTGCCATCCCGCCGACGATTTACATTCTACCTGGCAGGAGGCAATGCGGTGAGATTAGTCGCCCCGAAGAAGAGGCGATTTGTCGCCGGACGACTAATTTCCCCGAATCTGAGAGTGTGCCCTGTCCCTTATTGTCAGGGTCACTGACCCCAGCAACTTATAAACAGACCAACTGCAATAGTTCAATTGTTATTCTTATTTTTGTATGTATTTCTATTCTATATTACAATTCAGGCTCTATCCTGACTTTCAGACGGCTGCATGGTTGCTAGGGTAAATCAGTTTACCAGCAATTAAAATTCCAGAGATATATAAAAAAAGAAGGAAATGGACACTAAGGGGCACATTTACTTAGCTCGAGTGAAGGAATAGAATAAGAAAACTTTTTGGCTACTTCGACCATCGAATTGGCTACTTCGACCTTCGACTTCGAATCGAACGATTCGAACTAAAAATCATTCGACTATTCGACCATTCGATAGTCAAAGTACTGTCTCTTTAAAAAAAACTTCGACCACCTACTTCGCCACCTAAAACCTACCAAGCTCCAATGTTAGCCTATCGGCAAGGTCCCCATAGGCTTTGTAGACAATTTCTGATCGAAGGAAAATTGTTCGATCGATGGATTAAAATCCTTCGAATCGATTTTTCCTTCGATCGTCCGATTGCGGTAAATCCTTCGACTTCGATATTCAAAGTCGAAGGATTTAACTTCGATGGTTAAATATCGAGGATTAATTAACCCTCGATATTCGACCCTTAGTAAATGTGCCCCCACGATGCCCGTTTATTAATAGTTCAATCTTAGTGATATTAGAGATTTTTGATATCACAATTAAACTCTATTTTTCTAAAACCATGAATGACATGAAAGTTATTAAAAGATCAGAATACAAAGAAAAAATTGCTGAATGATCCAGAAAAAATACGAATATCTTGAAAAACTTTGTTCAGACAACTACTAGCAAAAAAAAAAAAAAAAAAAAAAAATGTCCAAAAGGACTAGCACAGTACCATTGACTTTTATGGGACCTCGACATTTTTTACTTGTCAAACTTTTGTATTAACGTTTTTTGTGGTTTTTACATCTAAAGAGGTTGCACACCATTACATTTCTTCTTAGTATGATGTACACGTTTGCCGTTTTCCCCCCCAATTTTTTTATTATTTGTGGTTTTAAGTTGTTTAGCTTTTTATTTAGAAGCTCTCCACTTTGCAGTTTCAGCAATCTGGTTGCTAGGGTACAAATTACCCTAGCAACCATGCATTGATTTGAATAAGAGATTGGAACATGAATAAGAGAAGGCCGGAATAGAAAGATGAATAATAAAAGTAGCAATAACAATAAATTCGTAGCCTTACAGAGCATTTGTTTTTTAGATGGGGTCAGTGACCTCCTTTTGAAAGCCGGAAAGAATCAGAAGAAAAAGGCAAATAATTGAAAAACTATAAAAAAAAAAAGAGAAAATGAAGACCAATTGAAAAGTTGCTTAGAATTAGCCATTCAATAACATACTAAAAGTTAACTTCAAGATGAACCACCTCTGTAATAAATAGGGATGTAGCGAACGGCGGAAAAAATGTTCGCGAACATATTCGCGAACTTGCGTCAAAAATGCGAACGGTTCGCGAACGTCGTGAACCCCATAGACTTCAATGGGAAGGCGAATTTTAAAAGCTAGAAAAGACATTTCTGGCCAGAAAAATGATTTTAAAGTTGTTTAAAGGGTGCAACGACCTGGACAGTGGCATGCCAGAGGGGGATCAAGGGCAAAAATGTATCTGAAAAATACATTGTTGACACAGCGCTGCGTTTTGTGCTGTAAAGGGCAGAAATCCCACTACGTCACTCAGGTGATGTTTCTGGACACGGAATGTGAAAAAGCTCACACAGCTAGGTGGCACTTGGTTAAAGACTGGGCAAACAATGCCTGCAAGGGCAACGTATACAGTAGTGGATACGGAATATATTATTGCTGCTGTAAAAACATCACTCAGGTGATGTTTACGGACACGGAATTATTATTGTTATTTAGACAGAATGTGAAAAAGCTCACACAGCTAGGTGGCACTTGCATACCTCCCAACTGTCCCTTTTTTGACCACTCAACCCCCTGTCCCTCTTTTGTACTGGAAAGTCCCTCTTTTCTCTGCACTGAATAGCCAGAAAAAAACCAGTTTCTAACTTAATTGGCTTTTGGCAGAGAGCTCAGAACAGCTAACAGGTGCAAATAAGATACTTTGTAACAATTTTGACTCTGGTTGGTGCTGGTAGTGGTGAACTACTAGGAGGAGCAGCACACCAGTCCCACTCCCCAACACAGCTAGACTAATAGCACTGGGCTCTTACAGTAGCAAAGTAAAAAAAACAAAAAAGAAAATAAAAGCAGTCCTTACAAGGACTATTGGGTTATTACAGCAGTCAGCAGATGAGATCAGAAGCAGTGCCCACAGCAGCTACATACAGAGCACTGCAGTAGAAGGTAGATTACTAGTCAGCAAAACTAACTAACCTAAACTCACTGTCCCTCAAATCCCTGCAGAGTTCTGTCCCTACAATACAGAGCAGTATCAAGTAGATTACTAGCCAGCAAAGTTACTATCAACTGTCCCTCAAATCACTAAACAGCTCTCTCCCTACACTAGCTCTTCCAAGCACACACAGGCAGAATGAAAAAACGCTGCAGGGCTTCAGTTTATATATGGAAGGGGAGTGGTCCAGGGGGTGTGGGGGTGGTCCAGGAGGGAGAGCTTCCTGATTGGCTGCCATGTATCTGCTGCTCTGGGGTGAGAGGGCAAAAATAAGCGCCAGCTAAGGCGAACCCAAATTGGCGAACGTCGCGCGACGTTCGCGAACATTCGGCGGACGCGAACGGTCGATGTTCGCGCGAATTAGTTCGCTGGCGAACAGTCCGCGACATCCCTAGTAATAAATCTCGAAAAAAAAAGGAAATCCGAAGTTTAGTAAATGGGCCCCTAATTTTAAATTGTCCCAGGGACTACTTCTGCCTACTCCGCACTAAAAACTAATTTGAATGGGCATTATGCTTTTAAAGGAATACAAAGCTCAGAATTTCTCACAGCATTTTAATGGACCAGAGACTTTTGAAATGAGATAAAGTAGTTTAAGGTGAAACACAACAGGGCAGAATCTACAGACAGGCTCAGCTTCTCCTTTACAGTAGAGATGCCCTTCACAATAAAATATACATTATCCTCAGGAGTGGAATAATGCCTAAGCGATAGCCTAGGGGCCATAGTGGTCAGGGGCCCATGTTTTTTTTTTGTAATTTTAAAAAAAAAATTATTTTAACGTCCACTGTCTGCACTCTGTAGGCTGTAGCTGGTGCTTGCCGATTGCTGTTGGCAGGGAGAAAAATTTGGCAAGATGGCTGCTGCACCTGACATCTATCTATATCAGTGGTCCCCAACCAGTAGCTCGCGAGCAACATGTTGCTCACCAACCCCTTGGATGTTGCTCCCAGTGGCCTCAAAGCAGGTGCTTATTTTTGAATTCCAGGCTTGGAGGCAAGTTTTGGTTGTATAAAAACCAGGTGTACTGCCAAACAGAGCCTCCTGTAGGCTACCAGTGCATATAGGGGCTACCAAACAGCCAATCAAAGCTCTTATTTGACATCCTCATGGATTTTTTCATGCTTGTGTTGCTCTCCAACTCTTTTTACATTTAAATGTGGCTCACGAGTAAAAAAGGTTGGGGACCCCTGATCTATATAGTAGTTATGTGCGTGCAAAGCCCGGCTGTCTGGTCTCTTCGTCAGGAATTGGCGAGCACCAGTGATGTGAAGAAGCCTATGATTAAGGGATCCATTCCCGAAAACCGCGTTAGGCGATTGTTATCCGCAGGACCCTGCAATAAACCTGTTTTTTTCCGGAGTGCCGTCCTTCCTTGGTTGTGGAAATTGTGTGGACAGTGGGGACAGAGCACTCGGACTTTTATGGGGAGCAGCTACGGCAACGTGAGTTTTTGAGCGGTGCTTTTTGTTCTTTTTGTATCTACTGTGCGCCGAAGAAGCAGACTCGTCTCAGGGTTTTGGAGTTGAGCACGCACATGTGGTCCAAGTCTCCGGCAGAAGACACGCAATCTAAATAGTTCTTGCCTAAATCTAGCTAAATCTTGCCTGAATCCTGTTTAAATTGTCTCCAAGCCAGCAGAAAGCAGCAAGGCACGGGGGGCAGCACGTGGAAAGCAGGGGTTGGGGGGAAAAGTTTAGCCTAGGGGCCTCAGATAGGGGCTGATTTACTAAAGGGCGAAGTGGTAAACGCTGGCGACAATTCGCCAACGTTACCGCCCACAGGGACTTCACCAATGTACTAACGGGTGCAGGTATCACTTCGCTAGCGAAAGAGACAGACGCTAGTACTCTATTGCCAGGCGTATTTTCGCTCTGGCGAAAGTACGTTAATCCACAAATTCACTAAAGTGCGGATTTTACTGAACGTTACCTCTTTCGTCAGACTTGCCTTCACCAGCTCAGACCAGGCGAAGTGCAATGGAGTGTAGATATTCCTCAATCTTCAGTTACTTACATCATTACATCAAAAACTAGTTTTTTTTTTAACTAAGTTCAAAAAATGCTGGCATCTTTTTCTTTTTTTCAGGGTGATAGGCTGCAAAAGTCAGAAAAAAATATTTTTGTGTAACCGGTTTCCCCCCATACATTTCCTAACATATGGAACATTATTTTACAGTGGGCTCATGTGTAGGGCATTAAAACAACTCTATTGACTTTATTAAGGTTCCCTGGACATGTCTAGTTATCAGTGTAAATGTAATGTATTAGATGCAACATGTAACAGAAAGACGTCCATTCAACTTTAAATTTCCTTCCGTATGCAAATTAGCTTGACCTCTAACGAATTTGTGCTATGCAGAATTGAACGCTAGAGCATCTTCGCTTTGATTTTGCTGAAGGAACGCTACCGAAAAGTCGCCAGCGTCCGTCAGCCAGGACAAAACTTTGCATTTTAGTAAATTAATGATGTACCAGCGAATTGTCGCCTGGCCGAGTGTTGCGATGGGTGGGAAGCTGTCGCTGGCGAATTTTTGCCGCTTAGTAAAGTGTTAATCCGCCACTGATAATCCGAACACTTTGATACATTTAATACAAAAAAAAAACAAAAAACGTTGGTGACCTTTAAAATGCAACATGATCATCATGCCCTTTCTGTTGTATAACATTACACTTAATTACTCGCTTTGTCTGCAGACATTGATGAATGCTCCACTAAGAGATCCCTGTGCCAACAAAAATGCAAGAACCTTCAGGGCAGCTACAGGTGTTTGTGTGGGACAGGGTTCGTTCTTCAGAGCAATGGACACACCTGTGCAGGTATTTTGTGCAACTGAATGGATATACACTAATGGATTATTTATATCTTTTATATGTCATTGACACATTAACCAGCACTTTTCAGAGAGTGATCATCATCCCCTGAACATATTTCCTTATTTCAGTCATTCAATACCCATACCTTAACAGAACTAAAGCCATAGGCTAGAAATGTTGTACATTATGTTTTGTGCTTCTGTACCAGCCCAAGGCAACCACAGCCCTTTAGCAGTAAAGATCTGTGTCTCCAAAGATGCCCCAGTAGCTCCCCATCTTCTTTTCTGCTGATTTACTGCACATGCTCTGTGCTGCTGTCACTTGCTGAGCTTAGGGACCCACTCACAATATACAGTACACATAGAACTGTCACAATATAAGGCTGATTAGTAATTAATACACATAATTACTACATGGCAGCACAGAAACCAGTGCAATTAGCATCAGAATTTAATAATCAGTCATGTAGCATCTGCTTATATTACAGACCAACCTCATTTTCTGCTGGATAATTAGTGACGACCCCTAAGCTTAGCTTCTCAACAGCTGCTCAGAGCCCACTGAGCATGTGAGTGTCACAGACACTTTCCAAGATGGTGACCCCCTGTGACAAGTTTGAAGTCCTGGATCATTGCTGCTATTGACAAGTTGAAACTTTAGGCTGGTGCAATAAGTTCAGTTTAATAAATATGGCATTTTTAACCATATTCATTTTTAGGGTTTAATTCTCCTTTACAAATTCCTTGCAATGATGATTTGAGACTGTATCTGTTTTTTGCACATGTTTTTTTTTTTTTGCCCTTCATTCATTTAATCCTAAAGGGGCGATTCACCTTTAAACTAACTTTTAGTATGTTGCCTACGTCTAAGCAACGTTTCAAATGTCCTTCGTTTTTTATAGTTTTTGAATTATTTGACTTCTTCTTCTTCTTCTGACTCTTTACAGCTTTCAAATTGGGGTCACTGACCCCATCTGAAAACCAAATGCTCTGTAAGGCTACACATTTATTGTTATTGCTGTTTTTAATTACTCATTTTTCTATTCAGGCCTCTCCTATTCATATTCCAGTCTCTTATTCAAATCAATGCATGTTTTTAGATTAAATTACAAACTGGAGAGCTGCTGATTAAAAAGCTAAATAACCCTTAAACCACAAATAATAAAAAATGGAAACCATTTGCAAATTGCTCTCGACATCATAGTGAAAGTTAATTTAAAGGTGAACAACCCCTTTAAAATAAAAACAGCAGCTGTAATAATTGTGTTAGTTTCTCAATATTTTTGGATGGCTCTTGCACAGATATAAATGAATGCCGGAGGCCAGGAACAGCCCACCGTTGCAAACACTTCTGCCACAATACTCATGGAAGCTTCTTCTGTTCTTGCCGTGCTGGGTTTCTGCTCGGTCCAGATAAAGTGTCATGTATTGGTAAGTTTCCCTTTGTCCCAGATGATGTCAGCATAGGGTCTTACTGACTGCAAGATACTGACTACAATATGGCTTAATGAGAAAGTATTACAGGTATGGGATCTGTTATCAGTTACAGAAAGGCCAATTCCCATAGACTCCATTTCATCCATACATTTGAAATTTTGAAAATAATTTCCTTTTTTTCTGCAGTAATAAAGCAGTCTTTACAATTTATTGCTCAATTGCTAATTCCTATAATTCTCTGCTTGAATTTCTATTTTTAGTTATGCGTCTTCTTTAGCTATTTATACAACCCTCAAATGGCTTCAAATACGTTTCCCATTCAGACGCTCAACAATTTTAAGTTGTGGTTCAGGTGCTTTTACCCCGAACCCACCGCTGGTTTAGTATCATGCACAGTTTTTAAATACAGGATCACTCATCGCTTTCCAAAGGTGGTTTGGGTGCTACTAGGGCCGGATTTACATAGTGGGCACCCCTAGGCCCAATGCCGTTTGTCGCCCCTGTCCCCTCCCCTTTATTCGTACAAATTTTCATCATCTGGACCAGAGCAATGGGAATTTAAATAATTATTGTATCTCCAGCGCATCCCCAGTGTTTTTGAACCAATGTGGGTGTGGTTTGGCAACATGCCGCCCCCCTAAAATCCTGCTGCCCTAGGCCCGGGCCTAGGTGGCCTTTCCACAAATCCAGGCCTGGGTGCTACGCCCTGAACCCGTAGCAGGGGGAGAAATCGTCCAACCAAAAATCCACTTTTGGGCACGCACTCACAAACTTCTTGGAGGTGATGAATTGCAAAAAAACTTTATTTTACATTAGTTAAAACATCTGTTGATTGTGACTGTACACAAAACCCTTTAGATGTTTTAACTAGTGAGAAATAAAGCTTTTTTGGAATTCTTCATCGCCTCCAAGAAGTTTGCGAGTGCGTGCCCAAAAGTGGATTTTTGGTAGAATAATAAAACAGTATCTTGTACTTGATCCAAACTTAGATAGAATTAATCCTTATTGGAGGCAAAACCAGCCTATTGAGTTTTTTTAGGGGCTCATTTATTAAACCTCAAATTTATCTGATCGAGGTTTTAAGTTTTTTCTCTCCGGCTTTTTCAAGAAGAATTATTGATAAATGTGTTCAATTTGTGTATGGGAGTTAGGTTGAGTTTGTTTTAATAAAAAACTGAGATAAACTAGAGTTTTAGTAAATGCCCCCTAATGTTTAAATGATTTTCTGGTAGATATAAGGTATGAAAATTCAAATTATGGAAAGATCCATTATCTGGAACCCTCCAGGTCCTGAGCATTCTGGATAACAGGTCCCATACATGTACTGTAGAATATCTGAAGCTCTATGTGAAATGATATGTAGACTAAAGTAATGACAGTAGTGTTATGTTTTGGGCAGCCGAGGATGAGTAGAGTATAACAGTGGTTTATTAGCAGAGTCATGCAGGCATTACACAACCGTAGCTTTCACTTTTAAGCTGTTCAGGAAGTATGCACAGATTAAGCCTGAGCACAGTGACATCTACAGGCACAAGCACCACAAGTAGTTTAGCACAGCTTGTAGAAAAGTATATGTGATGTTTCTCAGAGATCTGAAAATCACAGAGTTTTGTCATTTTGCGTCAGAAATTATTAAGATTCTTTGTGATTATTGTAGGCACCAACACTTATTATATCTCCAAGTCCAATGGATCAGTGAAAATGAATCTGTAGGGAAACGGCTTTGGCATCATTAATAAATAACTTGTTTTATTCTTGATAAACAACTTGTTTGAATTATATTTTAAGTTCAGCAGATGGAGGTCAAAGGGTTGGACTATTTGTAGCTGACTATTATTTTAGGCACCAACAATTATTATAACTCCAAGTCCAGATCAGTGGAAACGAATCTGTAGGGAAACGGCTTTGACATCATTAATAAATAACTTGTTTTATTCTTGCTGGTTTGAATTATATTTTAAGTTCAGCAGATGGAGACCAAAGGGTTGGACTATTTGTATCTGACAATTATTCCGTTTTTGTTGCACAGTGCCATATTCAATTGAATTTTTCTTCTATATTATGTATAGTATGTAGAAGAGTATTAAATGTGTCTTGGATCCAAAGGTTTTAAGTTTAGGTCCATCGGTTTTAGCTGTTTTTTTTTTATCGTATTTGGACTTTCTGCTCAATTATTTGTGTCTGTTTTGCTTTTAGATGTGGATGAGTGTTTAGAAAATGCTACCATATGTCCTCTGGGAAGTTGTGTGAACACACTGGGCTCCTATTTTTGTTCAGGTACCATCTTTATTTATTATGCTTAGGAAATGAAATCCCATTACTTAAAGGGAAAGTAAAGTCTAAAATAGAATAAGGCTAGAAATGCTGTATTTTGTATAATAAACATAAACATGAAGTTACTGCACCACAAGCCTAATCAAACAAATGATTTATGCTTTCAAAGTTGGCCACAGGAGATCACCATCTTGTAATTTTGTTAAACATCTTTGCAAGACCAAGACTGTGCACATGCTCAGTGTGATCTGGGCTGCTCAGGGAGTGTCATAAATGATCAAAACAGGGAAACAAACAAAGCTTCTTGAGTTCTGCATGGCTGGGAAGTAAAACATTCAACATTTTGTTTTCTTAATACCATTTGGTTTTCTATCTGTTTTTATATTTTTAACTATTCTGAACAACTCCAGATTTTCGTGGTCAGTTCTCTTCATTGGGAGGGAGCCGCTGGTTATATTTTTGTGGGCGGTCTTCTGCTAACTTTGATGCCAGTAGTTAGTACTTGTAGCTACAGCCCAAACTCCTTCTCCTTCTCTCTCATTCGATCCGGCTGCTTGCTCTTGACATCAACGAGAATCAACTCGAGTCGCCATACAAAGGCAATTATTACATTAAAATGCAACCGGTGAGCCACACATCTCCCATTCATGTCCCATTTCTGGTAGTGGTATAAATTCACCAGACACGAATTCTCTGCAAATTTCCATCATTTGCAAAACTGCAGCGACAATTCACCTCTGGCGAAAAATCCACTGTATCAAAAAAAAAAATATTCTATGGAATCCACAAACTGGAACTGTCCCACCATTTGCACCATTTCCCATTTGCAACCAGGCAATGCTGATATCTGATGACCTCTGATTTTATTTCTTGGCTTTATTCCCTTATTGCTTGTTGACAACAAGGATGTACCAACTTTGTGCGCATGAAATACCGTTCAGTTGAGTGGGAAGAAACATGTAGATATAAGGGTTCTGATGAGCTTCAAATGTACTGCACATTCATTGCCTACGGATGATGTCGTTTTGTAAGTGTTTGTGAACCTTGATGCCCCTCGAATGCACATTCTTTAGGTGTTTATTTAATATTATACATTTTGCAGAGACTTCAGTTGGAATGCAGACCACAGGCCTCCCTTGGGAAACCCAGGCAACTCATGGAAACTGGATGCCATTCCAGCCAACATCAATAATGCCACAGACATCGGGGTCACTGACTACTGGTGACCCTCACACTCTCAGGCCCAGCACTGAGTTAACACAAGGGATTTACAGCACAATTACTACCTCGGCACCACACAGCACTTTGGCAGACACTAACGTCATACTTCGTCCACAGCACCTCAGAATCGGCCACCCTCCATTAGCTCAAAAAGCCTCTGGAATTTCCCACATGCCTCTGAAAGAAAATATGATTGGTCACTCAGGTACCACCACAGTAGCCTTCACTCATGTGCCCATTTCCCACTGCTGGCATAACAAAGAGCTGCATCAGAGTGGCAGCACATGGATAGAACCTGGATGTACTGGCTGCAATTGCCAGGTAGGTGCCCATATACAAAAGCCACATGCTACCCCTTTGTATTATGCATACTTGTGTAGCGCACCCTTGGGTGAAGCTTTTGCTGTATATTAAGGCTGTGTGTGACCAGGCTAAAACTGCTTGTAGTGTGCCCTGGACCCCCAGTGTACCCGTGCAACTCCCGGTACCTGGTGTAAATCAGTGCAGCCAGATATTATATTATAGTAAACTATAACTTGTTTATTAACAGAGAACAGGGGCAAGGTCATAAGGCACAAGCACAGTAGTTATAGAGTAGCCTCCAACAGCAATATTCCCTCCAGGGCGTACAAGATACAACAGACGGAGTAGAATGCAATATAAATCAGCAACAATAGACTTGGGGAATAGTTACCACTCTCACTGGGCACTATCCCTCTGGTTGAGCACTAAGGCATGGGTTTCTCAGCCTGGGGTCTTGTATCTTGGCACCGGAATTGGTCCTCACCTCTCCCACTGTATTCAGCCTGGGGTCTTGGTACCCTATCTGGTCCTCAACCCACTACCCACTGTAGTCCCTGCTGTAGTGGTTCAAATACGACGGGGTCCTAACCCCACTATTTCTCCTCGGTGGAGCCACATCTGCTCTCTAGCTACCCTGGGCTGACTTTCACTCCTAAAGTGAATATTACTGTATTACTATCCCTATCTCACGCTTCACTAACTTTACCGGCAGACCTGGACCTGTAGTACCTCTCAGTGAGGCAAAGTCTCAGGACAGACCCAGACCACATGGTGCTAAGCCCTTTATATTATCAAACAGTGCCATCTAGTGGACAATCCCCATGAACTAGTGTGGACCCAGCCAGGGACATAGCTGCCTAAGTTAACTGAAGAACCCTTAGGTGTCCAAATCCAGAAAGGGAACTGCCTGAGTAATTTACCCCAAATATCAGGGTCCCTACACTTGTTTCTTAAATATATTTATTTTTCAGGATGGGAATGTATTCTGCGAAAAAAAGACATGCAGCCCAAACTGTTCACACCCAGTCGTGTACCCTGACAGTTGCTGCCCTTTGTGTGACGGTGAGTATGTAGGACGTATGCTGGGAGATGCTTGTATCCATTTAAACTGTCAAATATACATTTCTACTTATTTATTGCAGGATGCCTTTTTGAGGGAGTTTCCAGGGTAGATGGAGAGCTTTTCCCAAATTCTCCAGACAACTGCACTATCTGCATCTGCTTGGTAAGCAACATGTCTGAGATCAAAATAACACCCTACACTGGCATATCGAGAAATTGCGGGGTCTCCCAGAAAACTCTATTCCGAGCTTCTGTGCCCAGACCTCAGGGAATGTGATTTGCTTTTCCAGGCATTCACTGAAATTGCATCAGTCAGAAACCCTCCAGGAATTCAGTACAGGCAGCAGCAGAAAAAGATTGTGCTGAGATGTTGTTTATAATGATAGAGCCTATGTTCTATAATCTTGGAAACAGTTCTTAGTGATGTTATCAATAGCAATGTCATTGGTGATACTCATTGAAAGGTGTGTACAGTACATTTAGGGGCTATTTATTAAACCTTGAATTTAACTGGTTGAGGTTTTTAAGGGGAAAACGAAATATTTGTTGAACTGCAGTGGATTAAATATATAAGAAAAAATGACTACACAGTCTATATTTTATCTACAGGTATTGGACCCATGCCACCCAATGCTTGGGACCTAGGATTTTCCAGATATGGGGTCTTTCCATAATTTAGATCTTCATACATTAGGGGGCCCATTTATTAAACCTCAGTTTTTTCTGGTCAAGGTTTTAAGGGGGAAAATTCAAATTTTTTGTGGGAAAAAAACCTCAAATCCTCCGAATCCAAAAATACTCCATCTCAAACCTGTCAAGTTCATATAGAAGTTAATGGCAGATGTCCCTGTTGTTTCTTGACGTGATCGCCACCGGATAATCCGATAAAATCCAATAATCCGATAAAGTTGCGTTTTCGCATTGACAATTCGATAAAGTCAAGTTTTCTGAGAGTCAATTGCACAATACGAATTGACGCTCGAGTTTGTTGCAGCGTTTGGTTGCTCTGACTTTTTGGAGAAAAATTATTGATAAATGAGTTCAATTCGTGGATGGGAGTTTGGTCGACTTTGTTTTAATAAAAAATTACATTAATTCAAGTTTAAGTAAATAATCCTGTAAAAGTGATGTACCCTCTTCTTTAAAAAATCAAATATTGTGTTGCCAAATCCTATCTGAATAGTTGGCCTTTAATGCACACAAATAATCTTTATAATTTTTCTTCCATTTTTTTATATATTGTTTGTATTTGTATGTTCTTCAACCTAACATTTTTCTTATTGTTGTGGACACACACTCATGCTGTGAGTCCCTGAAAAATTTCCCGTGCTCTACTTGGTGGACTCTACTTTCAGAGTCTATAATTTGCAATCCATTACTGATATACTACGTAGGTGGGGGTTTTCGCAGTAAGAAAGAAGTTAAAAAATGATTTATAATTGAAATCATTAAGCATCCACTACAGTTTGGGTGCAGGCGCTTGCCTATTACATTTTCCTTTTAATAATATTAAACATAATGATGGTGAAATGTATCAGTTAATCTGTTGGTTGTCCTATCAGGCTGGAAATGTCACCTGCATCCCCCCTTCTTGTCCTCCTGTTACATGCACTGACCCCTTCTTATCAGACTGCTGCCTCCGATGCCCAGGTTAGTGATATCATTACATTCTGTCAATCATTTCCAGATGTACTATCTGAAATATACTGGGGGTCTTAGGGCAGACACACACAGTGCAATTCGGGGAGATAAGTCGCCCGGTGAAAAAATCTCCTCTTCCTTTGGGGCGACTAATCTCCCCGAACTGCCTACCCTGCTTTCCCACCGGCTAGACTGAAAATCACCGGCGGGATGGCACTCGGAGCTCTTTATTTCCCGAAGTCGCCTGAAGTTGCCTCACGACGAAACTTTGGGCGACTTCGGAAACCGAAGCTTTCCGAGTGCCAACCTTCTGGCGATTTACATTCTAGCCGGCTGGAGGCAGTTCGGGGAGATTAGTCTCCCCGAAGAAGAGGAGATTTGTCGCCTGGGGCGACTAATCTCCCCGAATCTGAGCTTGTACCCTGACTCGCATACTGTTATAATAGACATGATAAACAATGATAATAAACATGATAGACAATGATAATAGACATTAGATAGAACATTATACGAGTCATTTACAAACTTGAAGGCAGGGTGCAAAAAATAGGAGCAATCTGCAATTATGTTGCACCCTGTCTTCCAGCTTTAATGAATTACTGCTGGTATTCCCACCCTGTTTCAGAACACAGAGAACTGTGGCTGCCCCCATAATACAGGGGTATCTGTGTTTGGCAAGCCCCTTACCCAGCCCATCACCTATCTTGCAGGCTGCATTGAAGCCCTGTACTTACCGATGCCCTATGACAGGCAGTAAGATATGGCTGGCATCCATCCATCAATATGCTCTGCACCTTGTGCTGAATTGTTAGCCAATGTGGGGTTCAGAATGCAGCCAGTTACTAGACAAACAAGCTCTGTTCATGAGTTCTAAGGGGTATGTTCCTGTGCCCCTTTGTGGTCTTGCATGTCTGCCCTGGGGCATCATCAATGAGCCATTATATATATCACTATGGCATATGCTGCCAAAGTTTATGATTTGCTCCCCTATCTGTGCCCAAAATTTTGGATGGTGGGGCCCAGCCAATGAGAACATGAGGGTGAAGTATTATGTCTAGCCCATCCTTGAATTTAATTTAAGCCCCCTCATCCAATTATTTGAGCCCCCTAGAAGAGCAAGCCCTGCCTACAGCATGGGGAACCTAAGCCTTTGAGCATACTCCAGTGATCATTTGGAAACCTTGTAACAAGCCTGGAATAAATATAACAGAGAGGATTATATTACTGTCACATTACAATATTTAATTGCCTTTTATTATGGACTGAGGAGACAGATGTGTTTATTTTGCAGATGGATGTGAATTCCAAGGTCATTTTTATCCCCATGGATCCAAATTTAGCAGGGACGACAATGGGTGCACCTCTTGTTTGTGTCAGGTCTGCAAAGTTCCTGTTTAACCTATAACAATTTAACAGAATCTAACGTGTATTATAACTGATACAACTAAAATAATATTTCCTTTTTTATTTTTATCTACCTGACACCCCCCAAAAGAGAACTTCTGATGCTAGGGGTACTTTAGTTGAATCTGGCAAGTAAATGGCAGACTCTACTTGGTGCTGTTTGTGCCAGATTAGCGGGGTTTAAGGAGGCTCCATCCAAGAAATTTAAGGGCCTGGAACTGAACCATTCCATGGTCATGTTCAGATGACCAAATATGAGAATGAAGGAGAGCAAGGTAGTGAAGCAACTAACCTTCCTTGTTCCTGGAGATGCTCTTCATGTCTAGTTCTACCTGAAACTGAGGTTGTCAGAAACAAATGACTGGTTAGGCACCAACTGGCATGTTTTTGCTAAGGGGGATGGGATTTTGGCTTAGTTGGCGTCACCAGTTGGGAAGGTGTTTTGAGCAGGTGCTTGGGTCATGTTGCTGTAACTGACTGTAATTGCAGAGACTGCCTTTTGGCTGATGTTTAGAACCTAACATTTAAGGATAACTGATAATGTTCACCAACCATTGGTAGCCTGCCTTATATCACAATCAATATATTGGTCAAAAATATAACGGATTCATAGTTTTTACAAGATCATATTCAGCATCCTAATAAGAAATAATATTGCTCCAGAAAAAGTTCCAGGGGTGCCAAATATGGTCTGTGATTGCTGTTTGGTAGCCCCTATCTGGACAGTCTACAGGAGGCTCTATTTGGCAGCACACCCGGTGCAACCAAATCTTGCCTCCAAACCAGTAATTAAAAAATAAGCACCTGCTTTGAGGCCACTGGGAGCAACAGGCAAGGGGTTGGTGAGCAACATGTTACTTGTGAGCTACTGGTTGAGGACCACTACACTATTGTTTTGAGCAACTCGTCCCACCTCACCTTCACAATGTTCCATAGATAATATAAAACAGGTTTATTCTCTTAATTCCACCAACCTTAATTGTTTTATTTCATTTTCTCCGCAGAATGGTGCAGTTGAATGTTCATTTATTCCTTGTCCCAGTTTAGAATGTCCCAGAGAGGACTGGGTGTTAGAGGCTGGCCAGTGTTGCTTTAAATGCCAGGAACCTGTGCAGAGGTCAGGTAAGAGAAGAGATAACTGGAAGATGATACATGTATGTATGTATGTATGTATATATATATATATATATATATATATATATATATATATATATAGCTGCCCTAGGCACTGGACCTCAGCCCACTCCCTTTCCTTGGCATTCAGCACATGTAATTTACAGGCTGCACATGCACCAATCCTGCATTGGACTAGGGTGTTCAGGGCCCACCAGGGCTGTGACCTCAACGGCCTCCCTTGACATATTAATTTTACCTCCTTCCTCTGATATCATGGTGGGGGGGGGCACCAGCACTACATCAGAGGACCATCCACAGTGCCACAGCTAGTCAGCGGGGGCCCATCGTTTTTCTACCCAGTGCCCCACCAGCCCTCTGCTGCAGTAGAGGATATCTATTTTTTAATTTTATTTTCCTATACTGACCACTGATAGCCACCTCGCTAAAGTTGCCACCCTAGGCATGGGCACTCAAATGCCTATATGGGCCGGCAGGACAACCGGTGGGCCCAGCAGCCCAGACCCTTACCCTTTATGAAGCCTTTTCCCTAACTTCCGACCTCCTTCCATGGCCCCCCGGCATGTCCACAGGAGTAAGAAGAGAGGGGGGTTACAGCTCAGCAGGGGGGCCAGAGGGGGCTTTGCGTCTGAGGCAGGGGGCCCTGGGATGTGTGGTGGGCCCTGAGCAGCCCCGTCCAACACTGTATAAATTAATGTGATTGGAGATTGTAACACAAGCTCTATTTAATTCATATCTTTAATGCACTTTTATATATAGCGCTGTATCCCTTTCTCACCACCAGGTGTCATCATATATATTTAAAAAAAATCTCCAGGTCCCCCTTATTACTTACAATTTCCAATTAATTATAATACAATATATATATATATATATATATATATATATATATATATATATATATATATATATACACTAATCAACAATTCCTACATTTATATCTTTATCCAATTTAAGCATATACTTAATATACCACCAGGTGTCATCATATATATTTAAAAAAAATCTCCAGGTCCCAGAAATGATGTCAGCATTATGTTCAACACAATTGTGTCCTCTTTGTGTGAGCTCAATAGTGCTTATTTTAATTCAACAGCTGCAATTGCATTAGGTATATCTCACCCTGGTGATGGCAATGACACTGGAATCATGGGGGAAATGCTGCATTGTTGATAAAAACAGGCAAAATGTAGTGGTTTTCCTCAGAATATCCAATCAGAAAGCTGTAAACGAGTAGCCAATAACAACAAGTAACCAATAACAAGAAACCATTGGTGCAACAACATTGTTGCCTCTAATTATGTGCAAAAAAATATTTTGTGTGCACATTTTAAAGGGATACTGTCATGGGAAAAAAAATTTTTTTTCAAAATGAATCAGTTAATAGTGCTGCTCCAGCAGAATTCTGGGCTGAAATCCATTTCTCAAAAGAGCAAACAGATTTTTTTATATTCAATTCTGAAATCTGACATGGGGCTAGACATTTTGTCAATTTCCCAGCTGCCCCAAGTCATGTGACTTGTGCTCTGATAAACTTCAATCACTCTTTACTGCTGTACTGCAAGTTGGAGTGATATCACCCCCCTCCCTTCCCCCCAGCAGCCAAACAAAAGAACAATGGGAAGGTAACCAGATAACAGCTCCCTAACACCAGATAACAGCTGCCTGGTTGATCTAAGAACAACAATCAATAGTAAAAACCCATGTCCCACTGAGACACATTCAGTTATATTGAGAAGGAAAAACAGCAGCCTGCCAGAAAGCATTTCTCTCCTAAAGTACAGGCACAAGTCACATGACCAGGGGCAGCTGGGAAATTGACAAAATGTCTAGCCCCATGTCAGATTTCAAAATTGAATATAAAAAAATGTGTTTGCTCTTTTGAGAAATGGATTTCAGTGCAGAATTCTGCTGGAGCAGCACTATTAACTGATTCATTTTGTAAAAAAAATTTTTCCCCATGACAGTATCCCTTTAAACCTGTGTCTGCAGTTTTTGAAAACTGTGTGCTCAGGCCAGAATTAATAAAAAACCTTAAAAAGTGCCCACCGAAATTTGTTATGGAAGGTGACCTCAAAATTTGTGTGCACTGCATGAGTGCATGCCTTAGAGGGAGCATTGCCTGTTGCAATGTGGTCTCATTTGGTGCCAATGTCACATCTAGGGGAGGGTATTTAAGCTTCTATATTGTCACTTTTGTGACTGGTCTGTGGTCGCCTTAAGGTGGCCATAGAAGCACAGATAATATTGTATAAAACAAATATTCATATGATATTCGGTGCGTGTATGTTGGGAAAAGAGCCGGGCAATATCAGCAGAAGACTTGGATATCGGACGGCTCGTCAATCGGGCTGGACAGAAAATTTTGATCGGGCACCATTGAAGGCACCCAAACATCGCCATTGTTAGTGCTGAATCGTTAGATACAGGTAGAATTCTATTGTTTCTCACCTGTGTATCTGACGATTCAGCTCTACACGTGTGTATTGGAAAGAACGATCTTTCTTGGAACGGTCTTTTCCAAGGAAGATCGTAATTGTTACGTCTATGGCCACCTTTAGTCTAGTAAAGGTAAAACATAATACCAAGCTTTAGTTTTCCACTAGTAAACAAGTTGCATCATTGGTATAGAATTTTGTAGATCTACAGGTAAAAAAACACAATGTTAGCATAGTGTCCTACTTTTAAAATTCCCATTTCGTTTTGTGGAACTTTATTTCATTATCAAGAATGCTCTGAAAGCTGCCGTGCTATAATGCCTTGTAGCTGATGTTAAGTAGACCATAGGTTCGTGGAAACCCTTGTGTACTGGTGGATTCCGTGTTTAAATATGTTACAGTACATTGTATTCATGGCGCTTGGTATTATGGAAAGACATCTCATGGGGGTCTTTCCATAAAAATTCTTTCCAAAATTGCAGGTCACAAAAGAATAATAGAACACATAGCTCTGTTATATAAAAAGTGTTTTCCCTTTTGCACTATTTCCAGGATGTCCTTTTGATGATAATGGAATTGAAATTCCAATTGGCCAGATCTGGTCACCGGGAGATCCGTGTGCAATCTGCATTTGTCAGGTAGGTGAAACCTTTTGCAGCATTTTTATGGCCCAAGATGTTGGCTTTTTTTGTTTTATTTTCTAAGATAATGGTTTTAGGTATCAGCTTTGCTGGCTGCAGCTTTTGCCTATTTGATAGTTTCAGTAACTAGCAGTTGTGGATACATTGCTCTACCATTTCTCATAAGCTGAGTTGTTGTATGTCTTTGTTCAGGCAGACAGCTCCATTGTGTGCAAAAAAACAGACTGCGTGGAGACCTGTCCTCATCCAATCACAGTGCCGGGGCAATGCTGTCCAGATTGCTCAGCGGGTGAGTGTAGGACAGTCATGTCTATGTGATATTTACTGTATTATGCTTCACATTCCATAAGGCAAGGTTAGAATCAGCACCCCTCAACTTACCCGGGGTTGTAACTTTCAGAGAAAAATTCCAGTTACGGGCTCAGAAATCCCCCTTGTAAATTAAAATTAAATTTTTTATTGTCGTTTTCAATGCATGCCACTTGTGCAACCATGTCAGGATTCACAACAAGCAATAGTGACCCACAAACTGAAGTAAACACTAGCACTGCCATAAAAGCTTAAAATGTCTTCTTCTGCTCCTTGAAGGTTGCTCTTATGGCAGAAGAACATTCAGGAACAATGAAAGCTTCCCCTCTACTTCCGACCCTTGTCTGACTTGCATTTGTCTGGTAAGTGTAGTTAACATCAGACTATCCTTTATAATGCACGCACATACATATAATAAGAATCTTTATGTGCATGTAACAGGCAGTTGGTAATCATGAGGTGTATATAATCTCAGTTGTCTCTTACTACTTACAGATGGGCACTGTAGCTTGTTCTCCAATTGAGTGTGCATTAAACTGCACGTACCCTTTCCACAATGAAGGAGAGTGCTGCCCTGTTTGTCGAGGTAAGTTCCTCCTAGACATATAATAAAGTCTTTATTCTCCACCTAAAGTTGGCCATGTAGTGTGTAAAATTTCATCTCGTCAGTAGATTAATCCACACAAGTGCTGGACCAAAAATAAGCTGATATATATATTTTTGTTTTCTGGGTCAACAATGAAGTCTGATGGGCAAGACCTACATTATCAATGAATGCATAACTCTTCCAACAGGACTTTCCAGCCTCCCAAAAAATATCTGTCTGAGCCTTGATTTACTTATTCAGTCAAGGATAACCAATTTGGCAGCCAGTAGCATGCATGAGTATTGAAAGTCTATTTCTGAGTGAGGCAATTGTATCTTTATAGATTGCACATATGATGGCAGAAAAGTGCTAAATGGACAGACCTTCTACCTCGAGAGTGATCCTTGCACTCAGTGCACTTGTCAGGTAAGATACTTTAATCTAGCACACCATTTTTGTAGAAGTGCCATTAGCATTTCACATTTAAAACAGCCTTCTCAAATGGGGCTTAAATCAGGGAGTCTCCCCCCAAATACAAGAGAGTTGATATATCTGATATGGTCCTCACTAATGGTCATTTGGAGCACCCCTTGTACATATATACAGTACATACAAAATGCATTTAGATATTGAAGTCAGGACCAAGGAGGAAGCAGCAATGCAGACAGGCAATAACAGTCCATGTAGCTGTACACAAGAGGTTAAGAGGTACAAAGTCATAATCCAGGCAAATAGTCAGAGGCAGGCAGCAATCAGCATAATCAGGAATAAAGCAGAAGGGTCAGAAACCAGGAATCAATCAAATAGCAAAATATAGAGCACCCAGGAACTCACAGAAGCAAGACCTACATTATATTTGGGATATGAAGCCGGGTCTCTGACGTTTTTATAATTTTCACTCGAAGCCCCGACATGATGTGTCTCGTATACGTGACTTTGCAGCCATGGACGCCGCCATCTTGGATCCAAAGAGGAGCCCTCTTCAACTGAGCGCTCCTGACAACTGGAAAGTGAATATATAGGAAGACTTTCTTGAGCAATCAAAAAAAATTGTCTTTTTACTAATATATGTCAATAGAGTGGAACATAAGTGCTTTTACTGTCTCATTATTGGCCATCTCATAGTTTATCTCAGGAAATTTGGACTTGAGTTAGGAGATATGTTTTTTTTGGAATCTAGCCCTATGTGTGTCACCTTTACAGAGTCAGACAGAGTTGCCCTCTAAGAAATGACTAGGTGTGACTGATACTGCACATGACCTAGGGTTGGTGAATTTTTGTCTTCAAGATGTGAGCAGTTTTATTATTGTCCTGTTGTATTTGTCACTCAGCTTGGAGAGGTGCAATGTGAGGCGATCTTGTGTTCTGCTTCCTGCTCACATCCTTATGTCTTCCCTGGGGAATGCTGCTCCTCCTGTGAAGGTATGCGTCCTGGCACATTTTCTATTTCCATTCTCTTAATCCTTTCATTCCATTTTAGAAGCAATGTCCCCTATTCGCTAACTACATCTTCTGTCCTAAAGACAAACATGTCCTTCTCTGTATATGAAAAGGGAGCTTTTAATACCATAACCTGCTTCCTCTTTTTTAGAGTGTCTCTTTGAAGGCCATCTATTAGAGAATGGAGGATCCTACATATTAAAAGCTGACCCATGCATTGTGTGTCACTGTTCTGTAAGTATAGTCTTATCATGGTATGGTCAGCTTTTAGACCACTCAGTGTTTTAACTACAGCTTTGACCTTTCTACCCTGTTGCTTTGTGTGTCTTCTACTTCTACAGCCTTTTACTTCTGGATTTTCCCAAGATTAACATGTCCTTTTCAGAGTAACTGAGTTAACTTTGGGGAACTTTTTTTTTAGGGTGGAAATGTTCAGTGTGAGCAAAGGGACAATTCCTGTACTCCATGTGAGCAGAAGACACAGGACTGTCTAAATGGTATGTCCATATGAATTCCACAAACTGGATGGGAGAGGGTTTGGCAATTAGGGATGTAGCGAACGTCGGAAAAAATGTTCGCGAACATATTCGCGAACTTGCGTCAAAAATGCGAACGGTTCGCGAACGTCGCGAACCCCATAGACTTCAATGGGAAGGCGAATTTTAAAAGCTAGAAAAGACATTTCTGGCCAGAAAAATGATTTTAAAGTTGTTTAAAGGGTGCAACGACCTGGACAGTGGCATGCCAGAGGGGGATCAAGGGCAAAAATGTTTCTGAAAAATACATTGTTGACACCGTGCTGCGTTTTGTGCTGTAAAGGGCAGAAATCACACTACGTCACTCAGGTGATGTTTCTGGACACGGAATGTGAAAAAGCTCACACAGCTAGGTGGCACTTGGTTAAAGACTGGGCAAACAATGCCTGCAAGGGCAACGTATACAGTAGTGGATACGGAATATATTATTGCTGCTTGAAAAACGTCACTCAGGTGGTGTTTCTGGAGACGGTATTATTATTGATATTTAGACAGAATGTGAACAAGCTCACACAGCTAGCTGGCAGTTGTTTGAAAATGAAGAACACACTGGGCAAACAAATTGAAACAATGCCTGCAAGGTCAACGTATACACTACAGCAGTGGATACGGAATATATTATTGCTGCTTGAAAAACGTCACTCAGGTGGTGTTTCTGGAGACGGTATTATTATTGATATTTAGACAGAATGTGAACAAGCTCACACAGCTAGCTGGCAGTTGTTTGAAGAACACACTGGGCAAACAATGCCTGCAAGTGCACTACTATTGGTGCACTACTATGAAGAACAGCAAACAGCACTGGACACGTTAAAGAACAGTGAGATAAGTAAAATAAAAAAAAATATATATATATTAAAAAAAAAAAATTACTCTGGTTGGTGCTGAACTACTAGGAGCAGCACACCAGTCCCACTCCCCAACACAGCTAGACTAATAGCACTGGGCTCTTATAGTAGCAAAGTAAAAAAACAAAAAAGAAAATAAAAGCAGTCCTTACAAGGACTATTGGGTTACAGGCAGCAGTCAGCAGATGAGAGATCAGCAGCAGGACAGCTGCCCACAGCAGCTACACACAGAGCACTGCAGTAGAAGGTAGATTACTAGCCAGCAAAGCTACCTAACCTAAAATGTCCCTCAAATCCCTGCAGAGTTCTGTCCCTACAATACAGAGCAGTATCAAGTCGATTACTAGCCAGCAAAGTTACTATCAACTGTCCCTCAAATCACTAACAGCTCTCTCCCTACACTAGCTCTTCCAAGCACACACAGGCAGAATGAAAAAACGCTGCAGGGCTTCAGTTTATATATGGAAGGGGAGTGGTCCAGGGGGTGTGGGGGTGGTCCAGGAGGGAGAGCTTCCTGATTGGCTGCCATGTATCTGCTGGTCTGGGATGAGAGGTCAAAAATAAGCGCCAGCTATGGCGAACCCAAATTGGCGAACGTCGCGCGACATTCACGAACATTCGGCGGACGCGAACGGCCGATGTTCGCGCGAATTAGTTCGCGGGCGAACAGTCCGCGACATCTCTATTGGCAATACTTCATTAAGCTTTGTGTGTACTACAATCCTTCTTGTTACTCTACTTCTACAGAAGTCCCAGATATTTTTCACTCCAATCAACTGCAAATAATACCCGCAGAGCTACATCAGTCAACTGGATCCCATAATCCAAACATAGTGTTGAAGCTACTGAATGATGCAGTGCTATCCCAACCGACATATCCTCCATTATTCCAGAGATTAGTATCCAGGCGGAATACAGAGATTTCAGGAACAACTTCAACTGGTTTACCTTCTGCTCTCCATGGAAAGACACTTTCAGACTCAACTCCTTTTGACTATAATGAGGATAATTTATCTACAAATACTGTTTACCCTTCACCAACAGCAGAAACCACTAACACAAACATAAAGCCTGTTTCAGCATCAGAGTCATACAGAGATATTATAATGCTGCACACAAAATCACCAAAAGAAATTATATCCTTGGATTCATCTCCTCAGCCTGAAGAATATTTACATAAATCTATTCTGGGTCTCCATGCACCAAAAGTATCTACACCTACCTCCTCTTTAGGCATGGCTTATAAATCTTTGCCTCCAGCACTTCTTTATACCTCAACAGTCATGCCTCAAATGTCTTCTGGTCCATCAAGACTAACTTCTGACAGCACTGCCCCTCATTCTCCTACTGAAAATTCCAGTTCTTTTAAGTCACCAGCACATGATTTTGTTTCTTCTTTCAACCATACACAGTCCTCACATTCTTCATTTACCCACCCAAACACACCCCTCTCTTCTGCTACCTCTGAAGTATTACCTATCCATGCAGATGCCACTCAGTTGCCTTTGTTAGCTGAAAATACTCTAGGCCCCACTCTGGCTCCTGCCCAACATGCTGCTCACTTCCCAACCTCCGCACACATCATTCCGAGAGATTCCGAGCTTTCTCTTATGCAGCTGAACCACAGAGGTTTACAGCGTGATGAACTGGAGATTGGACAAGTAATTGGTAAGAAAAATGAACACCATATGTAAAACAACATATTTAATCCTAAAGGCATTGTTCTAAGTCTTAATTAGAGCAAGAAAAGGTCATCATTAAATATTATTTTGAATATTTTGTTCATGAACCAAAGCTGCTACATAAGGGCAATCATCTAGTGTTTATTATATCTGTTAAGCCCAACAGAGCAAGGCCAACTTACTTGGGTTCCATTGGCTTGGACCTCTTTCAGTTTCTAGACTTGGTGCTTTCAAAAACAAATGCTCTGTTATTGCTAATTTTTATTACTAATCTTTCCATTCAGGTCCTCTCCTATTCATATTCCATCCTCTTATTCAAATGAATGCATGGTTGCTTGTGTAATTTGGGCTGCTGAATAAAAAGCTAAATAAATTAAAAAATCACAAATGATAAAAAATGAAAACCAACTGCAAATTGTCTCAGAATATCCCTCTCTACATCATACTAATGGTTCATTTAAAGGTGAACAACCCCTTTAAAAAAATGCAGCTATAACAATCGTGTTAGTTGCTCAATATTTGGCTCTTGCACAGATATAAAAGAATTGTGTATGTTTGTATGTTAAAGGGATACTGTCATGGGAAAAAAAATTTTTTTTCAAAACACATCAGTTAATAGTGCTACTCCAGCATAATTCTGCACTGAAATCCATTTCTCAAAAGAGCAAACAGATTTTTTTATATTCAATTTTGAAATCTGACATGGGGCTAGACATATTGTCAATTTCCCAGTTGCCCCTGGTCATGTGACTTGTGCCTGCACTTTAGGAGAGAAATACTTTCTGGCAGGCTGCTGTTTTTCCTTCTCAATGTAACTGAATGTGTCTTAGTGAGACATGGGTTTTTACTATTGAGTGTTGTTCTTAGATCTACCAGGCAGCTGTTATCTTGTGTTAGGGAGCTGTTATCTGGTTACCTTCCCATTGTTCTTTTGTTTGGCTGCTGGGGGGGTAAAGGGAGGGGGTGATATCACTCCAACTTGCAGTACAGCAGTAAAGAGTGATTGAAGTTTATCAGAGCACAAGTCACATGACATGGGGCAGCTGGGAAATTGACAAAATGTCTAGCCCCATGTCAGATTTCAAAATTGAATATAAAAAAATCTGTTTGCTCTTTTGAGAAATGGATTTCAGTGCAGAATTCTGCTGGAGTAGCACTATTAACTGATGCATTTTGAAAAAAATTTTTTTTCCCATGACAGTATCCCTTTAAATGTGGTGGCAAGTGCTAATTGCCCATTGTTTAATAATTTTTTCATCCAAACAAGCTAGATGATGACCCTTGGCGTAATGTGTAAGGAAGATTGCCCCCAAATAGGATGAACTTTTGTTCATATCCTGATCTGCGATGGGTTTCCTGCAATTATCCGAAGTGTTTGTGGTTTTTGGGCAAAAATCTGAAAAAAAACTTTGTGCAATTCAAATGTTTTCACATTTTTTTACCGCACAGGAACTTCTTGGGAAAATGTATTGATAAATAAGTGGTCGGAGTAGCTTTCAGAATATAATGAGATATTTTCAGATTTTGAAAAATAATGGTTCCATAGCCCTAATTGTTGTTTAACAGTAAAATCACATATGTTCTACAGGTATGAGATCCATTATCTGGAAACCCTTTATCCAACAAGCTTCAAATTAAAACCATCTCCCATAGACTTGATTTTAATTAAATAATTCACATTTTTAAAATTTCAATTTAAAAATGTCCCTTTTCTCTGTAAAATAAAACTGTACCTTGTATTTGATCCCAACTAAGATATCATTAATTCTTACTGAAGACAAAACAATCCTGTTGGGTTTAATGTTTACAATTTTTTTAGTAGATTTATTGTCTGGAGATCCAAATTAATTTTCTTATCTGGAAAACCCTAGGTTCCAAGCATTTTGGGTAGCAGGTCCGATACCTGTAGTTGGGTGCTTCCCAGATACAATAATGTCAAATAATTCTATTTTCTTCTTATCTTTCTTTTTAGGATGTTCTTTAAAAGGTCTCGAATTTACCAGTGGCTCCATCTTTGTTGCGGACGTGGACTGCTGCCTGCACTGTGAATGTTTGGTAAAATTTAACTGAAATAGAGGCCCATAGAGGCAAATATTTGTTATATTTCTTTTTCTAATTTGAAAGTGCATTTCTTTCCACCATTTTCGTATTAAGCCATGTTTTGGTCCAGATCTTCGGCCACCTTGAGTGATTAGAGTAACCCTACTAATATGAACCTCTACCCAGTAGCTCCTTCTTTTGCATTCTGGCTTCTTACTTTACAAGAAAACTTTACAAGAAAAATTCTCAGTAGTTATAGTGGATACAACAATATTAATTAGCACAGTTTTATTTTTGGCTTTTAGAAAGGAGAGATCTACTGTTCACGCAAAGACTTATTCCCCAGTGGATTGTGTTGCCAGCGTTGTACACACCACGCTGCGGATTCTTGTGCAGGGGAAATAAACCAGGTAACCGGCTTCTAAAAAAATATTGTGTGCTTGTTTTGCTCTGCAAGAACACTAGGACATTGTTGGACTGGGGTGCCAGGGACCCACCAGAAAACCTTAAACTACAGACCCGCTCTACAGTAAATTTTTCCTTCTCTCCTTACTAACTTTATTTATTCTCTTAATCACTTATTTTATACTATCATCTATCGTTCTTTCTTCCATTTCACCTCTTTTCTCACATATAGGAATGGGAAATGGCCATGACATTGGCATATTAGGTAAATAGTTGGGTGAGCAGGAGGGCCCACTGAAACCTGAACCCACCTTTGAGGTGTAATTAGATATCTAAAGCAAGGGCCTATTTTATTCCTTGTTAAAACTATGTTAAATATAATTTGCTAGACTATTAAGGGTTGAATTTCAAGTTTATGGGAGTTTCTAAAAACTCCCATCAACAATTTAAAAATTAGAATTTTCAGTTCAACCCTTGATAAACCTGCCCCTAAGTGTTCTAGAAAATCATTTAACTATTAAATAAACCCATTAGGCTGGGTTTGCTTCCAATAAGGATTAATTATATCTTAGTTTGGATCAAGCACAATGTTTTATTATTACAGAGAAAAAGGAAATCATTTTTAAAAATTTGGATTATTTGAGTAAAATGGAGTCTATGGGAGATGAACTTTCTGTAATTCAGAGATTTCTGCATAACAGGTTTCCCAATAACAGGTCTGCCCCTTAGTGCTTGCTCAAAAAGCCTACATGTGCCTCCCCCGCACCTTTGCGAATATAATGCTGCTGAAAATCTTTGTACAACTAGGGTTTTTTTTTTACTAAACCTCAATTTTTTTCTGGTCGAGGTTTTTTCGGGGGGGGGGAAACTAGAATTTTTCATGGATAAAAATACTTGGATTTTTCGAGATTTATTATACCCCGAAGCTGCTAACAGTCATAATTAGAAAATCTGCCATCTCAAACCTGCGGTCATGTATAAGTCAATAGCAGATGTCCCTTTTACAATTTGAAGATATCGTGAGCTGCGATATATCGTCCAATAATCTGAAAAATTTGGGGTTTTTTGGGCGATAACCCAAAAAAAATCAAGTGATTCGGGCCTCAAATCTGAATAATTCGTACGATTCGAGGCTGTTCCCGCACCAATTTTTTCTAGTTATTTTATTGATAAGTTAAAATAGTGGATGGGACTTTGGTCGAGCTTGGTTTTATAAAAGGTTGAGATAAATTTATTAAATAACCCCCCAATGTAACAATTTTCTAAAGTAGCAGATTGGGCCCATTTTTTGTACATTGCACCTGGTCCTACACTTGTTCAGGGTCCCCTGATATTGTATTTTTCTAATAATAACCTGATATTTCAAAATCTGTCAAAACATTTCTTTTTCACTTGATAAATTGCTTTCTTCTCTTGGTTTATAGGTCCATTCAGACATTATCAGTAGTCAGAACTTCTGTAAATGCAGCAATCAAGTTCTTCAATGTGACTCTTGCTCCTTCAGAGAAGAATGCCAAAGAAATGACTCTATACAGATCTCCAAAGAAGGTAATGTGTGTGTTCTACTAAGTGACCAAAATATTTATCAATCGATTACTAATTTCTGCTCTTTTTTGGGGGGGTTATTTAACTTTAACTTGAATATAAAATGTAATATTGTGTAAAATAGGGTTTACTTGCTGTTTGGACAGTAGTTAGAAGTGCCAGGGGTAATGATAGTTAAAGGAGAAGGAAAGCTACAGAGGCATTTCATTGCCAATAGATTAGCTGCAATAGTGCAAGCTAGAATGCTATATTTATTCTGTAGAATGTTTTACCATACCTGAGTAAAAAGCTATAGAAACTCTCTGTTTGTTTAGGATAGCAGCTGCAGTATTAATGTGGTGTGACATCACTTCCTGCCTGAGTCTCTCCCTGCTCTGGGCTCAGATTACAGCAGAGAAGGGGGGGGGGAAGAGGAGCAAACTGAGCATGCTCTTGCCCAGGGCAATGAGGTTTAAGCTGAAGGCAGGAAGTCTGATACAGAAGCCCATGAGTATACAATAGAAGGAAAGAAATGCAGTGTTTCTTTTGACAGGGGACTCAGAACAGCACTACTTTGGGGGTTTACTGGTATATGTAGATGGACCTTTCTGATAAGGCTTACTTAGTTTTAACCTTTCCTTCTCCTTTAAGGGATTAAGCCTTACTGTCAGGGGCCCTTGTGAGATATTGACATTAATGAGTGGCTTAAATAGATAAAATATTTAGAGTTGATTATCGATATTGGGTTGTAGTGGTTACACAACTTTAAGTATGACCCTGAGTCTATTTCGTGGCCTCCAGTAGATCAGGACAGGGATTTGGTGACCCATCATAATTACTTTAAATGGTTCTGTCAAATGTCAAGTGGGATAAATAAGGTTGAAAATGTTCTCATGAAATATAATGGCTATTCCTCTAGGACCTGGAGCCCTAAGGTTTTTCATATAAGTCGTTCTTATGGTGTTTTGGTCAGATATGTTTAATGAATCAGCAGAAAAGAAGATGGGGACCTACTGGTGGCAAATTTGGAGACACAGATCTTTACTGCTAAAGGGTCGTGGTTGCCTTGGGCTGGTACAGAAGCTCAAAACATAATGCACAATTTTTCTGCACCTACTTCTTTAGTTAGGTTTTAGTTCTCCTTTAAGGCATGGTGTGCTACATTATGAAAATACCCCTTTGCTGGAGGTGCCAAGCATTCCAGATAATAGATCCAATACCTGTACCTTATTAACTTTGTTCATTGCTCCAGATTTCCACTTTATATCCTAAGGCTAGGCCCGAGAGCATGTGTCTACATCTGCATGTGTCTACACTTCTACCATGACTACACCCAAGGGGATTTTTAAAGAAAATATCATGATGACCACAAAATATCTATCGTTCAACAATATTTGCTTTTTTTTGTTTCAGAACAACTACCTAAGCAAATGCACTGGGCACCACTTATATTTGAAGGGGATGTTGAGCCTCAGAGATGAAATCTGTGAGACCATCAATAGCAGAGAAACAGAGGAAGCTAATTATGATAAGACTGTTAATTTCTTCTCATCCCAGCTTCTTCATACCACTTACGGTGAGATTAAAGTGCATTGAGTACATTCTTACCATTACAAACAATGAAACCTAGTAGTTAAGGTTAAACTCTATAAATATATTATTAAGAGGAACAAAGCCAGCATTCCTTAGTGCTACCAAGTTTTTAATCACACCCCCAGATGTCTTTAACCAACCTGTAGAGTATTCCATGAAAATGGAAATTTGAGGATTGGGTTTCCTTCCCAGAATTCCTTCTGCTTTGGATTCATCGAGGAGTCAATCTCCTCTCTCAAAATTCTTTTTATGTGGGTCTTCTTCTCTGGCTCTACATATGCTAATGAGAACATATCATTTAAATAATGAAAGAAATTCCCGTCATAAGAAGAACTGACAACTAGCAGTGACAAGTAGTAAATAAATAGTGCCAAAACACTCACGATACTTGTATAACTTGTGTGCTGCAGGCTCTGCATGTCTCCTGATCAGGTGACTCAACAGGATGCATTCAATAGTAGAACAAAAATAATGAAGACGCGATGACAATGCGGGTGGTGTACTTAAAGTACCTCCAAGGCTTTAATGTATGGAATATAACCAAACGTTTCAGGAGCCTCGCGCTCCCTTCCTCAGTGGATAATTGCACTTATCGCATTGGCATCGCGTCTTCATTATTTTTGTTCTAGCAGTGACAAGTAGACATTAACAAGGACAAGCCACTGCTATTAATAATTACATTAGAAACATGGGAACCCAAACTGCTCCTAGATCTAGGAATATCTGCTCCAAAACTGGGATTTTGATGGATATTTAAGACAGTAGTGTTCACTATTCCAAATTGTTTTTCCTCCCTTCTGAGTTGCCCAATTTTAAAAAAAGTTCTCAAAAATCTGGCAAAAACCTTTAATCTGGGTTTTTTTAATATATGTTTCATTTCACTGCATTACTGGTCATCCGAGACTTTACATGATATTAGGGGGGCCTATTTTGTGCTTGTTGCATTTGTACTTTACCATTTAATATTTTACCATTTCAATACATAATAAATTAATATTAGAAAAGGCTTCAAAGCAGCAGGCTTCCAAAATGAACTGCAAGTGTGGGACATATCTACTGCATAACTACACGTGTAGGGATAATGTTATAGCAATGTTAAACTTGGGTCCAGGTCTAGTAACCCATAGCAACCAATCAACAGGTAGATCCTGATATACCTGTATGTTTCCCCCAGTTTTGTATCCAGCTCATTGTTGTATCTGTGTAGTCTGCTAAAATACTAAATAATATTCTGTATGTTTCTCTTTTCATATATAATAAGGGAATGGAATGGCAGTGCAGAAACTACAGTTTCATCTCTTGGTCAGCTCTGAAGTTCCCCTTCAATAAACAATATGTTCAGCTTGAAGAACCAAACGGGCATGAACTTCATTATGGCACACCCTAACTGTACAAGCTCAAGATAATCTCTGCTAGTAATTCAAGGCATTCTTACAGTTAACTGAACATCTCATGGTGAGACAAGGCTATTTTTATGCAGATCTAACCCCTCTAGTTGCTGGAAGGGAGGGAGACCTGACAGCAATGATACAAGAACACCTGGCAAACCATTATAGCAAGTGTGCTCGTAGCTTTCAAACTTTGACAATTTAAGTAATGCTGCCACTTTGCAACCATTTAAATGTCAAAATCACTTTAAAAGTCCTACCATATAAAATGAAATCAACTCCCTCATTTCCTTGTTTGTTACCAGTGTCAAGATCAACTTGCCTGACTGTGCAACTTCAATCTGGCAGATGTCTTGACTTGATCCAACCATTCCAAACCCTATGCTTCTTATCCTTTCCCACAAAGCCATGTCTTGCCACCACCAATCACTAGCATCTTAGCACTGTCAACGCTCCTTTTTCTTAAGGACAAGGAACCTCCTTCTCCCATTGCTGCTAAAGCTGTGACATTGGGTTTACTAAACTAGACTGGAAGGAACAACAATGTAAACAGCATCTCCAGCAGTTCAGTTCCAAACCCAACATTTTAGGATTAGCAGCAATGGAAGAAGGCATGTTGGAGATATAAACTGGTAAGTCATGGGGGGCAAAGATTTTGTTTTAGTAAGTATAAAAAGCACTGTTAGTATGCCCTTAAAGGTCCCCATACACGGGCCGATAAAAGCTGCTGACAGACCGTGTCGGCAGCTTATTGGCCTGCGTGTGGGGCCATCCGACAGGCATCCACGATTGATATCTAGCCGAAAGTTGACCAGATGTCGATTGGGCAGGGTAAAAAATCCAATTGGATCGTGGCCACATCTGTTCGTTGATGTGGTTCCGCAATCCAACCGCCCGAATCGCCTCCATTCTGATCCAATCGTTGGGCCCTAGAGCAGGGGTGCCCAAAAGATAGATCGGGATCTACAAGTAGACATTTAGCTGGTGATCAGTAGCTCTCAAGACACTGTCAACAAACAGCTTGTCTAAATCACCCTCCTGTTTCATTCATTAAACCTGCAGAAGTGCTATGTTAGCCTATGGGGACCTTCTACAACCATTTTCCAAGTCTTTACACATCAAATAAAAATCCTTCAATCGATCGCTGAAATCATTCGAAACGTTCAATTCAATCGCAGGATTGCCAAATTTGCTGAAAAAACGTTGAATTCGATATTCGAATTCGGAGTTTTTTAATTCGATGGTCGAATTTCGAAGTTTTTTGTACTTTGATATTCGACCCTTGATAAATCTGCCTCTTAAAGTAGATCTCACATTAGTAAAGTATGGGCACTCTTGCCCTAGAGCCTACAATTGGATCAGCCCGACATTGCCAAACAAGCGGATCTCCCTGTGTATAGCCATCTTTAGTCATACCTCCCAACTGTCCCGTTTTTCTTGGGACAGTCCAGATTTTGACAGCTCGTTACTGAAATGTCCCGCGTTTATCTTTGATCTCCTGCACTGAACAGCCAGAAAAAGATACAATATTTCTGAAATGTAATTAAATAAGAGGCTTTTGGCAGAGAGCCCAGAATACTTGGCAGCTGCACTTAGATGCATTTGTAACAATTTAAGATAAGCAAAGATACAATTGTATCTATTTAAGATAAGCAAGTCTCTTGGGGAAACGGTAACTTGCAGCTTAAAGGGAAATTAAAGCATAACTAAAGAAGTAGGGTAGAAATGTTGTACATTATGTTTTGGGGTTCTGTTCTCCCCATCTTCTTTTCTGCTGATTCACTGCACATGCTCTGTGCTGCTGTCACTTACTGAGCTTAGGGGCCCACTCACAATATACAGTACACATAGAATTGAAATGTCACAATATAAGGCTGATTAGTAGTTAATAAAGATATTTACTACATGGCAGCACAGAAACCAGTGCAATTAGCATCAGAATTTAATAATCAGCCCTGTAGCATCATCTTATATTACAGACCAACCTCATTTTCTGCTGGATAATTAGTGACGAGCCCTAAGCTTAGCTTCTCAACAGCTGCTCAGAGCCCACTGAGCATGTGAGTGTCTCAGACACTTTCCAAGATGGTGACCCCCTGTGACAAGTTTGAAGTCCTGGATCATTGCTGCTATTGACAAGCTGAAACTTTAGTTAGTACAATAAGTTCAGTATGTAAAATATGGCATTTTTAACCATATTCATTTTTAGGATTAAGTTCTCCTTTAAAGGGCAATTCACCTTCATTAGCAAAACTGTAATAACCCATAAAACCTGACCCTAAAACCCCCAGAAATGTGTTCAAACTTTCCATAGCCGGCCAAATGTTGTAAAATGGATGTGGTATTTAGGGGGTTTTGCCATAAAATGGGCGAGGTAAATTTTTGGGTTTTTTTGCCATCTTGTTACCTTCCCATTATTCTGCTGATACTGGGGGGAAAGGGAGGTGGGTGATATCACTTCAACTTGCAGTACAGCAGTAAAGAGTGACTGAAGTTTATCAGAGCTCAAGTCACATGACTGGGGGCACCTTGGAAACTAAGAACATATCTAGCTCAACTTCAAATTACGAAATTAAATATAAAAAAAAATCTGTTTGCTCTTTTGAAAAATGGATTTCAGTTGGAGCAGCATTTTGAACTGAAACATTTTGAAACAACATGTTTTCCTATGACAGATCCCTTTAATGCTCATATATATTATAACCTATTAGCAAACTGTTAAACAAATGCGTGAAGCAAATGCAGTCTATTTGTGACCACGAAATGTGATTGTATTTTATAGAGGTCATGCAGTATGGCAGCTAAGATTTTACATTTTAAACTTAAAGTTTATGTTCCCCCCAATATCTTTGGCTTTAAAAACTACTGAAATGCTTCTTCAGCCAGATGTGATCCTAGGGGCTGGTTTGGCAATAAAATGGGCAGCCCCTTGGGATAAACAACTGTCTAATTAGTGAATCTAGTTTTGTAGCTTTGGGCCTACAGTAGATGGATAATTTTCATGCATTTTGCTTTGCAACCTTAACAGTACTTTGCAATTACCCGTGCATTGTTGCCCCTGGGGTGTTTACTCAAGGGGGCATATAGGTTTCATCTCACAGAAATAAGAATCTTACTAAATATAATCAAATACAACTTCTGCATTGTTTCTAAAATAATCAGGTTATTTTTTACTATGCCCTTCAGCAATGTCTTTTCATGCAGCTTTGTGTCGGAGTTGATTATTTTGAAAGACAGTTAACTCTAATACATTGTGCAGGCTAAGGGATCCCACACCAACATCATACCTCCCAACCAGAGGCGGGCCAAGCCGGGCAGGCGCCCTAGGCAGCCTGCCCAGCTGCTGCGCCGTCTGGTTGCGTGCTTCTGCAAGTAAAGACGCTTCTGTGCATGTGCGAACAGACGCTCTGCACATGCGCGAATCGATGCATGCGTACTCGCACAGATGGGAACAAGTGGGCGGTCGGCAGAGAAGGGACTACGGGTAGGAGTAAGTGCGTGCCTGGCGCCCCTCCACCTTTGCGCCCTAGGCACGTGCCTACTCTGCCTACCCCTAGTTCCGGCCCTGCTCCCAACTGTCCCGTTTTCAGAGCGACAGTCCCTCTTTTGACAGCTCAACCCACAGACCCTTGTTTGTACTGGAAAGTCCAGTTTTTCTCTGCACTGAACAGCCAGAAAAAGAAACAAAGTTTCTAAATTAATTGGCTTTTGGCCCAGAACAGCCACAGATGCTGCCTCTGGCAAATAAATTTGCGAATCTCCCTCGAAAAATGTTTTTGACGTGCGTCCAAAAAGTCCATTGACGCCCATTGACTTTAATGCCAGTGTCGTGAAAATGTCAGATTTTCATGTTTTTTTGTGAAAATGTCCGAATTTCACCATTTTTTCGCCAAACTTTGCGATTTCATGATTTTCCAAGGAATTTTTTGCCGTTTCACGAATTTCACAAATTTTGTGGGAAATTTGTGAATTTTTCGGCGAAATGGGAGAAATTCGCCCATCGCTAAAGATAACAGGTCTCTTGGGAGAAGTCAGACTCATAGCTTAAAGGGCAATTCACCTTCATTAGCAAAACTGTAATAACTGAAAAAAAACCACATGAATATGTTCAAACTTTCATGACCTGCCAAATTTTGTAAAATGAACACGGTAATTAGGGAGTGTGGCACAAAAAAGGGCGTGGTCAAAAATTTACACGCTATTGGCGGCAGGGAGGTATACAACGTATTTGACCTAACTGTCGAGCAAAATCCTACTTTTGTTTATTTTTAATGCCACCTGCTGATCTGTAAAGTGTTTAATGTTTATTTATATAGTGTTATATAATAATAATGATGATGGCCAGTACTTGGATGTGGTTTGGTTCAGTTCCTGCACCAGTTCCTCGCGGCTTCTGCAAAACTAACATTAACTTCCCAGGGATTCAGTTGCCAGACAGCAGCAGTGCAGGTTTCTGTGTACAGCACAACAGACACTGTCAGCACTATATAGAACATATTCTAGAGGGAATCACATGTATCTTCTATTGACCACTGTACCCAATAATATCTATCTTTATCCCTCCTACTTCGCATGGCAAGGGCCCTAACCACTAGTTAACATAGATAGTGTGCCACGTCCCTTCACGCATGGGTTGTATACGTTCGTTACAGATGTAGTGGCGATTATAAGACTTTCTATTGTATGAGAGAAATACATTTTTGTTTTCTAATATGGAGTTTCTATATGCAAAATGTACTGTATGTCTGAATAATAATAAAAATCATATAATAAAAGTGTTTTTCAGAAAGAAGGAATGTGTGATTTCTTCTTCAAGCCTCTGTAGGTTATTTATGAACAGGATAGGGAAAACCTATGTACTATGATTGATACATAGCATTAGTGCAGTGGGTTTTTGCCCTAAATTGTTTTCAAAGCACCTCCCTAAATATTGGGGGTCATCTACTGAACCCTGGACTAAGTGCAAGAGCACTAAGGGGTACAAACGCATGACTTTTAGTGCTAATTTAAAAACCACTTGCATATGGGGTCTAGCAGCCCTCTGCATCTTGCAGCCAATAAAAAATCCAGGTGCAGAGAAGCAGAGTGCAGTACTGGTGGGTGTAAGGCAGGGGACATGAAGGAGGCGGGTTCAGGACCCCTACCCTTGCCTGCCCATCCTAAACACAGCACTGCCAAATGAATGCAGCTCTAAATTCATGGACTAAACAAAGGTCTCTGTACCCTGTTGGAATCAGTGTCTCAAGGATTGGTCACAGAAAATCTATCTCTAGTTCAAGTCTCATCTGATGTGGTAGCAGGACCCAGTGAATTTTTGCAGGGGTTTTTCCTCTGGTGGAGCCTCAATGGATAAAGGGTTTTTACCGATGCATCTGGCACAAGCTGGAGAGCCCATACAGAAGGAGTACAGAAGCCCAGGGGGTGTGTAAGAAAGATTTGTTACACCTGCCATCAAATATTTGGGAGTTGAGAACGATTCGGAAAGCATTGATTGCTTTCAGGCTAATCCTGATGGGCCTGTTAGTGAAGATCAGGTTGGGCAATGCCTCAGCGGTGTCATATATAAGGAAGCAGCGAGGCACAGGCAGCATCAAAAACTATTCCAATCATGGCTTGGGTGCAGTCCCATTTAATGGACATCACAGCCATCCACATTCCACGAGTCTTGAACTATCAGGCAGATGTTCTGAGTCGGATAGTTACAAGGGGGAATGGGAGCTGAACTCAAAGATATTTAGGTGGATTGTGGCTCACTGGGGCCTCCCCAGATAGATCTGACAGCCTCAGATTTCAGGACCAAGATCAAGACTTTCTTCTTCCCATTTTCCATCAACAAGAGCAGTGTATGCTCTATCAAAGAGTTGGGGACCACTGCTCTATCACGAGCTACTGGTTGGGGACCACTGCTCTAGGCAGTGTCAGGCAGTGTCTTCTAAAGCTAATAAAATATTTTTTTTGTGTAAAAAGACATTAATTTTAGGGTTGAAAGATAACCAAGTTATGACTGGCATTTAACGGTACATATACAGTGGAGTAATGGGCAAACACAAATATGACTTTAAACCAGCTGGACATTTGGAAGAGCAAACTAAGTTTTCTTTAAGCTTTTTCAGCTGGAGACACAAGTAACATCAAACAATGTCATAGTCAGTCATATTATACGCATAGCATATATCACTTAAAGGGCATGTAAAGGCAAAAAAATAAAATCCCATTTTTACTTTCTTTAATGAAAAAGAAACCTATCTCCTATATACTTTAATTAAAAAATGTGTACCGTTTTAATAATAAACCTGACTGTATGCAGTGAAATTCTTCCTTCATTTATAGCTGTGGATAGGAATTGTCAGACGGTCCCTAACTGCTCTGCAGGGAAACAATCATACTTATGAACAACAGGGGGAGCCCCAACCTTACTTCCCAGCCATGCAGAACTCAAGCAGTTTTGTTTGTTTCCCTGTTTTGATCATTTATGACGATCATTAAGCAGCCCAGACCACACTGAGCATGTGCGTAGTTAAATTTTTTTAACAAAGTTACAAGATGGGCTTGTGGTGCAGTAAGTTCATGTTTATATTTAGTATACAAAATACAGCATTTCTAGCCTTATTCTATTTTAGACTTTACTTTCCCTTTAAGAAGTGGCCATATTCTACATGTTTTTTCGCCGATATGGCCACTCTTGAACAAGTTTGCAACATATTACCCTTGTAATAGCAAAGGGCAAAGCAAGGTCTCAGCTTTTTTTCAATTTTCAATCACATAGGCTGGATAATTTGGATGAGGTCCACTGATGATACACAAGCTCCTCATATGATCTTAGAACTGGTCCAGGGGCTACCTTTAGCTTAGCACAAGGATGACAAGTTCAGGCAAAGGATCTACATGTTTGGTGTAATTTTTTATTTTTAATTTCTAAACTTATCACCGATCTGACAATTTTCTACTCAGGATCCCTCATATATACAGTCTATGCACTGCTGACAGATAGGAGGGTGCAGAGTATTTTTTATAGCATCAGACCCACTCTCCTGACACGCTAAAAAAAAGTGCTAAAAAAACCTATAAAAAGCTTTTTCAGGAGTCTGAATTTAGTGTCAATATCTCTCTGGGTTTCAGTCTCGGTGGATAAAAGGATTAGATAATAATTAAATCTGCTGTGCTTTATTAACCAAATTATAACTCTTCAAAATCGGTAAACTCCCATTATATTAACACTCCAAATATATTTAATTATATTCCTCTGTTACACACTCATATTACACTGCCTGTGATGGCAACACCTTATAAATATGTTTGGGGAGGTTTTTCCTCAACCCTACTTTTATGTGGCACCACGTCTAATATATTGCATTAGGATTTGCAACTGACAGAACCATGTCCTACATTCAAATAAAGGTAAAAGACAGAGCCGAACTGTTACCATTTTGCAACTATTAACTGATGTGTTTTGACAAAAACATGATTTCCCGTGACAGAACCCCTTTATAATGGCAATCTTAGGATTACCCAATGGCACATACTACTACATATTACTTTTAGCTGAAGCAGGGTTTTACATATGAGCTGTTTTATGCAATATATCTTTATAAAGAGCTGCATTATCTGAGGTATAAATTAAACCCTTTAACCCAGATGCTTCGCTTCCTATTCTCATGTGAATAGCACAACAACCCCTTGCACATAATAAAACACATTAAGTCTAAAACAACTCCTCCATGGGATCTTCCTCTGGTCCTTAAAGGGGTTGTTCGGCTTCCAAACACTTTTTTCAATTCAGTTCTTTTTTGATTGTTCCCCAGAAATGACTTTCCATTATTTATTTTTTTACTGTTTTTCCAAAATCTAAGTATAAAGTTGAATGTCCCTGTCTCTGGTGTTTGAGTCTGGCAGCTCAGTAATTCAGGTGCAGATTCTGAACTGTTACCATTTTGCAACATTTAGTTGATCCATTTCTCAGCAGCATCTCTGGAGTATTAGCAACTATTGTATCAATTCTAACAGCTGCCTGTAATGAAACCCAGAGATTCTGCTCAGCAGGGACAAAGATAAGAAATGTGTCAACTAAATGTATCAATATAGAACAGTTTACAGGATTGGCGACCCCCCCTTCACAGAGCTACTTTAGAAGGTGAAAAATGCAGTGGTGGAACTACCGGGGGAGCAGGGGGTGCGAGCGGGCCAGGGCCCGCACCCCATCAGGGCCCCCCCGGCAGCCCGTGCGCCACTGAAAATGCGGCCGTACGGAGGGGGCGGGGCCCGGCTGCGCGTCACGCACCAGGGCCCACCCCCTCTAGTGACGCTACTGGAAAAATGACACTTTACACTTCAATATTAGAAAAACAGTGACACATAGAAAATAGAAAGTCATTGGAAAAAGTCGTTATTTCTGGTGATCTGTCTGAAAACTACTAGTTGTTTGAAGGTGAACCACCCCTTTAATAAATGGACTCTTTATTTTTGCCTTTTTTTACTTGGTAAATCTGATGTGAAGTTTTTGTAACTAGGATAATGAGTGGTAGAAAGACTGGGAATGCATGCAGGCATATTTAGAATGGATGGGAGTATCAGGGCCTAACAGCTCTATTAGGTTGGAGTTGGGATTAACGGAGGAAGCTGGTGTGCAGACTGACAGGTAATAGTCCAATTTGTGGCACACAAATAGTTAACTTGATCAAGGTCAATATCCAGGCAAGAAGTCATGGACAAGGGGAGATCAGAGTAGTCAGGAGTCAAAGCAGGAAGATCAGGAACTAGGAATCAGTCAATAAAGAATGATAGCACATCCATGAACAGTAGAAACAATACTGTATATTTGGTCACAGAACACTGGTTTTTGGCATCTATTTTGACGTCAACCCATTGTTCTATAAACCTTTCCAGCATGAAGACTTCAGTAACACATTTAGCTCCCTAAGCTTGAGTTGAACATGGTACTACAGTGTCAGACTAGGATATGTGAAAACAAGGGCCCCCAGGCAATGAAGCCCCTATTGTGCATCATCTCCCCACCATCACATGTACCTTTCTTCTCACCAGCGCATCACAGTATACCTCCGATAAACTCCGCCTCCCGCAACACAGATCTTGGGCTGGCAACGTGCCGCTAGCGGATGGGTCTGCCAGACATGGGACCCACCAGGACTTTTCCCAGTTGAATCCTGGGTACAGACACAATTTTCATAAGTAATCAAAACTCAACTTTTCAGAAGTAACCTTCAACTGCCATTAACTTTGCCTTTAGTACAATTTCTGTAGTCATGGTGCACTGTACCTCAATGGAAGGTGGCCAACAGCAAAACCAAAGGTTCCACACAGGGTGTTTCCATTTTGCAGAGCAATTTGAATAAACTGGATTGAAAATTATGTTAAACAATGATAAATGCAAGGGGCCTTCATAATTAAGAAGGATTGGGGGGGGGGGTTATAGTGGAAAACAGATTTTGTAACTCTAGGCCAGGGATCCCCAACCTTTTGAACCCGTGAGCAACATTTAGAAGAAAAAGGAGTTGGGGAGCAACAGAAACATGAAAAATGTTCTTGGGGTGCTAAATAAGTGCTATGATTGGCCATTTAGTAACCCCTGTGTGGCTTATTAACCTATATTGAGGCTCTGTTTGGCAGTACACCTGGTTTTTACACAACCAAAACTCCAATCCTGGAATTCAAAGATAAGCGCCTGCTTTGAGGCCACTGGGAGCAACATCCAAGAGGTTGGAGAGCAACATGTTACTCACAAGCTACTGGTTGGGGACCACTGCTCCAGGCAGTGTCAGGCAGTGTCTTCTAAAGCTAATAAAATATTTTTTTTGTATAAAAAGACATTAATTTTAGGGAAGAAAGATAACCAAGTTATGACTGGCATTTAACGGTACATATACAGTGAAGTTATGGGCAAACCCAAATATGACTTTAAACCAGTTGGACATTTGGAAGAGCAAACTAAGTTTGCTTTAAGCTTTTTCAGCTGGAGACACAAGTAACATCAAACAATGTCATAGTCAGTCATATTATACGCATACCATATATCACTTAACCCTTTCGCTGCCAGCCAATTTGGCCAAGTTGGAACTTCTATTGCCAGACCGTTTTTGAACATTTTTTGCTCTTTCACTTTAGGGGACTTTCCTGGGGGGGTCTTTTAGTTTACCCATGAAAACAAGATATTGTTTTTTTCAGGACAACCTAAGCTTTCAAAATATGCTAGAATTTAGTTGTCATTCCAGTCCTGTAAAAAGATATGGGCTTCTAAGTGTATAAAAAAACCAAAAAAAAAACAGTTTCACATGATACAAACGCATATATCAGAAGCATAATTTATTTTATGCATGAGAACATGGCAGATTTGGAAAGTTCTGTGTCTCCCGAACAAACCAATACCAAATATATATAATTTTATGGAGATTTCTCACTTCGATAGTTGAAAAATCTGAAGCAGTAAACTACCAAATTTCCAAAGCAACCGCTCCACAAAACAGCATACATCTGATTTCAAGGCCAAAACATTCCACTTACAGTAGGTTTACCCTAAAAAACTACCCCTCATTGGAAAGAACAGATTCCAACGAGTTCCAAAATGGGTAAATATATATTTGTACTCCAAACTACCAAGTTGCAATTCTTTCCTAAAGTTAGCAGTTTTTATAAAATGTGTTACATTTTTGAAAAATTACCTCAAAGTGTCCAGTCTACAGCATTGTATCTCCCACATATCATTATATACCAAGATACAACACCCCAAATATGAAAGCCCAGGGTCCGCTGAACAGTTTGATGCCCAATATGCATAGGTGCACCTAAATATGTGGAGTATAGGGGCCCCAGAACGAAGACACCCCATATGAGTTATCAGTTCTGGAATTCCAGATACTGCAAAATCCGCACATTTACATCATTTTTCAAGGGGCAAAAGTACAAAAATGTATGTTCACCCCAGAAAACCATATGTTTTTGGAAAGTACACATTCTGACGAATCTAATATGGGTATGCACATCTTTCTACTCCAAAGTACCAAGCCGCAAAGCTTTCCTACATTTGGCAATTTTTACGACATTACAGAAAATCACCTCAATATTGCAACTCTGAAGCATCGTATCTCCCACATATCATTACATACCAAGATAAAACACCCTAAATATGAAAGCCCAGGGTCCGCTGAACAGTTTGATGCCCAATATGCATAGGTGCACCTAAGTATGTGGAGTATAGGGGCCCCAGAACGAAGACACCCCATACGAGTTATCAGTTCTGGAATTCCAGATACTGCAAAATAAGCACATTTACAGCATTTTTCAAGGGGCAAAAGTACAAAAATGTATGTTCACCCCAGAAAACCATATGTTTTTGGAAAGTACACATTCTGACGAATCTAATATGGGTATGCACATCTTTCTACTCCAAAGTACCAAGCCGCAAAGCTTTCCTACATTTGGCAATTTTTACGACATTACAGAAAATCACCTCAATATTGCAACTCTGAAGCATCGTATCTCCCACATATCATTACATACCAAGATAAAACACCCTAAATATGAAAGCCCAGGGTCCGCTGAACAGTTTGATGCCCAATATGCATAGGTGCACCTAAGTATGTGGAGTATAGGGGCCCCAGAACGAAGACACCCCATACGAGTTATCAGTTCTGGAATTCCAGATACTGCAAAATAAGCACATTTACAGCATTTTTCAAGGGGCAAAAGTACAAAAATGTATGTTCACCCCAGAAAACCATATGTTTTTGGAAAGTACACATTCTGACGAATCTAATATGGGTATGCACGTCTTTCTACTCCAAAGTACCAAGCCGCAAAGCTTTCCTACATTTGGCAATTTTTATGACATTACAGAAAATCACCTCAATATTGCAACTCTGAAGCATCGTATCTCCCACATATCATTACATACCAAGATAAAACTCCCTAAACATGAAAGCCCAGGGTCCGCTGAACAGTTTGATGCCCAATATGCATAGGTGCACCTAAGTATGTGGAGTATAGGGGCCCCAGAACGAAGACACCCCATACGAGTTATCAGTTCTGGAATTCCAGATACTGCAAAATAAGCACATTTACAGCATTTTTCAAGGGGCAAAAGTACAAAAATGTATGTTCACCCCAGAAAACCATATGTTTTTGGAAAGTACACATTCTGACGAATCTAATATGGGTATGCACGTCTTTCTACTCCAAAGTACCAAGCCGTAAAGCTTCCTACATTTGGCAATTTTTATGACATTACAGAAAATCACCTCAATATTGCAACTCTGAAGCATCGTATCTCCCACATATCATTATATACCAGGAAAAAGCACCCTAAATATGAAAGCCAAGGGTCTGCTGAACAATTTGATGCCCAATATGCATAGGTACACATAAGTATATGGCATATAGGGGCCATAGAACGAAGACAGTTCTGTAATTCCAAATACTGCAAAATCAGCACATTTACAGCATTTTTCAAGGGGCAAAAGTACAAAAATTTATGTTCACCCCAGAAAACCATATGTTTTTGGAAAGTACACATTCTGACAAATCTAAAATGGGTAGGCACGATTTTCTACTCCAAAGTACCAAGCCGCAAAGCTTTCCTACATTTCGCAATTTTTATGACATATACAAAAATCTCCTCAATACTCCAACTCTAAAGCATTGTATCTCCTACATATCAATATATAGCAATATAAAACTCCCTAAACATGAAAGTCTGGGGTACGCTGAACAGTTTGATACCCAATATGCATAGGTACCCCTAAGTATGTGGCGTATAGGGGCCCCAGAAAGAAGACACCCCATACGAGTTCTGTAATTCCAGATACTGCATAACCAGCACATATACAGCATTTTGCAACAGGCAAAGGTACAAAAAACTAGGTTCACCCCAGAAAACCATATATTTTTGGAAAGTACACCTTCTGCCGAATAAAAATTTGCTAAAACTGTCTTTCTACTCCAAACGTACATACTGCAAAGCAACGCTAAAGGCAGTGGTTTTTATGATATTTCTGAAAATCTCCTAGAAATATTGCAGTTGGTCGCATTTATCTCACCCAATTTCTTATATACAATTAGAAAACACCATAAATATTGACGCTAAGGGTCTACTGAACAGTTTGATGCCCAATATGCATAAATATACCAAAGCAGGTGGGCACGTGCGGACCCCAAATGAAAATCGTGCTTAAGAATTTCCTCGCTGTCAATTCGCCTTCTGTGAAGATAGCACTCTGACTCCATATAATGTGCCGTAAGACCCCCTAACAGTACGAAGACCCCCCAAAACCATATATTTTTGGAAAGTACACATTCTGCTGAATAAAAATTTGCTATAACTGTCTTTCTATTCCAAACTTACATACTGCAATACTATGCTAAAGGCAGCGGTTTTTATGACATTTCTGAAAATCGCCTAAAAATATTGCAGTTGGTCGCATTTATCTCACCCAATTTCTTACATACAATTAGAAAACACCATAAATATTGACACTAAGGGTCTACTGAACAGTTTGATGACCAATATGCATAGATAAACCAAAGCAAGTGGGCACGTGCGGACCCCAAATAAAAACAGTGCCTAAGAATTTTCTCGACTGTCAATTCAACTCCTGTGAACATAGCACTCTGACTGCATATAATGTGCCGTAAGACCCCCTAACAGTACAAAGACCCCCCAAAACCATATATTTTTGGAAAGTACACCTTGTGCCGAATAAAAATTTGCTAAAACTATCTTTCTGCTCCAAATGTACATACTGCAAAGCAACGCTAAAGGCAGTGGTTTATATGATATTTCTGAAAATCACCAAAAAATATTGCAGTTGGTCGCATTTACCTCACCCAATTTCTTAGATACAATTAGAAAACACCCTAAATATTGACACCAAGGGTCTACTGAACAGTTTGATGCCCAATATGCATAGATATACCAAAGCAGGTGGGCACGTGCGGACCCCAAATGAAAATAGTGCTTAAGAATTTTCTCGGCTGTCAATTCGCCTTCTGTGAAGATAGCACTCTGACTCCATGTAATGTGCCGTAAGACCCCCTAACAGTACGAAGACCCCCCAAAACCATATATTTTTGGAAAGTACACATTCTGCTAAATAAAAATTTGCTATAATTGTCTTTCTACTCCAAACTTACATACTGCAATACTATGCTAAAGGCAGCGGTTTTTATGACATTTCTGAAAATCGCCTAAAATATTGCAGTTGGTCGCATTTATCTCACCCAATTTCTTACATACAATTAGAAAACACCATAAATATTGACACCAAGGGTCTACTGAACAGTTTGATGCCCAATATGCATAGATATACCAAAGCAGGTGGGCACGTGCGGACCCCAAATGAAAATAGTGCTTAAGAATTTTCTCGGCTGTCAATTCGCCTTCTGTGAAGATAGCACTCTGACTCCATGTAATGTGCCGTAAGACCCCCTAACAGTACGAAGACCCCCCAAAACCATATATTTTTGGAAAGTACACATTCTGCTAAATAAAAATTTGCTATAATTGTCTTTCTACTCCAAACTTACATACTGCAATACTATGCTAAAGGCAGCGGTTTTTATGACATTTCTGAAAATCGCCTAAAAATATTGCAGTTGGTCGCATTTATCTCACCCAATTTCTTACATACAATTAGAAAACACCATAAATATTGACACTAAGGGTCTACTGAACAGTTTGATGCCCAATATGCATAGATAAACCAAAGCAGGTGGGCACGTGCGGAACCCAAATAAAAACAGTGCATAAGAATTTTCTCGGCTGTCAATTCGACTCATGTGAACATAGCACTCTGACTGCATATAATGTGCCGTAAGACCCCCCTAACCGTACAAAGACCCCCCAAAACCATATATTTTTGGAAAGTACACCTTGTGCCGAATAAAAATTTGCTAAAATTATCTTTCTGCTCCAAATGTACATACTGCAAAGCAACGCTAAAGGCAGCGGTTTTTATGATATTTCTGAAAATCGCCTAAAAATATTGCAGTTGGTCGCATTCATCTCACCCAATTTCTTACATACAATTAGAAAACACCCTAAATATTGACGCCAAGGGTCTACTGAACAGTTTGATGCCCAATATGCATAGATAAACCAAAGCAGGTGGGCACGTGCGGACCCCAAATAAAAACAGTGCATAAGAATTTTCTCAGCCGTCAATTCGCCTCCTGTGAACATAGCACTCTGACTGAATATAATGTGCCGTAAGACCCCCTAACAGTACAAAGAGCCCCCAAAACCATATATTTTTGGAAAGTACACATTCTGACGAACACAGAGTTGCTAAAAATATGTTTCTATCCCAAATTATCAAAGTGTAAATGAGGCTAAAACATTACATAAGGAAAAACAATGCAAGCATAAAACTGCAATAAAAATCACAAAAAAGCAAATACAATTAGGAAAATCAACGAAATAACAAAATAACTGATCCGACAGCGTGGTTAGAGGTCAGAATGCTTGATTCAGTAGTCATGCTGTGAAATCTAAAGTTTTTAGGGAAATAACATAAGGGAAACTTAGAAAATGAACTAAAAAAACAAAAAAAAACCCCTATAAGTGTGTGTTTGTGTATGCATGGATGTACAGCTCTAAAAAGTGTATAAATATTTGCATATATGTATTTGAGTCTGTAATATATGTGCAAAAGTTTGAAAAATCAAAAAAAACAGAAAATCAAAAAAAAAAAAAAAACTACTTTTACTAGTATGTGTACTGTGTATATGTAAATGCCTGTAAATGCCTGTAAATACCTGTAAATACCTGTAAATAAGTAAAAAAAGGGGCACTTACCAAATCTAGATGAAGAGGAGTCCTTTTCAGTGCTTTTCAGTTGAAACACGCCGAGTCACAGCACCAGGAAGTGCGTGGGCGGAGCAGGAACATGTGCTGTGCTGATGCTTGGGACATGGAAGCTGCTGAATCGGTTGCTGCTGTTGCTGCGTCTCTCTGCGACTCTGGAGTGGAGGGTCGCCGATCTTTTTCAGGTAAGCTCGTTGCCTAGGGGGTTCTGCTGCTAGCTGCTCCTCTCTGCACGCTGATTTTGCAGTGTGTGCAGAGAGAGAGCTGTTTTAGTAAAGAACATAGCTCCTACGTTCTTGGCACTTAAAGCCTTTTTTCAAAGAACGTAGGAGCTACGTTCTTGGCAGTTAAAGGGTTAAAGGGCCTTTAAAGGCAAAAAAATAAAATCCCATTTTTACTTTCTTTAATGAAAAAGAAACCTATCTCCAATATACTTTAATTAAAAAATGTGCACCGTTTTTATAATAAACCTGACTGTATGCAGTGACATTCTTCCTTCATTTACTGCTGTGGATAGGAATTGTCAGACGGTCCCTAACTGCTCTGCAGGGAAACAATCATACTTATGAACAGCAGGGGGAGCCCCCGCCTTACTTCCCAGCCATGCAGAACTCAAGCAGCTTTGTTTGTTTCCCTGTTTTGATCCTTTATGATGATCCCTAAGCAGCTCAGACCACACTGGACATGTGCGTAGTTAAAGATTTTTAACAAAGTTACAAGATGGGCTTGTGGTGCAGTAAGTTCATGTTTATGTTTAGTATACAAAATACAGCATTTCTAGCCTTATTCTATTTTAGACTTTACTTTCCCTTTAAGAAGTGGCCATATTCTACATGTTTTTTCGCCGATATGGCCACTCTTGAACAAGTTTGCAACATATTACCCTTGTAATAGCAAAGGGCAAAGCAAGGTCTCAGCTTTTTTCAATTTTCAATCACATAGGCTGGATAATTTGGATGAGGTCCACTGATGATACACAAGCTCCTCATATGATCTTAGAACTGGTCCAGGGGCTACCTTTAGCTTAGCACAAGGATGACAAGTTCAGGCAAAGGATCTACATGTTTGGTGTAATTTTTTATTTTTAATTTCTAAACTTATCACAGATCTGACAATTTTCTACTCAGGATCCCTCATATATACAGTCTATGCACTGCTGACAGATAGGAGGGTGCAGAGTATTTTTTATAGCATCAGACCCACTCTCCTGACACGCTAAAAAAAAGTGCTAAAAAAACCTATAAAAAGCTTTTTCAGGAGTCTGAATTTAGTGTCAATATCTCTCTGGGTTTCAGTCTCGGTGGATAAAAGGATTAGATAATAATTAAATCTGCTGTGCTTTCTTAACCCAATTATAACTCTTCAAAATCGGTAAACTCCCATTATATTAACACTCCAAATATATTTAATTATATTCCTCTGTTACACACTAATATTACACTGCCTGTGATGGCAACACCTTATAAATATGTTTGGGGAGGTTTTTCCTCAACCCTACTTTTATGTGGCACCACGTCTAATATATTGCATTAGGATTTGCAACTGACAGAACCATGTCCTACATTAAAATAAAGGTAAAAGACAGAGCTTTGTCCATCAATTGGCTCATGTGATCTAACATGTATGCTTGGCTTGCCCTTGGTTTGTTTGCGTGCACTATGAATGGTATGGTCCCAGAGGTCGGCCCTTAGTACTTTGAGGGATTCTGTCTTGATTTTTATGGTGTCGTTTTTATTTCTAAATTACATTGTTTACACTGTAGATAACAAGTTGTCTAATTCTGGGCAGTGTCATTCTGTGACTACTAAAGCAAATAAAGTTCTGTCTTGCATAAAAAAGGGCATTAACTCAAGGGATGAAAACATAATTATGTCTCTTTATAGGTCCCTGTTAAGGCCTCATCTGGAGTATGCAGTGCAGTTTTGGACTCCAGTCCTTAAGAGGGATATAAATAAGCTGGAGAGAGTGCAGAGACGTGCAACTAAATTGGTTAAAGGGACGGAAGACTTAAATTATGAGGGTAGACTGTCAAGGTTGGGGTTGTTTTCTCTGGAAAAAAGGCGCTTGCGAGGGGACATGATTACACTTTACAAGTACATTAGAGGACATTATAGACAAATAGCAGGGGACCTTTTTACCCATAAAGTGGATCACCGTACCAGAGGCCACCCCTTTAGACTAGAAGAAAAGAACTTTCATTTGAAGCAACGTAGGTGGTTCTTCACAGTCAGGACAGTGAGGTTGTGGAATGCACTGCCGGGTGATGTTGTGATGCTGATTCAGTTAATGCCTTTAAGAGTGGCTTGGATGATTTTTTGGACAGACATAATATCAAAGGCTATTGTGATACTAAACTCTATAGTTAGTATAGGTATGGGTATATAGAATTTTAATTAAAAGTAGAGAGGTGTGTGTGTATGGATGCTGGGTTTTCATTTGGAGGGGTTGAACTTGATGGACTTTGTCTTTTTTCAACCCAATTTAACTATGTAACTATGTAACTATGTAACTGCAAATAATTCACTCTACCATCTAAAATCCTCTTTCCTGAACCAATAAATATATATATATATATTTTTATTTTTTAGTATTTTTTGCTTCTCTTGTCTACCAGGGAGCTGTCATCTTATGTCAGTGAGATGTTATCTGGTTACTTTCCCATTGTTCTGCTGATGGGCTGCTGGGGAGAAAGAGAGATGGGTGACATCACTCCAACTTGCAGCAGTAAAGAGTGACTGAAGTTTATCAGAGCACAAGTCACATGACTGAGGGCACCTGGAAAACTAACAACATGTCTAGACCCATGTGAGATTTCAAAATTGAATATAAAAAAATCTGTTGACAAATGGATTTCAATGCAGAATGCTGCTGGAGCAGCACTATTAACTGATGTGTTTTGACAGAACCGCTTTATAATGGCAATTTTAGGATTACCCAATGGCACATACTACTACATACTACTTTTAGCTGAAGCAGGGTTTTACATATGAGCTGTTTTATGCAATATATTTTTTTAAAGAGCTGCATTATCTGAGGTATAATTTTACTTTAAGACAAACCCTTCAACCCAGATGCTTCGCTTCCTATTCCCATGTGAATAGCACAACAACCCCTAGCAAAATATAAAACACCTTAAACATCCCCTTACAACTCTCATAGGTTAAGTGCAATCGGGCATGAAACGCGTTATTAATAGTATTTGTTTATTCCAATGCCTACTTATGGATCTGGGAGTGCCTGCCACAATTTTTTTGTTTCAAATGTTGTTTTTTCCCCACAAATATTAAAGGAACAGAAGATGACACTGTTTCCGACAGGTACAAATAGACTTTAATCTTTGTATTTAGTTGTGGTAAGTCTAAAACAGCTGGACCCTGAATAATCTTGGAAACCTTTCACCTGCAAGGCATATTGAGTTCAAATTCTTTGATTAAAACAGAGTAAAAAAAAAGTTGATAGCCCTTCCTTCCAAAAGTTGAGAAACATGTTGTTCATGACTGTTTTCTTATTACTGAAAGTAAATCAATTGGGTTGGGCATCAAGATAATTTTTAAGATGTGATTGTTCTATTGTATAAGATGATTAATTCTACACAGAAGAACCTCGAAAAGCTTTCAACTAGCATCTTCCCAGTGGAGAACTTGTTTTCTCTGCCCACAAAGGTAATCTGCATTGGGTTTTGTAAGAAGAAAACCATTTCTATATCCTTATAGCCATAACCAGTCTGTAAAGCACACGTTATTAGACCGTGGACTGTTACCTTTAGGACTTCAGTTAAGGTGGCTTAGCCTGAAGATGTGGTATGAATGGCATTGACAGTATTAAAAGTTTAGAGAAAAATGAGGAACCCTCAACTTATAGGGTTGGACCATGGAAGCCTCACCTATTATTGTGTTAAATCAACATTACGGTTGTTTACTACCACCAAGTAATGCCCCTTACCTTTGTCATGGTCTAATGTCTATAGACCAGAGGTTTCATGTGCCTCTAAATCTATCACTTATTTCCCCAATCAGTGACAATGATTTTGAGACAGGATGGGGATCTAATTGATCACCTCCACCCTTCCCTATACACAGTGTAAACATTGAATGCTCTATCACACCCCAATGATCAGTTTAATTAAACCCTTTCCAAGGAATACTGGGAACATGTTTATACTAGACCATATTAGTTTAGTCACACAACCAGACTCCTTGCACAGGCCACCAGAATTCATTAACCATTAGCCTATATGATGTTTCCAGAAACAATCATTTTTTTTTTGCATACGTACCATGGAAAAAAAGAAATTACTGTAATCAGTTCGCTTGCCTACGAAAAATTGTGGTACTGGTATGGGACCTGTTATCCAAAATGCATGGGACCTGGATTTGCCGGCTAAGGGATCTTTCCATAATTTGGATCTCCATACCTTAAGCCACTAAAAAATAATTGAAACATTAATTAAACCCCAATTGGATTATTTTGGCTCCAATAAAATAATTATATTTTAGTTGGGATCAGGTACAAGGTACTGTTTTATTATTACAGAGAAAAAGGAAATCATTTAAAAAAAAATGTGAATTGTTTCATTATAACGGGGCCTATGGGTGATGGCCTTTCCTTAATTCAGAGTTTTCTGTGTAATGGGTTTCCGTATAACGGAACTTGTACATCTTTTACTATATTTATCAAAGTCTTTGGTATATAGGACAAACCAAACAAGGTTTACTGTTTGTAGGTACCACTTGCTGTGGGATTATGTGTAAGTCCTTAGATATGACCACCGTATTCAAGTGGCAAGTGAAACTGCCATTTATTGGTGCTTGATAAAAGTTTCTAGTTTCAGACATTTGAGATGTTTATCTGTACTTTTTTCTTATTCTTGGAGTATAGAAAAACATCTTAAGTATCTTCTAGGTCTGGACTGAGAGGCCAATTATTATAGGCCTTCCATCAATGCCAGATGCGCCAGTTTATAACTTGTACTTGAGCCTGGATATATTGGTATGCTTTTAAATAGTTGTTACGGCAAATAAGGTAGAGGAAAGAACCTATTGGTAAACAAAACCTTGACTTTTATCATTTATATTACATTCCTGAGCAGGTCTAATTAAGTGGCACCCACACAGGACACCCATTTGACATTGGAAAACCTGTTTTTTGTGCAAAATACTTTCAGTGAAAGTTGTCTTCAGTAGATGACCTAACGCTGTCATGTAAACCATTTCCCCAGGCTTGTTATAGTTCTAAATGCTGGGGCTTCTTTTAATACGTTACATGCCGCACAGTAATTATCAGACCACTGATTATCATGTTTTGGCTTGTATCTTGACCTCCAGTTGAAATATTGTTGGTATTTCTCATTGTCTTTGTCCAGCTGCAGAAGGTAGTCAGCCATTTGACTTGCATTAGTAAAATCATCCACATGGATGAAGGCGTCACGTGGAATAAATCGTTCATAGTTCTCCCGAGGTGGCCCAAGAACAATGGGTACAGACCGAAAGAACATTGCATTTCTCCAGAGCTTTTCTGTAATGTAGTCCCTGTGAATTGAATTTTCAAAGGAGAAATAGAACTTGTACTGAGATATCGTTTCAGAAAGCTTCTCGTTTGGTAAAGATTCATGCTGTCTCCCAAACACATCAATTTTTATATATTTTTTTATCTGTTCATAAAACTGCACCCGTCTTGATCCAGGATTCCAGTTACTCACGGCCCAAGCTACAAGCTTTGACTTTTCTGGAATAGTAAAATTTTGGTTACTTTTGTCCGGCAAAAGATATCCATAAGGCGTAAAGATGTCAGAGTCAGCTCGGTAGGACATAGTTAGATTCATCAGATTGTCCATCATACCCAGGTTTGGACTGTGGCTTGGGGATTCTAAGTTGAACCACACCCAATACTGGCCCGGGGGTCTGGGTATCTGGGGCAACTGACTTCTGGAGCCACACACATCTCGGTGATGGAAAATAACAGCATTTGCAGTGGAATACTTTTCACGATCATCCGTGAACCAACATCCTTGTTCTGAGGGTTTCTTGCATTTGTTTAAAGGAAAACGAGATCCAAATGGCCAAGTCCACAGCAAAATAACCAATGGATGTTCTTTTGAGGCGTCCGGTGAAAGTGTCTGGTAATCTGGATTGGAGGTATGGGAGCAATACTTGGGAGTTTTGTAGTAAGAAAATGCAATCATGGCAAATATGGCCTGTATGAAGAAAAATACGACATAGTGGTTGCATGACGGTAAGTTCTGCATGGTCATTTGTTCATTGCTGGTAAAGAAAAAAATGATAAATATTAGCATAAACAAATTTGTCAGCTCCATAATTAATAAGCTAAATTGTCACATTTCTTATAAAGGGGTGTATAGTTGAACTGGATGGCCCGCTTTTGGCAGGATGGAACCATTAGCAACCATGCAGAAGTGCCTTAAAGGAGAAGGAAAGGCTTGGTGCCAAATGTTAGGCACCACCAAGTGATTGTATTGACTTACCTGAAACCACCGGGCCGGTGTTCCTAACTGAAGAAAACTGCACCCGTGGTTATACCAGCGAGCACCACGGATCGATCTTCTTCCGTCTTCCAATTTCTTCACATGCGCAGTATCAGGAAAAGCCAAACTTTAACTAAAAAGTCGGTTATTTCGTTCGCATGCGTCTGCCCCGGGAAATTTATAAAAAGGAGACGGAAGCCAGATCGCTCCATGGTGCTCACTGGTATAACCCCGGGCCGGTGCAGTTTTCTGCTGATAGGAGCACCGGCCCGGGGTTTCAGGTAAGTCAATACATTCACTTGGGGGTGCCTAACATTTGACACCCCCAAGTATGAAACAACTTTCCCTCTCCTTTAATGAATTCTCCATTTCATACATGACCCCTAAAGTATAGTAATGAAGGAACTAGTCTACTGTATGTAAATCAGTTGTTCTTCATGTTTAATGTTTCATGGTTTTCAAATTATTAACCTTCCCTTTCTGCCTCTTTCTGGTGTGCAACTGAGAATTCTGGGGTCACTGACCCCAACAACCAAATATAAACCCACCTTGAAATGAGACTTGTGCTAGGGTAATTAAGTCCGATAGCAGTGGAATGGGTTATTCACCTTTAAATTACATTTTAGTATGATGTAGACAATGTTTGCAATTGGTCTTCAATTGATTTTTATTTCAACATTTTTTGTTATTTAGCTTTTTGTTCAGTAGTTCTCTAGTTTGTTATTTTTAGGAACTATTTAGTTGCTAGTTTATAATATTCCCTAGCATCCAAGCAGTGGTTTGTATAAAAGATTGGAATAAGTAAAGCAGGGGGACTGAATAGGAAAACAAGTAATAAAAAGTAACAATAAAATTGTAGCCTCACAGAGCAATAGTTTTTTACCTGCTGGGGTCAGTGACTCTCATTTGAAAGCTGGAAAGAGGCAGAAGAGGGAGGCAAATAACTTAAACTCTACAGAGAAATAAGACTTCTTGCTAGGGATAGGACATTCTATAACATTCTAAGGGGCAGATTTTTTCAAAGGCTGATTTTTGAATGAAAATAATTTGAATTTCGAGCTATTTTTTGTGTACTTTGACTAGGGAGTAGTCCATATTCGATTTGAATTTGAAAAAAATTAGAAAATTAGAATATTGAAATTTATCATGCACTGTCTCTTTAAAAATTCGACTTCGACCATTCACCATCTAAAACCTGCCGAATACGGACCTATTCGATCGAAAACGGACAAAAAAAAAACTTTGACTTAATTTCGGTTGGTCTTGTTTTTTCAATTCGAAATTCGACCCTTGATAAATATGCTCCTAAAAGTTAACTTAAAGGTGAACCACCCCTTTAATATTCCAAGCCTGAGACAAATAGGTAAATAAAATGTCCTGAGCATAGCAGAACATAGTCATTCCATATGTAACTGGAACATCAAAAAACCCAAGCAACGACCCAGGGACAGAAGTTGGTACGCCCCAAAGACCCAATACCAAAGCATGTGAAAAGTAATGTGATCGACAGAGAGGACTTTTGTTTTGTATTCTTTAAAAACTCCAATTTGGTGAGACTTTGATTTGCTGTTTCCTACTATAGCACAGAACTTGTACTTTATTTATTTTGTCTGCTGTGAAAATAAACCACAGGCAGGAGCCTGCTAAGTTTTGTTGCCAACCTGAGCCTCCTGGAATTTGTTTGCCTGATCCCTACCCACTGCCACGAGTAATTCCCCTCACAACATCTAAATCGAAAGGGACACTCCTTTGAGGACAACCATGAACAAAAAAATAAAATAAAGGAGAACTAACCCCTAAAAAAAACAAATGAAGCTAAGATCGTCATATTTTACGTTTGGCTGCCGAGTCTTCTATGGCGTGCGTGGCGCGCATCTCCTTGACTTATGTGCAACGACGTTGGCGTGATGGCGTCATCACGCCGAATGGAGCGAAATTTAAATTTATCACTGCCCGTTGTTAGGTTCCATTTCTGAGTTCCTGGGTACGTTCTATTTGTATTCTGATTCCTGTTTTGACCCTGCCTTCCTGACTTTGCTGACTTCTGTGATCCTGACCTCTGCCTGTTATCCGACTATTCTGAAATCCGTTATCCGACCCGTGCCTGGCTTGACTCTTGTGAGCTGATCTTCTGGTTTTGCCCTTGCCTGTCGGACTTCGCTTGTATTCTGCCCGCAAAATCGTTCCAGAAGTGTTATTTCTTGAATCACAGAATGTGCACTTTACAAAAAGATTAGTTTTTTGGGTGTGAATGTGCTTTTTGTACTTTTTACCATGCATAAAATGCAGACTTGATAGACATTCGTTTCATTAGCTATACAGTAGTTGCTTCACTTGTCTTAAACATTCAGTTTCTCAGTACATAGCAGTTATAGGATCCATCACAAAAAAACGCTTATCTAGAAAGCTGTGAATGATGGGAAGGTCATCTCCTATAGGATCCATTCTAATGATATAAGTGGATAATAATTTCCTTTTTCCCTGTAATAACAAAGGGATTGGGGGAGCATCAGCAGTTTCCGGTGGGTCTGGGCTGCCACGGCCATAGGATTTTGTCCAGGTGTCCCGCCAGCCCATTTTGACACTGGGTTTATTGAATTTTTAAATGATATATATAGTAGACTTTAAGGGGCACATTTACTTAGGCTTCGATTGTCGAAGTTAAATCCTTCGACTTCGAATATCGTCTTCCATTATTCGTTCGATCGAACGATCGAACGATTAAATCCTTCGATTTTAATCCATCGATCGAACGAATTTCCTTCGATCAAAAAAAGATAGGAAAGCCTAGGTTTTAGGTGGTGAAGTAGGGGGGTCAAAGTTTTTTTTTAAAGAGACAGTACTTCGACTATCGAATGGTCGAATAGTTGAACGATTTTTAGTTTGAATTGTTCGATTCAAAGTCGAAGTCGTAGTCGAAGGTCGAAGTAGCCAATTCGATGGTCGAAGTAGCCAAAAAAAACTTCGAAATTCAAAGTTTTTTTATTCTATATTCCTTCACTCGAGCTAAGTAAATGTGCCCCCAAGTATGGAGATCCAAATAAGGGAAAGACCCCTTATCCAGAAAGCCCCAAATCCCAAGCATTCTGCATAACAGCATAAATCTCTATTCATTATGCTGCTCAGTCCTTCCAGCCTGCCTTTCCCAATGCATTTCACAAATGTTCCCATGGTTTGCCAAATGGGGCAGATTTGCTCATCATTTACAGTGTCATCTTCTTTTCTTGATGTCATTTTTTAGATTTCTCTGATCTTGGTTAAAAAAATGTAGCCACCAAAACATGTTTGTTTTCTTTTTGCTTTGCCAAGAAAATTTTGACAAAAGCTTTGATCAAGTTTTGTAACATCTGTAAGTTTCAATAAAAGGGGAAGATAACTTGGGCAATATCAGCTTTAAAAAAATTCCTAATAAATGATAAAGACGTGAGTATAATTCCCACCCAGTTTGAACTGCCAGTAGTGAATTTAATATTTTGAAAGCATCAGTCAAAAAGCAGTTTGAACAATTTCAAAGATCTCTGTCTGATTGAAACTGATAATATATCCTGGAACATAAAAATTAAAAAAATTAAAAAAAGTACCAACTGACTGGTATTTTGGACAATGAGAAGTGAGTCATCAGCGAAAGCTAACACTTGCAGGGTTTTTTCATTTTTTCTAATACTTTGGAATCAGTCGTTTTTGTTTGCGTATCAAAAGAGTAGTTCCATTAAGATAATAACAAGTAGGGGAGATAGGGGACAACTTTGTCTAATGCCATTATGAAGAGAAAACAAATTGGATTGTTCTTCCTGATCTGACCTGAACAGCATCAAAACTGTTTCAAGACTTAAATAATGAAAAGGTATTACAGGTATGGAATCTGTTATCCAGAAACCTGTTATCCAGAAAGCACCGAATTACTGGAAGTCCCATAGACTCCATTTTATTCAGATAATTCAAATTTTTTTTAAAAATGATTTCCTTTTTCTCTGTGGTATTAAAACAGTACGTTCTAATCAATTCTAACTAGATATAATTAATCCCTATGGAATACAAAATAATCCTATTGGGGTTGTTTAATGTTTAAATTATTTTTCAGTAGACTTAAAGGAGAATTCAATCCTAACTTTAAAAAACCCCTACCCCCTACCCTACATAGACCCCCCTCCCTCCTCCCCCCAGCCGGCGTGGAGGTGCATGTGCAGTTTTAGCAATTTACTGTTTCGCGACAACTGCGCATGCTCTGAAACTCACAAAAATTGCAGAAGTGCCGGTCTCGTTCCGAAGATTACCGAAGCGGCTGAAGATGGCGCCCGTGAACTCCGATGCCTGAATCTGCACCGAGGGGTAATTAAAACATTAGGGGCATTTGCCCGGGGTAACACTTATGCTGGGGGGAGGAGGGAGGGGGTCTATGTAGGATCACATAGGACTTCTCATCTCCATACAGAATACATCACACTATTGAGGCTACAGTAACTTACTATACTTATTTTCTTACTCTGAAGGAGCTTTGCAAGATGGGTAATTACACTGTCCGTATAGGTTCCTCTGTTCTTCAGGTTTTTCTTTTCAAGCAGGAGAACAGGTGAGATAAGAAATGGAAACATATCCAAAGCAGCAAGATGGGCTCATTCAAACTGATTCTCATTCTACTGAGCATGTGCACCACCCAGGGCAGTTGCAAGGAACCCCTGGACAATTATAAAGATGGCATTGCGGCACTCAATAGAAATCTGTTCTGGCACACGGTCTGAGGTTAGTAATTTTGATTAATTATTTAGTTTTTTGTTTTTAAAGGGGAGGTTCATATTTAAGTTAACTTTTAGCAACTTTTCAATTGGGACTTGATTTTTTATTCTTTATAGTTTTTGAACTATTTGCCTTCAGACTCTTTCCAGCTTTCAAATTGGGGGTCACTGACCCCATCCAAATGCTCTGTAAGGCTACATATTTATTGTTATTGCTACTTTTTATTACTCACTTTTCTATTCTCTCCTGTTCATATTCCAGTCTCCTATTCAAATCAGTGCATGGTAGCTAGGGTAAGTTGGATCCTAGCAAGCAGATTGCTGAAATGACAAACTGGAGAGCTGCCGAATAAAAAGCTAAATAACTCAAAAAAGACAAATAATAAAAAATGAAAACCAATTGCGGGTTGTCTCAGAATATCACTCTCTATATCATATTAAAAGGCAATTTAAAGGTGAACAACCCCTTTAAGCCTATGTTTAACCCCATAGGAAAAAATGGAAAAGAACATTAATAAATAACTATATGCATTTCTGTGAAAAGAAATACTACTGACAAGGGTTCATTGAGCTGGTGAAAATTCCAGGCACGTACCTCTTCAGTTTATCTATGCGAATTCTGGCCCCAGCATGGGGAGAGATCACGGATGGAGTTTTGCCTTGGGTGCCCTTAACACTCGGCACTGATTTGCATCCAGTGATTACACTTCACACATGTCACTGCTCCATGGAATGAACCCTATACCTTTTGGAAGGGCTGATTTATAACATTCACTGTTTTGTCACCTAACAAACAGTATGGTCACACCTTTTGGTTAAAAAATGACCCCCTCACCTGTTCTTTCCAGGAAAAAGTCACACATCCTGAAATATAATATGCCGTTACAAATACAGTAGTTTAAGCTTAGTGAAGGCATCAGCGTGTTTATATATTTGTCAAGGCAAGATCCTATTTAACACCTTGCTCTATATACATATATATATATATATATATATATATATATATATATATATATACACAATGGAATGTACACAGAGGTCATTGTTGACCCAGGTTTCACAAGACCTACTATAAAACTAGATAAATACTCTGCTTGGTTGGTACTTATTTTACGGTAGCAACCAATCAGCAGGTAGCATTCACTGGACAGCTGTTGGAAAACAAACATCTAATTGGTTGGTCAGGGTTACTAGATATTTTATTTATCTATTTTATCATTTTTATTACATTGTCCTGATTGTTTAATACAGAATTTTCACGACTCAACTAGGGATGCACTGAATCCACTTTTTTGGATTCGGCCGAACCCCCGAATCCTTCGCGATGGATTGCCCGAATACTGAACCGAATCCGAATCCTAATTTGAATATGCAAATTAGGGATGGGAAAACATTTCTTACTTCCTTACTTTGTGACAAAAAGTCATGTGATTTCCCTCCACGCCCCTAATTTGCATATGCCAATCAGGATTTGGTTCGGCCGGACAGAAGGATTGGCCGAATCTGAATCCTGCTGAAAAAGACCAAATCCTGGCCAAATCCCAAACCAAACTAATCCCCCGTATTGCTCACACCTGTGATCCCCCAGAAATTGTTCACACTTGTAAAACCTCTATTGTTCACATCCTAAACCCCTGTACTGTTCACACCTGAGACCCAGACTGAAACTGCCCACATTGTTCACCTGTTCACACTTTATACAAAATGCTAATGGGCCCCACACACTGTGTCACTGTATGTAGTTCATATGCTCCTTGTGTGTGCCCTGCTCTGCCAGTGTGTGACATACTCTGCCTGTGTGTGACATACTCTGCCTATGTGTGACATACTCTGCTTGTGTGTGCCCTGCTCTGCCTGTGTTTGACATACTCTGCCTGTATGTGACATACTCTTCCTGTGTGTGTCCTGCTCTGCCTGTGTGTGACATACTCTTCCTGTGTGTGACATACTCTTCATGTGTGTGCCCTGCTCTGCCTGTGTATGACATACTCTGCCTGTGTGTGACATACTCTGCATGTGTGTGACATACTCTGCCTGTGTGTGACATACTCTGCCTGTGTGTGCCCTGCTCTGCCTGTGTGTGACATACTCTGCCTGTGTGTGCCCTTGATAACACAGAAGTTGGACAGCACTGTTATAGAGCATTTGTTTTTAGATGGGGTCAGTGATCCCTATTTGAAAGCTGGAAAAAGTCTGAAAAAAATGAAGGCTAATTGAATTGACGCTTAGAATTAGCCATTCCTTAACATACTAAAAGTTAACTTAAGGATAAACCACCCGACCATAGACGATGGCCTGACGATATCCATGTACAGGCATGGGACCTGCTATCCAGAGTGCTCGGTACCTGGGGTTTTCCGGATAACGAATATTTCCTTAATTTGGATCTTCATACCTTAAGTCTACTGTTTACTAATCATGTAAACATTAAATAAACCCAATAGGCTGGTTTTGCTTCCAATAAGGATTAATGATATCTTAGTTGGGATCAAGTACAAGCTATTGTTTTATTATTACACAGAAAAAGGAAATCATTTGTAAAATTTGGATTATTTGGATAAAATGGAATCTATGGGAGACGCCCATTCCGTAATTCGGAACTCTCTGGATAACGGGTTTCTGGATAACCTGTACTATCTTCAAATGATCAGAACAATAGAAGCAGTTTATAACCCTTAATATGGTACCTGGTTGTGTGACCCTAGAGCCAATCAGGCGAATACCTACAAGAATCGCTCCACTGAGAAGTCACAGAGTAGTTCCGTGACCATATAAAGCATGAAGTCACATTAAAAGGAACATTATCCTTCATATATACCTATAGCTTTATAAAGATGCTTGGGTGTCCGCACTTCTTTGTCGCAGGCAAGGTGCACGATCAATTGGAATGATACAATCGATGCAGGGATCAGTACACTCTAGTAAAGGTGAATTAAAGTGTTTTTATTTGTAACACAGTATTGTCCAACGTTTCGGTCCCACCTGGGGACCTTTATCAAGGACCCTACCTATAGCTTTATATATTTGCACTGTGTATGTATGTAAATATATATATATATATATATATATGCTTTTTCTAACATTTTTTGCACATTTGTCCAAAGACAGAAGAGAAGCAAAATACTACTTCCCATATCAACAGTTCATCATTGGTGACCTAATGGAAGTGTCAGCTTATGCTTTATAATGCCCAGGGGGAAAACCTGTATTTTAGCTTTCCAGTACTGAACATCCTAGTAATATGGAACAACTTGTAGTGTTTTAATGTACTTTATTGCTCACAAAACATAACAGGCACAAGCATGGATGGGTATTGTTGACTGTTCAGGACATGATTTTCCATTGCCGATTCAAATTTTAGCAGAATAATATAGTGCTGATGCTGCTCGACAGGTTACATGCCAAGAGACAGATACAGAACAGCACATCATTCATCAGAAACTGCATTAGTATGTCTGCTATTTCTAGTACTATCATTATAACACATTGTTATTGTAACCACCCTAGAGATTTGCAGAACATCGTTAAATTTGAATTACAGGGGTGGTTCTCCTTCAAGTTAACTTTTAGTATGTTATAAAATGGCCAATTCTAAGCAACTTTTCAATTGGTCTTCATTAAATATTTTAATGAATTACCTTCTTCTTCTGACTCTCTCCAGCTTTCAAATGGGGGTCACTGACCCCATGTAAACAACAAATGCTCTCAAAGGCTAAAAATGTATTGTCACAGCTAATTCTTATTACTCAACTTTCTATTCAAGCCCTTTCCTATTCATATTCCAGTCTCTCGTTTAAATCGATGCATGGCTGCTAGGATTATTTGGACCCTAGCAACCAGTTTGCTGAAATTGCAAACTGGAGAGCGGCTGAATATAAAGCTAAATAACTCAAAAACCACAAATATTAAAAAAACGAAAAAACAAATTGTCTCAGACTATCATTCTGTACATCATACTAAAAGTCAATTTAAAGGCGAACAACCCCTTTAATGAAATATAATGCAGATTACATATTTTTTTGTAAGTGTGCTTTGAATATAGTGTCGATCTATTCACCTCTAGATTGCCGTCAAATAATCTCAAGAGCAATTAAAATACACCTTACAATAGAATTTTTTTATAGGTCTCTTTTTACCCTCATATTCATTTGATTGCTGCAGAATTTTGCAGGGAAAATGGGTTCTTCAATTTCTGATAAAAATTAATTTGAATGCGATTAATTAATAATGCACCCCCTTTGCCCACAATTTAAATGCTCCCCCACTCCACAGTATATTGTGATAGAATAGGTATTATACAGCAACCATTCCATGTCTTATCTGGTGCATTAACCCATTAAACCCATTATGGATTCAAGTTTCAGGTGGATCTTACCTGTAGTGTGATCTCCACTGGAGAAAGCATCAGTCTTGTAAATGTTAGAGAGATTGGTTTGTGTTTAAAAAGTAGGATGAGAAAACTTCTATGACCCCACCTTCTTCAGCCTTATCCATAAACCTCCCTCTCTCTCTTCTACCTTTAATTTATATGGGCACAGTGTCAAATTAACCTGTTGTAGCTTTCTTGTGTGCAAGGGCACCCACAAGGGAAGCAGATTGACGTTAGTATCCTTTTAATCCTCATATCAATTATGTGTACTTATGTGTACGGAGAGAGTAAGGGCTATTATTATTATTGCTTTCACTTCCAGCCTGTTAAGGCATTATAAAAATAACAAATCTTTCATCAGAGAGTTCAGTATAAACACTGACATTTCAAATGCATGCCTTTGATATAATACAGCTAAGAACTGCAGCAGTACTTGTGCCTCCCTATGCATTATGGGCTTTGTAGTTCATTTATATATGCCAGCAACTCTTTAACAATAGCCCATTGCGATGCACATTTTTTTTAACTCTTATGAATTCGGGTATACTCGAAATTCGATAGGGAGGTTATTTAAGAAAAAAAATTGAATATCTAAAACTCGAACGAATATTACCGACCCGAAAACTCGAATCGAATTCGACTATACTCAAATCAAATTTTTTTTTCTAAAAAAAAATTGAATGTCATATCTTCAAATAGGTCACTGGACTTATACATGAACTCGGCAGGTTTAAGGTCTAATTCCAATTATTTCCCAGGGTATATGTATGATAAATCTCGAAATTCAAATTGAGTTTGGATAATTCACAATTCGTATTTGAGAGGTTTTGACCAAAATAAAATGGAAAATTCAAATTCAAATGTACTATTCGAACCTTAATAAATCTGCCCCCTGCTTTGTTGAAATGCATAGAATCGTCACACAATATTGTCTGAAGCAGTAAAGCGGGGAGCACTGCAGACAGGTGGTACAGGCGGGGAACTGAGCCGAGCATGGAATGTGGGCGGGACCAGGGGGAGTAACAGGTGTGGCCAAATCACGAACCAGATCCTCCCCTCTGCATCATGGCTCTGTCCCTTTAAGACACTATGCCACATTTTGGCCACCCTTTTCCTTTTCCCTGCCACCCAGTATTGCTCCTGATAAAAGATGGTAAGCCTAACCTCAGGAAGAGCCCTACACTTTGGGAACAACTGCCCTAGAATCTAGGGCCTAACTAAAAGCTCAGTGTGGGGCTATGGAATGGCTAAAGCACATACCGTATATACTCGAGTATAAGCCGTCCCGAGTATAAGCCGAAGTACCTAATTTTACCTCCAAAAACTGGGAAAGCTTATTGACTCGAGTATAAGCCGAGGGTGAGAAATGCAGCAGCTTCTGGTAAATTTCGATCAAAAAATTTAGGGTTTCTGCTCCCATTGGAGGTGCCGGTGTCTCGTTTTTGGATGCCGGCGACCATTCTTGGATGCCGGCGAATATTCTTGGAGACTATTCTTGGACGCCGGCGACCGTTTTTGCGCTTGACCCGAGTATAAGCCGAGGTAGAGATTTTCAGCATATATTGGGGGCTGAAAAACTCGGCTTATACTCGAGTATATACGGTAAGTGTCATTGGGGGTCATTTATAAACTTTGCATACCAAAATTGCCCTGCTGTGCCTCTCTTTCCTTCACATTTGCTTTGCACACAAATGGCTCACAAATAAGGGTGCTTGAGTGAGTGTGGCCACTGTGCATGGTTGTTGTGTGCCAATATAGCAACTGTCATTTTTTTGCCAATATAAATTCACAATTTGTGAAAACTATGTAAGCTGATACACTACAGATATTAAAGTGCCATGGACTGTGCTGTAAGAGGCTAAATAATTCCAAACCTTTAACAATAAAATAAGTTAAAACTAAGTTTAAAAATTGTTTAAAGGTGTTGTTCACCTTCTAATTAACTTTTAGTATGATGTAGAGAGTTATATTCTGCGACAATTTGCAGTTGGTTTTCATTTTTTTATTATTTGTAGTTTTTGAGTTATTTAGCTTTTTATTCAGCAGCTTTCCAGTATGCAATCTTAACAATCTGGTTGCCAGGGCCCAAATTATCCTACCAACCATGCACTGTTTGAATAATATGCATCATGGATAAGGGAGTGCCTGAATCATCATCATCATCATTTAGAAAGATGAGTAATAATAAGTAACAATAACAATACATGTGTTGCCTTACAGAGCATTTCTTTTTTAGACGGGGTCAGTGAGTCAAGAAGCAGGAAAATAATTCAACAACCATAAAAAGAATAAATGAAGGCCAGTTGAAATGTTGCTTAGAATAGGTCATTCTATAACATACTAAAAGTTAACTTAAAGGGGAACCACCCCTTTAAACTAGGCCCATCTTTGACATATTAATAGTTTATTTCACCGTGGAAATCCTTATCATCATGGGTCATGCCTCCAACTGCAGAGAATTGAGTGCAGATCCATGTACTAAAGTTGCTGTTGCTAAGAGACCTTGCCGGGTCAAAGGAGGACCAGTACCACCATTGCAGTAGAAGTGAACTGCAGGAGTGCTGTAGACACAACACATTATTCTGCCATGTTCTTCATGCCATCTGAGAACAATTCCTGATAAATAACATGCCAACTGGGTGACCCAAGAACAATGCTACTCTTTTTTGACTGAACTTGTTGTTAGAAGCCTTTTTTTCCCTCAATGATAAATAAAGGCAGTAATGTGTTTAAGACATTGTTTAAACACAGAGTGATTGAGAGACAGTCTGATGGAATTAGGGAATGGTTACAGATCTGGTGAGATGCTGAGGGCTAGATCATTAGTAGGGATGTAGCGAACGTCGGAAAAAATGTTCGCGAACATATTCGCGAACTTGCGTCAAAAATGCGAACGGTTCGCGAACGTCGCGAACCCCATAGACTTCAATGGGAAGGCGAATTTTAAAAGCTAGAAAAGACATTTCTGGCCAGAAAAATGATTTTAAAGTTGTTTAAAGGGTGCAACGACCTGGACAGTGGCATGCCAGAGGGGGATCAAGGGCAAAAATGTATCGGAAAAATACATTGTTGACACAGCGCTGCGTTTTGTGCTGTAAAGGGCAGAAATCACACTACATCACTCAGGTGATGTTTCTGGACACGGAATGTGAAAAAGCTCACACAGCGAGGTGGCACTTGGTTAAAGACTGGGAAAACAATGCCTGCAAGGGCAACGTATACAGTAGTGGATACGGAATATATTATTGCTGCTGTAAAAACATCACTCAGGTGATGTTTACGGACACGGAATTATTATTGTTATTTAGACAGAATGTGAAAAAGCTCACACAGCTAGGTGGCACTTGCATACCTCCCAACTGTCCCTCTTTTGACCACTCAACCCCCTGTCCCTCTTTTGTACTGGAAAGTCCCTCTTTTCTCTGCACTGAACAGCCAGAAAAAACCCAGTTTCTAACTTAATTAGCTTTTGGCAGAGAGCTCAGAACAGCTAACAGGTGCAAATAAGATACTTTGTAACAATTTTGACTCTGGTTGGTGCTGGTGGTGGTGAACTACTAGGAGGAGCAGCACACCAGTCCCACTCCCCAACACAGCTAGACTAATAGCACTGGGCTCTTACAGTAGCAAAGTAAAAAAAACAAAAAAGAAAATAAAAGCAGTCCTTACAAGGACTATTGGGTTACAGGCAGCAGTCAGCAGATGAGAGATCAGCAGCAGTGCCCACAGCAGCTACATACAGAGCACTGCAGTAGAAGGTAGATTACTAGCCAGCAAAGCTACCTAACCTAAAACGTCCCTCAAATCCCTGCAGAGTTCTGTCCCTACAATACAGAGCAGTATCAAGTAGATTACTAGCCAGCAAAGTTACTATCAACTGTCCCTCAAATCACTCAACAGCTCTCTCCCTACACTAGCTCTTCCAAGCACACACAGGCAGAATGAAAAAACGCTGCAGGGCTTCAGTTTATATATGGAAGGGGAGTGGTCCAGGGGGTGTGGGGGTGGTCCAGGGGGTGTGGGGGTGGTCCAGGAGGGAGAGCTTCCTGATTGGCTGCCATGTATCTGCTGGTCTGGGGTGAGAGGGCAAAAATAAGCGCCAGCTATGGCGAACCCAAATTGGCGAACGTCTCGCGACGTTCGCGAACATTCGGCGGACGCGAACAGTCGATGTTCGCGCGAATTAGTTTGCGGGCGAACAGTCCGCTACATCCCTAATCATTAGAGCATAATGTGAAGTTTGATGAGTATTGAGATGGAATGGGGTGGGCAAAGCTTTAAACTCCAGGGTTAGTAGATGAATTTTATCCTGAATAGTAAAACAAGAGTGCATGAATCCATTTTTAACACACTGTCAGAAAACAATTCCTAACTCATCATCATGCAAGATGAGTAAATTGAGAACAATGCTTTGCTTACTTAACTACAATAATTGTTAAAGGGTGCCATGATCCACAGATGTTAAAAGTGTAATGACTCCAAAGGGCAGTGCTGTCCAACTTCTGTGGTACAGAGAGCCAGAATTTTCCTGGCCTACAAGGTGGAGGGCCAATAATAGTAGCCAGTGTTGACCACTCCCTGTTTTTAAACCACACTCCCTTTAAACCACATTCATGTTACCACAAGATCATGTGCACATTAATGGTGGTAGCAGCATATGATTAAACACCTTAGGAGCTAACAAATCCCCAGAACCAATACCAGGCTTCTGTTCCACAGGCAGAGCAGGGCACAAACAGGCAGAGAATGGCACACACAGGGAGCATAGGGCAGACAAAGTATGGCACACACAGAGAGCAAAGGGCAGGCAGAATATGGCACACACAGGGAGCATTGGGCAGGCAGAGTATTGCACACCCAAGGAGAATAGGGCAGGCAGAGTATGGCACACACAAGGAGCATAGGGCTGGCAATGTATGGAACACACAGGGAACAAGGAACAGGCAGAGTATGGCATACACAGGCAGAGTAGGACATGTAAAGTTTGGCACACACAGGGAGCATAGGGCAGGCAAAGTATGGCACACAGAGAGCAAAGGGCAGGCAGAATATGGCACACACAGGGAGCATAGGGCAGGCAGAGTATGGCACACACAGGGAGCATGGGGAACAGATGGAGTAGGAGACAGGGAAACCTATCAGGACCACTGAAGAGGTGCTACATACAGTGACACAGTGCTGGTGCCCCTTCAGCAGTTTGTATGAACAGATGAACAATATGTGAACAGATGAACAATATGGGCAGTTTCAGTCTGGGTCTGAGGTGTGAACAGTACAGGGCTTTAGGGTGTGAACAAAAGAGGTGTCACAGGTGTGAACAATGCAGGGGGGATTATATGTGTGAACAATGCAGGATGTTATAGTCTGAATTTAAGGTTTAAACAATGCAGGGGCAAATTAATCTCTCTTGTGATACCCTTTAAAGTTTACACATGGTAAGAATACACAGCAGGCAGACTTTCATGTGGGGCCCACACAAGGGGGGGTTCCAGTTGGACAGTCCAGAATATAAGGAGGCATTTAACATTTATTAGTAGTGATGTGTGAATCTGACTTGTTTCGCATTAGAGTATATGGGCTTCATTTTCGCATCAAAACTTGGTGAAAAGTTTCGCTCATCACTATTTATTAGTAAGCTTATTGAACGCAAACATCTGATTGGCCGCTAAGGGTTATTAAACAATTTTGGCACCTGTGATTTTTATCTAGATAATTTAGCACTGAATTGCCCTGCAACCCTTACTATCATCATCTACTATAGCAATTGCCCTCAAACACTTGTGCAAGGGTGATTGTTGCATAGAACAAAGACTTTCACTTCCGAGTGGAGATTGCCTGGAAGCTCTTTCATAATTTTGCCACTGTAGGGTGATTTGTGATGACTTTGGAAGATCATTTCTTTTGTCATTGCACTGACACACTGGTTTATTTTGCTAAAAGGGCTATGGCCTCCTTGAAGACTGACCATGTGCACCGGTCATGTGCACCAGCGGGTGGAATCGAAGTAAATAACCAAAGAATAATGACAGTTCAACAATGTTTTCAGTCAACCAATTGCATTTGCCTGTTCACCCAGGGGCTAAATAATTGGATAAGCTTTATTTGACCAACATGTTGCTGGACAAGTTGGGTAAAGATCTGCATGTTTGGCAACTTCACTAATGGGTCTTTTGTTGTATGGCAAGATATTTGTTGGCTTCCGCCAAATACCAACCCCTCACGGAAATTCTGCTGAAAATAGAATCATTCAAATTTCAGCAAAATCCAATTCATGCAAAACAGTACTTTGCTTAAGTAGCACTTACACTGCCTAGAATTAAACCTATTTTATCCACAAAAATCACCGAATTGTTCTCAATTAAGGATACCCCCAACATACTACCATTTAGTATATGACTTGCATAAATAACATAACTATAAACCTACCAATAAACACAAAACACAACAGAAATTATAACATTATAAATGTAAATATATACCTTTAACTTTGATTTTCTGTATAAAGTGAATGTTTCCAGCTCAAGCCGCATGGACACCACTGCATACCATGTTAAAATGTGGGAGAAATATCATTTACAATTCCTTATATCTATGTTTTTGATGGAATTAAAAAATGACCCAGACAGTACCATGGCTGGGCCACTACAGTATTTATATTTACTAATTGATTATAATTCGTCTTTCAGACCTAAAATTACCTAAACTCCAAGTCATCATATGCAGGTGTTTTCCAGGATTTCATTGCTTTTGTGCCATGTCATTCTTGTGGTTATTGATTTGGCCTCCCCCTGGAAAATCACCTGCAGACAAACAATGGACCCGATGCTCCTACTCACGTACTTTGGAAAACATAAATCATCTCTTACATGTTGATTTAACCTCTATCTTCCAGCTCAGCAGCCATAAGGGCAGTTGCTATTGTTTTTTTTAGAAAAAAATCTGCAGTTCAGCAACAGGTAATTAGAACTATATTCTCCATAGCCTCCGTAGCCGAGCCAAGTGTCTAGGGGAGTTCTACTCGTTTTTTAGATTTGGGGGATATTTTACTAAAACTCGATTTTTTTTCCTGGTCTGGCTTTTTGGGGCAAAAACTAGAATTTTTCAAGATTTTTATCCCCCTATGCTGCAAAAAGTCTGAATCCGAAAAATCTGCCATCTCAAACCTGTCGAGGTCATGTATAAGTCAAGGAGATACGTCCCTATCTGAAAAATTTGGGGTTTTAGGGCAATAACCCGAAAAAAATATTGATTTGGGAGAAAAGTCAGAAAAAAATTGTACGATTTAGATTTTCACTCTATATTATAGAGGTGTCCGCCATCCTATTTATTTGAGGTTTTTTTTAATGATAAATAAAGAAAAATCGTGGATGGGAGTTTGTTCGCTCTGATTGACTTGAAACTTCATCGGTGGGCCCACCTTTTGTGGTTTTGGGTATAAGAGCTCAGAAATAATAGCTAACACGTTATTTTACTGAATTCTGGTGGATAAAAATCAGAACTCAAAAATCAGAACTCATGTGGATAGAGGAGGCGGTCATTTTGGCAAATTCCCACACACAAGCTTTGGCTGAACTGGTACAGTTATATTGGTGTTCCATTGGAGATTTAACCTTTACTTGGATCTACTTTTGAGTCCTCAACTCCACAGTGTTACACCAAGGGGCAGATTAACTAAGCTTTGAATGGTAAATTAGAATTCAAAATTTTTAAGATATTTATTTGGTCAAAATACACAATTTCGAGTTTAGAACCAGCAACTCAAATTCGAATTTGAGATTTATGATCCTCCCTACCCTGGAAGTAACTCGAATTCCATAGGTTGCCACCTAAAACCTGCCCAGTTCATGTAGAAGTCAATGGCAGTGGTCCGCTGACCTATTTGAAGACGTTAAAAGCCTTCCTGATATTTGAGCTTATTTTAGAGGAAAACTCGGTTCGAATAGCGTTTGCTTGCGATTCGAGTTTTTGGGTCGCTAACATTAGTTCGAATTTTAGATGTTCAAGTTTTTTCATAAATAAGGAATCCTTTGAGTTGTGAGTACATTCGGGTTTATTTGAGTTAAAAAAAAACATAAACTCTCAAATTCGCCCTTTGATTAATAACAGTGGGGATTATTTTTTTCCGTGCTTCTAAAGTATTTGAATCTGGTAAAAAGTGTTTCCCTGCTAACTGAGAACACGTTGGCAAGTCCTGCTTGCATTTCTTTTATCACTACTGCTGTTTGTATGCAGCACTGATGATGGAATATAGATGGAGTGTTCTGGATCAGTGAGCTGCCACCCCAAAGTGTTAACACACAAGAAGGCTGCCGTTCTTTAAAGGGTTGTTTACATTCCAGTTAATTTTTAATATGATTTAGAAAGTTATATTCTTAGACAATTTGCAATTGGTTTTCATTTTTTTATTTGTCTTTTTTGAGTTATTTAGCTTTTTATTCAGCAATTTGGTTTAGGGATGCACCAAATACACTATTTTGAATTTGGCCAAACCCCCGAATCCTTTACCAAAGATACGGCTGAATACTGAACCGAATCTGAATCCTATTTTGCATATGCAAATTAGGGGTGGGAAGGGTAAAACATTTTTTACTTCCTTTTTTTGTGACAAAAAGTCATGGGATTTCCCTTCCTGCCCTTTAATTTGCATATGCAAATTAGGATTTGGATTCGGTTCGGCAGGGCAGAAGGATTCGTCCGAATCCAAATCCAAAGGCCTGAAAAGAAAGTAAGTAGAATAGAAAGTAAAAAGTAGCAATAACAATAAATGTGTAGCCTTATAGAGCATTTGCTTTTTTAGATGGGGTCAGTGAACCCCATTTAAAAACTGAAAAGAGTAAAATATTTTAAAAAAATATAAAAAATAAATAGTGAAGACCCATTGAAAAGTTTTGCTTAGAATTAGCCATTATATAATGTGCTAAAAGTTAACTTAAAGGTGAACCTCCCCTTTAAATGGAGGCCCATGAGATCTATTGTTCTTTGGCGTAGGTGTTACTGACAGCCAGTGGGAGGTGGTGGTGGACTCTCTAGTTCAAATGTGCCCATACTTTAATAATGCGAGGTCTACTTTTAGTGATGATGTCCCATTATGATCTACATCCATAAAAACATTGTAAGCATTATATTTTATGGAAAATATGACTTAAATATTATATTGATTTGAGAGAACTGATATTGCTGTATTTAACAAACAGCTATTATGTAATATATATCTGAATAAAAAGCTTGACACAGGGAGTGATTTAGACAAGCTGTTTGAGTCTTGAGATCTACTGATCACCAGCTGAAGGTCTACTGGTAGATCCCGATCTACCTGCTCTAGTTGATTGTTTTCAACCCGCTCCCTTTGGTTCAAGTCAGGTATGAGAGGTGATTAAAGGGGAACTATCTCAAAAATAAGAATGTAATATAAGCTTCGTCATACTGAAATAAGATTTCTAAATATAATCAATTAAAAATTCTGTACAGTTTCTGAAATAATCAAGTTTATCTTCTCTATCCCTCTCTCAGCATTGGTTTCACTTCATTCTCTCTTCATGCAGGAGTTGGGTGTCAGATATTCATTGACAGTTAAATCCAATATATCTTATAGGGGGGCTCCTTTTGCCTAGAAGATGTATTAGAGCTCACTCTATTAAAATCTATAAAAATCACGAGACATCATGTCTCTCTACATGCAGAATTTATTAAAATTTATTAGAATTCTGTAACACTGAACAGCAGTGGGGTGCAAAACTAACACGTCTCGTGCCTGTAGCTTGGCACTTCCTCAGGGTCTCTGAGGAAGTGCCAAGCTACAGGCACGAAACGCGTTAGTTTTGCACCCCACTGCTGTAATTTGATTATGTGTGCTTAAATAAAGAAGCCAGTGTTGATATTAAATTTGTCTCCCCTGTATTGGATCAGCGCATGAAGCGAGGTTATTCAGTATCCCAACGAGTCAAGGACTGACCTTTAACCAGCAGCAGTGCAGTAGCCTTTGGCAATTAATTAGCAATTAACTTTTATTATTCTAAAATAGTTAAAATAAATACATTTCTTTGCTACTGCTGTTTGCCACTTGGACTGTTTAATGTTAATCTGTGTTTAATGCTACATAACAATACTGTATATCAGGGGTCCCCAACCTTTTTTACCCGTGAGCCACATTCAAATGTAAAAAGAGTTGAGGAGCAACACAGGCATGAAAAGTCCCCTGGGTGCCAAATAAGGGCTGTGATTGGTTATTTGGTAGCCCCTATGAGGAATGGCAGCCTACAGGAAGCTCTACTTGGCACTATACTTAGTTTTTATGCAATTAAAACGTGCCTCCAAGCCTGGAATTCAAAAATAAGCCCCTGCTTTGATGACACTGAGAGCAACATCCAAGGGGTTGGAGAGCAACTTGTTGCTCACGGGCTACTGGTTGGGGATCACTGCTGTATATGACAACGTTACTACTGAGAAGTTATATTTTGGCTGATGGCGCTAATGTAAGACCATTACAGTGTACATTATAAAAAACACAATTTTTACATACATGGTTATACCTAAGCATTTATCCAAACTCTCCCACCACAATGCCAGGACCACACTATTGATAGACTCCTTAGCTCCCAATGAACGAAACAGCTGCACAGTTCCGCGATGAATCGAAGTGGATGTACGTAAATTATCTAATCGGATGAAAGGTAAAAAAACCCTGCTCACCCGGTGACAGACGTGACCTGGGTGTAGAAACCCCAGGTCCAGCGCTTGATTCAAGTAAACGGTCGCTGATATAAAAGTGGAATAACACTCACCCGTAGTCTTTAGTGGTCCGGGTGCATCGCCCCGAACCCGTAGCAGGGGGTGTGTGCACAGTCAAGTATAGAGGAAAAGGCAAGCACAGCCGGACGTCACTTGGTATGGATAAAACTTCAACTTTATTTCAAATGCATTAAAACCAGAATGTCCTGACGCGTTTCGTATCTAGGCGATACATAGTCATAGGCATGAGTTCACACAGACCCACAACGGCTTTTTAAAGAAAATTGTCAAAGGAAATGACATCACTAATTTGATTTAATCACAGCGAATTTCAAACAGATGTTAGCGATGTCTTTAACATTATTATAGATCAGACAAAACAAAACAAAGCCTGCCGTATAGAACCTTGCGTGTATGTTAAAACTGGATAAAATATTATTATTTGAAAACAAGTTGAGAAAAAGTTGAGAAAAAGCCATAGGAAAATACCTGAAAGAATAAACAAATATATATGTATTAACTAGTAAAGAAAAAGGACCTTCGATTTCATTAAATAGATCTTAAATTAGATCTTTAAAGGAGGCCATCAATTAAAATTATATTTGGATTCATTAAGTAACTTGGAAAATTTCGGAAAAATTTGGAAAGTTGATTAATTTATGTTTATTGTGTCAGTACTGTTTGAAATGTATTAAAAATAATTAATTATCTATTTATATATTCCTTATGATCTATCGTGAACTGTAGATAAGTAAAGACACCAAAACATTTAATCAAAATTAAAAATTATTAATTATAATAATCAACTCTCAATATTAAACAATTCACAATTCAAATACTTCAAAAAAATCATGTTTCCTAGGCTGACGAAAAGAATTCGTCAGCCTAGGAAACATGATTTTTTTGAAGTATTTGAATTGTGAATTGTTTAATATTGAGAGTTGATTATTATAATTAATAATTTTTAATTTTGATTAAATGTTTTGGTGTCTTTACTTATCTACAGTTCACGATAGATCATAAGGAATATATAAATAGATAATTAATTATTTTTAATACATTTCAAACAGTACTGACACAATAAACATAAATTAATCAACTTTCCAAATTTTTCCGAAATTTTCCAAGTTACTTAATGAATCCAAATATAATTTTAATTGATGGCCTCCTTTAAAGATCTAATTTAAGATCTATTTAATGAAATCGAAGGTCCTTTTTCTTTACTAGTTAATACATATATATTTGTTTATTCTTTCAGGTATTTTCCTATGGCTTTTTCTCAACTTTTTCTCAACTTGTTTTCAAATAATAATATTTTATCCAGTTTTAACATACACGCAAGGTTCTATACGGCAGGCTTTGTTTTGTTTTGTCTGATCTATAATAATGTTAAAGACATCGCTAACATCTGTTTGAAATTCGCTGTGATTAAATCAAATTAGTGATGTAATTTCCTTTGACAATTTTCTTTAAAAAGCCGTTGTGGGTCTGTGTGAACTCATGCCTATGACTACGTATCGCCTAGATACGAAACGCGTCAGGACATTCTGGTTTTAATGCATTTGAAATAAAGTTGAAGTTTTATCCATACCAAGTGACGTCCGGCTGTGCTTGCCTTTTCCTCTATCCTTAGCTCCCAAACAATTTAAATCTCTGTTTCCTTCCTTTATCAAACTTTGAATGTTCCCTTTTCAGAAAAAGAGTTTAAAACCGGTCCTTCCTGAATAAAATGTATTAACCTTGCATATGTAACCCCTATCTAGACTGGGCTAGACCTTGTCTGGCTAGGAAACAGACAGAGCACCTGTTATGTTTGACCCTCTCTACACGGCATGGGATTTTGCTAATTGAAAGGGTGAAGGAATAATTTTGTGAAAAGACACCTCACTTGTGCTGCGTGACTCAACAAAAGAATTGGACACCAGAAGGTTCCTGAACAAAATAAACAGCAACAGGCTTTATTCTCTTAAATCGCAAAATCCAGGTTTGTATACTCACAATCCTCGAGGTTTATCACATACGTTTCAGGTAACATCACAACATTTCAGAGCCAGCACCTTGGGACGTCCCTGTAAAGATATCATACCACATGGATGGATACACCCTCAGGATCTCTGTACTGTGACCTGGATCCCCATACGTTGGATCAGGGAAATCACTAACCCTAAATCCCTATTCAGCTTAGTGATCCCTGAACTACAGGCCAGTCTTGCCTGAAGGGAGAGCTGCACCCTTGCTATGCCTCCTAGTTGGAGCACAGGCTGCTCTTGCACTAGTTCTATCTGCCTCACTTTCCTAGAAAGTGCTGTTACAGAGAACTAACCTGTCCTGACTACACTTCATTCATGGGGTCCCTGTATCCCCGACTTCACCAAGGCCTCACTACCCTTGGGACCTTTCCTTTACTGCTCCAGGCTCCCAGTGCATCCACTCCCTCCTGGAGTGACAGAGGAAAGAGGAAGCTCCACCCTCTGTCCAACACTATACTGAAGCATGGCAGGAACTTGTCATAAGCCTCTGGGCCAATCATACACTGTACACAATATACTAATAAGCAAAAGTAGATACATGGGCTTTTGCCCAGCAACCAGAGTACAATGAAGTGTAGGCATTTAAAGCCATATGGGAGCATTAACCCTATGGGTACCTACACATACAAATTGTCTCTCAATTCCCCAAATCTAGTCGATTTGAGGAGGAGGGCATATTATACCCCAGAATTAGGATTCAAAATGGGTTGGTCAAATATTGATGGGTGTCCAAAATGTTTAGCGCCTAAAGCTCAAATATATCACTGCCTCTGGTCCTGTTCTGCCATACAGGCATTTTGGATACATTTTGGATAGTAGTACTACTTCTTTTAACTTACTCCAAATGACTATTATGTTTGTTTATGTAGAAACTGTTGATTTATTATGCATGTTGTATGGTATTAGGAATGCACCGAATCCAGGATTCAGTTTGGGATTCAGCCTAGATTCTGCCTTTTTTGGGCAGAAGGTACCAGATTCTCTGACCGTGCAGGTAGGCTGTGGGTAACCGGGCTTTATATGCAGCTAAAGTGCACCCTCCCCTGAAGATATGGCTAAATGTTCTCTTTACCTGGTTTATCTGTGCTCTGGAGCGATGTCACTTCTGTTTTTGGGGGTCAGAAGGTAAGTTTACCTATTGTGGGCTGAGTTGGGTAACTTGTAACTCATATTTTCATCCACCTATTCTATTCCCTCAGCCATGAATTCTCAGCCATCAGACTTGCTCCTTCCAACATCACTCCTCAGGGTTGAATATGGTGATCCATATGAGCCTAATTTAGTCAAAAGCCATTTAGGCATTTCGTCTTGTTTAGTAATAATGATTGATTCAGTCTTGACCTTAAACTGCTTCTGAACCTGTCAGGCAATGGTCTAAAAGAGTGCAGGATAAATACAGTCATGTAAAAAAATGAGGACACCCATTAAATATTCAGTTCTTTATTAAGAAATGTTCACATATCGGTGTCAATTCAAGTTTTTATTAATCTCTGGAAAAGAAAGTGATTTAATTGCAGGTAAACAACAAAAATAACCTTTATTTACTCATTAAACAGAAGATATCAATAAAAATGTGTATTCTAACTGAGGAAAAAGTTAGGACACCCTACCCCCTAATAGCTAGTGTTACCCCCTTTAGCTGAAATAACTGCAGTGAGATGCTTCTTGTAGCCATCTCCATCTCTGACATAGGTCTGAGGAAAGTTTGCCCCCACTCCTCAATGTAGAATTCTTTCAGCCTGTTTCAAGTCACCCCACAGCATCTCAATGGGATTAAGATCTGGACTTTGACTCGGCCACTACAGGACTCTCCATTTCTTAGTATTCAGCCAGTCCTTGTTGGATTTACTGGTATGTTTTGGGTCATTGTTGTGTTGCAGGGTCCAGTTCCACTTCAGCTTTAATTTTCTTACAGATGTCTGACATGTTCCTCAAGCACCCTCTGATACACAGTAGAATTCATGGTGGATTCTTTGATGGTGAGCTGACCAGGTCCTATTGCAGCAAAGCATCCTAAAACCATGACACTTCCACCTCCATGCTTCACAGTTGGTATGAGGTTATTTTCCTGGAAATGCTGTATTTGGTTTACGCCATGTCTTTAATGGGAGGGTGTTGTCAGAGAAGGAAGCTTGTCCTGAAGAAGATCTACTGCAGGAAGGAAAGAAAGGTAGAACCTAGCATAGCAGTTTGTAGTTAGGAGGCAATAGGTGTTTAGGGAAGTTAGCATAGGTAGTTTCTTGCCCCACCTAGGAGTGTAGTGGAAATTAATTTTCCGTGGACATCCCACAAGTCAGGGACCCAGAATATAGGGAAGACACAGGATAGGGTTAAGGAGGCCTGGGGCAAGAAGAAGGACTATTGGTGATCCCGGTTGGAATAGTAAAGGGGTGCTTGTCGAGCACCGGATTACTGAGACGGGAAGGCTTGGCGGAGTGGTAAAGGGGTGCTAAGGTGCACTGGTTTACCGAACCAAGCAGTGGAGGAGTCCGGAATGGTAAGAGTTAACCCTCCCTGAGATCTGGGATAGGCCCTAAGGAAACTGTGGTGGAAACTAAGGTCAAAACTTAATGTTGCATGAATGCTGTTAAACCGCAAGTGTGACTGCTTGAAATTTTTGTGATTTTAAATAAACCAGAAATATTTTTATTTAAAATTATTCTGACTCACTATTGTTCCTGTAAAGGGTTAACAGCTGGAGGTACCCCCTACAAGTGCAGCCCAAAGACACTGAGCACACAGGGCTTTCCCCTTTTATAAAATAGGATAAAAATAATATATAATCTACTGGTCAGTAACTGAACTGCCAGCACAATACTTTCACACAGGAAAAGGAAACAGCTTCCCCTTTATATTTGACTAAATTATGTCAAGGGGACCAAAGGACCTAAATGTTTACAAAACCTTTACCCTCCTACATATATTTTAATGCCCATGTATACCCCCCTTCTGTTACATTTGCATTTAGCTTTGAGACCCATGAATGAGTATGCTCAGATCAGCTACCAGTGATGCCCCTTATTGTAGCAGTAAGGAGAATGTCTAGTATACCTGATATCACTGCCGGACTCACATACTCCCTTCCTCCTCACCGTATAGGTATTATTAACCTGTGCATTGGAATGGGCATGGGCATCGGGTCCTCCTTTCTGGTGCATACATTAGTTTGATAACAATTTCCATAATATTGCACCTGCTTACTGTATATGCTCTAGTTGTGGAAAAAAGAATTAAGGAAACAAGATTTAAATAATTCATATTGTTTAAGCAAGTGTATTTTGCTGGACTACCATAATAAAATAGGATTTGGAATTATTTTTTAGGTCGACTGGACCCCTTTAATATTAAAAAACTAAAATAATAAACGGGTTAGAATCAGTTGGACGTGTAGTGGATGCTTCTGCCCATCGGGCAACTGTAGTTGGCTGCTCGGTTTATAATAAATTGAGTATACGTATGGGACCTATTATCCAGAATGCTTGGGATCTAGGGTTTTCCGGATGAGGGATCTTTCCGCAATTTGGATCTTCATAAGTCTAGCATATCATGTGAATATTAAATAAACCCAATAGGCTGTGTTTTAGTATCTTAGTTGGGATCAAGTACAAGCTACTGTTTTATTATTACAGAGAAAAAGGAAAATCATTTTTAAAAATGTAGATTATTTGGATAAAATTTAGTCTAAGGGAGCTTTCTGAATAATGGGTTTCTGGATAATGGATCCTATACAACATCGATGAACTCAGCTTTAAATAAAGCCTGGAACTAGATGACACTGCACATAGCAGGGCCACAGGATTTTATTACCCAGCTGTATACAATTCAAATAGAAAATACCAGCCAAGGCTTGGGCCGGTATAACAAATTTACCAGCATGCCTTCAATCCACCCCATTATGACTCTTATCCTCTCTCCCAACTCCTCCTTCAACTTGATTGGCTGAGGATGTCATGACTTTGCCCCCCCCCCCATTTGTATCACAATCCTGTCACCCAGGCATCATGGACTGCAATTGATTTGTACCAAAAAGAAAGGAACTGACAGGAAGAGCTACCAGGGTAGCACAGTCTATATTATGATAATTGTGAAGTCTGGAGTTAATGGCATGTCAGTCATCTTACTGGCATGTCTGGGGTTGTTAGTATGCTAATTCTGCATGTCAGTCGTATTTATACTGGCACCTCTGTGATTAATATGCCCATTATTCTTTTTTGTTTAATGATTACACTGGCATGTCTGGGGTTGTTAATATGCTAATTCTGCCTTTGCCCATTATCCTTTTTTGTTTAGTGATTACACTGGCATGTCTGGGGTGTGGACTGGTACATAGGGTGTCACTCTTTCTCTAATAACTCATTCATGCAAGCTGCCCTTTGCCACAGAATCACCAAAATACAAGCAAACACATTCTTCTTCTCTGACTCAATCCCTGGTTTGTCCTCCATGAATACAGTTCTGATCATTTCCAGGGAAAACTTGTTAATTGGAGATTGAAAACCATGGGACGAAGGACAAAATGACATCTACAGGATTCATTCGAGCACAACAGAAGTCTGAAATGATGGGGACCTATAGTTGTTGCATATTTAATGAACTACAGTGACAGCAACTAGGGAGTCTATCCCCCTAACCCATGATGTTTACCTATCATCTTTAGTGACTGATATCTGGTTAAAGGGGTTGTTCACCTTTGAGGTAACTTGTAGTATGATGTAGAGAGTGATATTCTGAGACAATTTGCAATTGGTCTTTATTTTTTACTATTTGCAGTTTTCAAGTTATTTAGCTTTTAATTCAGCAGCTCTGACTTTGCAATGTCAGCAATCTGGTTGCTTGTGTCCAAATTACCCTAGCAACTATGCCCTGATTTCAACAAGAGACTCGAATACGAATAGGAGAAGGAAGTTAACTTAAAGGTGAACCACACGGAGGCCTAAGGGGTATTCATTTACTAGGACTCTTTTACCCGTTAAAAAGAAATATAATTATAAATGAAGGAAGAAGCAAGGAACAGGGACAGAAAAGGAACTCAACAACACTGTTTATTTATTAAGGGAGGATTTTATTTACATAATAGTTACTGATGAAATCTGGATCTCTGTATTATCTTGTTCAAACAACATCAAAAATACACAGCTTTGGGTGAGTGAGAATTTTCGCCTTCGGAAGGCTCACCCACACTTTGCGCAACTTATTTAATGTTAATTCGCACTGAACATGTTTGGGCGTGGCAAACGTTTGCTAAAATTCCTCATCGCTAACATTTCTAGCGTTACTTGCTTCTTACACACTTGCGCTTACGTCAATTTAAACATGGCGGGTGCACATAGGTCATATATATGGTTTTATTAGTGTGTGGGCATTAAAAATGTCCAAGGAATCAAAATAGATACAAAAGAGATCCTCTATTGTCCTAGCCCACCTTAAAACAAATGCGTAATGAGCTTCAAATGGTTAAACAAAAAAATTTTTATTTAACAGTTACAACTTTTAAACATAATCCCTCATTACAATATGAAAAAACGCCAGTGTTTTGTCTTTTTTTACGACTTTTTGGCATACAGGATATGATGTCACTCACATAAGATTGTTGAGGATGTAGCTTCATCCTATCAGTTCGCCAGGTATCCTATCAGTGCCGACAAAGTCTAACCCTGTATCTACACACCAAACAACTGATGAAGCAAACAATACATCAACGTTTCCTACTGCAAAGTAGCTATTTATGTGTGGGGAACCTGCAGACCTGCTTCCGTTTTATTTTTACATAAAAAATCATGGAAAAGTCATATTTGCACCTTCTATACCAGGGGATCCCAAACTTTTTTACCTGTGAGCCACATTCAAAAATAAAAAGAGTTGGGGAGCAACACAGGCATACAAAAATATCCTGAGGTGCCAAATAAGGTCCATAATTGTTTTTTTGGTGGCCCCTATGTGGACTGGCAGTGGCAGCCTACAGTAGGCTCTATTTGACGGTACACCTGTTTTTTATGCAACCAAAAAAAAAATAAGCACCTGCTTTGAGGCCACTGGGAGCAACATATAAAGGGTTGGTGAACATTATGTTGCTCACGAGCTACTGGTTGGGGATCACTGCTCTATAACTATCTGCCTCATGGATCAAATGTTCACTTCTAAACTAAGCCAAGCTTTAAAGTGACATGGACATCAAGCAAAAGCACCCTCAAAATCAGCTGCAGCCCTTCACATTGAATGTGCATAACGGATCTTTGTATCAGACCTATAATGGGGCACATGGGTGCAACTAGTGACGGAACTACTGGGGGTATGGGGGTTGCAATTGCACCAGGGTCCACAACCCTTTGGGGATAGGCAGCAGTTCACGTGTGCGCAATTCAGCTGCAAAAATTGCTTTGGGAGGGGGCCCGGCTGCATGTTGTGTTACTGGGCCCAACATCACTAACCGCGATCAATGGTGTTAGTATACATTGTACATTACATTGAAGTTCCCCTGCAGAAGGGTCCATACATTTTATTAATAGATTTAACAGGTTTAGAGTTTATGCTCTTGTGAAAAGGGCCCTCCGATCCTATTTGCATTGTGTAACCCCTGTTTGTTATCAGATAATAAGAAGCACTGTGCAACTTGATGTATGCCAATAAATAATGATGATGATGACAGTGGACAAATTCTAATTTCTTTCTTTCTTACTCTTTCTTTATATTATATTGCCATCTATAGTCTCTTACTGGTATTACATGCTGACCTTGTTAAATTCTTCAATGAACAGTGGACAGTTTCCCATACTCCCAAGCTCACGGCTAATAAATAATATATATCTATGTGTGTTCTGTGACTACAAATCAAAGCCTCTATTTTATTCACTGGGAATAACAACTGAACCCTTTGAAGCAGTTTTGCTTTTCCTAATATTCCAGAGCAAATAAAAATGAAGTCCTACATCCCTCAGATCAAGAACCTTTGATATTCTCCTTGTGCAGTTGTGCGTCTTGGTGCATTGTGGTGACTGGCATTGACATAAATTTAATTCTACTCCTGAAAAGGAGCAGTAGTTGATTCTCTTATTTTAATCTCTTATTCTCATCCTCAGCTCACTGCATTTTCTAGGAAATAACATTTATTATTAGTGATCCAAGGTGCATGACAGGGGTCAAGGTATGCAAGGAGTGGCTTTAGACACCAATCACTTTAATTAGTGGCATATTGTGGGCATTTTCACAATTTTGCAGATAGCGATGCTACTGCCTAGACAAGGCAACCCCCTTTCAAGAAAGAAAACTACAGCTTTTTAATCAGAATAAGAGTACCTTTATATTTATATTAATGGCCCCGAGGGTCTGTGCCTAGAGCTGCATGGTTTTGAGGGCAGCCCACGGGGTGCCTATTTTTTATGTTTTTTTTTAAAAAAATCACATAGGAAATCCGTGACAGAGCTGAGGGGTAGGGGGGCAGTGGAAGCGTGCGGAAGTGACGTAAATCGCAAGGGTGTTACTTCCTTTGAATACGCCGGGTGACAAAAAAAGTATTAGCATTCCTTTATATTCCCAACTCTTCTGCTCTGTTACTGTTTTACCCATATTCAGAGCAAGTATACTATTAATATATTGTATGTTTCCTACTCGAGTCAGGGTCTTCATCTCCATCTGTAGAAGGGTCAACACTGCCTCTTTGTCTTTTATTTGCATGGTAATGTTTTGATTGTCCTGCCACATGCAAATTACTTTCTGTGCAACACAAATGGAACGCAAATACTGTAAATGTCACAATATAAGGCTGATTAGTAATTAATACAGATAATTACTACATGGCAGCACAGAAACCAGTGCAATTAGCATCAGAATTTAATAATCAGACTTATAGCATCAGCTTATATTACAGACAAACCCTCATTTTCTGCTGGATAATTAGTGACGAGCCCTAAGCTTAGCTTCTCAACAGCTGCTCAGAGCCCACTGAGCATGTGAGACACTTTCCAAGATGGTGACCCCCTGTGACAAGTTTGAAGTCCTGGATCATTGCTGTTATTGACAAGCTGAAACTTTAGGCTGGTGCAATATGTTCAGTATATAAAATATGACATTTTCAGCCATATTTATTTTTAGGGTTTAGTTCTCCTTTAAAGGGCATGGAAAGGCAAAAAAAATAAAATCCCATTTTTACTTTCTTTAATTAAAAAGAAACCTATCTCCAATATACTTCAATTAAAAAAAGTGTACCATTTTTATAAGAAAGCTAACTGTATGCAGTGAAATTCTTCCTTCATTTACTGCTGTGGATAGGAATTGTCAGACGGTCCCTAACTGCTCTGCAGGGAAACAATCATACTTATGAACAGCAGGGGGAGCCCCCGCCTTACATCCCAGCCATGCAGAACTCAAGCAGCTTTGTTTGTTTCCCTGTTTTGATCATTTATGACGATCTCTAAGGAGCCCAGGCCACACTGATCATGTGCACAGTCTTGGTCTTGCAAAGATGTTTAACAAAGTTATAAGATGGTGACCCCCCTGTGGCAAACTTTGAAAGCATAAATCATTTGTTTGAATATGCAAATTAGGAGTCAAATGTAAATGAGTGCTCAGCCAAATCTTTTGTGAAGGATTTGGTATTTCACCCAATTTAAAAAATGATGAATTTAATGCATCCTTACAATTGTGAATGAGGATCAGAAGATGTGTATTGTTTCAAGTGAAGCTTGCCTTGAGGTTCTACACTAACCTACGGTGAGGTTTTTTTTGTCATTTAACAAATAAAGGTATTTGGTGCTTATTCTAATGCAAAAGAGAACCCAATCGGCTACCAATCATGTCTTTCAGTTTCAGGAATATTTCCCTGTGGTTTAAAAAGAACACAATGTAGCCAATACTTTATTTGGGGAAAGGCAGGAGGTACACAGAACCACACTGGGGCCTAAATTACTTATTGTGGCCCTATCTGATATTGCTACAGATAAATCTGCTTCAGTCTAAACATATGGGGTTTACGTTGACGTGGTATGATGGCTTACCAATTTTATGATCATAATAACTTTGTAACTAAAAAACCCCTATTTTTGTAAATACATACAAAAACTGTATACTGAGTTACTAGTGAGACTGGGGACCAGGGAATGTGCATTGATCAATGTTTGTAGTTAATTTGGCCAGATCAGTAGCACTTCGATTGTATTTAAATCTATTTTTATTTAGCCTTGGAGTGCTCCCACAACCCCCCCTTTTTTGCATTCAGCCTAACCAAGACTTACATTATGGACTAGGGAACAGCAAGGGGATGACATCAGTGTGGGAGTTCCCATGATGTCATTGATGCCATACTAGAAACATTCAGGATGATTGGCTGCTTTTCAGACTACTGTGGTAGAGTCTAGTGAGGACACAAGTGTCTCTGCATTGCCCCTATGCAAACTTTGCTCACAGAATGTTTATGGTGCAAATTTTCACCAGCGACCCCTTCGCCACAGTCTGCGCCACTTTGCCAGGCGCAAATTCATTACCACTACACTAATTCACTAAAATGTGACATTGCGTCTTAGCAGCCGAATGCTGGAGTATTTTTTCTAGTGTTACTTCAACAGTGCGAACATTTTATAGCAAAATTTCTCTAGCATTTACCTAAAAGTCGTATAGATATCTTTAATAGTAATGTTGGTGCAAATGTTTGAAGTGGCCACTTTTTAAAACACACGTCCAATGAACCATAATAAAGACAGAAGAGATCCTCTAATGCCCTAGACATGATCCCTTCCTTAAACAAATGAAATGTGGCATGCCCCTCAAATAAATTAAAAAAATTTGCTCACATATAAGTCTTTAATAGTTTCGACTTTTGAAGGCAATCCCACTTTAAAAAAAAGAAAAGTCGCCAGCGTTATTTACAACTAATATATTTCCAGCATACAGGATATGATGTCACTGACATCAGATTGAGGAAGATCTAACTTCGTTTTATCAGTTCGCCAGTGGCATAACTACCGGGGGAGCAGGGGGTGCAATTGGGCCAGGGCCTGCACCCCCGCAGGGCCCCCGGCAGTCGCTCTGACTGAACGGACGAGGGTGGGGGGTGGGGCCCGGCTGCACGGCCCGCACCAGGGCCCGCCCCCACCTAGTTCCGTCACTGCAGTTCACTTGGTCTGAGGTGGCAAAGTAAATTCTGGCGAAAGAGGTAACGGTCAGTGAAATTGACACTTTAGTCTCGTTCATTAGTGAAATGTCCTATATGTCTATTAGTAAATTGGTAATGTCCCTGCGAATGGGATTTCTGACAAATTTTCATTGGGGATGGCCACTTCGCCCTTTTGTGAATCTCGCCTGGCACGAATTTGCGGCGAATTACGCATTTCACCGCTGGCTAATTTTTCTGATTTTTTCGTGAAAACTTTCGAATTGCTGGATTTTTTTTTTGTGAAAACGTTCGTACTGCTAGATTTTAGTGAAAATGTTCGAATTGCTCGATTTTCCCGTGAAAACTTTTGAATCGCTCGATTTTTTTTCAGAGAAAAAGTTCAAATTGCTTGATTTTTTCGTGAAAACATTTGAATTGCTCAATTTTTTCGTGAATATGTCCGGATGTCATGATTTTTTCGTGAAATTTTTCACCAATTTGCGAATTCTGCAGGAAAATTTTTATGCGTAGCAAAGCGAAATGGGAGAAATTCACCCATCACTACTATGCTGCAATTTAATCATCTTCCACATGAGCACCTTGCTAGGCATTTTATGGGCATTTCCCATGTGCCCCGTATCAAGGCAGAATTTCAGCCTTTATAGCAAACATGCAGCAAACTAGCAGGGGCATGTAGCATATCCCAAGAGTTTGAGATACTATAGGTGTCATTTACTTATCCCCAGGGTGCAAGTGCTAGAGTACTTATAAGCACTTGGAAATACAGTGCTAGGTGCAGAGAGCAGCATCAGGGGGTGCAGGCCCGGCATGCTGGCCCCTATACTGACTTAGGCACAGACCCCCTGTGCCTATTTCATGGTCATTGTCTATTTCTATGAGAATAAAGAGGTTAAATAGATGGAATAATAGGTTATAGCATGTAAAGAAAAGAGAATAGGAGAATAGAGGTTGAGTGAGGAGAGGAAGAAAATAATACTTAGAGTGGGCCCCTGGTCTAAAGGTTTTTGGTGGGCCCTTGGTGTCCCAGTCCGACACTGGCTCTACCTGCTTCCCCCCAGCTGCGTTATACATTCCCCCCCATTGTGCTGGGAAATCTCTGCCATTATTGCTCTCTACTGGAAATGATCATGTTTTTCCATCACAGTCGCCTGCCCCGTGCACTAATGCCCTTTGGGGGGACGTCATTCTAAAACCATTACAAATATTTATAATGTGCATATGGTGTACACATACAGTTATGACAGATGAAGGCTCACAGGTCATATACGTAATGTAAGCCACAAAAAGACTCATTCAGGCTTAAAGGAGAAGGAAAGCTACTGAAGCAGTTTATTGCCAATAGATTAGCCACACTATTGCAAGCTATCACACTATGTTTATTCTTCAGGATGCTTTACCATACCTGAGTAAACAGCTCTAAAAGCTCTCTCTGTTTGTTTAGGATAGCAATTTCATCACTTCCTGCCTGAGTTTCTCCCTGCTCACTCATAGTGGAGCAGGGAGGGGGAGAGGAGCAAACTGAGCATGCTCAAGCCCTAGCTCTGGAGGTTTAAGCTGAAAACAGGAAGTCTGATACAGAAGTCCATATGTACACAATAGAAGGAAAGAAATGTGGTGTGAGGACTTAGAGCAGCATTACTTTGAGGGTTTACTGGTGTATTTATATAGACCTTTCTGATAAAACTTACTTAATTTTAGCCTTTCCTTCTCCTTTAAGGGGCCCTAAAGCACTGCAGGTGTCATTTAAAAAGGCAGTGGTGCTCATTTATCAACACTGGGCTAAGTAACCCATAGTAACCCATAGCAAAGCAAGTGCTTGGCTTTTTTTCAAGCAGCTGCAGGTAGAACAATGAATGCAACTATCTGATTGGTTGCTATGGGTAACTGCCCACGGGCAAATTTTCCCAGTGTTGATGACCCCCAGTGAGCATTGCAAGTGTGCAGGGTGAGTACAGTCAGTGCAGGAGCTACAGACAGATAATATAGACACTAACAGAGCTTGTGCAGAGAGGTTGGTTATACAGAACCCACATCTGATACCTCCTTGATGGATAAAAGATCCCTCAGCTTCTGTCTGTAGAGTGGAAACTCCCAGGGTAGTGAGACCCCCTGCCTGCAGATGTGCAGATGGTACAGTGCTTCCCAAAAAAGCAGAAACCTTTGATCTTGACAATAGGAGCCTGTCAGGTCCTCTACCCCCCCTTTAGCACCCTAGAGTCCTTATATAGGAACGTGCCTCCGACTTGGCATACAATGCATCCAAATGAAGTGAATCATTTCACTAGCACTAATGGGAGAATGCTCTCTCCGGGATGTTAATTTTAGATCAGATCATTTTGCAACCCCCTTATAATAAGTAAATAACCAGTCGCGGTTACCAGAAGTGCATGGAAGGTGAGAATGAGGGAAGCAAAGATTCTGACACACCAAATGGAATCTGAAAAGCTGATAGGGAGGCTTATTTATACAACAGTAGCTGGGCACTCTTATTACATATTCATGATATTGGCAGTATAAAACTACAGATATCATGAATATAAGAAGCAAAAAAAATACCAAGATTCATGTTAACTACAAAAGTGCTGCAGTTCTATTATTTATTAATTTTCTTCCATGGGCCCATAACATGGGGAATGCAGCAGGGGCACCTGCAGAACATCCTACCATTTTGGGAAAAAAAAAGAAGTGACGAAAATATGTAGAAAATATTTATACTGTAGTTTTACTGTCCAAATTCAATGAAATATCAATACCAGTGCCACACACCTTCTACTGCATCCGTGAAAACTACTCAACTCCTGGTGTCCAATATGTGTCTGTGCTGGTTGCTGGGGTCCAATTTTCCCTAGCAACTAGACTGATTTGAATGAGAGTGGAATATTAATAGGAGAGAGGCTGAATAGAGAGATGAGTAATAAAAAGTAGCAAAAACAATACATTTGTAGCCTTACAGAGCATTCGTTTTTTTTAGTTGAGGTCAATGACCCCATTTGAAAGCTGTAAAGAGTCAGAAAAATAATTCAAAAACAATGAAGACCAATGAAAAAGTTACTTAGAATTAGTCATTCTATAACATACAAAAAGTTTACTTAAAGGGATACTGTCATGGGAAAATTTTTTTTTTTCAAAATGAATCAGTTAATAGTGCTGCTCCAGCAGAATTCTGCACTGAAATCCATTTCTCAAAAGAGCAAACAGATTTTTTTATATTCAATTTTGAAATCTGACATGGGGCTAGACATTTTGTCAATTTCCCAGCTGCCCCATGTCATGTGACTTGTGCTCTGATAAACTTCAATCACTCTTTACTGCTGTACTGCAAGTTGGAGTGATTATCACCCCCTCCCTTTTCCCCCCAGCAGCCAAACAAAAGAACAATGGGAAGGTAACCAGATAACAGCTCCCTAACACAAGATAACAGCTGCCTGGTAGATCTAAGAACAACACTCAATCGTAAAAACCCATGTCCCACTGAGACTCCTTCAGTTACATTGAGAAGGAGAAACAGCAGCCTGCCAAAAAGCATTACTCTCCTGAAGTGCAGGCACAAGTCACATGACATGGGGCAGCTGGGAAATTGACAAAATGTCTAGCCCCGTGTCAGATTTAAAAATTGAATATAAAAAAATCTGTTTGCTCTTTTGAGAAATGGATTTCAGTGCAGAATTCTGCTGGAGCAGCACTATTAACTGATTCATTTTGAAAAAAATTTTTTTTCCCATGACAGTATCCCTTTAAAGGGAAAGTAAAGTCTAAAATAGAATAAGGCTAGAAATGCTGTATTTTGTATACTAAGCATAAACATGAAGTAAAGGTGCCCATACACCGAGAGATCAGCTCGTTTGGCAATGTCGCCAAACGAGCGGATCTCCCTCCGATATGCCCACCTTGAGGGACCGCATCAACGAATAGATGCAGCCGTGATCCGACGGAATTTTTCGTCCCATCCGATCGAGATCTGGCCGACTTTCGGCCAGATCTCGATCGGTGAAGCCCGTCGGGGGGCCCCATACACGGGCCAATAAGCTGCCGACACGGTCTGTCGGCAGCTTTTATCGGCCCGTGTATGGCCACCTTTACTCCACCACAAGCCTAATCAAACAAATGATTTATGCTTTCAAAGTTGGCCACAGGGGGTCACCATCTTGTAACTTTGTTAAACATCTTTGCAAGAACAAGTCTACGCACATGCTCAGTGTGGTCTGGGCTGCTTAGGGATCGTCATAAATGATCAAAACAGGGAAACAAACAAAGCTGCTTGAGTTCTGCATGGCTGGGAAGTAAGGCGGGGGCTCCCCCTGCTGTTCATAAGTATGATTGTTTCCCTGCAGAGCAGTTAGGGACCGTCTGACAATTCCTAACCACAGCAGTAAATGAAGGAAGAGTTTCACTTCATACAGTCAGGTTTTTTATAAAAACGGTGCACATTTTTTTTTATAAATGTATATATATAAAAAGTATATTGGAGATAGGTTTCTTTTTCATTAAAGAAAGTAAAAATGGGATTTTATTTTTTTGCCTTTACATGTCCTTTAAAGTGGAACCACCCCACAGGTTGTTTGGAGCAGTATTTCCAGTTTTCTGGTAGTGGAGAAAATGTGTGTGTGCCATTAGCTTCATACACTTTTCAGTGTGAGTCCCATGTTTGATCCTGACATTTAATGATGTCCTAATAAGGACACCGTACATATGAAGGTGTCTGAAAAGCTACAACTCACATTTATTGCAGGGAACATCTTGTAATAATTCCACATTATACAATGCAGAGTATATATGTGTGTATGGATATGGTGTGCAGCCTGGGAAGAATTATATAAGCTCCAGAGTCCACTTAGTAACCCCTTCCTAACACATGGGAGCCACCAAATATTACATTGAAATGATGCACTATGCATTAATAGGGAAGAAAAACAGAAAAATAAGAAAGAAGCAGGGTCGTCATGGGTCCTATTACCACCCCACTATGTGCCCCAAAGGTTCAGCCCTTATTCCTATTATTCCATGATAGTTTTAAAATGTTGGAGTTGCAGTCTAACAGCAAGTGGCAGGCTGAAAGATGGGTATCCTCATACCTCCCAACATTCCTCCGACTTTTTTTTAGATTCCCCCATGCCTCATTCTGATGTGTACCAAAGATCGGCCAGCACTCACAGATTCCAGGAACAGCGTTTGTAAAGGAAAATGATACTTTATTACAAAAACATAAGGTGCAAAAATAGCCTTACGCATTTCGTGCACAAATGCACTTTATCCTAGACTTGGCATTAGACGAAGTGTAGAATATAAAGTCTCAAATCACCAATCTAAGGACACCAGTTATTAAAGGGATTCTGTCATGATTTTTATGATGTCATTTTTATTTCTAAATGATACTGTTTATACTGCAAATAATTCACTCTACAATATAAAATTCCTAACCCAGCAAGTATATTATTTTTAGTTGTAATATTGGTGTGTAGGTGCCATCTCAGGTCATTTTGCCTGGTCATGTGCTTTCAGAAAGAGCCAGCACTTTAGGATGGAACTGCTTTCTGGCAGACTGTAGTTTCTCCGACTCAATGTAACTGAATGTGTCACAGTGGGACCTGGATTTTACTATTGAGCAGCTGTTATCTTGTGTTAGGGAGCCGCTATCTGGTTATCTTCCCATTGTTCTGTTGTTAGGCTGCTGGGGGGGGGGGGCAGGGGTGATATCACTCCAATTTGCAGTAGAGCAGTAAAGAATGACTGAAGTTTATCAGAGCACAAGTCACATGACTGGTGGCAGCTGGGAAACTGGCAATATGTCTAGTCCAATGTCAGATTTCAAAATGAAATATAATTTGCTCTTGTGAGAATTGGATTTCAGTGCAGAATTCTTCTGAGGCAGTACCATTAACTGTTGAGATAAAAGAGTTAAAAAAAAACATTTTTCTCATGACAGTATCCCTTTAATATGTTCATGGGATCTGTTAGAAGTACCTTTATATATTTGTTTACAGTGAGGCAAGGGGTGAAATATTAAGAAGAGGTGTCCAGTAGGATCTTGTAGTGGGCGCAGACACTAATAAGTCCCAGCCAAGGAAAACTCCCATCAACCCTTTCTTAGACCTACACAATATAACACCCATTACATGTAGCACTATCTATAGCTAATAGCAGGGGTCCCCAACCGTTTTCTACTCGTGAGCCACATTCAAAAATAAAAAAGAGTTGGAGAGCAACACAGGCATGCAAAAACTTCCTGGGGTGTCAAAAATGGGCTGTGACTGGGTATTTGGTAGCCCCTATGTGGACTGTCAGCCTATAGGAGACTCTGTTTGGCAGTACACTTGGTTTTTATGCAACCAAAACTTCTCTTCCGCCAAGCCTGGAATTCAAAAATAAGCAACTGCTTTGGGACCACTGGTAGCAACACCCTAAGGGTTGGTGAGCAACATGTTACTCGCGGGCTGTTGGTTGGGGGTCACTGGCTAATAATCATGAAAGTGGGCTCTGGATATCAGGGTCGCTGGTGGGTCTTAGGTGGCCCAGAATGACTATAAAGCTCCCACTTAAGATCAATGTGAATATGCAGAGACAGGTTGCTCAACACACCGTATACTTTGCTCCCATTCTGCTTTCCTACTTATGGAAAATGAAATGTACAATAAATCCGATATTTAAAAGCAATATCATTCCCGTGAATGTTTATGAAGAAATGGAAACGTTTACATAGACGTTTGTGAGAACTTGTGCCCCTTTAAAAATAACTGCTCTCTTTTTTTTCCGGCATCTTGTCTGTTGCACATAGTTTAAAGCCCTGCACCATTCCCATCACACACACACACCCCTCTCCTGATCTTAAATAGAGCTATAATGCATCTCTTATTTACATTATCATTGCCCATAACTCTCTTTGTACTAATCTGAGCAGTGTCTGGCCAATATAATGTGTAAAGCCTCTACTCGCCGCTCTCATTTTTCCATAACTCACCCATTACACGCACCCCCCTCTCCTCTACTTCAAGGGTCTCTGTATTTTTATGTCTCCTTGCCAACCCTATTATTGTTACCTGCATTTTTAAGGACAGTGAAAGACAAATTCACTGAAGGGGTTTTTGTTTTGTTACCCGCAGAGACTGCTAGGCTGGGGCCACATGAGAATTTTGCCCCATATAGTGAGAAGTCTGCCGTATATAGTGATAAAGTTGCCCCAATCAATGTCATAAAGGGCAATAAAAAGAACCGCATAAATGGCATTTGTGCCTAGGGTTGCCACCTTTTCTGGAAAAAAATACAGGCGTTCCTATATATTTATATTTTTTCCCTATTAATAACATTGGGATCAACCAGGCCGGTAAAATAATGGCCAGGTTGCAACTCTCTTCAGGGTCGGTCTGATGTATTGGGGGCCCACCGAGACTGCAAAGTGAAGGGCCCTCCTGGCAGTCACTGGGGGCCCTCCAGACCTCCAAACACCCTCCCTGAAAGATGATCTGGGCATTAGCGCTAATGTGTGAAAGACGTGCCGCACACATGTGATGACGCCGACGGCCTATGGTTTTCTCCCAGTATCCCCTCGGTCCAGTCCAACCCTGACCCTATTTGTGCCCTATCCACTGCCCTGGAGCGGCCTACCTAATAAAGATGTGCTTTACCAAAATTGTCAATAAAAATATGTATGACCTAGGGGGCACAGGTAGTAACGGCCAGAATTTTCACCCCTAAAACACACCCTAAATTCTCTGGCAGAGCAGAAAACATGGTCAGGGATGTAGCCTAGGTTGGATTGGGACATGTTTATGGGAAAAAAAGGCATGGCTTTGGGGGAACAGGGGGGCATGACAAATTTTAATAAATAACCCCCTATGTGTCCTCTTTTAATGGGGTGATAGTAACCCTACCAAGCCTCCCCCAACAGGCAAGCATTTTCATCCACATTATGATGGGAATCACATAGGTGTAGCATGGGCATTCCTTTACACACGTCAAGGCACTGCCCATAGTATGCAAAGGGAAGCCTGAACGTTAGATCAGGGGAAAGGGAAGATAAAGTACATGGTTCCCTTGCGTCCATAGCACATACTGTACAGGTATTGGACCTGTTATCCAGAATGCTTGGGACCTGGGGTTTTCCAGATAATTGATAAACAATAAGGATTAATTATATCTTAGTTTGGATCAAATAAAATAAAATTTTTATTTTGCCCTACACATGTGCCCACTGCATAATTAAGTTGCCATGAGTTAGGAAATGTAGGGGGGAAGGAGGGTAGCCCCAAAAAAAATTTCGATCTTTTTCAACCTATCAACCATAAAAAATGAAAAAATGTCAGCGTTTTTTGGGACTTAGAAAATTTTTTTGAAGCAATCCCTATCTACTCTATTGCACTTTGCCTGGTCTGAGGTGGCGAAGGAAGTCTGGCGTAAAAGGTAGCGTTTAGAATAATTTGCGCGTCAGTGAATTTGCGTGGTTACGTCCGTTGCGCAAATTCGCCAGGCGAAAGGGTGCGAAGTAACACTAGCGAATTTACGCCAGTGTCCGTTAGTGAATCGGCGAATTAACGAAAATGCGCTACGCTGGCGCATTCACGCTAGCGTTAGGCGCTTCGTCGTTTAGTGAATTTGCCCCTATGGGAGATGACCTTTCCAGTAATTCAGAGTTTTCTGAATAACAGATCCCATACCTATTAGGGATGCACGGAATCCACTATTTTTGATTTGGCCGAAACCCCGAACCTTCTTGAAAGATTCGGCCGAATACTGAACTGAATCCGAACCCAAATTTGCATATGCAAATTAGGGGTGGGAAGGGGAAAGCATTTTTTACTTCCTTGTTTTCTGACAAAAAGTCACACAATTTCCCTCCCTGCACCTAATTTGCATATGCAAATTAGGATTTGGATTTGGTTCGGCCCGGGCAGAAGGATTCGGCCGAATCCGAATCCTGCTGAAAAAGGCCAAATCCTGGCTGAATCCTGAACCGAATCCTGGTTTCGTTGCATCCCTAATACCTATACTTTGCACTGTACAAAGAACATTGTTCTTCTCCGACAGATGGCAACTGGATTTATCAGGGGCATAATTATGAGGGTTTTAAAACCCCCTGCAGAATCTTTTTTTTGGGTTCCCACAAAACATCAGGAAATGTAAAGACAGAGCCCCTCAGTCCGTTTAACAATTGCAGGGTCTGTGGTTTCCCCTACTTTAGTGATACAAAAAGCCCAGTGAGACATAAAATCCTTACAGCTCTCATGAGAAAATCCCATAAAATCCTTGAGTCCTTGGCCATTTATCACCCCATAGAAATAAAAAAAAACCTCACTGTTTAATAAATATGCCTTATAGAACAGCATGGGATCAAGAGAGATTTTGCCACGTGAGATAACATGATACAGAACAGTAACCAGAGACCAAAGAAGGAACTGCTACGGCACTGCACTTGGCTTCCATAGCGAGAGTTACATGTTCCAGTTCAGCTCTGTGTCCCGTTGCCTGCCTGTTTATATATCCAGTGTACAAAGTCATACAGGCTGCGTTTAAGTTTTAATGTGCACAGCCATAAAAGGCAGGTATGACTGAGCAGAGGAATCTTGAGTGGATGTGGTCTTGTTAGGATTCAGTGGAAAGGAGCCTTCATCTCCATTAGTTACTGAAAAATGAAAGTACTTTACCATGTGACACCTTTATTAGCTGAGTGTAACGTACAGAGCTACAGAATTCTCACCCCCACCCCCCCCCCCCAAAAAGTGAAATTGTAAATTGAAAGTACACATATGCAGATAGATGGGGACGTGAGGTATATAACAATGTGCTAGATTTATAAGGAAACATTTACTATATCCGGGGGTTTCGCAGAATGGAGGATGAAGAAGTCGTCAATATTAAAACATTTTATTACTTGGTTTCATTATAAAGGTACATCCATCTAATTCAACATTTCAGACTAAGTATATAAAAAGAATGCCATGCATTTCCAAATTCTAGTATTGAGTGTACACTAATACTTGGATTCATCAAACAGATCCTGTTCTACAACAGTTCAAAGACAGTGAACTTGCTTAGCACAACGAAGCAAAGTAACTCACCATTTATACAGATGGAGCTCAACAAAGCAGGCTATCTCACCATACATACAAATGGAGCTTAAATAAGAAGCATAACTCACAGATGGAGCTCAATAAAATATGGTAACTTACCTTGCATTTAGATGGAGCTCAACTAAGCAAGGTAACTCACCTCGCGCACAGATGGAGCTCAACAAAGCAGGCTATCTCACCATACATATAAATGGAGCTTAAAGGGAAAGTAAAGTCTAAAATAGAAAGCTAGAAATACTGTATTTTGTATACTAAACATAAACATGAAGTTACTGTACCACAAGCCTAATCAAACAAATAATTTATGCTTTCAAAGTTGGCCACAGGGGGTCACCATCTTGTAACTTTGTTATACATCTTTGCAAGACCAAGACTGTGCACTGTGTCTGGGCTGCTTAGGGATCGTAATAAATTATCAAAACAGGGAAACAAACAAAGCTGCTTGAGTTCTGCATGGCTGGGAAGTAGTGATGTGCGGGTCACTAACCCCCTCCCGCACCCGCTTCCGGGGTCCTTTTATAGACCCGCGCCTCCCCACCCTGCCAATGACATAACAATAACATCACAAAAGGGGCAGGCGAGCAGACACTAGACTATAAAACCAGAACCTGGAAGTCGGATGCCGGCATTTGAAGGTGGCGGGCGGGGAGTGCAGGAGAAGAGCTCAATGCCCGCCACCTGCGAGGAGAACTGCAAGGTCGACCCAAACCCGCCCGACCCGATAACGGGTATCGGGTCGGCCCGCATATCACTATTGGGAAGTAAGGTGGGGGTTCCCCCGCTGTTCATAAGTATGATTGTTTCCCTGCCCTGAAAGCATTAGAGAGATTATTATATGATCCCCTTATATATTTATACATAGTTATCATATAACCCCTTAATCACCTTTTCTCCAGCGTGAACATCCCGACTTGGCCAGTCTTTCCTTATAGCTAAGATTTTCAATACCTTTTACCAGCTTAGTTGCCCCTCTCTGTACCTTCTCTAATACAATAATGTCCTGTTTGAGTGATGGAGACCAAAACTGTACGGCATATTCTAGATGGGGCCTCACCAATGCTCTATAAAGTGGCTCCCGTGAATCTAGGCCCCTTTTCATACAGCTCAAGACCTTATTTGCTGCTGACTGGCATTGCTTGCTACAGCCAAGTTTATCATCTACAAGGACTCCAAGGTCCTTTTCGATAATGGATTTGCCTAGTGCAGTCCCATTAAGGGTATAAGTGGCTTTGATATATACATAGATACATTTATCAACATTGAATCTCATTTGCCACTTAGCTGCCCAGATTGCCAGTTAGTCAAGATCCTGTTGCAAGTGCCACATCCTGGATGGAATTAATTGGGCTGGATAGTTTTGTGTCATCTGCAAACACTGATACATTACTTACAACACCCTCCCCTAAGTCATTAATAAACAAGTTAAATAAAAGTTGATTCCACTAAGGACCTTACTCCAAGTAGAGAATGTACCATTAACCACCACCCTCTGTACACAATCCAGTAGCCAGTTTCCTATCCATGTGCAAATGTCTTAATTTTTCTTCATTTGTGACTTCATTGTGCCACATTTTCCGTTGCCTGAAATTATAGGTCAGACTTACTGAGCAGTACTTAGGATTTAAGGCTGCACACAGGGGAAAGCTGGCAGCAGCCCAAATTATAGCACTCCTTAGCGGGTTGGGCCTAAAAGTATGTCTGGTTTATCTTTAAGAAGCTTGGCCATGCTGCTACATTTTTAATTCTCTTTTTTATTGCTTTTCCTTCCACTTGAACTACTCTAGAAGGCTCATATGGTCATTATAATTTTATATGGTCATGGAACTCCTCCACTGGTGTGGCAGGCTGATGAATGGAGGGTGGTACCTCCCAAAATGCTGATACATTGGTGATACAATAATTGGGTAAATGCCGCTGCTGCACAAAGTATACAGTATGTATTCAGTATGTTGGACAAGGCAAGGCCCAAGTCAATTCATCTTGAGGCAGTTGACTATGACCACCCCCACTCCCATACCCCTCGGGTACCTTCCCTCTTGCTATAAAGTGTTGTTGTGTTCTTCTAAAACAAACAACTGAATTTTCTGTTAAAAAAACTGGAATGTAGGCTCCTATATTCCTTGCAGTCTATTCTGGTACACATAACTTGCCATCCTTGCAATGTTCTCACCTTGGCACTTGGCAGAAGCCACAATTTAGTTTGATATGTGAGGGTTGTCTCCTAGAACACTATACTAGACTGAGATCTATTAAATGAATATCTTTTTACTATAGTTTAGTTTTACCAAACTTTAGTTTATTAAAAAATTCCATGATGAGTCCATAATGCACTGCTAAAGCCCAGTCATTTCAATATGCCTAGTCAGTGAGAGGTTCCTATGGTTTGCCATTGGCTGAGCAGGGCCAGAGCTAGGGGTAGACAGAAGAGGCAGCTGCCTGGGGCACAATGATTTGGGGGGCACTGGGTAGGTACCACTTCTGCCTACTCCTAGACTGGACTCATCTGGCACTAGGCTTTCGCAACCTTCAATCCGCCGATGCAAATGGAAATGACGCTACTGTACATACGCTGCCTAGGGTGCCCGGCCGGCCTGGCCCACCTCTGTGGCTGAGATAAGAGTTCTTACCTGGTTCTCTGATGGTTCATTTAAGTCTTGATGGTTGTTAACAAATACATGGATATATTTGGCTGGTTGTCATTATTGTCGTTTTTGCATATGCAGGAATTCATGCAGGTAGGTGTGCATAAGTGAGCAGTAATGCATGCAATATAGAAGCCATTTTTTTATTTAAGGGCAGTGGCCTCTGGCGATTTAGCGATATGTTGGTCATACTGCCAGCAATTTCAATTATTTCAAATGGAGAGGCATTTTCCGGAGATTTGTCACCTGCAGTCGCTCATAAATAATTGCGGGTGACAAATCTCCCTGTTGGCCACTGCCCAAAGGAAGAGCACCTACATGCCTCTGCACCCCAATGGGGTCCCAGCTAAAGCATTTTGGCCTCTTGTACTACTATTAACTGCTATCCTTATTCATTTTAAAGATTAAGTAAACCTTTAAAATAAGTGAATGTAAAATAAATGAGGGTGCTAGTCTAAGATTTTTTGCAATGTACATTCATTATTTATTTTGTTTTTATTCCAAGATATTAAGGGATACATGTACTGTTAACATGAATGAATTTTGTTACAACAGCACCACCTGCTGGTCATTTTCCAACCAGTCTGACCACCAAGTAGTTAATGAAGTTGTCAGGAGAGAGAAAGAGGCTTCTCTGATGTTCTTCTGCTTAGGAAAAAAATTTGAAACCTTCCTAAAATATTTGCCCAGTCTTTTAGAGTGCAAGCACCATATCTTGTACCTCCTAGATAACACAGGACAAGCCAGATCAAGGATTTTTTTCATATTCCCCTCTTCTGCTCTCTGATTTTACAATTTTCCATCTGCTTTCTCTCATCCCCTTATCCATTCTCTTGTCTTAGGTCTTGCAGGTAGCAAGATTCGGCAGCATGGCCCAGGCAAAGTTTAGGACAAGGGGTAGAAAATAGAAACCAAAATCATGTCAAGGGTGTAGGCCAGCAAGCTCACCAACCCATTGGATGTTGCTTTCAGTTGCCTTAAAATGGGAGCTTATTTTTGAATTCTTGGCTTGGAGGCAAGTTTTAATTACATAACTATGTTACTGTCAAGTAGAGCCTCTTGTAGGCTGCCAGTCTACATAGGGTCTACCTAATAGTCAATCACAGCCCTTATTTGGCATCCCCTGGGATTTTCTTCTTGCTTGTGTTGCTCTCCAATTGTTTTACATTTGAATGTGGCTCACAGGTAAAAAAGGTTGAGGACCCCTGGTCTAGGCACTCAGTTGGGAAACAAATAACAATTAGTGAAACAGCTTCAGCACAGGGGAGGTCAGATACATCTTTATAAAGACAGTACTGCATGCCAGAAGTGATGCAATGTGCACACATAATTAGTATCCCAACCGCTCACCATATGGCACGACAGATAAGCTGGACATGGTTTTCTGTTTCTGTCAACAAATTTGTCATGACCCTTATTCGCTAAGTAGCAGTGATTAATTCCTGACTGATCTCCATGCATTATAGCCATGGTGACGATGTCAAGGCATCCAGAAGAATTATATCCAATTTAGCAGCATGGCAGGTAGAAGGAACCTGAGATGATGGATGGTCTGTCAGAATTTGAGAACTTTTAGTTCTTTACTCTTCCAATGGAGCATCTGATTTTTTTTGCCCGGAGCAACAGGTCCTCTGCAAGTTCTACAAGACCTGGAATACCTGTTCCAATGTATTTCTCTTATAACAAAGGTCTTAGAAAAATTGATTGTTGAAAAAGATCTGCATACTTTAGGACATGAGATCTCATATTCCTTCCCCCGTATGACATTGGCATGTTCCTATGTCACTAATCCATCCCCCAATGTCATCCACCTTGCCCCTTGTCTGTTTTTTTGCCCAGGTCAATGGTAGCAAACCTATATGGGAGACCAATTAACATGCGGGCAGTGGGTACTGTGCAACAGTAAAAATCCACGGGAGGGCTTTAGTTCCCCATTTAATAAAATACTTAACAGTACCATTAAACGTTATTCTTGGTTTGAATCACAAAAAATTATTTTTTTTAATAAAAAAAGTACATTTAAGCTCCTGACTTCTGTACATTGGGAATGAATTTGCATTGTAAATATACTATTCTGCATTAGTTATAAATGCTGGCGTTTAAACTTTCACACTTTCTCAGACCTCCTCCATAGAAGGCACAATACACAATAATTAACAAAATGCAGCCAGAATTTTTTTTTTTTAAATAATTTGATGGATTATTGTGAGTTTGCTAAATTCCCCCTGTTGGACACTAGATGGCATGTGGAGCAGATCTTTTTCAGCTTTCTTTCCAGTCGAATGTTGCTTCTTGTGTGTTTGGGAATTTAACCTTATAAGGATCCCAGCAGCTTGGCTGGATTCTTCTCATGTGAAAGCACAGGCTGCTCCCTGAACTGCGGCCTTTTAAGGCATACACTGCTTGGCTGTTTATTGTTTCTTAGCTGTCTGCCAGAGAGAGAGGAAGCGATGGGGGAGATCAAACTCTTCTTTTTTGCCTTGAGGGGGATGCACAGAGAACCATCTCTAGCAAAATGTTACTTAATGTCCCAGGGAGGAGGCTGATTACCCAACGCAAACCCCCACCCAGTCTTGCTCACAGACACACGCACTGAACATTTGAGCTCAGGCAAACCCCTGATACAAATCCAAAAGTGCTTGTTACAGATCAAGATTTTCACTATTTTCACCCATTGATAGATGACAATGGCAGGAGGCCTAATTGTCTCCCTCAACGCAGGCAGGGAAAACTACAGCCAAATCCAAGGAGGGCACCCTTACTCACTGACAGCACCCTATATAACAACAGCACTTACACTCCTAGTTCTTTTTTATCTCCTTTTTTTCTCCAAAGTGTGAATAAATTATTCTCTTTGTTATACCGTCCAGTACCATGTACCATGCGACAGCTGGCAGTTGGAGATCAGAATGGCAGTTGCAGCTGGACAACATCAGGTGGAGAAAGAGAAAGAAGTAATTCAATCATTTTTGGACAATGCATGGTCACATTTTGTGCAATAATATTCAACTTCATAGCCATATTTTGTATATGCAAAAGGATAGAAATCCGGCACTCCGGTAAAAAGAAGGTGGTTTATTGCAACAGGTCCCAGACCAACATCACCTGATGCGTTTCAGGAGCAACTCCTTTAATCATAGGTTTCAAATATTGTATAAGCTAGCAGGTGAATAATAATAATAGTGATGATCAAATTGTTCAGCAAGTAGAGAGAAGTGCGGCCCCTTTCTTTTTCTGGTCATCTTTGGACAATCGGATTCCCAGTTCTAACTGCTCGGCTCCAGTCGAACGGGGTGTCAAAAGCTCATCACTGTCACATACTTACATTGCAGGTTGTGCCCCAATAGGATGGCAGGATTGCGAGTTAGAATGCCCCCCAAGATTCCATGCAAGCAAATTCACTAAAATCCAATAGGATTGCAAGCTTGTCGGTCAAAGACTGCCCCCAAGGTGCCCATGGAGCCAGGAAGTAACGTATGAAACAGGGCCAATTGCTCATCCAAATCTGGCATTATGTGGGGCCACCTTTACTCATACAAGCAACAATGGCTGCAAGATGACAATGTGTTCCCAGATTGTGATTCTGTCAGTATAAGCGCCATATTGCCATTGTGCATGTTAAAGAATGTAAAGTGCCATACTGCCATTCTGTTGAGAACTTCAGCTTCCGGCATTCTCTGCTATCAGAAGCACACCTTAAAGGGGTGGTTCTCCTTTAGGTTACCTTTAAGTATGTTATAGAATGGCCAATTCTAAGCAACTTTTCAATTAGCCTTTGTTATTTATTTTTGATTATTTGTTTAAACGACGTACCTTCTTCTTCTGACTCTCTCCAACATTCAAAAAAAAAAAAACTATTGCTCTGCGAGAATACGATTTTATTGTTGTTGTTAATTTGCATTACTTATTTTCCTATTGAGGTCCTCTCCTATTAATATACCAAACTGTCTCTCATTCAAACTGGTTACTAAGGTCATTTGAACCCTAGCAACTGGAAAACTGATGAAATTCCAAAATGGAGAGTTGCTGGACAAAAAGTGAAATCATTAAAAAAAAACACACAATAAATAATAAAGACCAATTGCATATTGTCTTGGAACATCACTCTCTACCTGCCTGGGGGCAGACACTCGGAGCTCGTTTTCCGAAGTCGCCCGTAATTGCTTCACGAGGAAACTTAGGGTGGCTTCGGAAAACGAAGCACTCCGATTGCCTGCCCCCAGGCGATTTTCATTTTAGACAGCAGAAGGGGAGATTAGTCGCTGCGAAGAAGAGGAGATTTGTCGCCCAGCGACTAATCTCTCGAATCTGCCCATGTGGCCAGACCCTAATGCTCCAATCCCTAAAGCAACCCTTACACTTAGAGGCCCATTTATCAAAGTCCGAATGTATCTAATTTTTATTAAATTATTTATCAAAACATTTTCCGAAAATTTGCTGTGCAGTAAAAAACCTGGGAAAATTGTGAAAAAAAAACTAATCGTACAAAGTTTTCAGATTTTCCACATTTTTTTCTGGTTTTTGGCATTTGGAGTTTAATAAATAACCCCCTTAGCGTGTCAGCTGCTCCACTCCTGGCTGAGGAGTTCTAGTTGACAAGAGCACAAGAGCTGCCGATTATAAATAGCTGCCTTATCACTGAAAAAGTGCGAAGAGCAATGTGCATTTACACTACTACTGCCTTGTTTGTTTGGGAAACACATCTACAAAAGCTTTGTACTCTTTGCTACCCAGGAGCAGCCTCGCAGCCAGCCTGGCATTCTAAATGGACCGTATTCCCTTTCAGCAGTTACAGGCATTCCTTATGGTGCACTGATAAATTTTTCCATTTTAGGACATTGGCACTCTCAGCTGGGAAATTCACTTGTACCCACTGGCACAGACATTAACTGGGCCTCACAGCAAAATGTTTTTTAGGTTCCTGCCTCCTCCACGTTTAATGAAATTGTGTATCAGGTCATGACTGCGCTGTATACCTGGGCCACCCCTCAGTTGGCTGCTTTATTGTTACGCCTATTAAAGGGGTTGTTCACCTTTGAGTTAACTATTAGTATGATGTATAGAGATATAGCCTGAGACAATTTGCAATTATTTTTGTTATTTGGGGTTTTTGCGTTATTTTGCTTTTTTTCCTACAGCTCCCCAGTTTGTAATTTCAGCAATCATGGGCAAAAGTAGCAAATGAGCCTGTGTGAACAAAATTACTTTTCTGAATCGCATCAATGCAAATTTTTGCATCCAATTTAGCACATAGCCCTTGTGTCCATAAATGATCCCTAGGATCCCAATTAAGTGACATTTTAGAAAACTCAAGCTGCCCTTATCCACTGTCGAGACTAATATTAGTAACAAGTGATGTGGGAAAAGAGAAGTAGGGCATTTCGTGCAGAGCGCTGGGACAGTGAACACAGAGGCAAATGGAAAAAAATCAGTGGGGGTGGGAGAGAGAGACAGGGACTTGTTGAATGTAGAGCACTCATGATATATTGCAAACAACTCCCAGAGAAGCTGTAGCATCCAAAGGGAAAGATTCCACCCTGAAACCCAGACACACTCGCTGGGACTACTGGCACCAAACGAGTTGACAAATACACTTCACAATATAGCGTAGGCATACAAAAGTAAATTGTGTGTGCACTGTGTGTGTCTTGGTGCTATATAAATACAAATAAAGCATGAAAATGCCTACAATACAAGCAGCTCTGTCTATGAGTTTTGCATTCTGTAATATCACATTGTTTCTCTACAAATCCCCTATTCCACTGACAGCAAAAGGCTGAGGATTGTGATTTATGATACAGTGGACCAACAGCCGTACTATGGATATAAGTCAGTTTGCTGTGCTTGAAAATTCCATCTTCCAAAGAACAATGTTGGCCGGTATATGGAGCGCCAGCAGATGAGGGAGTGAAGCGGACTTCCAATTGCGATTCCGATCATTCGGATGGTCGACCCAAATGAGCAAACAATAGAAAGGCGGCAATAGCATGAATAAACATCTGTTTGGCTTGCAGACCAAGTGGTCAAATAGCATACAGATTTGGGCCAAAAAGTTCCAGAGATATGAGAATACAGCCAAGACACTTTATAAAGTCATAATGATCTGCTCCCATTAAGTTCTGGAAGCATCACTTTGATTTGTGCAAATTTTACATAAAATAGAAATGCTAATGCAGGCTCAGAATAGTCCTTGCCCTGTACAGAATGCAATCAAAATTCAAAATTGCAAGATTAAATTGGCATACAAAAGCTATACGGAAAATATTTGTATTTGATTCTTAGATTCCTATACTATCTCAGGGCCAGTCCCATGAATAATACCTTAGAACAACTTGCAGGATAGATATAATGCTAGTTTCCTATATAATACTCCCAGTGTACAACTGGGGCAGTCGGGACCCACAGGCTAAATTAAGGGCACACCACCAATCCCAAAGATTACTGCTGCTGATTATTCCCTGTGATGCTATCCAGCCCACCCTGCATTGCCTGGGTTTTCTCCCAGTGTCCTGGCAACCTATTCTGACCCTAAATACCCCAGAACACGACAAGATAAATTGATTTCATAAATCCCAAAACATATGGCTGGAGAAATACTGCCCCATTTCCATATATAATTCTCCCAACACATGGTATTATTAATAAAGTGTCAGTTTCATGTATAAAACCTTCAGAACACAGGGCTAGATCAATGCAGTGCCAACTTCATGTAGAATACCTCCAACAAGAGGCTCTGCAGAGAAAGATTCAGAGCATTTTACATACTGAACAATCCCAGCATCACCAGAAAAATACACGGATTGCACGACCTACATACACAGAACCCACTGTGCACAAAATTCACCACAGTGCTTAACCTGTCACAGTGGGCACAAGATACAAGGCAGCCAATGCTAAACTCTATATTCCAGTTACTAAAATATAGTAGCTATGTGGGCAAAGTAGCTATACATCTTTCTTCACTGTACTCCCTATGTACCGGATTGTACAAAATACAGTGTAAGTCACTTAGGAGTTCCAGGACCTTATAAAGGTGCAAGGTTTCAGGACAACCACTGAACTCCAAAACACCTTCCAATATCTTCATATTTTGCAACAGGGAGTACATTGTACTTTATAATCTACAAGTATCATTGAGTCATGTGGCACAAGTGATAAGCTTTGGAAGGATAGACAGCACAGGTTAAACATGGTTCTAGTGTATTATATTTATATAGGAACAGAGTACAGCACAAAACATGGGATGCCATTCCACACGCCCCTAGTTCCTCGAGTAAGGGCAGAGACACACGGAAAGATTCGGAGAGATTTAGTTGCCCGGGGATTAATCGCCTCTTCTTCGGGCGACTAATCTCCCCGAAAAGCCTTCCCGCTGGCTAGAATCTAAATTACCCGCAGGATGGCACTCGGAGCGCTTCGTTTTCCGAAGTTACCCGAAATTTCCTCTTCGGGCAACTTCGGAGACTTTGGAAAACGAAGCACTCCGAGTGCCATCCCACCAGCGATTTAGATTCTAGCCAGCGGGAAGGCTTTTCGGGGAGATTAGTCGCCGGGCACTCTCTAAGGCAATGGTCTGCAAACTTTTTCATGTCAAGACCCCCTTTTTTCGGGGCCCCCATAGCTCATAACAAGATGGCAGGCATATGTAAACATAACTGTATAAACCATTCAGTCATTGTTTCATTAGTATCAAGTGCAGTAGGTAGAGAATACACCTCAAGTGACATTAGCCTTAGTCTGTGTCTACCAGCAAAAACAATAGGGGTCATACATCAACTATAAGGCATGTGCACACAAGCCCTTGCTGAATGCGCTATCTGCTATTGCCATGGAAACAAATCCCCTCTGAACTTCCTGTTACTGCTTTACAGAGCAGGAAGCAGCTCCCAAACTCTACCTCAGCTCTGAAAGGACAATACCTGTGCAAAACAAGACAGCTGCCACTTATAGTAAAAGCAGACCATGTAAAAAGACAATTAAAACCTGAAACGTACATCTTCCAGTTGGCACTCTATGTCAAAATGGGTGTCCCTAGTTATGTCTGGGCCACAAACCAGGTTCTGGTTTGGAATGAATTTATCTCCATTTTTTTTTAAAGTGCAGTGCTATATAGCAGTTGTTTGACCCATTTTATTCACCCAGTAGTGAGTTTTAGGACTGTGTACAACGGCAATACCATGTGGTGCTAATGCTTTCCTCATCCCATACTGAATTGTAGGGAACCGCAGAAAATGGTCACCGCACGGGACATCCATTGTAAACACCCATGTGCAAGGGCCCTTAAAATGATACTGACACTACAAAACTACTCTTTAAAATGTTTTGCCAACCTGACTGTGACGTCTAAACCTGTCAGAGTTTGTAATGATAACAGACTACTGCTGCACAAATATGACAGCCCCCATCTAGAGGAACATGAGGGAGCAGATAGGTATAGATCTATACTTTTATGACAAAATTATAAATAGCATGCAAAAACAATGTTATGAAAGATGTAAAAAGAAAAGATTTAACTTCTGGTGTCAGTATCTCTTTAAATGACACAACTAACACACCTCTAACAGGAGTCACTGGGGACAAGATCCATGTTTTCAAAGTGAGTTTTTATTTGCAAGTCTGGAGTGACAGGAGAGAATCCCATCATTGGTAGGACACACGGCAACGTGCGGAACAGGGAAGACGCAGACACGGAGGGAAGGGATGGCACATAATAACCACATTCCTGACAGGAGGAGGTGACAAATTGCCAGATAACACACAAGAACACAAATGAGTCATGAAAGAGCAAAACACACACACACACAAATTAGTGCCTTAAAAACAGTGCATTTATAAATTATATAAACAATATTAAAGCAAAAAAATAAAGGCAGATCCGCAGCTTGAACAAAACACAGTGTTTGGCAAAACCATTTATAAATATAATATATATTGCACAAAAATAATAAAATGTGAGTGAAAAGATAACACAGGAAGGAGAGGGAGATAGGGTGCACTCCTGGAGGGGAAGACTTGGATGGAGTTCAGTTTAGGGGCCGTAGGAGGAACAGGCAGTATATAAGTGGATAAACTCAAGCTGATCTCAACTCTACAGACCCTGATATGCCTCAGCTGGGTCCTTGCCAGGAAATGGACTGGATTCCAGTCTCCTACTTTTTTTCCCCTGTGCTGCTTCCTGCCGCAGTGTAAAGAATTCCTTTCCTCTGTAAGGTCTGGGAACAAGGACGGAATTCTGCCATGTCACAAGACAGCCGCTCTCTTGCCAACAGCGCCTGCAAACCCTTGCCCTTAATGACTGGGGACTTTAGTGTTTTTATACAAGACCAGCAGGGCACTCACCGCTCGCCAATCTGACAGTTAAAAATAATAACACACTTTGTCATAAGATTTATTTAGACTAGTAAAGGGGAACTCCACCCAAAAACTGATTTTTGCACTGTACTTCTAAGGAGCTTACTGGATATACATTAATTAAAAAAAGGCAGTGGTTTTACAGTTAGTGTAAATGCTAAAAGCAAAACGGTTTGTTTATCCCTTTCTGTTCTCTGCGTCTGACTATCGAAACAATGTAGCAGGAGTCAGTACTCCTGCAGGTCTGTTAATCGGCTTAAGGAGACAGATGCAGAATTGCATAGAATGTAAACAATCAGATACAAGGGGTCAATAACAGGGCAGGGCAGGGCAGGGTACAAAGTGCAAAAATATGTGAAAAAAATGTGTGCAATTTCACACTTGGTGCCCGATCTGCCACTTCTCTGAATTTCTACAGGTCTGGCATGCAAAGACCTGCATTCCCCTCATGCATACATTGCTGCCAGCGTTTAGCAGTGATGTATTCATGAGAGACAGGTTGGGGGGAGGCATATGGGAATACTCTGTGTTTCCCCTTTAGTGTTCCCTAAACTTGTATGTTCTTTAGAAGTTTGGGTAGGGTGCGCTGGTGGGCACAGACTGCAACAGAGCCCTATACTTACCACCTGTCTGACCACAGACTTTTAGAATGAGCACTAAGGGGTACAGTTTGTAGTACTAAGGAGCACAGGGTTACTTATAAAAATGTGACCAGCGCTAACCCCACATTTGAAAGGGTCCCCCTGCCTCTCACTTGTGTCGATCCATGGACGCACCTTCAAGAACAGGAAAGTGATTTACATAGGCAATGTACTAACACAGGTTTGTAGCAGAAAGCAGGGGGAACCTGTCAAATACGGGTTTCGAGCTGGGCACTTTTATATATAGAGCTATATTCCTGTTAAAACTGGAAGGTAATTAAAGCAATTACAATCTAAAAATGTTTCATTGATTTATACTGGAAAGCTGCATTTTCAGTTTTTGCGTGCAGGACCCCTTTAAGGAATCATTGGAGTAGGGAAGTAGTGGGTATGGCGGAACAGACACTGTAAAAATGTCCACATGATTTAGGTATCCCCTCTGGCTCACAGTTTCAAAGCTTATTTATAAGTACTGAAGAAGTGAAGGGTTTGTATCATGTGGCTTATTGGTACTAATGTATACTTATTTGTAGTGCGTTTTTGCCAGGTCTGAATCCACCTTTTGTGATTACTCATTCTTACTGGCCCATTCATATGTTCTAAACGAACATGCTCCACCCATTTATAGGACAGTATCACATGGTATAGCTGTAACCAGTGTAAACAAAAATCTATATATAAGCACCTCCTAAAACAGCACAGATATCAGGTTTTGCAAAACCCCCTCTCTGAACGCCTTATCTGTGCACTGCAACAAGTAGATTTTATGAACCTCAGTGCACATCACACCTATCTTGTTGCTGTTTCTAATGCCTGTCGTGGTTGTGTAGGGCACATTTAAACACTCTGATTGGCTACCAAAGGGATCAAATGGCACCTGCTTGAGCTGGCTGGACACAGCTGAGCAGAAGAAAAAGTGATGACAATAGGCATTTACACCCTGGCAATATTAGATTTGGGACAAGCACGGGCACCTTGATCGATGCAGCAACACATCGGCAATTGCTATTCCCTAATCTAACAGCAATTGATTGCTGACTGTATATGAACTACTGCACTGCCACGTTCACACAGGACTGGATAAAGTCAACTAGCATTCCTCTGAGGAGAATGGATGTTCTGGTATCAGGGCACAATTAAGGGGAAATCGTTTTTTTCCCCCCAAACAATAAATAAAATCTCTCTCTCATAGGAACAAACGAAAAACCAGTGCAGAAGGTGGGGGTGGGAACAAAAAATTAAAGTGACTAGAAGACATAACACGTCTTCTTTATGGTGTCTAAAATGTGCTCAAATAATGGACAACATAGTGGGATACCTACCCCTACCCTGCAGCCTCTTTCAGCAAAGTGTGGTCCGTTGCAAAAACAAATAAACTGGGAAGGGGGAATGGGGGGGGGGGTATAATGGGCGTACAAATTTGTGCTCTTTCCAATGTTTAAATCCTGTTGATCAGACGGTGCTTGCCCCACGCACAAATCAGTGTTTCTTCTGTGACTTTCTCTCTGTGCACACATTGTGGGTGGAACACACTTGTCAGGACAGAACACATCAGCCACCCCTCACATCCGAGGTCCCTGTTGCTTGACATCGCGCCAAATAATCCAGCCGCCTTTCCCACAGCTCAAGCTGCGCTCCCACAATTCCACTGGACCCAAGGGGAATAAGGATGAACGGTATTATAAAGCGGTACTAGCATTGGTTTTTTTCCAGAAAGTAATCTGTATCTGCATTGCAGTACATTTGCACTTGGGTTCTTCACCAGAGATTAGGTAGATTTGTGTGGAACTCGTTGTCATCCCAATATGGAGTTGGCCTCTTAAAAAAATATGTAAAGGATTTTGGGTCTAGTCCAGTAAATGTGGTGTTTGCAGATGAATCCACAGTGTAAGGAACACATAATATAATTTACAGGGAAATAGGTAGAATAGTTGTTCCTAGTAAAGTTGCAAATGGTCCAAGACATAAGCTCTGTGTTTCTTCAGATGGAGACACCATGGAAACACTTCCCAAGGGGGCTCCACTGCTCCCACACTGAGCAAATCAGCAAACTGGTGAAGATGGGTCAAGCAAGGTACACAAAAGCCAAGTTCTTATGCCCAGTGCTTTGTAAACTACAGATGAAACACCTTCTGTAGATGGTCCCATCCCTTCCTTTATGCACCAACAAACCTCCAATGTGATTCCTGGACAAATTCAGGGGTGGCTGAGTGTAAATACATTACATACATGCATCCTCTATTCTCCCACATCCTCCAAAAATGCTATGTATGTCCGACTGGACGGTTCCAAGGCTGGTGACAAGTGGGAGAGAAAGTATCTCCAATGTAGCAGCTTTGCTATTTGGACAATTTACTGATGACTCTGATCAGTGCTCCATTCTCATCTTTTAGACGTTGGTTATCTGCCTTAAGGTCCCCAAGAACCTTCATTGAGGAAAAATAGAAGATATTAAGAGCAATGCTTATACCCTGCATAAAAGTGTCAACCAGTACCAGCTTAAGCAAGCCACATGGCCACTCGTGTGCTGGGCTAATTTAGGCTGATCTGATCAGTATATATATATATATATATATATATATATATATATATATATAATAGCTATCTGCACAGTTATCTGCCAAATATTTATCAGACAGGCCCTCCTAAGTCCCCCCATACAAGGGTCAATAAACTGCCAAATCTGTCTGGAGGGGCAAAGTAGACAACTACTATTAGCCAGTTTGAGTGGATTTAAGACTTCCCCAATCTCCATCTATTATTACATATAAACCAATAACATATTGTTTTACCAAAAGATCCATATTGCCCTCACCTTCAACTCTTCTTGCAACTCAGACAGTCTGCGTTCCAAGATGACCTTTTCCTATCAGAATCACAGCAGTGTAATTAGATCACATATTAGTATCACATGAAAATAGATCTAAGGAAACTAGGTTTTACTATGTGGTCTGGAAAGCTTGCCCTTAAATGGTAATGTCCCATATCATTAACTCGCTAACAAGCAGAACAGCTAGCCTGTTTGCATGTAAAGGGAAATAGGAGAGCACAGTATTTCTAGCAGGTTGCTTCAACCTGCTGTAGTGTGGAATTACCAGTGGGTCACTTCTTAAGATGGCCATAGAAGTAGAGATTTTATTCTTATGTCTGACAGACAATTGTTCATTGAAATCTCCCAACCTACAATTAACCATTCAGATTAAATAAAGTAGTAAAAAGAACAAATCGGCAAGGCAATACATGCACAGATATTATGGTTAGCCGTCAGAAATCTTCTAACCTGTCCAATCGACTAAACGACTGATCGCCATGGTATGAAAAATGTCGGGACACGCCATACAATGAAGATCATATGAACCTTTGTTTCGTATGACTTCATCTTTACGTCTATGGCCAGTTTAAGGTGAGACACAGGTTGACAGTTTGACGACCGACTAGAACTAAAGCTGGCCATAGACACAAAGATGAAGTCGTAAGAAACAAAGGTCATCTGGACATTTTTTGGACCATGGCAATCTGTCGTTTAGTCTATTGGACATGTTAAAAGATTTCTGTTGGCTAACGATAATATCTCTGCATTTATTATTATGACATCACAGCTATGCAACAATGTTGTAGGAAAATCTAAAAGTAGTGTCCCTTTTTCTAATTAAACAGCAGATGTACCTTCTTCTCTGTGTCAATCAGAAAGGATCTATCAACGCTTCTCTCCTGTCTCTGCAAAACAGAAATTAAAGCGCAGGCTGACTCCAGATGACATTTTTCCATAACCATCAATACAGCATGGCCCCAGGTGGCCACCATGACAATGCCCAGAAGTCTTAATCTGTTATGCTGCCCTTTAATCTTGCTTCCTCTAATGATGGTTAGGAAACAAGTTTCATGTTACTTGGCTATCCTGCTCAGTATGTCTCTTATCCTGGCCTTCTGATAAACCCTGCTCCTAACTGAAGAGCCATTTGTCTGTTTATCCCCCATGACATTACTGAACTTACCTGTTGGGCTCTTTCAAGCTCAGCTTTGGTCTCGTTAACCAAGTTCTGGGTATTTAGCAGCTGGGAGCGTAGGCGTCCATTGTCCCTTATTTGTTCCTCATAAAGCTACGACAGCAAGACAAAGCAATGAGTGATAGAAGTTTCCACTTCCATTAGAACAAACCATTAGATTTTAGAAATGGCATTCAGGCAATCTCCAGCAGCAGTTGAGGCACAGCTGAGAATTCTGATCATATGTCCAGGTATAGAGCAGAAGCCTTACATATGAAATAGTACAGATGAAACTTAATTGATTTGTTATGATAGAGGGTTTTATCTGTGAGCTCCATTCACTCCAAACATAGCAATCATCAGGACAGCCATCAGGGGGATACTTAAATTAGGGGGGTCCCTAGAGACACATTGGTGGATCATTAGTGGCCCACGGCACTTTTGTTTTTCATTGGGGCCCCATTCTACTTGACAAAGCCCACCTCCCTGGGGGGCCCAAGTGAACAGTGTGCTAATGAAAGGGCCCGACGATGGGGAGGTCACTGCTAACGTAGCAGTATGGGTCCCCATGATCACTGATGACAATCATGTTCATGAAAAGCGAGAAAATAGGAAACACCTCAGTACACTTACTTTTTTAAAATCTCTTGTATCCCGATACTCAGACGCTAGCGATGGCTCTCCGCGGATTGTGGTGTGTGTGTTCGACCGACTATCTGCCCTAAAGAAAAATTCATAAAATATTTTGGTTTCAAAGAGGTGAGGGCCCAAGATCAAGAGCAGCATGTGTCAATCACATTACATTCCACTTAATCCCTCTGAATTCCAGCCTAACAGGTTATCTTATCTATGAGCTGCCCCAAAAGCCCTGCAAAAATTAGGCCACTCTATTCTTAAAGGACAAGTAAAGTTAAATTCATTGGGAAGTGACAATGTGTTTGATTTTAAATAAAAGCCCAACAACAATTGGCCTAGGCTCTGTCCCATCCTAGACTCCAGATCTGACATGCTACAATAAAGGAGTTGAACGTTTCTTTGTGTTATTTCTGCATCATTTTCTGGCATGAACCTGATAGATGTGATCATTTTTTCAGTTTCAGCTACAACGTTCCTTTTTTTGCCCCTGTATATCCAGTGACTGATTACGACACTGATGTTTACACCCACTCCCTCTGTTCGTCCTTGCCAATCTGCACATCTGTTATTCTTCCAGCACAAAAGTCTCTATTCAGATCCCACGCTGACATTTTAGCAGGATGAACTGCACTATGCGTGTCACAGGCACAGCACCTTTATGAACACAATAACCATTAGACAATCAAATATTCTTACCGAGAAACAAGTCCGTCTACCTGGGAGGGAAAAAAAACAAAAGGCATTGTGTCACGTAACTCAAACGGAAAGCACAGCTTAAGAACAGCACAAAGATGAATTCTATAGCATGTATAAATGTTCTATACAGTGACTGGACTGAAGCGTGTTTGGTACACACAGCCTGATGGCGGAACAAATATTATTGACCAGGCTGCAAAATGGTATAGATTGGCCAATACAGACCCACATCAGGCAGGGGAGACATATATTAGTAATAAAGGTGAAACCTTTGCCGTAGATATCACTTTATATATACAATTCTATATTTTCGTTTATATATAGAGCAGAGAGTGGGGCCATCCATGTTTTACAGCCAACGTATGACTGCACATGCCACGTTTACATTACTTACCAAGACAGTTGCTCAGTCAGGCAGCAAATGTAAAAATAAAACCAATATTACTCATTAATAAAGTGACATTTCCTTCCAGAGCAAGGTATTTATATAAGAAGCACTTTATAACCACATCTGCTAAAATCTGAACATAAACACATCTACCAAATCAAAGGACCACTTGTCTATGCCAAGGCACCTGAGTTTGTGAGCTGTCACCATTTCCCTCTTCATCTTCAGAGTCTTCTTCATCACTCTGTAAAAGCATAAGAATCACAGTGATGGCCAATATCAGCACAGCAGGATTTTTCCCAAATATCAAAGCAGGCCTTTTCCTTATTCTTATGCTATCCCTTTAGATCTAGCCTGATAAGTAGGGGAAATATTCTACTTCCTTTAGGTATATAACAAATGGGGAGAAAACACCCATATTCCAAAAACTCTGCACAGACTCATTAATTAGCTATAGGTAAACATTCATAATTTGGAGGGCATTCCATGCTTATAAATATAAAGCAGAATTTCTTACATCTCTAGTGGTTAGTGGAACACCAGTGGATCTTCGCTTGCCCCGTGGTCTTCTCCTGTCCTTCACCCCTGCTTTGTTTTTCCCACCTTTCTCATCACTCTCCTTCTCGTCCTCCTGGGACTTTTGCATCTCTGTAGAGATATGATTGTCACCAAATTCCTCAAAAAAAATCATCTCTAAAGAAAACCTTTCCATGCCTTTTCTTGAAGGCCTCACCTTTGCTTTCTAAGCTCTGGCCTCCTGCTCGTCTGTTGGATCCTGATGGGGTAGGTGCTGTATCTGGAGTAGTTAGCCCTAATAGATCAGATTTTTGCAAACTGGCAATGCGAGCCCTCCAACTGACCTCCGTCTGTAATAACAAGCGAGCAAGTTAATGCATTTGCTCTAAACTCTGATACGGAGGACCAATAAAAATGGATTCACCAGCAGCAGTATTGAATCAGGAAAACGATTGCCTTACGAGCAGATAAAATCCTTATTGGAATACTATGATACATGTTTTGACTGTATGCTGGTTGGATTTTGGAAAGACAGTGAGCCTCCATGTCCATGAAAGGTGAAGAAGGTGTCATTCTTGTACACTGCTTTTCCATATAGGTAGGCACAGGAAACTTTTAGATCTGGTCATTGGCCATGTATTTTGACTTTACTTCATTCTGGGGCTCATGAAGTCAGACCATTTAACAGACTATGTTGGATCATTTTCGTCATAAATCTGAATTCATATATCTGAACCCTCATTATTCCATACATAGTAATAATCACCGCCCATAACTGTAAAAAGTCCATCTATCCTGGCTGGTCTCATATCGGTCTCACATTGTATTATTTTAATCTAACTGCTGTAGATAAGATCCCAAAGTAAAAACAAATCCACTTACCCCTTCCTCACTGGCTCCACGGCTGGTCCTGGCTTTTACTTGGCTCTCTCTGTTATTCTCCTCCTCTTGGGCCTTCACTGGCTCTGGGGTCGGTTCAGCCTCTTTATTGTCCTGCTGACCTTTCATAACTTTTTCTGCCTCCTTCAGGTCAGTAAGAGTTACTCCCTGAGGAAAAGCAAAGGAAAGGAAAAATGGAAGAGAATATCTTAAGAAAGGTCAAAATATATATTTATATATGGTATATATATATATATGGTATATATATATATATATGGTATATATATATATATATATATATATATATATATATATATATATATATATATATACATATATATATATATAAAACTATTGTAAGGCAACACACTGATAGAGTAGTAGAGTGCTGTGTTTGTAGCAGCTTACCTGAGTGGACCTCCGAGACTGTCGTGCATGGCGAGACCTTGCTTTACGCTGAGCCTCAGCCTCCTCATCCCGCACTGGTGTCAGATAGGACCTGTTAAAAGAAGTAGGTGAGTTAGGCAGCACTAAGTCATAATGTACAAGTTGAAACCCCTCCTGCAATGTTTAGGTTCTTCTCAGAAGTGATAATATGAGCATCTTTCTCTCTGCCACCATGCCAAGAGTATGCCCTTCCTACCTGACACCTGCCCCTGCTGCACCAAGAACTGCACTCTCCCAACCTAAATTAAAAACTGCCTTCTTCCTCTGGTGCACCAATGTGTGGCTTTCCCTCTGGTCCAGCAATCATTTAGGCCTTCTGCTACACAAACACAATCCATCCCTTCCCATTTTGCACCAAAATGGGGTCCCTCCCACTGTTGTACCACATGTTCCTCCTTCACCCTCACCTGCGCCTCTCCTTTGTCTCAGTGTTGACCGCTGGCTCTGTATTAGTGGTAATAGCATTAGTAGTCCCTGTTCGTCTTGAATAAAAAAGAAAAAAAAATTACCCAAATCAGCAATGAAAGAAATCTAAATGTTTATCCAGACTTTCATCTGCTGCCTATTTTACAGTTTTTCAGTTTGGAAGACACAGAGCAAACTCTTGCTCTGTTTTGTTACCCACAGTTGTAAGTTGTCATACCTTCCAAGTGCATCAGGTGTTGAAATCAGGTTCTCTTCTTTGGGAGCTATAGGTGTTTTGTTTGGCACAGGAGTTTCTGATTTCGCAGTCAAAGGCTCTCTCCTTGGGATGGAATTTTCAGTTTTAGCAGCAGGGCGTTCACCCCACTGCCTGCGCACAGAGCTTATTCCCTCCTCTCCTTCAGTACGCTGCCGCAAGTATGATCCCCGGCCCATCACACTGTCTCTGCCAAATGATGCAAAGAGATTTATATTAATTTTATGCTCCTCTTAAAAGCTGGACAACTGGCATTTATACACTTGTTTCCTAGCCCAGGCAGTTCAAAACTCACCTAGCATTCTCCTGGTTACTTTGCAGCTTCTGGTTTGGAGGTACACGAGCCAGACGAAGCTCAGAACCAGCTTTCTCCTACAGAAGATGTCAATGTGTCAGTTTAAGATCCCTTCACTAGGTATGGGTAAGGCAGGTCCAGACTGTAATATATAGATTCTGGCTAATGCTAGGGACAGCTGTACAATGCCATAGACCAGAGGTCCACAACCTTTTTTACACATGAGCCACATTCAGTTGTAAAAAGAGTTGGGGAGCAACACAAGCAAGAACATTTCCACGGGGTCCCAAATAAGGGCTGCTATTAGGTGTTTGGTAGCCCCTATATAGACTGCCAATCTAAAGGAGGCTCATACACCTCGTTTTCATGCGACCAAAACTTGTCTTCAAGCATGGAATTCAAAAACAAGCACCTGCTTTGAGGCCACTGGCAGGGTCGGACAGGGGGACCCAGGGCCCACCAGGACCACTGCGAAGGGACCCCTCCGAACCGCCTGGCCTTCTTACTTCCTGCGGCGCCGCACATGCGCACAAGAAGGCTGCACTCCGCGCTTCAGTGCACAAAGCCACATGACACTCATGCACTCATGGTGCCGCACAGCGCTGTGCGCCTTTGCAAATTGTTTTTTTTTCAGGCCCAGGAGATCCAGAGAGGGGCTCTGGCTCGGCGCGGGACCATTAGGGCCGGGGCCCACCGGGTTTTTTCCCGGTGTCCCGCCGGGCCAGTCCGACACTGCCACTAGGAGCTACATCCAAGGGGTTGGTGAGCAACATGTTGCTCATGAGCTACTGGTTGGGATCACTGCAATAGACAGTCACTGTTTATTAGGCCTGAATTTGCACATTGGATGCCCTTTAGCAAGGCCACTCATCACCCCACCCCCTTTCCCTTTGTATGCACGCATATGAACGTGCAAGTCTTATTTCATTGTATCCGAAGCACTGGGGATTGGTGCACGTGAGATTTCAAGAGCTAGCAAAATTCCTGCATGTCTCCAGTGCTCGGCCCTTTGCGGTTTTCCAATAAATCCAGGCCTGTCTCTGGGGGGCTTTTTGGGCCTTTGTGTACGTGGCAGGGCCTATTTCGAATCTCAGTCTGGACCTGAGCTAAGGGACTGGAAGATGTAAACTGAAGCTAAAAATGAGGGGTATGGAGACAGCAGGTAGGACAGCCAGATGAGAACACAGAATAACAATTCACAAAGACAACCAAAGGAGGATAAAGGGTTGAGCATGCACTCAGAGGTATGGGTTAGTTCTTCAGAGCAAGCACATACCCTTTCAGACAGCTGAGAACTAGAAGCAGACTTTGGCAATGCTGCCCTTCTTCCCTCCTCTGCAGCAGTTCCTGTACTCAGTGCGCCAGTGCTTCCAGTCTTCCTCAGAGAGGCTCGCCAGGAACCAGAGGCCGGCTCGGACTTCTCCTGCTCCTGCACAACACTGGCCTACACCCCAGACAGAAAACAGAGTTATTTCAAACACACAGGCCGCAATAACCATGAACGGGACCAAAGATGTAAGGGAAATCAGTTACATAAACATAGCAGCAAAAGAAAACATGATAGAGGCTAATCTACTTTATCAACAGAGTCCAACCCTGGCTTCTCTCACCTTCTTTGCTGCTGGTTCCGGAAGATTACGCAATTGATTGTTTAAGTTATTAATTCTTTCCTGAGCTTTTACTTTCTCTGTAAAAGAGATGAAACAGTCTGTAAGAGCGACTGCCAATATAGAGAAAAAGGAGTACGGGAACAATATCAAGTATACAGTATTTAATTGAGCGGTACTGCTTCCATTCATGGTTGACCAATCAAAAACAGGCAACACTATGTATGCCATCAATACATCTACTGCAGTGTCCTAATTGGTCAATCAAGCGGTAACTATTAAGTGATGGTACAGTGTGTAATTATCTGTAACAGTGGATAGGTCATTTGAAGGGACTAGGACAGACATGGGAGAGTAGAAATAAAGCAGGGCACACTCACGTGACTCTGTGTCAGAGCCAGACTCTGCATCAGATCCCACAGTGGTGGGTATAGAAGGAAGCCCAACGGATGGGGTAGGCTGCGCCCGACGCTCCTTATCCTGGACACGAAGTGCAACTTTCTCTTGGCTGCTCATACGAGAAATAGAACTCCTAGATGAACAAGGGGCAAGGGAGGGGGAGCGTGCAGGGATCAGTGCAAGGTGTGCAAGAAGTGCCTGGGTCAACACACTATGTGTCACTCAACACACCCCTGTGAAGCAATCCAAGCATACACACTGTGCACCACAAACTCCCCATGTGATATAAAACAGTGAGACATACAACCACATATCATCCCATAGGCAACACACAGCTAAACCCCAAAACCAGTCTGCAGGCATGATCACAAGCACCACAACAACCCAATCACTAGGCCAAACTGTCCATGACCACACACAGACACACACACAGACCTTCGACTCTTGTTAGCTGCGTTCTGGTTCAGGGAACTTTGGTTGAGAATTTGGGGTGCGGTTTTCTTCTTCTCCAAACGTAGCTGAATTATGAATATAAAACAGGAATGGTGTAAGAAAAGAAAGCAGTGAATTATCAGAGAATCAAATGGCTTGGGGCTTTCATGAAAAGAGATCGGCAGATGGAGCTTAAGGTATAACTAAATACATACTGCCATGAATATGTATGGGTAGGTTATTGATACATTAAATTTATTGAGTGGTGCGCTCACTCTTCATTAGCATATAGCATTGCAATACCCCCCCACCCCTAGCTCCATCTGTATATGACAAACAGAATCAAGTAATATTACAGAACAGATGGAGACTTCAGGTACAGGATAAACCTTCCCTGAATAGATTAAAGGAAAAAGCCTACAGTAATCTCACCACACTTTGTTTCTTCTTTAATTCTTCCAGCACAGTCTCTAAACTCTCATCTGCAACATCAATGGCCGTCTGCCCCTGCAACAGAAAAAAGGCACATTTAGGGACATAGCACAGGGCACAGCCACCTTGAATTTTCAATATAAAGAATAAAATTCCTTGAGCACACCCCTGCCCTACTTACCACTTTGTTGATAACCTCCATGTCACAGAGAGCCTCAACCAACAGGCGACATGCATCCTCCTGGCCCCAGTGAGTGGCCGCATGCAAAGGTGTCCAACCGTCAAAGTCTCGGGCATCCACATCAAAGCCCAGTTGCAGAAGCAACCTGAGTCGGATGAGAGTAAATACTACAAATGAAACAAGCTAATTTTGACCAAGTTGGCCAACCATCTACCAGGTCATGACGGAGGGCATCTTTCAAAAGACCTTGGGGCTGCCCCCATAGTGAAATTATAGCATGGTGCTTGTTATATACCTTTAACACTTTCATATGCTTGGGGGGGCAGACACATAGGAGACCTCACTAAATGATCCTAATGAGCAGAACTTTGCCCAGATGCATATTGGGCTGAATTGGATGCTTATATAATCATAATGGAAATCCATCACTGGGCAGGCAGGACACCAGAAAAATCCCAGTGGGCCCTGGCCCTCAAGGGCCGACCCAGCCCACAAACCACCCTGTGAGATCTGAGGGCACCAGCACTCCTTCCATCCCCCAACCATGGCCACTTGTTGTGTAAAGTGTATAGTGTGGGGGAGGGTTAGCGTTTAGAGGAAGTGATGCTAATGACTTGGAGGCCTTGATGAAGCAGCCCTGATGGGCCCTGAACACCCCAGTCTGACATGGACCACCAGGATAGGACTGCATTGGCGTGGTATTCTTCCAATGGGCCTCCGACAGGATTTTAACACCTAACTGATATCGGGACAATTTTCCACCAGATATCTAACGGGGAAGGTTTATTAGCTGTCGACTTGGTATGAAGGGGTCTAATCATCAGCTTTACTCTGCCCTTTAATTATGGATGCAGAGCGGAGCTACTTTTATCCGGATTCGGACGAATCTGGGAGCCTGGCTGAACCAAATCCAAACCCTATATAAACTGGCATGGGATTTGGGCGCTCATTGTGTATTTACGATTGTGCAATGGCTTTTCTGGTTCGGAAGAAGGGTTTGGATCCACTTCGGTAATCGGCCCGAACCCATACCCCTGAATTCGGGCGAACTCTGAAAAGGGGGGTTTTGGTGCATTCCATTTATGATCAGCTTTAGGGCATTTTGCCCACTATGAGAGTTTCCTTTCTAGTGACACTTAAAGGGATTCTGTCATGATTTTTATGATGTAGTTTTTATTTTTAAATTACACTGTAAATAATTCACTCTACAATATAAAATTTAATTCCTGAACCAGCAAAAGTATATTTTTTTAGTTGGAATATTGGTGTGTAGGTGCATCTCAGGTCATTTTGCCTGGTCATGTGCTTTCAGAAAGAGCCAGCACTTTAGGATGGAACTGCTTTCTGGCAGGCTGTTGTTTCTCCTACTCAATGTAACTGAATGTGTCTCAGTGGGACTTGGATTTTACAATGGAGTGCTGTTTCAGGCAGCTGTTAGGGAGCTGTTATCTGGTTACCTTCCCATTGGTCTGTTGTTAAGCTGTTGGAAGGGGGTGATACCACTCCTAAATTACAGTAAAAGAGCAGTAAAGAGTGACTGAATTTTATCAGAGCACAAGTCACATGACCAATGGCAGCTGGGAAATTGACAATATGTCTAGCCCCATGTTACATTTCAAAATGAAATATAAAAAAAACTGTTTGCTGTGAAATGGATTTCAGTGCAGAATTCTGCTGGATCCACACTATTAAATGATAGTGCTGTTTTCCCACGACAGAATCCCTTAAAAGATGACGATTTTGCCATTGTGTGCTTGAGCTACTGCAGTGGGCACGGCTCCCTAAAATCTTGCCATGTGCCCTAAATGCTGAACTGGAGAGAAGAAAAAAACAACAGAAGTTTGATGGGAAATGGTTTAGTTTCTGAGCCTCACCTTATCACCTCAGTGTAGCCCTTGGCTGCAGCCACGTGCAGAGCGGTGGCCCCAGTGGTTGGATGCCTTATGTCCTCTGCTTTCCCACTGTTTAACCAATGCCGTACGTCTCTCAGCATCACCTCCTCCTCCTCCCGCCGAGCTACATCTGGGTCCACGCCTTAAAGCAAAATAAGATGAGTGAATTAGCGACTGACAAAGCCAGCAGAATTGCAGCATTCCCAAGAGTTAAATACCGTCACATTGCGGTGTCATGTTACCTGTTTCTCAAAGCAGAACGTCTGCTGGAGACAAACTTGTCAGACACACCTGTCCCTGCCCCAGGCAGATGCTTTTGCCTCATTGTTCCCATATCGCCTACTTCTTGCCGACAGCAGTGCACAGAATGCAATTGTTCCTACCATGTTAGGCCAGGGGAACCCAAAGCCCTGTGATTCTCGCTATGCCCCTTGCCAAACTCTGTTCAGCTTATCCAAATGCCACACACAGCGAATGGCTCTTAACCCCATCTTCTCAATGTCCAGAAGACAACAGGCTTTGCTGGTAAATATGGCAGCACCTTATTGTTGGGGTCGGAATGGGCAGGGGTGATTCTAGCACCAAAGCGATGACACCCACCCCTTGCGCCCCACACTTAACTTTTACATTGCCAGAGGGAATACAGGGGAAGGGGGCATCGTTAGCACAGAAGAGCCGAATTTTCCAGCTTAATAACGGAAATTCGACTCTTAGAGGCTCATTAAATTCAAAGGTCAAATTTCAAATTCATGTGGGTTTTTTAAAGGGGTTGCTCACCTTCCAACATTTTTTTCAGTTCAGTTGGTTTCAGATAGTTCACCAGAAATAAAGACTTTTTCCAATCACTTTCTATTTTCTATATGTGACTGTTTTTCTAATATTCAAGTGTAAAATTTAATTTCTAAAGCAGCTCTGGGAGGGGGGGTCGCTGACCCTCTAAACTGTTCTAAATTGATACAATTAGTTGATTCATTTCTTTTCTTTGTCCTTGCTGAGCAGAATCCCTGAGTTTCATTAAAGGCACTTGTAAAATTGATACAATAGTTGCTAATATTCCCACAGATGCTGCTGAAAGATGTATCAACTAAATGTTTCAAAATTGTAACAGCGCAGAATTTGCACCTGAATTACTGAGCTGCCAGACTCAAACACCAGAGACAGGGACATTCAACTGTAAACTTAGATTTTGGAAAAATGGTAAAAAACGAAATAATGGCAAATAATAGAAAAAAGTCTTTATTTCTGAAGAACAATCTGCAAAAAGTGTTTGGAAGGTGAACAACCCCTTTAATAAATTTGTATATACTCGAAATTCAATTGGGAGGTTATTTATTAAAAAAATCTAATATCTAAAACTTGAATGAATATTACCGACCGACCCAAAAACTCAAATCAAATTCGAATCGAATTTGACTAAACTCGAATCGAGTTGAATGTCAGGAAGACTATTAACTTATACATGAACTCGGCAGGTTTTAGGTGGCGAATAGTCGAATTCGAATTGTTCCAAGGGTCAAGGTTTGATAAATCTCGATTTTCGAATTCAAATCGAGTTTGAATTTGAGAGTTTTGACCAAAAATTCGAAAATTCTAATTCAAATTTTCAATTCGACCCTTAATAAATCTGCCCCTTAAAGTTATCAGGAAAAGTGGGGGGCCTAAATTATAAGGGGCAACGGCTGGATGTGAGCAGAAGTTTTTTTGCCTATATACAATGTATAGTAAGGCAAGATGGGTGCAACTGTAGGTTAGTGTGTATGCCAAGCCAAGTTGGTACCAGGAGAAGGGGCTATATTTATGGAAGATCACAACCTGAGGCCTACAGTTGAAGTAGAATAACAACCCACTGAAACCTGAAAGGCATGCTGGGAGTTGTAGTACTGCAAATATCCCCCTGGGCCTGTGACCCACAGGTATTGCTGGAGCCCTTACCTTGCTTTTTGACCTCACTTTTCAGCAGTTTCTCCATTGCACTCTCATGGGACACATCTAGAGGCAGCTCCCCTTCACTATTCACAGCAGCCACACTAGCCCCATTAGCGATCAAATACCTGTACAGAGGGGTAAGTCATTAAATAACTGCAACAGAACGGCGATTGCACAAACCTAAGGTCCACACTTGAATTCACTGACCCAGGGAGAAGTATAACAGATTGAACAGAACAGTTAATCTCCACCTTATCTTTGCATTCATATGGAAGCTGCCATAGTGAAGTATGTAACAGATGAATGCCTCTTCTTCATTAGAATGTACTACAGCAATGGCGACCGGCCATATAAGATACCAGTGCGGCAGCTGCTTCTGAGATATATGTATAAGAGCTTATGTTTTTGCATGGATATCCCCACTCTCCCTTTTTGTATTTGTAATATAGAATGTTTGTGTCCCTGCAATAGGGAAAACAGATTGCAAGCTCCTCTAGGGAGGCACTCACGTGGACAATTAAAGTAAACCTCCCTTTAAAGTGATTATGTATTTTACCTTCCAAAGGGGGCAGAGGTTTGCAGGCCCTACACCCCCTGGTGTCTGGAGCTGCATATAGGGGGCACCCTAATATGAAGGTGCAGAAGAATGAAGTTCCTACACTGAGAATGGGGGGGTCGGTAGAAGGTAACTCAGAAGGGCTGCACATTTACATAACTGTGATGTGTCAAAACAGACATAAATGATATGTTGAGAAAGGCCACACAGACAGGAATGATGAGGGGGAGAACTCACTGTGCAATACTGACGAAGCCGCAAGAAGCTGCAGCATGGAGAGGCGTCCACCCTTCATTATCTGGCTGGTTCACATTAGATCCATTCTCCACCAGAAACTGCACCATTTCTAGATTCTCGTCAATGCAGGCCTAGGGGGAGGGAGGGACCAGCAGGAGAACAGTCATGGTGGAAGTAAGGTCAAACCATATCATTATGATGAATTCCTCATAAACTCAGAGGTCAGGTCTAGCACTGATCAAAGGCCCTCTTGTTTTATGATGGGAACACTATACTTTGCAGACAAAACAAGACAAGAGACAAGTATGTAGACTGGATGGAGGAAAACATTAGTGAGGAACAGTTACTGTAGGAAATAGGTCATTACTTTGGGGGGGGGGCGCAGGGGCCGAAATAGCAGCGCAATGAAATAAACTGGCTTTGTGTAACTGGCTATGGCCAGACTTCTGGGTAACTAGTGTGTCAATGCAGTGAATGGGGTGCAGCAAACAGGACAAAGCATTGATGGGATACAGTAGAACTGAAAATGTAGAGAAAGGGAAGGAGTGGGGAGAAGCAAGTGATGAAGGGGAGAAAGGGTCAGGCACTGAGTTTGGGACTGGAGCTCCAGGAGCCGATTTTGCAGTTTGCTAGAGGAATAATAGTTGGAAGCTCCAAGAACAGGATATAATCATACTAGGAGAATTGCTGGGGTTGAGAGGGCAGTTCTAAAATAGGAGGCAGTTTGCAAGGAAATAGTTAGGCTTGGAATAGGAGCTCCAGAATCAGGAGACAGTTTGCTGGGGAATAGCTGGGTTTTGGAGCTCCAGGATCAGGAGATAGTTTGCTGGGGAATAGCTGGGCTTAGGGAGGATGCTCTGGGTTCAGAAGACAGTTTGATACATTATAGATGGGCTTGGGAGCTCCATGATCAGTAGAAGGTTTGCTAGGAAATAGCTGGGCTTGGGTCAGGAGCTCCAAAATCAGGAGACAATTTGCTAGGAAATAGCTGGGCTTGGGAAGGGATATCCAGAATCAGTAGACAGTTTGCTAGGGAATAGCTGGGCTTGGGATGGGAAAACCTGGATCAGAAGACTGTTTGCTAGGAAATAGCAGGGCTCGGGTCTGGAGCTCGGGTCTGGAGCTCCAAAATTAGGAGACAGTTTGCTAGGGAATAGCAGGGCTTGGGATGGGAAAACCTGGATCAGAAGACTGTTTGCTAGGAAATAGCAGGGCTCGGGTCTGGAGCTCCAAAATTAGGAGACAGTTCGCTAGAGAATAGCTGGGCTTGGGACGGGACCTCCAAGATCAGGAGACAGTTTGCTGGGGAATAGCTGGGCTTGGGACAGGAGCTCCAAAATCAGGAGACAGTTTGCTAGGAAATAGCTGGGCTTGGAATGAGAGCACTGGGATCAGGAGAGGGTTTTGGGATGGGACATCCAGGATCAGGAGACAGTTTGCTGGGGAATAGCAGGGCTTGGGTCAGGAACTGCAAAATCAAGTGACAGTTGCTAGAGAATAGCTGGGCTTGGGACAGGACATTCAGGATCAGGAGAAAGTTTGCTGGGGAATAGCTGAGCGTGGGTCAGGAACTAAAAAATCAGGAGACAGTTTGCTAGGGTATAGCTGGGCTTTGGGACTGGAAATCCAGGATCAGAATACAGTTTGCTAGGAAATAGCTGAGCTTGGGATGGGAGCTCCGGGATCAGGAGACAGTTTGTTAAGGATTTCAGTATCCCCTATCATGATCTGCTTCCAAAGAAATAACCCCCACCTCAACATCATTACCATGGGTACCCCTATAATTGAACCCCCATAAATTCCTTCTCATTATAATGCAATACACAGAATTCACATTTATTGGATCTGGATGGATACAGATCTTCCACAATATTCTCAAACTGTAACCTGGACTTACACATCCCTGTTTTATTTCTAATTTATTTAAGGGACTGTGGTGAACTCCTTTTATACTGGAAAGGTAACCCCCCCAAACTATTTAACCCTGCACCCTCCTGCCCTCACTGAACTACAGATTCCAGCATGAAGTTGTATGGGTAGTTATACTATGGGGTTAAAAGGGCTTTTGGGGATCCCTGGCCAGTGATTTATAAATGACTGAAAGACTAAAGTGCCCAGCATGTGAAGCAGAGATGCCCAGCCTGTCGATATAGATCACAGTCCAGAGATGCAACATCTTTACTGTGAAGAGGGCTGATGGGGGCTGTAGTAGTAACAGCCGGTGGCACATACCTGATTTACTCCTACAAGTTTGGAGGGAATGGGCTGATTAGGGGCAAGGGGAGAGGAGCTGGAGAAGCCCCTGTACCTGGTGCAGCGCTGTCAGTCCATCCACATTGGTTCCATTGATCGGGGCCCCGGCAGTCAACAATTGCCGAACTTCGTCTCGGTCCCCGGCAGAACAAGCGGCCATAAACACAGCTCCCTGGGCAAAGCGGACCCGTGCGGGGCGGTGGGAGGTACCAGAACCCATACATCTCTCTGTCTCTGATCCCATCCATCGGTTCAGCTGTTCCTTACGCTTCACCTTCGCTGTGTCCGATCTGTACCGATCATCTGCCGCCATCTTCCGAGTCCTGCCCGGACAGAGAGGGGTGAGAGGCGGCAGCAAGGAAGGAGGGGACCGGGGAGAGGCCGGGGGAGGAGGGTGATGGGGAGAGGCCCAGTAGGAGGAGAAGGGGGTGTGAGAATGTGCAGGGATTCAGGCAGTGACACTGGAGCGGGAGGGTGAGGACTAGGGGAAAAGGGGTACAGTGAAGGGCTTTGGGAGAGGGAGCTGTGGCGTCAGGGGTGGAAAGGGGAACAGAGAGGAGAAGGAGAGGCTGAAACTGCTATAGAAGTGCATGAGGCACACAATGCGGGTGTCTAGGTAAGGATAGGGGACGGATGGTGCTTTTAGATAAGGAGAGGGGACCAACAGTCTCACCAGGGGAGCAGAGCTGGGAATACAAGCTCTCCAGTGGAGCTGGGCACTTATGCACCCATTGTGCAGAACTAGGGCGGACAATCACATTCCTTCTGCGAGACAGAGCTGTGAAATGTCCCCTCTCTGGCTGTCACCAGTCTTGGTGGAGCAGAGAACTCACTCCTACTGTACCACTCTTCTGCTACACAGGCAGGATTGTACCATTTCCCAAGAGAAGAGTTTAGAAAATGCCCCAGACTGGCTGTCACACTCACCTGGTGAAGCAGATCTGTGTCTACTGAGCCGGGTCTACTAGCGGGGGTCCCTCACACTGCTGTACAACAGCAGCTCCCTGAGAATGAGCAGGAGTGTGAAAATCCCTTGACAGAAGAGCAGAAGAAGAGAGCTGTCACTTACGGAAACCATTTTAGGACATCCTCAGGAGAAATCACTCTCCGGTATGCACTCTCCTAAGGAAGCGGAATGCAGCCGTGCCTGTAATTTTACTCACACATCCAAAAAAGCTGTATTCACACCTCCGTCCTGGTTACATATCATGTTCAGATCTCACCCCTCATGTCTCCTTTCTCTTTCCCTCTCTGTACTCAGTTCACATCTCTCCTTCCTCCCCCCTCAGCCGTCAGCCCTCACCTCTTGTACAATATAAATCTCCGCCTTCCACCCTCCTCCCTCATTCGTCAACTTTGCCATTTTATTTTTCAGCTTTCATCTGAGCTAGATTTCTGTTTTCCGCCCTCATTTCTCATCGCTGGTGTTCCCTATATTTACCATATTTTATTAGTATCCACGGAAACATCTACTTGGTGCTACTTGGTAAATAAAGCAGTGTATGTGTAAAATAGTGGAGGGTGCAGTTAGCTGAAGCAAATAACAATCACATAGCAAAATGGGAAAAATAAATAATTTAATGCATATAATACAAAGAAAGTTAGGTATATAGTTAAATACAAACAAACATAATAAAAAGACATAACTTCCAGGTACAGAACTTAATGAGCAATTGATGCAGCCTGAAATACTTCCTGCATAAAACTACATTGACTTTACAATGCGTAAACACAAGAATTCATTTTTATTGGTTGAAAAACTCTTTATTGAATCGCTATTGGCTATTAAATTTAGCACCACCCCTAGTAAAGAGGGCATGAATTATGTGTATTGCTTCTGAAAATACATAATATAAATATAAGGAACACGAGCGATGAGAAATGAGGGCGGAAAACAGAAATCTAGCTTAGATGAAAGCTGAAAAATAAAATGGCAAGGCTGACGAGCGAGGGAGGAGGGCGGAAGGCGGAGATTTATATTGTACAAGAGGTGACGGCTGAGGGGGGAGGAAGGAGAGATGTGAACTGAGTTACAGAGAGGGAAGGAATTAGGACTGAGAAAGGAGACATGAGGGGTGAGATCTGAACATGATACGTAGCCAGGACGGAGGTGTGAATTAGGGCAGAAACAGATGGTCTGTAAATCGCCGGCGGGATGGCACTCGGAGCGATTCATTTTCCAAAATCAACCGAAGTTGCCTCACGAAGAAACTTCGGGCAGCCTCAGAAAATGAATCGCTCCGAGTGCCATCCCGCTATCGATTTACATTCTAGCCGGCGGGAAGGCAGTTCGGGGAGATTAGTCGCCCCAAAGTAGAGGAGATTTGTCTCCAGGCGACTAATCTCCCCGAATGTGACCGTGTATCTCTGCCCTTAGGGTTGCCGCTGGTTTGGTTTTGACTCGAACAGTTTGGTTTATCTAAGGCTGGAACTACACGATGCGTCTTCTTGAGATCCGACGCGCTGAGAGGAAGTGCATGCGAGGAGATGGCTGTGGCGAATATAAGGTAAGTAATAGAAATGTCGGACCTTGTCGCTGCGTGCATCCAACACGACACGATTGTCGGATGAAGACTCAACGTGCAGCGTTTGCATTCTTGTCGTGACAGATGCTCGCAGCGACAAGGTCCGACATTTCTATTACTTACCTTATTTTCGGCACATCTGTCTCCTCGCATGCGATTCCTCTCAGCACGTCGGATCGCAAGAAGACGCATCGTGTAGTTCCAGCCTAAGGCCTTTTTAGGTCTCAACTTTCTGTTCGGTTTTCAGCCTGACCCGAACAATAATCTTTCCAATAAATGAAATACATTTAAATACTAAGATACTCACCTCAACATGGCTTAGTTAATATCAAGTGCCATTCATTTCTTATTATTACAGAACCAAAAAAAAAAGCAAATCAATCAAAAATAATGTAACACTATTTTGGGCTATTTAGACCAACCGGGGTTAATGTCCCGCTAGTGATTAGAGCATGGGTTACATTGGACTCTAACACTTAAGACAGGGCCTTTGCTAAGTGGAAAAAATGAAGGTGTGGTGTAGAGCGACTACAACTCCCACCGGCTAATGTGCAATAAAAAGGTAAAAGAATGGACGCCAGGAGGTTCTTGCAGTAAAACAGATTGTTAACAGTTTATTTGTCAGAGACAAATGACCCACAGGGTTACTCACAGTATAATGAGGCATATGCAGAAAAGAGATCAGCAGGCTAGGACAGTTTGATGAGAAAGCTGAATGTGGCCCTCTGCGGATGTAGTCAAGGTAGTAAAGCAGTCCTGTACCAGGCAGAAATACCTGAAAAGCGGTTCGGATCCCACCCAGTGGAGTTTTCAGGGAGAAAAATCTAGACCTGACACCCTATCCACTGTGATCCCTTCACTGTAGGTAAATCTTATAGCCTAGGGAAGCTACTCCCTGCTACAATCCTTGATGGAGCACAAAGCTGCTCTTTCTATCTCCCCTCACTATATTACTCTCCTAGAGAGTCTATAACAATTATATTCCTGCCATTTACTAGCCTCATTCGCTGGGTCCCTGCTCCCCAACTTCCGCACTAGAGGTTCAGGGCAAACTGGCTTAACTGGGCCTTGTTGTACCCAGGCTTCCTTGAAACATCCAGATGGATCAGACACCAGGCACCAAACAGGAAGACTCACCCCTTTCCATACACTGTATTAAGGTGTGGTCAGGAAGTGGTCATAACACCTCTTGACCAATAACTGGGAAATGTAAATGATAAACTAGATACATGGGCTTTTGCCCAGCAACTAGAGAAATGAGGAAGGGTAGGGTTTTAAAGCCATAGGGACACATTAAAAGGGGCTGGTTATCTTTGAGTACATTTTTAGTTTAATGTAGAGTGTGATATTCTGAGACAATTTGCAATTGGTTTTAATTTTTTTTATTTGTGGTTTTTGAATTATTTCACTTTTTATTCATCGGCACTCCAAGTTTGCAATGTCAGCAACCTGGTTGCTAGGGTGCAAATTACCCTAGCAACCATTCATTGAATTGAATGAGAGATTGGAATATGAATAGGAGATGCCCTGATTAGAAAGACGAGTAATAAAAAGCAGCAATAACAATAAATGTGTAGCCCTGCAGAACATTTGTTTTTTTAGATTAGGTCAGAGACCCCCATTTTAAAGCCGGAAAGAGTCAGAAGAAGAAGGCATATAATTCAAAAAGTATAGGAAATAAATAATGAAGACCAATTGACAAGTTGCTTAGATATGTCCATTCTATAGCATACTAAAAGTTAACTTAAAGGTGACACACCCTTTTAACCCTATGGGTCCATACAATAAGAAATAGTTTTTCTAAATTAGCATTGCTGTATTTCAGAGCTTTCTGGATAATTGATTTCTATATAATAGATCTCATACATGTAATAAAAGGAACTGGACAGCTCAGTTTTTCTAAGGCTGTCTATTCATAACTTTCTGTCCAGTTTAAAACATTAAGAAAACTGGACATAAATTGCAATCACCCCAGTGTCATAACTCTACCGACATCATGGTGCCTGCCTCTGATGTCATCATGCCCACCTCAACATCACTGCCCCACCCCCAATGTTATCTGCCCCACCCCCAATGGTGGCAACCCGAGTGTGAATACATCTTTTTCGTATGTGTGAGTAAAATAACAGGCACGGCTGCATTCCGCTACCTATGGAGAGTGCATACCAGAGAGTTATTTCTCCTGAGGATGTCCTAAAATGGTTTTCGTAGTCACTGGCCCCTACTGATGAGTGAATCTGTCCTGTTTTGCTTGCTGAAAAATTGACAAAATGGTGACATTTTGCGAAGCGCATTGAGGTCAACGGCCTTTTTGTACTCGCGACAATTTTTAAGCTCACAAAATTTTTCTTGCTCCAAATGCATTAAAGTCAATGCCCCTTTTTTATCTTATGGCAACTTTTTTTGTCCAAATGCATTAGGGTGGTGACACACGATAAGATTCCAGGGAGATTAGTCCAGGGAGATTAGTCACCCAGCGACCACTCGTCTCTTCTTCAGGTGACTAATCTCCCCGAAATGTCTTCCCGCCAGCTAGAATGTAAATCGCCAGCGGGATGGCACTCGGAGCAATTCGTTTCCTGAAGTCGCCCGAAGTTTCCTCATAAGGGTAAATTCAGACTACTTTGGAAAACGAATCACTCCGAGTGCCATCCCGCCGGCGATTTACAGACCCTGTGTCTCTGCCCTAATTCACACCTCCGTCCTGGCTACATATCATGTTCAGATCTCACCCCTCAGGTCTCCTTTCTCCTAATTCCTTCCCTCTCTGTAACTCAGTTCACATCTCCGGAGTAGCCTGAAGTTGCCTCACGAGAAAACTTCGGAAAACTAATCGATCTGAGTGCCATCCTGCTGGCAATTTACATTCTAGCTGGCGGGAAGGCATTTTGGGGAGATTAGTCACCCGAAGAAGAGGAGATTTTCGCTGGGCACCTAATCTTCCTGGAATCTTAGTGTGTCACCACCCTTAAAGTCAATTGGGCTTTTTTTCTTATGGCGAATTTTTGTTCTCTTCTTTGGGTGACTAATCTTCCCGAAATGCCTTCCCGCCAGCTAGAATGTAAATCGCTGGTGGGTTGGCACTCGGATCGCTTAGTTTTCCGAAGTCGCCTGAAGTTGCCTCAAGAGAAAACTTCGGAAAACAAAGCAATCCGAGTACCACCCGCCGGCAATTTACATTTTAGCTGGCGGGAAGGCATTTCGGGGGGATATTAGACACTCGAAGAAGAGGAGATTTAATCTTCCTGGAATCTTAGCGTGTGTCACCACCCTTAAAGTCAATTGGGTGTTTTTTCTTATGGCAAATTTTTGTCCTAATACATTAAAGTCAATGGGCGTTTTTTCTTATGACAGGTTTTTTTGTCCAAATGCTTTAAAAGTCAATTGGCATTTTTTTGTTACGGCCATTTTTCGCCGCAGTTTCGCGGGGAAAAATTCTACATGCCGAAATTTGGAATTTCACTGCAAATTCAAGGCTGGCGAATAAATTTGCTCATCACTACTGGCCCCTAGTGGATCACAGCTGTCAAACTCTAGAAGGGGAAAGAGCAGGGATTTCACATCCCTCAGTGCAGCAGGGGAGTCAAATCCCCCATAGACAGAAGAGCAGAGCTGTGAGCATCCCCTGGCTCTGGTGGAACAGAGTTGTCAAACTTGAAATACTAGGATCTATTTGGAATTCCAATCTGAGCCTGGGCTGGTTGAGTGGGGCTGTAACATTTCTCCCAGTAGTAGGTGCAGAGCTGTGAAAACCCCTCTGACTGGTTGTCAGTCTCCCCTGGTGGAGCAGAGCTATTAAGCTCCTATTGCTATAAACCTCTTCCAAAACATCAGGCCTGTCACTCTCCTTTAATGGAGGTGTCCAAATCCTACTGTAGAACAGGTCTGTCAAAAGATATAGCCACATTCCTATGACAAAGCTAAATTGTCAGCCTCCGAATTCAGGTATGGGATCCATTATCCAGAAAATCATTATCCAGAAAGCTCCCAATCACGGAAAGGCCGTCTCCCATAGATTTCATTTTATCCGAATAATGTGAATTTTTAAAAAAGTTTATTTTTCTCTGTAATAATAAAACAGTAGCTTGTACTTGATCCAAACTAAGATATAATTAATCCTTACTGGAAGCAAACCCAGCCTATTGGGTTTATTTAATGTTTACATGATTTTCTAGTAAGTAGATTTAAAGTTTGAAGATCCATCTGGAAAACCCTAGGTCCCGAGCATTCTAGACATACCTCCCAACTGTCCCATTTTAGAGAGACAGTCACTCTTTGAACAGCTCAACCTGCAGTCCCTCATTTGTACTGGAAAGTCCTGTTTTTCTCTGCCAGAAGCAGGACTGGACTGAGATTCAAAATAGGCCCTGCCATTCCTAGTACACAGAGGACCAAACAGACCCCAAAAGCCCACTTAATAGTCACTTTCTATGGCATCTTACAGCAGCCCCTCTGGCATTGGCCAGAACCCACAGATTGCCAGTCCGGGCCTGGCCAGAAGAAGAAACAAAGTTTCTAACTTAATTGGCTTTTGGCAGAGAGCCCAGAACAGTCTCAGCAGCATATAAGATAGTTTTGTAACAATTTTGAGATAAGCAAATAAGTAGTTGTAACAATATAAGATAACAGGTCCCTTGGGAAAAGTTAGACTCACAGCTTAAGGCAGGTCAGGGAGACTGTCGCCCCAAAGAAGAGGAGATTTCTCGCTGGGGTGACTAATCTCCCCCGAATCTGCTCGTGTGGCCAGACCCTAAAGGGCAATTCACCTTCATTAGCAAAACTGTAATAACTGGGGGAAAAAAACACAGAAGTATGTTCAAACTTTTATAACCTGCAAAATTTAGTAAAATGAACATGGTAATTAGGGGGTGTGGCAAAAAACAGGCGTGGTCAAACAATTTCCACCATGCTACGCGCGGTAACTTTTTTGTCTCTCTTTTTATTTCCAAAATGTTGTGAGGTATGTTCTAGATAACAGGTCCAATACCTATACAGAATAACCACCCCTTACCCACAGACTACCCAAATGTAGAACGGCAAGCAGAATCCTCAATGATAAAGGGGCTGCTGATGAGCCCTTGTTATACAATTTGTGGCTTTGCCTGCAGCCTCCATTCATTTGGAGCAGATGTGTGACAGTGTTGTGGATAAGGGAGGCAGACTGTAAGAGAGGGGCTTAGTGGGGGGATAGAAATATCTTTAGTAAGACTCACATTCTGTCAAAGGAACAAGAATAATATAGATGATTCCCCAGGAAAAGCTGGGGAGCTGCTTGAATTAAAAGCGTTGTCCACCTCTGAGTTAACTTTTGGTATGATGTGGAGTGTGATATTCTGAGACAATTTTTTATTATTGTGAGTTATTTAGCTTTTTATTCTGCAGCTCTCCATCTTCCAATTTCAAAATACTCCGAATTACTCTAGCAACCCTGCATTGAATTGAATGAGGCCAGTTGAAAAGTTGCTTAGAAATATGGTTTGGCCGCAAGAAGTGGATGGCTGTATCCGCAGAGGCATAGCTGTACAAATCACTGATCTGATGCAGGTTCTGGTTCAGTATTAGGCTGTGGGCAAGAGCAGATGGGAGGGAATGGTTACAAAATTTGAAGCAGAGGTCAGTGAATCCAGTCCCAATGTGGCACTGTCTGTGTGTGTGTTTTTTTAAAGGGTCGGTGCCGTTTATTCCTAAAAGAAGCACTAGTCCAGGGGAAAAAAAACTGTGAATCGGGGTTTCCTTGTCCTTTAAAGGAAAAATAAACCCCTTATTAAAAAAAAACCCTACCCCCTACTCTACGTAGACCTCCCTTTCTCCTCACCCCCAGCCTAGCTGCTACTTCTGGCAAATGCCCCAAACTTTTTACTTACCCCCAGATTCAGGGATCAGAGTTCACGGCAGCCACCTCCGCAGTTTTCTGCTAACAGGAGCACTGACCTGGTGTATCAGGTAAGTCATTACAATCCTTACATTTGTCACCCCCATGGACTAGACTTTTATCCTCCTTCAAGTGTAATGATGTGGCTTAACTTTCCCTTGCCAACTCATCATTGCCATTTTTATAACAGTTACATTTACAACACTCCAGTCAGTCTGTAGTGTTGAGAAATGTAGTGACCTTCAGACCCAGTTACCTGTAACTTAAACTTTTGGTCACAAGGAGATAAAGCAGTTTTCATCAAGAATTAAAGGAACAGTAACACCAAAAGAAGAAAGTGTTTTAAAGTCATGAAAATATCATGTAGTGTTGCCCTGCACTGGTAAAACTGGTGTGTTTGCTTCAGAAACACTACTATAGTTCATATAAACAAGCTGCTGTGTAGCAATGGCTGAAATTGAAAAAAGGCTATATGGCACAAGTTAAATAGCGGATAACGGATTACACCATTATGTTCTACAGAGATTATCTGTTGTGTGACCTGAGCCTTTTCTCCTTTGAATGGCTGCCCAATTGCTACACAGCAGCTTATTTATATAAACAATAGTAGTGTTTCTGAAGCAAACACACCAGTTTTACCAGTGCATTATATTTTTATCGATAGGATGTGCAAAATAAATAAAATGTTTTCAATATAAAAATGTAATGTATAAAGGCTGGAGTGACTGGATGTTTAATATAATATCCAGAACACTACTTCCTGCTTTTCAGCTCTCTTGGTTTCCACTGATACCAGGCAGTAACCAATCAGAGACTTGAGGGGGGGGGGCACATGGGTCATAACTGTTGCTTTTGAATCTGAACTGAATGCTGAGGATCAATTGCAAACTATTATGTCCCATGTGGCCCCCCTTCAAGTCGATAAATAACTCAGTTATAGAGCTGAAAAGCAGGAAGTAGTGTTCTGGCTATTATGTTAAACATCCAATCACTCCAGCCTTTATACATTATATTTATATTAGAAACATTTTTTATTTTGCACAGCCTATGTATTTACCCAATTTTTATTTTTACACTGAACTGTTCCTTTAAACGCTTTCATTATTTAATGTTACTGTTCCTTTAAGAGACAATGCACAAGGGTTTCAGTCTAATTTATTATTCTAAAACATCAGAAAATAGTCTCCTACGTCTCCCCTTTTTTTTTGGTAAGGTTTGGTAAGAGAATCGGTAGGTTGGGCAGTGCAACACGACATCTGAAACAATCACGTGGAGCGCCCCAGTCACAGCATTTGATGTCACATGTCCAATGTCCGGTATACACACTGATGATACATTCTACATTCTAAAGCAGAAAGTCCTTGGGGGGGCATATTTCATAATCTTGTATTACAAAAAAAAGAAGAAAAACACCCTATGGTTACAAGATGGCAGCAACAATAGTGCAGCAGGAAAATAGGGTGCAGGGATAATCCATTAGTCCATCAGTCCATCAGGCCCCATGGAAGGCCAATCCCCACCCATCGGTGCTGGGAGAGTAACAACAAATCCTAAGGGATGGGTTGGGGAGGGAGAAGAAGTGCTGGAAATCAGGAGACTTCCAGAAATCAGTGAATCCTTGTCAGTTTTTCCACTACCTTTATCAAGTCATCAACTGTGGTCTCTCTCTTCACCCCACAGCCATCATCAATCTGCAAAACAACAAAGGCAATACAGAATGTTTCCTTTATATATTTAAAGTTAAAGGCTCCTGGCTGCTGTCAGCCTGTGTTTTTTTTAGGCTGAGAGAATCATATCTGCTCAGTGCCCCTTCTCCATCGATTTTAATCCAAGCTGAAGCTGAGGTCAGCCTGGAGATGCCTCGTTTCACGTATTTGGGCTGACCTCAGCTTTAGCTGTGTGAGCGCACACTGGCTGATCAGATTCAAATCAATGGAGCAGGGGCACTGAGCAGATCTGCATCTCTCAGCCTGCACAAATATGCAGACTGACAACAGCCAGAGACATGTCTCCCACCTGTAGAATTCTTGTATCTTTGGCCGACTAAAGGTGGCCATAGACCAAAGATCTTTCCAAGAAAGATTGTTCATTTCAATACATACGTGTAGAGCTGAATCATCAGATATACAGTTAAAAACAATAGAATTCTACATGTATCTGACGATTCAGCACTAACAATGGCCGATGTTTGGGTGCCTTCAAAGGCACCTGATCAAAATTTTCCGTCCAGCCCAATTGATGAGTCAACCGATATCCAATTCTTCTGCCGATATCCAAGTCTTCTGCCGATATCGGTCGGCTCTTTTCCCACCATACACGCACCGAATATCATAGAAACAGCTACATTAACAAAGGTACAGAAGATTTGACTCTCATGTTGGGATAAACCGTGCCGATCCAATCGTTGGCCTACGATGGGGTCATACAGAGGGGCCAACAGTTCTTCATCAACATGCTGATGTGTATGCTAGAACCTCTGAAGCAATTAAGCAGAACTGAGCATTACATGGCTGCATAATAAAGGATATAAGGAGTGTTTGCTTTCGATTACTTTGTTGAGTCTGTTCTGAACATCTAGAAGGAGATTGTACCAGCTCTAGTGAAGTAACAAGACCTTAAAGAAAGAAATAAACGACATAGTGGACTTGTTACATGTGAGCATAAACAAATTTGCCAGCTATATGTTAGAGATCTTACCAATCATTCCATTAACTGTGTAAAAGAGTACAGAGCCCTGAGTACGAGAGGATGTCTCCCCTAGATTCTGCAATACCAGGGAGCCATGACAGAAGACATTAACAAATTCACCCAGATCAAATAGACTGACTTCCTTTAAATGCTGCCTCTCCTCATCAGTAGTAGCAGCACTAGGGAGCATGAAAAGGTTAATTAATTAGCCTGTTATATTGTTTTATGAAATAGCCATTAGAACCCATGACTACATTAGGAGCGTTCATATTGCCCATGGCCCTGAAAACCAAATTAGACTGTTGCTGCATTACTTATTAGCAGCCTTTTACCATGAAATTTATAAACAAAGATAATTAAAATTTAAAATTTAGTGTTCAATAACCAAGCTCGAAGGCCCCTTCAGGTATCCGTGGCCCCACAAAAGAGAAAATGTATAATAATTTACTTTTCCTGAGGTTAAAAGTCATTGCAAATAGCTCTGCAAAGCAACAGCCAATAAAAATGACGTTGCACCGAGATGGAAGAGTAAAGGGAAGGTGGTGGCAGTTATTCAATGTGAATGAAAGTGCATGTATCGATATAAATATAGTTTTCTGGGGCCACAAATGAAAACTGTTAAATATTGCAAAGGATTAATTCATTAAAGGGATACTGTCATGGGAAAAAAAAAATGTTCAAAATGAATCAGTTAATAGTGCTGCTCCAGCAGAATTCTGCACTGAAATCCATTTCTCAAAAGAGCAAACAGATTTTTTTATATTCAATTCTGAAATCTGACATGGGGCTAGACATTTTGTCAATTTCCCAGCTGCCCCTGGTCATGTGACTTGTGCCTGCACTTTAAGATAGAAATGCTTTTTGGCAGGCTGCTGTTTTTCCTTCTCAATGTAACTGAATGTGTCTCAGTGGGACATGGGTTTTTACTATTGAGTGCTGTTCTTAGATCTACCAGGCAGCGGTTATCTTGTGTTAGGGAGCTGCTATCTGGTTACCTTCCCATTGTTCTTTTGTTTGGCTGCTGGGGGGAAAAAGGGAGGGGGTAATATCACTCCAACTTGCAGTACAGCAGTAAAGAGTGATTGAAGTTTATCAGAGCACAAGTCACATGACTTGGGGCAGCTGGGAAATTGAGAATATGTTTAGCCCCATGTCAGATTTCAAAATTGAATATAAAAAAATCTGTTTGCTCTTTTGAGAAATGGATTTCAGTGCAGAAATCTGCTGGAGCAGCACTATTAAGGGATTCATTTTGAAAATGTTTCTTTTCCCATGACAGTATCCCTTTAACCATACCCAAACATGTAATAAAAAGGCACAAAGCTTGACCAAGTGCAGTAACCAATAGCAATCAATACGGTGGTGACCAGTAAATTCTACCTTGCTATACCTTGCTATAGGCATTTAGACCTGTAGCAAACTTAGCCCCCTTTATTACACAACCTCCATAATATAATGTAAAGATCTATTAATTTATACAAGAATCTCTGGGTTACATTATTGCAGTGGGTGGTGATTGAGAAGCTGACTGGTAACCTTATTATTGCTAATACAAAGAATATTCCTGCTTGTCCTTGACTGTGATATGAACTATATACACTGCTTAAATCAATTGTGCTCCCTGTATTTGTAACCTCCTAAATTCTACCCATTACACCTTAAACATCAATATTTATACAGTTATAATTACCTGTCCTTCTGACACACCAATAAATTGAAAGCATTCTCGGCTCCAAGGAAATGGTCGTTGTCCAAAATCTCCAGGGCACTCATCCAGTTAGGATTGAAATCTTGTGCGATCTAAAGGGAAATAAAGCTTGTTCACTGACCCAGTTGAAATAAAAGTATACACAGCATAAAACCTTAATACAGACTATTGGATAAGATATGCACATCTGTTTCATCTCCAAGTCTAAAACCTTTATTTATTGCTTCTGTTCCTTCAGCTCTCCCTATACCCATATTATTCATTTTGTACTAAGCTCTAAATTACCCACTATTATTTTTACAAGTCTTTGGCTAGACAATCTGGTTAAGTCCAACCTACTATGTCCCTTGAATCTCCCAGCGCTGTGTCCTATTTCTCTATAATCTCTACCTCCTCAAAGTTTCCCTCCATTGGTTTATAAGCCAACAGCAACATCAAGTCTCCCATCAAGATAAAATCACCCTTAATTTTCAGATACAGAACCATGATATTGTTGTGGTATTTGCATTCTGTTAACAATTTCTTATCAACAGTCCACTCATAGGGGTAGAATCACTAACGGGTGAATTTTCCACCAGTTCGCCAGGCGCAAATGCGATACAACTATGACAATTCACTAATATGCGAAGTTTCGTCCTGGCCGCCGAATGTTGGCGACTGTTCACTAGCGTTACATCGGCAGTGCGAGCATTTATTAACGAAGATGCACTAGCGTTCATTTGTGCCTACCAAAAATTCGCTAGTGATCTTGCGCTAAGGTCAATTGCATAGGGCGGGTAATTTAAAGTTGTAGGGAGGTCTTCATTATAAATGTTGGTGCAAATGCTTGAAGTTACCACTTTTTATTACAAATGTCCAGGGAACCTTAATAAAGACAAGAGAGTTAATATAATGCCCTACACATGAGCCCACTGTAAAATGAATGTTCCATATGTTATGAAATGTCTGGAGAAAACTGTTTTTTCAGGCAATCCCACTTCAAAAAAGGAAAAGTCGCCAGCGTTTTTGGAACTTTAATGCATTTTCGGCACACAGGATATGATGTAAGTGAAGATTGAGGAAGATGTAGCTTCTTTTTAGCATTTCGCCTGGTCTGAGGTGGCGAAGTCAACTGTGAAAGAGGTAACGTTTAGTAAAATTCACACTTTACTGAATTTGCGGACTAATATCTGCCCTAGGGCGGCAAAAAAACCATAAACAGGCGGCCCTCCATGTCACCCAGTAGATAACGTTAAACCATTGACATCTACTTTGTTATGGCATACAATGGTGCTTTTCTGTAAAGACAACAAATATCAGCACTAAAAACTCAAATACCAGTTCCCATATTATCCTCATATGAACAATCAACTCATTTGTTTAACCTGTATAATGTTTCATCAGTACTAGTATACACCAATATACTACAACTCTTACCTTGATGATTGGAGGAGCTATTGCCAGGTACTTGTCTCTATTGTTGTAGGTAATGGACTCCTGGCCAATAATAATGGCACCTCCGAAAGGCTCTGGAACGGAAAAGTCATTATCATCAAAAACCCTGCTTGTTTCTATATAGCCAATAACCCATGCACAGAACATCTCAAGGAGCCCCAATAAAAATGCTGTTAAACTCTAAAAGTTATTTGCATATACCTGCGATGACCATAGAGCAGGAGTGCCCATACTTTACTAATGCGAGGTCCCATTATTATCTACCTCCATAAAAGCATTATTAGCATTCTGTTCCAAAATATTACTTCAATATTTATTTATGGGAAAATGTATATTGTGATATTTAACAACTATTTCTTATGTAACCTTAATGTAATAAATATTTGAATGCAAAGTATGAATAGAAGGGTGATTTAGACAAGCTGTTTGTTGACAGTGTCTTGAGATCTACTGATGACCAGCTAAACGTCTACTGGTGGATCCCGATCTACCTTTTGTGCACCCCTGCCATAGAGGCTTCTGCAATCAAGGACAGATATCATTGGTTAGTATCCACCATTATAGATTATATTATTAGCGGAAAAGGATGATAAAAAGGGCCTAACCAAAGTAAATAGGAATAGCCGTATGGTTCTTCCGATAGTGGCTAAAATAATTGTAGTTTTTAATGCTCAAGTATTTTAGGCAGGGTAGACTCACTTAGATAATGTATGTTAATTATACAGAGAGAGAACAATAAAGTCACCACCAAAGAGTCTCCAACCTGAAATCATCAGAAATGTATTATCACACCCTTGCCTTTGCACCACCCAACACAAGCAATGACAACAAGATCCAACACAATAAGAAGTGCAAGAGAGTATCACCATTCGCCAGCAATAAAATTTGAGAGAACAAAGCATCCTCACAATGGAAATTCCTAATAAATTATACAGGCATTGCTTAGTCATTCCATGGTCACCCACCTTCTAAGGCAAAGATTAGGAAAACATAAACAAGATCCACCCTATATATACAGCATATATATATATATATATAGAGAGAGAGAGAGAGAGAGAGAGAGAGAGAGTCTCTGTATATTTGGAGTCTCTCTCGTCAAATCCATCTATCCTCCATCAGCTGAGCACCCAGTGAATTTTGTAATGGAAGATTGACCCCCTGGTCATGTACATGCCAACTCCACGACTCGATGCTGCATTTTGGGTCGAGATACAGTGAGCGGGGGTTCTTTCGGAGAATCGGGTGCAGCTGAAGAGAGCGTCGTCAGTGCATGGGTCATCCTTTATAAATCAGGGTATAGTCAGGCCCCGGACTGGCAATCTGTGGGTTCTGGCAAATGCCAGCGGGGCTGCTGTATGGTTCCATAGAAAGTTACCATATAGTGGGCTGGTAGGGGGCTATTTGGGCCTCTTTATACTTGGAATGGCAGGGCCTATTTCGACTCCCAGTCCAGGCCTGGGTATAGTGCTCATTTAAGTAGTTTATAGTTCCTGAATACATTGTTTATTGTTATAGCAAAAGGACTTTGTGTTGGGTGCCAAAGTACAGCATCACATGCAGGTTAGACTTTTGTGATGTATATGCTTAAAGGGGTTATTAATCTTTAAAGTAACTTTTAGTATGATGTAGAGAGTGATATTCTGAGACAATTTGCAATTGGTTTTAGTGCCATTTGCTCAGTGGTTTTGACAGAAGCATCCCCCAAATATAGCAGTCCCCTCTTTGTATTTAACTGGAAAAGCTCTACAATGGGGTTGTTTAATTTGTAACTTTTGTTTCTGTTGGAACCTATAAAAATCTGGTATCTTTAGTGAGTTTTCTTGGAGTTTCATTATGGTTTATCTGCTCTCATGGTTGTTGGTCCAGGGCAGCTCACTTTGAGATCTGTCTACTGTAGCAAGCAAAGGCCAGTTCTAAATTGCCACCTATGTTAGATTAAAGGGGTTTTAGTATCTTGGAGAATGGTCAATTTTAAGAAACTTTTTTATAGTTTTTGTTTTATAGTTTTTGCCTTTATTTTCTGAGATTCCCCGCTTCCAGCTGTTAAATGGTGGTCTCTGACCCAATCTAAAAACAAATGTTCTATAAGGCTACAAATGTATTGTTATTTTTTATTACTCATCTTTCTATTCAGGTCTCTCCTATTCATATTCCAGGCTCTCTAAAGCAATGCATGGTTGCTAGGGTAATTTGGACCATAGCAACCAGATTATTGAAATTGCAAACTGGAGAGCTGCTGAATACAAAACTAAATAACTCAAAAACCACACATATTAAAGGAAAACTATAACCCTCAGATAATGTGGGTCTATAAAAAAAGGTATTGCTTAAAACAGCTCATATGTAAAACCCTGCTTCATGTAAATAAACCATTTTCATAAAGATATACTTTTCTAGTAGTATGTGCCATTGGGTAATCATAAATAGAAAACTGCCATTTTAAAAAGTAAGGGCCACCCCCTGGGATCGTACGATTCACTGTGCACACATACATACCATACATGTTGGGTCACATGAGCCAATTAACAGGCAGAGTCTTTTGCTTCCACACTTCTTCTTGTTACAGTTAGAGCTGTAGTATTTCTGGTCAGGTGATCTCTGAGGCAGCACACAGACCATCACGAAATTCTGGTTCAAGGCAAAAGATCTGTTGCTCAAGTATTCATTTTGGGGGGTATAGTTTTCCTTTAAAAAGTGAAAACCACTTGCAAATTGTCTCAGAATATCAGTCTCTACATCATACTAAAAGTTATCTCAAAGGTGAACAACCCCTGCTGCTTGAAAGTTGTTCTGTAACAAATTTATTGTGCAGAGGTGGCCAAACAATGAACTCGTTGCCATAGTCTAAGTATCTAAAAGCAGCCCTGCATCTATTTACTGACTTGAGCAAGGACTTTAGTTCGCCTCCAAATTTCTGCTGTTATCCTGTGAATCTTCAGTTCAACTTGCTTTTATCATTCGTGGCAATTCTCGGAATTCTTGAAATCATTTTTTCAGCCCCTATCTCTGTAGTTTGAAATGTTTAACTTCTTTAGAGAAGACGTTATTGGGTTTATCACACTTTGTGTTCTGTTTATTGTATCTTGTAGTTAAAGATAGTCCTGCTTGCAGAAGCCTTAGATAAAAGGCTTGATATCAAAAAAAGCAATGTCTCTTGCTTAGCAGCCTGCCCGGTTTGCTTTTTATTTGGACATTAGTGAATTTTCCAGAACACATATTTGTTATTTTTAAACTTGCCCTTAAGAAATACTTGAAAGGGATTCTGTCGTGGTTTTTATGGTGTCGTTTTTAATTCTAAATTACACTGTTCACACTGAAAATAATTCACTCTACAATATAAAATTTCATTCCTAAACAAACAAGTGTATTTAATTTTAGTTGTAATATTATGCATTTAGGCACCATCGCGCCATCTCAGGTCATTTTACCTGATAAAGTGTTTTCAGAAAGAGCCAGCACTTTAGGATGGAACTGCTTTCTGGCAGGCTGTTGTTTCTCCTACCCAATGTAACTGAACGTGTCGCAGTGGGACCTGGATTTTTAATATTGAGTGCTGTTCTTGTATCTGTAAGGGGACGGCCCGTGATGTGTGTGGAAATGATTGAAAATGTTTGTATGATAACTGGTTGTGTGTATCGAAATTTAGAAATGTGTTGAAACTGTGAGTGAAATAATGTGTTGAATGTAATTTGGTGAAAACGCCACTAGGTGGAAGCAAAGGAGAAAGTTTATTTATTTAAGAATAAGTTAATATTCACCTCCACCACTAGAGGGAATTAGAGGAACCAGTGGCTGAAGGTATAAAAGGAGGGGTTACGCCCAGGGTGTGGTCTTTGGTTCCTGCAGGTGCAGATAAGTAGGTCCCCTAAATCAAGAGCCAGACAGGGCTAGAGTAGCATGGGCAGCTGGTACCCCAACAAGGAGGCAGAGGCTTAGAAGCCGTGGTTCTACCACAGATAGGGCATAGTGTGAGTGAGGGACAGTGTGGACAACCCAGGCCAGAGGTGAAGAAAATCCTACCTGGAAAGGCCACTGGTGAGGTGTCAGTCTGGCTATAGGAGGGAGGTGGCACAATAGAAAACTCCTATCTGCGGCTAAGTGGAGGGACGTAGGACATACGTCGGACTGCTTGACTAATAGGTGGTGCAAAGAAATTCCTTTACTGTGATTCGCAAGTCCAGTGGTATGTTGGGGTGGTACTTGGAAAATCGATAAACCTGCAAAAAAGAAAAATTTACCCATTTGTGATTGTAAGGAGAGTGAGTACTGCTATGCTAAACTAATAAACATCTTGTTCAAATTTCACTGGTGTGTGCTGTGTCTTTAAAGGATAAGTAAACCTTTAAAATAAGTAAATATAAAATTGATGAGGGTGCTATTCTAAGAACGTTTGTTCTTAGAATAGTACATTCATTATTTATTTTGTTTTTATTCCAAGATATTAAGGGATACAGTACTGTTAATATGAATGAATTGTGTTACAACAGCACCACCTGCTGGTCAGTTCCCAACCAGTCTGACCACCAAGTAGTCAAGGAAGTTGTCAGGAGAAAGAAAGAGGCTGCTCTGATGTTCTTCTGCTTAGGAAAGGTTTCTGTTTTTTTACTAAGCAGAAGAACATCAGGTGGCGCTGTTGTAACACAAGTGATTCATATTAACAGTACATGTATCCTTTCATATCTTAGAATAAATAGAAAAGAAATAATGCATGTACATTGCAAAAGTTCCCTCATCGAATTTACATTCACTTATTTTAAAGGTTTACTTAACCTTAAAGAGTCGGATGGGCCCTTACATATCTACTGGGGATCTGGTTACCTTCCCATTGTTTTTCCGATGGGCTGCTGGGGGGAAGGGAGGGGGGTGATATCACTCCAACTTGCATTGCATCATTAAAGGGATACTGTCATGGGAAAAACATTTTTTTCAAAATGATTCAGTTAATAGTGCTGCTCCAGCAGAATTCTGCACTGAAATCTATTTCTCAAAAGAGCAAACAGATTTTTTAATATTCAATTTTGAAATCTGACATGGGGCTAGACATATTGTCAATTTCCCAGCTGCCCCAAGTCATGTGACTTGTGCTCTGATAAACTTCAATCACTCTTTACTGCTGTACTGCAAGTTGGAGTGATATCACCCCCTCCCTTTCCCCCCCCCCAGCAGCCAAACAAAAGAACAATGGGAAGGTAACCAGATAACAGCTCCCTAACACAAGATAACTGGTAGATCTAAGAACAGCAAAAACAGTAAAAACCGATGTCCCACTGAGACACATTCAGTTACATTGAGAAGGAAAAACAGCAGCCTGCCAGAAAGCATTTCTCTCCTAAAGTGCAGGCACAAGTCACATGACCAGGGGCAGCTGGGAAATGGACAAAATGTCTAGCCCCAGGTCAGATTTCAAAATTGAATATAAAAAAATCTGTTTGATCTTTTGAGAAATGGATTCAGTGCAGAATTCTGCTGAAGCAGCACTATTAACTGATTAATTTTGAAAAAAATGTTTTTTCCCATGACAGCATCCCTTTAAAGAGTGACTGAAATTTATCAGTCACATGACTGGGGACACCTGGGAAACTGACAATATGTCTAGCCCCATGTCAGATTTCAAAATTAAATATACAAAAATCAGTTTGCTATTTTGAGAAATGGATTTCAGTGCAGAATTCTGCTGGAGCAGCACTATTAACTGATGCATTTTTAGAAAAAACATGTTTTCCCATGACAGTATCCCTTTAAATATATTCATTCTTCTCCAAGGCATCTATTATGCAATCAGTTTACCAGCTTGTTATACAAGGAGTCCACAGTTTCCTGTATTCCATATTTGTTAGTCTGGCAACACAAGCTAGAATTATGGCCAGACTATAAGAATTCCAGATGTCATTTAACTTGTGCTCTTTGCAATTCTCTTGATCTTTGAATTAACTTTAAGGGCAAGTATATACTTGCTAAAACTCATCTTCTAAGTTTTAGCAAGTATTCTTCTAAGTTCCGACGCAGGCTATTCTTTCCTGTGACTAATTGCTGGTTTTAAAACTGCAAAAAAAGTGTTGTTTTAACTGCCACAGATTTCATAGTGTAGACTAGGGAAGTTTTTTTTTTATTTAATGTGTTTAAAGACCTACTAGGACCCATGGATACCTTTAATTTTGCCATAAAGTAGGACTCCCCAACCTTATACATGTGTCTATTGTCTAATATTCTGCATTTCAGATTATATTTAGCTCATTAGGGCGTATTAGTTGCTCTTGCCCAATGGCCTCCATTGGAGTTGTGCCTGTCTGTATATGTCACACAGGAATGTTACATGTGTAAGGTGGTGGACCGTGATGTGTGTGGAAATGATTGAAAATGTTTGTATGATAACTGGATGAATGCATGGAAATGTTTAAGTATGTTTAAAACTGTGAGTGAAATCATGTTTTAGATGTAATTTGGTGAAACTGTCACTAGGTGGCAGCAAAGGAAAAATGCTAAGTGTAATATCCACCTCCACCACTAGAGGAATTGGATGAACCAGTGGCTGAAGGTATAAAAGGGTGTGGTCTTTGGTTAATGCAGGTGCAGATAAGTAGGTCCCCTAAGTCAAGGCACTAGGTGCCTTAGCCAGACAGGGCTAGAGTAGCATGGGTAGCTGGTACCCCAACAAGGAGGCAGAGGCTTAGAAACCGTGGTTCTACCACAGATAGGGCGTAGTGTGAGTGAGGGACAGTGTGGACAACCCAGGCCAGAGGTGAATAAATTCCTACCCGGAAAGGCCAGAGTGGACACTGGCGAGGTGTCAGGCTGGCTGACGGAGGGAGGTGGCACAAAAGAAAATTTTGTGCCACCTCTCTCCGTCTGGGCTAAGTGGAGGGACGTAGGACCTACGTCGGACTGCTTGACGAGTAGGTGGTACAGGAAAATCCTTGACTGAGGTTCGCAAGTCCAGCGTAATTTTGGGATTGTACTTGGTGAATCTGTAAACCGGCAAGGAGAAACCTTTGGACCCATATGTAATGGTAAGGAAAGTGAGTACTGCTGTGCTGAACCAAATAAAAATGTGTGTTTAAGTTCCAATTGTGTGTCCTGTGTCTTTAAGAGTCAGACAGGGCCCTTACACATAGGCATTTCCATGCCAGGGGACACTAGGCACAGGACAAGCATTATGTACAGGGCTCCCTTTCACCATTAAAGATTCAGGGCACAGTGCAATGGTGAATGCAGCTTTTGCCCAATACCACACATTAAACACCTGCAGCGGGTTGGATACCAGCGGAATACCCGCAAAGTGGTTGGCTTTTGGGTAGATTCACCAACCAGATGGGCAGTCCGCAGGTACACTGCTTGGCTATCCGGTTCATCTGGGGGTCTAGCCCTCCATCCCACCCTCGTCACTCTAGAAAGTTTTGTTTTTTTACCTGGTTAATCTGCCTCTAGAGTCACTTCTGGTCGTGCAGGTTCCTGGGTCGGGTGGTAAGTAAACCCTTGCAGGTGTGAGTCGGGTAGTGGGTCTGGTTAGAGAGTATAGCGGGTTGTGGGTTGGGTTGCAGGTCAGTAGGTCTGGTTGGGCATGAGTCTGGTGAACCCCAAATATCTCTTGCACCTTGAACCCTGTAATGTCATGCAGAGATATCTGGTGCTGCACTCTCCTACAATAAAAATGATGAATCTCCAATTACAATTAGTCGCCCGCGATGAATCTCTTCTTCGGGCGACTAATCTCCCTGAAAAAGCCTTCTCACCGGCTAGAACGTGAATCGCAGGCGGGATGGCACTCAGATCACTTTGGTTACCCAAAGTCGCCCAAATTCGTCTCACGAGGAGACTTCGGGCAACTTCGGAAAACCGAAACGATCTGAGTTCCGATACACATTCTTGCCAATGGGAAGGCATTTTGTGGTGATTAGTTGCCAATCACCCCAGAACGCAATGTGTGCCACCACCCGTACAGTGGTTTTTTAATCTGAGTTTCAGAAAACGAAAAACCTAGTCAGAGCATTTTGCGTCGGACTGTCTAGTTCAAAACTGGACAGGTGGCAGCCTTAAAGGGGGTCCTAAAGTCAAAAAAAAAATTGATTTAAAAATGTTTACCGTTTCAGTTTCTAACCGTTAATAATACGTTTCTGCTGAAGGAAGGGAGGAATATTCAGCTCCTGCTTCAGGATACTGCTTTTCAGTATGAAAACTGCTGCAATCTGTTTCTCATCAAAGCTTCTGTGTGTTGCATGGCCAAACAAAAGGAATTTTTGTACTTTGGGCAGTGGAGCAGGAGTCAAAAATTCCTTCTAACCAGCACAACCGGCGGGCAACATTAGGAACATCTCTTACAGCAAAGAGAGAAACAGGACAAACTTTTATTCCTGACATGGAACAACATTTTTGAATGCAAGTATATTGGCGATATGTACACTTTGGTGAGCAGAACCCAAAAAATCGTTGTTTGTTTTTTGACTTTAGAACATCTTTAATTGTTCCTCTTCATTCACCTCTTTATAAAGTCACCCTAATGTGTTTGCCTTTAAGGACACACTTTCATACCTCTCAACTGTCCCATTTTTCACGGGATAGTCCTGATTTTGACAGCTTAACCTGCAGTCCTGAATTGTTACTGAAATGTCCCGACTTTGTCTTTGATCTCCTGCAGAAAAATTGGCTTTTGGCAGAGAGCCCAGAAAAGCCACCAGGTGCACTTAGATACTTTTGTAATGATTTAAGATAAGCAAATAAGTAATTGTAACAATTTAAGATAAAGAAGTCTCTTGTGGAAACTGTGACTTGCAGCTTAAGGGCAGAGACACAGGAAGATTCAGAGAGGTTTAGTCGCCTGGCGGCAAATCTCCGGCGATTTAGATTCTAGCTGGCGGAAAGGCAGTTTGGGGAGATTAGTCGCCCAATGAAGAGGCGAGCAAATCTCCCCAAATCTTCGTGAGTGTCTCTGCCCTAAAAGACAATCACTTCATTAGCAAAATTGTAATAACACTTAAAAACTACCGAAATGTGTTCAAACTTTCATAACCTGCCAAATTTTGTAAAATGAACATGGTAATTAGGGGGTGTGGCCTTAAAATGGGAATGGTCAAAACTATTTTTGTCCTTTCTATTTCAAAAATGTTGGGAGGGATGCACTATAGCAATCGTATCTCTGCAATATCCCAGAACCCTATTTTACTACACCCAAAGGTGAACCAAGCCTATAAGACAGACCTTTTTTAGTATGGGGCCTCTCTGTATGTTCCTGTTCCAGTGTTTCTGGGGTATCAGGCAGGATTAGAGAGACTTTGGCTGGCATTTATAGTGGGCCAGCCTCTATAGCTAGGGACAGGGAATGGCCTACGGTGGAGAAAATAATTGAAACAATGCTGCGTTTCCAGGTCGTTTGCAATTAATTAAGCCGTTGTGGCCCCCTGCCATTTACAGTAATATCCTCCTTTAGCTCAGTTCTACCTTATAAAGGTCTCATGTGCTTTTGTTTGAAAGTACTTATGTTATAAGTAAGCTTATGCCAAACGTGCCTCATATGTCAGCTGCAAATGATTTCCTCTGCAATTTTACTATTAACAGCCTCATGTTGTTTGTGTGCGTAGTTGTGCTGCACAAAGCAAACATCCGATTACAGGTATGGGACCTGTTATCCAGAATGCTCGGGACCTGGGGTTTTCCGGATAACGGATCTTTCTGTAATTTGGGTCTTCATGCCTTAAGTCTACTAGAAATTAATTTAAACATTAAATAAACCCAATAGGCTGGTTTTGCTTCCAATAAGGATTAATTATAAATTAGTTGGGATCAAGTACAAGATACTGTTTTATTATTACAGAGAAAAAGGAAATCATTTTTAAAAATCTGGATTATTTGGCTAAAATGAAGTCTATGGGAGACAGTCATTCCGTAATTCGGAGCTTTCTGGATATCGGGTTTCTGGATAAGGGATCCTATACCTGTATTATTATTTATACGACATCAACTTATTCCACAGGGCTTATACATCACTGACACAAGGCCCGCCCCACAGACTGAGGTCCCTATTGAAGATCTTTCAAATGATTCGAATAGCGAGGGACGTTTCAGAATCTGTTACCAAACAACAAATAAAGAGTACCAGGTTAGTAAATGAGATGCTTTAGATTGTAACCTCGTTGGGGCAGGGAAACTCTTCTCAACTGTGTATTGAAACTCCTAGTATTTGTGTTTATTCTCACTGTTGAATTTTTATTAATCGAATCAGTATTTGTATTTACGCCTTTAATTGCACAGTATTACTGGTCTGAATTAGAGGAAGGCTGTCTCCCATAGACTCCACTTTATTTATCCAAACAATCCAAATTTTTAGAAATGATTTCCTTTTTCTCTGTAATAATATGACAGTACCTTGTACTTGAGTAGCGAAGGGTTCCTCCTCGAAGCGAAAGTCGGTTGTTACAGGCCGAAGCGTGAGCTGAGGCTGGAATCTGAGGTTTGTTATGGGTTTGGGACACCATTCATAAACACAGCTGCCCAGAGCACACTGAGCATGTGCAGAGTCACTGACAGTCCTAGCAAAGTCCAGGAAGGGAAACACCTGTGTATGGATCATTAACGTTATAGAGATGCTGAATCTTTAGGCTGGTGCAGTAAATACAGTATATAAAATATGGCATTTCTAGCTACAGATTTTTAAGGTTTAGTTCTCCTTTTAGGTGCCCAATCCTCCAGGGAATCTGATACTAAATGATTGTTAAGCTCATTATGGCGGGGCCCTATTTATCGTTTGCATTAGTTTTTAGTCGTTGTATGTAAATTTGTGTACACCAATTTATTACTGTACATCGCTGCGAAATATCTTGGTGATTTATAATGTGTTATTAATAATAATTGGTAATTGCAATTGGGGCTCTTCGGACCTCGCATCAATGTGAATTAACGCTGAAAACTGAGTCGAGACAGGAGTGGGGCCCAACTGCTCTGCCTGCACCCAGGCCCCAGTTCTGATAGTTCCGTTATTGGGTCCCATACCTGTATTTACGTCTTGTTATGCCCCCAATCTCTGCTTCCAGGTGATCTCTCTCAATGACCCAACTCACCAATTTTCTGCAAGATTTAACCCAATCCCTTCTGCGTCATAGCCCCACCTTCATAGCTCTATCCTCCACCCCTGTCAAACTGGCTGGAATTTTTTTGGAATAAAGGTGGGAACCTTGTTGATATCTTCAGCCTCAGTTACTAAAGTGGTGCATGGTGCTAATTGCCATTTTTGGAAACAAATTGCCATTTTTTACCAACATTTTCCCCTAGAATTCCAGTGTGTCCATCACAAGGCAAGATGCAACAATATGGACTCCAGTAAGTCCTAACGGTCCCTGCTAGAAGCACAGTAGGAGGGGGACAGCCAATCACAGCCCTTAAGTCACACAAGCAAAGACAGGCTTCAGTTCCCTATCAGGTCATGCTATCTGATGATTGGTTCATGTCCTACAGTGCAGAGAGCTCCTGTACAGCCTGGGAATTTAGGAAGCAGGAAGTGGAAGAGAAGGGAGGGATTATTAGGGTTTTTGAAGAAATATTTAATAAATCAGCCCGAAACATTATTTTTGTAAGCACAATTCTACTATATCTAAATTAGTATAACACACTAGTATATTCTTATTTTTTACTCAAAATGTCTCCTTTAAGTCTGCTAAAAAAAATCATTTAAACATTAAATAAACCCAATAGGCTTGTTTAGCTTTCAATAAGAATTAATTATTAATCATTTTTAAAAATTCTAATTATCTGAATAAAATGGAGTCTATGGAAGATTATTTTTTCCAGATAACGGATACCATACCTGTATCTTGAGTGATTCATCGATACCATGTAACGCCTTCAAATACCAAAGTAAGAAAGTTGGAGAGCATGTTTATTGGGGCACATATCTGGGCACCTACCAGTAGATGGTTCCTTCCTTGGGCAAAACCATGATTCTAACTGGTAGAGAAATGTAAAACGTAATTACTGTAAGATTGAATTACTGATTAACATTATATATCCAGCTGCCCTTCACGTGGGCACGGGCAGTTATTACATAAAGGAAAATGACACGCAATGTACGTCAGTGGAAACAAGATGCTCGGGAGAGTTTATCCAAAAGTCAAGAGTGTTTATTAAAACCTTTCAAGTATATAAATAGCGAGAAGATGTGAATGAGAGTCTTGGCCCAATGAAAAGCCCTGCTTACTGGGCATCAAGGGAAAGCCGGAGTCTAAATGCATTTGTTCTGCTCAGTATACATTAGCTGACGAGTCCTGTGATTGAAAAGAATTAAAACTTTACATCTAAACTGTGTTCGGCCCAGAGGGCACCCAGAACAGATTATATAAAGTCCAGCAAAAGAACAGATGGTATTCACTCACTCACTTCATTTTAATCTTTAAAGGCTCCATGATGCCTGGCATGGTGCCAGCGGATTGGAAAATTGCACACGTAGTAACTTAAAAAAAAAAGGTTCAAAGCCCAATGCCAGGAATTTAGGCACGTGCCCGTGCAACTGCCACCTTTTGTGGAAATGTATTGCGCTTTCTATCCCTGATAGTTTTATTTCCTATTAATAACACTGGAACAAAATATGTTTACCAGGTGGCATCCCAATGTGTTCCGGTATAAGCTCTGTTGTGTGGCAGCTACCCATTAAGGTTGGTAGAATTCATTCATTATTAAATCACACAAAGCAACATGAATGAGCTTAAAGGGAAAGTAAAGTCTAAAATAGAATAAGGCTAGAAATGCTGTATTTTGTATAATAAATATAAACATGAACTTACTGCACCACAAGCCTAATCAAACAAATGATTTATGTTTTCAAAGATGGCCACAGGGGGTCAGCATCTTGGAACTTTGTTAAACATCTTTGCAAGACCAAGACTGTGCACATGTTCAGTGTGGTCTGGGCTGCTTAGGGATCATCATAAATGATGAAAACAGGGAAACAAACAAAGCTGTTTGAGTTCTGCATGGCTGGGAAGTAAGGCGGGTGCTCCCCTGCTGTTCATAAGTTTGATTGTTTCCCTGCAGAGCAGTTAGGGACCGTCTGACAATTCCTATCCACAGCAGTAAATGAAGGGAGAATTTCATTGCATACAGTCAGGTTTCTTATAAAAACGGTGCACATTTTTAATTAAAGTATATTGGAGATAGGTTTCTTTTTCGTTTAAGAAGTAAAAATGGGATTTTATTTTTTTGCCTTTACATGCCCTTTAATTGTGTATTTCCTAATGCTTTACTGTTACCTATCATATTCCCCAGGTTCCTCTATGAGAGGACTGCTATATTTGTGCTGCAGTAGTCTATTAGTGTTAGAAATTCTATCTGACAGGTTTAAAAGGCAGGTTGGGTTTAGGAACTTCAAGTGACACAGGTATGGAACCTGCGGGTTTCTGGATAAGGGATATTTCCATAATCTGGATCTCTAGACATTGGGAGGCACATTTATCAGGTAGAATTTCGAATTCATGTAAGTTTTTAAAAACTCCCCTAAACTCCCATGAATTCTACATTTGACCAATCAAAATGTATTAATAAAATCACATTTTTAAAACTCGGATGAATTGAATCGACCCGAAAACTCAAATCGAATTCAAATCAAAATCATTTACTGCTGTGATTGGAATTGTCAGACGGTCCCTAACAGCTCTTCAGGGAAACAATCATACTTATGAACAGCAGGGGGAGCCCCCCGCCTTACTTCCCAGCCATGCAGAACTCAAGCAGCTTTGTTTGTTTCTCTGTAGAGCAGTCGGCGACTGTGTAGAGATTTGTATTGGATTTTATTTTTGCCTTTACATCCCCATTACTGTTTCCAACTCCAGCTGCAGGGACAAAGATCATGGAACCAGATTTAAACAGATAAACTGGGACTCTATTTGGAGGATTATTTTGCTGCAGCCACTGGTTCTGCAGAGTTGGAGAAAGTTTGTATTAAACAATAGAAAAACTATAAAATCCACATTAGATTACATGACAACACAGGACCCAGTGCAGTCTGCATATTCTGATTATTAATCAGTCTTGCTGCATCGGCTTTTGCAGATATTATTTGACTTGTGTTGTTTTGATAATTTATGACGATCCCTAAGCAGCCCAGGCCACACTGAGCATGTGCACAGTCTTGGTCTTGCAAAGATGTTTAACAAAGTTACAAGATAGTGACCCCCCTGTGGCCAACTTTGAAAGCATAAATCATTTGTTGGATTAGGCTTGTGGTGCAGTGAGTTCATGTTTATGTTTAGTATATAAAATACAGCATTTCTAGCCTTTTTCTATTTTAAATAGAATAAAGGCTAGATGCAGATTTATGAGATCTGTTTAGGATAGCAACTGCCATATTAGCTTGCTGTGACATCACTTGCCTGAGTCTTTCCTTGCTCACTCATTGCTCTGGGCTCAGCAGGGAGGGTAGTAGGGAGGGGGAGAGGAGCAAACTGAGCATGCTCAAGCCCTAGCCCTGGAGGTTTAAGCAGAAAACAGGAAGTCTGATACAGAAGCCCATGAGTACACAATAGAAGGAAAGAAATGCTGTGTTTATTTTGACAGATGACTCAGAGCAGCAATACTTTGAGGGTTTACTTGTGTATTATATAGAACTTTCTGATAAAGCTTACTTAGTTTTAACCGTTCCTTCTCCTTTGAGGACCTACACTATGCTGAAAACCAGGACAATTTATGCCAAACCCTGGTTTCTATTAGTTATACTTTCTCAACCCAGTGATTTGCAAAATGTTTTAGTGAGGGGATGGGGGTATTGTAACTATCTTGATGATCTCAGTTGGTACATAGAGGGATTAAAATATGTGCTCAGATCTTAAAATATATAAATGGTCCTCCTCTTTGAAATATTACCTTTTGATCTCATATCTATGGTGCAATCCGCGAAAACGCATTGAAGACAATGGGCGTTAAAATTATTTTGACGCATGTCAATTTTGACGCAAGCAACAATTTTTATTTGCGCGACTGTTTTGTCCAAATGCATTAAAGTCAATGGGCGTCCAAATAGTTTTGACGCAGCAGATTTTTCACTAGCGAATTGTTGCCGCAGTTTCGAATTCATTCGCTTGCGGTGAAATGTGGTAATTCGTCACGAATTAGTGTCCACCAATCACTACATATAATACTATATGTCTATATATAAATATATGTATATCATCAGTTTTTTGCTGAGCAGTGGAAGAAATATGGATACATAGTAGTAAAAACTTAATATTGAATGCTTTAAGATATCAAAGTATATATGTGCTGTTAATATGAAAGAATGTATCTATAGCGCAGATTCCACAGTACTTATCCCTGACACAGTGGTGCTTACAATCTAAGCAGGTTATTATCTCAAATGGCTGAACCTTGATCCAGACTCAAATTGTGGCTCCAATAGAAAAGAACAAGGTGAGCGTGGAGTGTAGAGTCTCTGATGTGTTAAGGGTCCCACAACTGAAGTGGGGGTCCCTGAGGTGTCAGCCCCGATGACTTCCGGGCCCCCCAGTCTGAAGCTGACCTGATGCCTCTACTTTTTTTCAGTGGACTACACTAATTCGGATGTATCTCTACAGGATCTGCAAGGAAGTTGGGGGCAAAGGATTTAAAGATTGTTTAGACATACATTATAGATAGGATATAGGAAGAGGCATCTCTTAAGTTGTCTAGCTTTCTCCATAATTGGGCTATGACGAGTACAAAAAAAACTCAGAACTAATTAAAAAAACATAATATAAATATATTGACTGCCTTTAATTGCTGTGGCACCATATTTAATTCTCTTAATAGACTTAGATAATGTATTTTCCATGAACAAAGCTGCCATCTAGAGGCCTGCAAGTAACTCACAGCTCTCTAAAGTCACAGCCCTCTAAATGACTTCTGGGGCTGCCAAATAGATTCACAGATACAATGTGCTGTCTCCCCTACAAATAAGATGTTGGAAAGCACTGTCCCTAAATGTCACTGGTCTTCTTCCATAATAAAATCCCCCTAGGCACTGCCACATGGGGGAGTTCTGGGGTTTCTTTTTCAAGACTGAGTGAAAAGGAACGCACTAATTAAACAAATGACAGAGTAAGAACCAGGTCGGGTGCAATTTAAATTCTTTTCCTACTGAGAGAGCAAAGAGAGTATAGATTGAGACTAGAAAAAAGCTAGCATTTGTATTCATTAACAATTTTTATTGCAGTTTTTAGAAAACAATTCATTATGGAAGGTTTGTATGCATTCAACACAAAATAAATAAAATATATATTAGACAGAACAGTATGAAGTCCCTGGGGGGAAGGGGGGTGGTCTATATATAAACTATGGATGCACCGAAACCACTATTTTGGATTCGGCCGAACCCCCGAATCCGTTGCTAAAGATTCGGACGAATCCCGAACCGGAATCCTAATTTGCATATGCAAATTAGGGGTGGGGAGGGGAAACCGTTTTTAACTTCCTTGTTTTGTGAAAAAAGGTCATGAGATTTCCCTCCCCGCCCCAAATTTGCATATGCTAATTAGGAATTGGATTCGGTTTGGCAGAATGATTCTTGATCCTGCTGAAAAAGGCAGAATCCTGGCCAAATCCTGAACCGAATCCTGCATCCCTAATCTAAACACACAGAGTCTGGTCTCCTGATCACTCTTCCCCTTCATCAGCATTGGGTCTGCCTTTTGTGGCTCCATGCTTTGCTTGTTTGTAGAATTTATAGCTGCACAAGTCATAACCAGCGCCGGATTTGCTGGGCAGGGGCCCCTAGGCTGCGTGGTCCTATCGCCCGCACTACCTCACTCAGGTGCAAGACCGTCAGCGTGCAAGCGCCGGAGCACTAGGGAACAGCACGTCCCCAGTGCTCCCCATAGAGCGGCTGGGTGGCACGCCGCCCCCAAAAATGTGCCCACCTATGTGGCCTCGCCACAAATCCGGGCCTGGTCATCACAGCACCATAAAGCAGCCGGACAACTAGTGCTGAGTGCAACAGCTAAATGTACTTATTGCTGAATTATGTGTAGCGTAGACACAATCTGTGTACTGATATTCCACCATAGCTTACAGCTAACATAAAACTATTGCTACACAAAGAAAATAGTTTGTACAATTAATGGCTGTCCTGTTGTTTATGAACTGCAATTCCCATCATTCCCTGACACAACAGTGCAGTGAAGTTGTGCATGTAAGGGCCAATTGAAACAATCACAGATCTATTTTTACTCTTATTCAGTATACGAGAACTAAATCCTAACATTTAAAAGAATAGACTGCATTAGAAGAGCTTTTGGAACAGCGTTATTCAACGTTTTGGTCTGCTTATAGGGATACTGTCATGGTAAAACATGTTTTTTTCAAAACATCAGTTAATAGTATTGCTCCAGCAGACTTCTGCACTGAAATCTGTTTCTCAAAAGAGCAAACCGATATTTATGTTTAATTTTAAAATCTGACATGGGGCTAGACATATTGTCAGTTTCCCAGTTGCCCCCAGTCATGTAACTTGTGCTCTGATAAACTTCAGTCACTCACTCTGCAAGTTGGAGTGATATCATCCCCATCCTTCCCCCCCCCAGCAGCCTAACAAGAGAACAATGGAAATGTAAACAGATAACAGCTCCCTAACACAAGATAACAACTGCCTGGTAGATCTAAGATCAGCAATCAATAGTAAAATCCAGGTCCCACTGCGACACATTCAGTTACATTGAGTAGGAGAAACAACAGCCACCCACAAAGCAGTTCCATCCTAAAGTGCTGGCTCTTGCTGAAAGCACATGACCAGGCAAAATGACCTGAGATGCACCTACACACCAATATTACAAATAAAAAAAAAATACACTTGCTGGTTCAGGAATGAAGCTGTTACAGATCTGTAATAAAGATCCACAGGGAGGTATGGTGGTCTGTGGGGAGGCAGCCGGGTACTTTATGGGATAGTGGTATGTCCCTGATAAATGTAGGAAAGTGTCATTTTCCCTGTAATGACAGATGATGAGTAAGCCCCTAATACTGTAAGGAAAGTGAAATTTATTGTGCAAATAACTGAGCCGTTGTTGTAATGGAAATTCTCCACACAAGGAAATAATTACAAAACCAAACTAAGCAAATAAACAACCTAACTCAGGGGAATGTACTGTTTCTTATACTAAAATATATTCATTTGCCAAAGTTGTCTTTATAAAAATGTTCAGGTTTGAGTCAACAAACAGGAGAAAGGATTCCCCCCTTACTGTGAAGCCCGGTATCTGATGGCTTAGTAATGAAATGTGTCCGCTCTCCATGGGAGGTATGTGATTCCTCAATCCATACATCTATGTGTATGTGCCACGTGCTTGGCCACAGGGAATGTATCAATCCAAATAAGCAAAAAATGCTTCAGGGATAGGTAGATATGTAGAATAACTCATTCTGTAACCTGGATCATCCTCGCACGCGGGCAAACTCCTTCCTCAGCCAGAGAGAGTCATGGTAAAAGCGAGAGTCTCCCATGCTTAAAGCCGTTCTCTTGTAGAAGTAGAAGTACAACACAGCAACTGTAACCAAAACAATACAATATGTTATTCAGCAAGGAATGGTGCTGGTACGCACCTATATTACATACGTCTATTTGCAGTGCCCTGCCCAAAGCTACCCATTCATAGAACAATAAAACGGTATCATGGGTAGAGGTCAGTTCACAGATTTGGCATTTAAAGCATTCATTGCTAATATGCTGCCATGACAGGTGATAATACATAAGAAACAAGGGAAAGTTGTGCTCACCACTAATTTTGAAAACCATTAGGCGGGGGTGCAATGAGGCTGTGACCACAAAATACATATAGACAAATACAAGAGTCCTCTGCACTCAACCCATTATCAATATATTTAAGACAGAGACATTTTGTGCATACTGCTACTAAAAAATGCCTTACCCTTTAAACAAAACAGGGATTGTTTGTCCAAATATTGCAATATATGGACAAACAAACCCTATTTTGTTTAAAGGGTAAGGCATTTTGAGTAGTTGTATACACAAAATGTCTCTGTCTTGAATATATTGATAATGGGTTGAGTGCAGAGGACTCTTGTATTTGTCTACAGGTGATAAAACATGACCGAAGCATTCAATTTGCTTAATTGTGATTCCTTCTGCCTTTTCCAACTTTTCATTTTAAAATTAACAAAAGTTGCTGATAACAGAATTCTCTTGTAAATCATCACTGGAAATGGAGTATCATTATGTTTTTAGAAAATCGCTTATCTGTACATTGCATTTTCAAGGGTTGGGAAATAACCTTATACATTAATATCATTTTCCATACCTTTAAAGGGGTGGTTTAGATTTAAGTTAACTCTTAGTATGTTATAGAATTACTAATTCTAAAGAAACTTTTTCAATTGGTTTTCATTTTTTCTTTTTCATAGTTTTCAAATGATTTGGCTTCTTCTGACTCTTATCAGTTTTCAAATAGGGGTCACTGACCCCATCTTAAAACAAATACTCTGTAAGGCTACACATTTATTGATACTTTTTATAACTCATTTTTCTATTCAGGCCTCTCCTATTCATATTCGATAGTCTTATTTAAATCAATGCATGGTTGCTAGAGTAATATGGACTAGGGATGCACCGAATCCACTATTTTGGATTTGGCCGAACCCCCGAATCCTTGGCAAAAGATAAGACCGAATACTGAACCGAATCCTAGTTTGCATATGCAAATTTGGGGTAGGACGGGGAAAACATTTTTTACTTCCAAAAAGTCATGCATATGCAAATGAGGATTCGGATTCGGTTCGGCTGAGCAGAAGGATTCGGCCGAATCACAATCCTGCTGAAAAAGGCCAAATCCTGGATTCGGTGCATGCCTTATTTGGACCCTAGCAACCCGATTGCTGAAATTGCAAACTGGAGAGCTGCTGAATAAAAAGCTAAATAACTCAAAAACACAAATAATAAAAAAATCAAAACAAGTTGCAAATGGTCTCAGCATATCACTCTCTACATCATCTCAAAAGTTAACTCAAACGTGAACAACACCTTTAAACCACGACAGGCAGGTCCCACCGTGTCACAACAAACAGGCAAAAACTCTTATGGGATTATGTATTAAAAGGCACTGAGTTTTCCCAGGAGCAGTAACCCATAGCAACCAATCAGCAGTTAAGATTTACTGGTTGCCTGTTTTAGGGTAGAACTAATCAAGCATTTTCGGTCCGATCCGACGCGCTCTGACCAAACGTAGGCTTCAAGTCGGATGCGCCGGAAATAATGTAAGAGATAGAAATGTCGGATGAAGTCCACATATAAGGGAACTTACCAAACCTCTGCAGAACAAATAGAGCCAGCAATCCATCCGACCAGACAAAACGGTTTGCGCCTGTCCATCGCAGGTTCTATGAGAAAGAACAGGCATATATAAAACATGGCAGCCATTTCTAATATTGAATAGAAGCAAACACATGAAAAGCAGTCTCACCATGAGCCAGACATGCAGCGAGATGCTCAGCGCTATGTAGACTGCGCACAGAATGACTGTAACCTGGAACCGCTGACACAGGAGACTGACCAGCCCGGCTTGGAACACAAACGTGTTAAACAACATGAGAAACAAGACGATGGCCGCAAACAGAATGCCCACATCCTGCAATCTGAAACAGAGAATGGAGTTCTATTTGTACATGCAATGAAAATGTGTAACATGTTCCCTAACAGGGCCACCATTTGAAATCACGGGGCTCCGTACAACAGATCCCGCCCACCACACAGACAGCAGTGCTAAAAACGGTAACCCCCCCACACACACACACGTTATAAAAATCATTGCTGGTCGGGGCCCCCCATAAGCTAAAAAAAAAAAATGGTGCCAGGCTCTCTGCATAAAAGTTTTTTAAAACTACATTGACACCACCAGGGCCCCCTTACAAGTTAAAAAGAAATATTGGGGACCCCGAAAATATTTTTTTTAAAAAATTGGTGGCAGGGGTCTATAGAGTATTAAAATAATACATTGGTGGACAAGAGTTTAATAAAATTAAAAAAAAAAAAGACACATTGGTGTTCAGTGGAACTGAACTCATGGCTTCGGGACTTCAACTTCGGCTCCTTTCATGGCTTCGGGTTTGTGAGGCTTCTGGACTTTGGCTCTTCGGGACTCTTTGGAACTTTGGCGGTTCGGGACTACAGAATATGCAGCACGGCATCGGAGCTGTTAAGGGGGCCTGGCTATTTTGAAAAGTGCAGCACAGCCGGGCCCCCCTTTAGGCTTGGGCCCAGGACAATAGTACCGGCCCAATTCCCTAACATGGTGGTGGTGTTACGGCTGGTACTGCTTTTTATAGGCGTTGTGTATTGACTGTTGCTTGCTTACTATAGTATTTTATATATCCGGCATTAGCACTGCATAGCTTGATTTTCCGCTGTACTTCCTTGCCAGTTACCCTGGAACTACAGGGGGTTGTGGGGTGTTATAGTGTTGGAAAATATAAGACTAATACCATACAGGGCTAAAGGTGGCCATAGACGTAGAGATGCGTTTGGCGATGTCAGTCTGTCGGCTGCTTTTATCGGCCCGTGTACGGGGGCCTTAAAAATTAACCTGTTGAAATACCCAGGCCGAGAATCATGCCAGAGTAGGGCTGATCCACGGCCTGTGTTTTTCAGCAGAAATTTTTTTTCCCCTGTCTGGCATTAGCCTAAGGATATGTAACTCAAGAGAACCAGCAATTGTTCTGTAATTCTAACTGCATATGTACCGCTACAGGCAAGCTGTTCATACCTACTGACCCAGTAATCATCATTGCATCAGGCCCGTACTGGCAAGCTGTGGGTTCTGGCAAATACTAGAGGGGCTGCTGTGAAATGCCATAGACAGTCACTATTTAATGGGCTTGTGGGAAGCTGTTTGGGTCCTCTGTGAATTGGAATTGCCAGGGCCTATTTTGCATTCCAGTCCGGACCAGCATCACAGAGTCTGTTTCTGGTACCAGTGAACAAGGCAAAGGCTCACTATTGGCTCAGCAGGTATTACCCAGTGGTTACTCACATGAACAGTACAAGCTGGTTAACTGGGGGATCCCGTAGGAGTTCAGAGAAGGAATTGACAAAAAGGTCAAAAAACAGCAGCAGGAACTGCAGAGACAGCACCAGACTGTAATTGCCAGGCTGCAACATCCTCTGGCCAATCTCCGGGCTGAAAAAGAAGATAAATGGTTACAATGAGGGAGCGCAGCTGAGATGTTAAAGGAGTCGTTCACCTTTTAATTCCCTTTTAGTATGCTGTGAGAGTGATATTCTGAGACAATATGCAATTGGTTTTCATTTTTATTATTTGTGGTTTTTGAGTTATTTAGACTTTTATTCAATGGCTTTCCAGTTTGCAATTCCAGCAATCTGTTTGCTAGGTTCCAAATTCCCCTAGCAACCATGCATTGATTTGAATAAGAGACTGGAATATAAATAGCAGAGGCCTGAACAGAAAGAACAGTAATTAAAATTAGCAATAACAATACATTTGTAGTCTTAGGGTAGGACTACACGGACGTTTTTGGTGCGATCCAACGGGCTGCGACAATACGCTGATGACAAATCGAATGCAATGGAAATAAGGTAAGTGAGTGCATTGTCGGATGAAGTCGCATCGGTGATCCGACGCGACACGACTGTCGGATGCAGGGCCGGCCTTAGGCCTATTGGACCAATTGGGCCCCGCACCTCTGGGGGCCCCGCACCACAGATAATATTTCCCTCAGCACATGATGCTGCCTGGCCTGCCCCCAACTTTGAGAGTCCAGCCCATCCCCAAATCCATAGGTCCAGCCCACCCCCAACTCTGATAAGCCAGCCTATCCCCCAACTCCATAGGTCTAGCCTGCCCCAAACTAATTGGCCCAGTCCACTCTCCTATTTCCTCCCTCTCTCTCTTACCCTGTGTGCCCCTATTATGTGCCCCTATTTCATCCCTCTCACTCTCTTACCTTGTCTGCCCCTTTCCTTTCTATTTTGTGCCTGTATGCCCTTATTTTCCTAAATACTTGGTGTGTCAGTAGCCAGCAACACTTTGTCTAGGGGCCCCGCCAACATGGTCCCAATTGGGCCCCACATTTGATAGGATCAGCCCTGGTCGGATGCAGACGCTGCGCCTGAATTCAACAGTCGTGGCGCATCGTATCAACTCTGCAACTTCATCTGACATTTCTATCTCTTACCTTATTTCCGTCGCATGCGATTTGTCGCCGGTGTTTTGTCGCAGCGCATCGGATCGCACCGAAAAGGTCCATGTAGTCCTACCCTAACAGAGCATTTGTTTTTTAGATGGGGTCAGTGACCCCTATTTGAAAACTGGAAAGAGTCAAAAGAAGAAGGCAAATAAATCAAAAGCTATACAAAAGAAAAGATGAAGGCCAATTGAAAAGTTAGCCATGTTATAACATACAAGAAGTTAACGTAAAGGAGAAGGAAAGGCAAATCTTATACACTGTCCAATTCAGTTTCCTTAAGAAGATATTTAATTTGCAAACAGAACACTGCCACCATCTTACTAAAGATCTGCCATCATCTTACTAAAGGAAGCATGTCTGCCATTAATAGTTAATGAGCATAGTAATAAATATTATTATTTCTTTTGTTGCTCAATAAAGTATGTTTAGCTGTAAAATATATGTTCAACTTGCCCCTCGCTGCACTCCACTTGCACTATTGTCCTGCTTGCAGCCCCTCGCTGTGCTCTCCTTGTTAAGCTCCTGCCTCCAGCTCAGTGTAACAACAGGAAGGAACTGCGTGTCGTCATAGCGACGAGACACTTTGGATTTCTGTTGACTGGGGGGGGGTGGGTATGCAAATAAAGATAGAAGCACGTCAGCAAGAGGGAAGGGATTACAAGCATGCGCAGAGTCACATAAAACAGTGTAATGTGACTCTTCAGTGGCTGAGGCAGGGGGGTAGGAACAATAAGAGATTTTGACTCCTTCACCCAACACCCGACTCAGATTGTGCAGGCAATGTGTTTACATCTGAATGAAAGCAGGGACACAGTATTGAATCTGCTCAGTAGGTGCTTACATAGAATGTCTTTGTCTATGAAGGTTCTCATTCATCCAGGCCGGGGGCGTCATCAGGGCACTGAGGGGACAATTGTCTCAGGCCCAATGGTTTCTATATGTTAACGGGGGACTCGTGTTTCCTGGATTAGCTGGGCCCCTCTAGAACTGCCGAAGTAGGAGCGGGTTGCTCCGAAGAAGGTGCCGAGTCGAAGTAGTAGCTGAGTCGGGTCAAAGTTGCGCCAAAGTAGGAGCCGAGTTGTGCCCAAGTAGGAGCCGAGTTGAGCCAAAATAGGAGCCACATTGAGCCGAAATAGGAGCCGAGTTTCGCCTAAGTAGGAGCACAGTCGCTGTGAAGTAGGAGCCCAGTTGCGCCAAAGTAGGAGCCCAGTTGCGCCAAAGTAGGAGCCCAGTTGCGCCAAAGTAAGAGCCCAGTTGCGCCAAAGTAGGAGCCCAGTTGCGTCAAAGTAGGAGCAGAGTTGCATCGAAGAAGGAGCCAAGTTGCGCCGAGTCCTATAGCAGATTCCACTGTTGATTGTCTGTTAGGGCAGGGGCACATGGGCATATTCGGGGAGATTTAGTCGCCTGGCGACTAATCGCCTCTTCTTCGGGGCGACAATCTCCCCGAACTTCCTTCGCCCTGCCTTCCGCCTGCTAAAATGAAAAATCGCCTGTGGCAATGCACTTGAGGCGCTTCGATTTCTGAAGGCACCCGAAGTTTCCTCGTGAGGAAACTTAGGGTTACTTCGGAAAACGAAGCACAGCGAGTGCCATGCCGCAGGTGATTTTGCATTCTGCCAGGTGGAAGACAGGGCAAGCTGTTCGGGGAGATTAGTCACTCCAAAGAAGAGGCGATTAGTTGCCGGGCAACTAAATCTCCCCGAATCTCCCGGTGTGCCCTTACCCTTATAGTCAATCTATCTGATTCACAGCACTGGGTTTAAATAGGATGCACATCAACGCTCGGGCAACTGTCCTCACATCATTCTGTTCATTATACAGTAAACACAGATAATTCTTACTATTATATATGGAAAGTAGACATTCAGGAGAAATGGTAAGGCCTGCTTCTAACAACTGTCTGTTAAACTGGTGGTTTTGTATGTTGTAGAATGGCTGATTCGAAGCAACTTTTCAACTGGTCTTCATTATTTATTCTTTATTGTTTTTGAATTATTTGCCTTCTTCCAATCTTCTGTAAGGCTACAAATGTATTGTTATTGTCAATTTTTATTACTCATCTTTCTATTTGACTCCTCTTCTATTCATATTCCAGTCTCTTATTCAAATCAATGCATAGTTGCCAGGGTAACTTGAACCATAGCAACCAGATTGCTGAAACTGCAGAGCTGCTGAATAAAAAGCTAAATAAACCACAAATAATAAAAAAAATTAAACCCAATTGCAAATTGTGACGTCACCAGTCAACAAAAACAGTGTATATACAGTATAAAGTATGATGGGGGAAACACATAAAACACTACCTTAAATCATATGGAAATTGTGTAGTAAGGTGCTACAACCATCCACCAAAGTCCCAAATCCCCTGCATATTTGCTGTAAAAGAAGTTAAAGAAAATGCATTGCCATGGCCAGTGATGTAACTATAGAGAAATTCATATATTTTGAATAAATACTCCAGATGTTTTTGGGGCCTAAAAAATAATTTACATTAGGGCCCAGCAATATCTAGGTACACCACTGCCCATGGCAACGCAATTTGTCCAGGCAGAGCCACATGCAGAGAGCGAAAGCCCCTGTTGCCATGGAAATTGGTGGATGTGTGTGTGTGTGTGTCAGGGTTGACAGGTCGGCGGTTTTCAAGCCAAATTGGGCTACTAATTTAAAGCCAAGGCGGGTTTTGAAAGTACAAACAAGCCAAGGTACGGATTTGGGCTACTTTTTGGGCCTTTGGTTGTTTGTACTTTGAAAAACAACCAAAGTATTTTCTTGCCCTAATGTGCCATGCCCAATGCATGTTGGGTAATGTAGTTTTTGTTTAACAACTTGTCAAGTGCCAAGTTTTATGTAAGACTACAATACCCTTGTGTAGAAGTCATGAGTTACCAGATTTTGGGCTTTTCTCAATTTCAGATAATTTTGGGGAAAAAAATCTGCTGGCCACCAAAATGACTAGAGATTGTTCCGTTTTACCAATATTTATTGAAATTGTATATGTATCAGGGCCTTATTTGTCCCATTTTGCTTTATGGAAAAATTTGCGAAACAGTGAAAATTTGAAAAAGGCATATTTTCACATATATTCATTTATTTTTTAAACTTTATTCATTTCTTTTTTTCACTGCATATATTGTGCTATTCTGGGGCTACTTTTGAAGTCCCTCTTGGCTTGGTTTTGAAAATTAGACGTGTGTGTGTCCCCGAATCCTATCAATTATTTATGAGAGGTGGAAAAAACTTTTTACTTCTTTGTTTTGTTTTGTTACCTAATTTCCCTTCCTGCCCCTAATATGCAAATTATGCAGATTCTGTTCAGCCAGGCACAAGGATTCAGCCAAAGCCGAATCCTGCTGAAAAAGGCCGAATTCCGGACTGAATCCTGGATTCTGTGCATCCCTAATACTGTAAATGTAATCACTGTGAATTCCAGAGAATGAGAATAAATCTAGATCCTTCTACCAATATACATTTAATTTTTGATCCTGCACCCAATTTATGCAGGTTAGTGTGCTTACACACAGCACTGCACTCAACAGGAACTGTCAAAAGCGATTTATTTCAAACAAAAATATCTAAACAAGAAGGTTATATACATTAACCACACAAATGACAAATACTGACTAATTAAAGAAGTTGAGAGGGAACGCCTTGTTAGAGCTTAGAATCTTAAAATCGAATTGGTGTAAGACATGACATGGGGGGTCATCTACGACCGCAAGCACAGTTGAAAGTTTTCCCGCAGTCAGTCGCTTGTTAAACCACATTCATTAAAAGGTACTTCTGTTAAAATTTGCTTTTTGCACTCTGAACAGTAGTGCTCAGTGTTGATCAATCCTTCCTGTCTCCCATTTCAAATCAAAATTACCAATTTACAGTATCTAGTAGAATTAAGTCAAAGGCAGTCTAGAAGAATTAAGTCAAACTTTCATCATTATCATGGATTCTGATCTCCGTAATGCTCTGTATGGTTACACCCCGGGTTACCCAGTCTTCAGGCTCCCAACTTCCTGGTACTCCATGACGTCTCCCCAGGAAAGACGTGACAGATTGGATATATGTGACTTTACTACCCTCAAGGGTATGTTGGGGAGTTCCCTACCAATTCAGTTGAACTGAAGAAGCCACTTGGATGAGTGGTGAAGGGGTTAGAATTTAGTAAATAGCCCTTAAATCCAATTTTAGCTCATTATTTAAATAAAAAAAACATGACCAAACTCGCATAACCGATTTTACCTTATTTATTAATAAAAAAAAGCTTGATTTAAGTGGTTTTGGTAAAAAAACTCATAAAAATCGAGCGAAACCCCGAATTGTACGAAAGTTTTCGTGAATCGTTCATTTTTTTTTCCTGGCTTTTACCCAAGAAGCCCGAAATGTTCAGATTTTCTGCCTAATTGCAGCACAGACCACAGGAACTTCCAAATAGGATAGGAACCTCTGCCTTTGACTTATACACAACCTCGGCAAATCTGAGATGGGAGATTTTCAGATTTGGGTTTTTTTGCAGCATTGGGCTTTAATAAATCTCAAAAAATTAGAGGTTTTTAAAAAAAACCCGACCAGATAAATTCGGCGTTTAGTAAATAACCCCCTATATGTCCAGCTGCCTTTGACTTAATTCGACTTGATACTGTACTGTATAAATGATGAGAAAGTTCATAGACGTATGTCCAATTTACAGGGCATGCAAGCACAGTTGTATTAATTTCGATGCATTGGTGCAATTGCATACTATTGTGACTGCAACAATGCTGCAATTCTTGGAAATAAATGATGGGAACAACATAGTGATTGTGATCGAAATTGCATGTTAAGGTGGCCATAGACGTAGAGATCAGTGGATCTATCTCTGATATGCCCACATTGAAGTGGGCGATCGATATTGGGCTGATCCAGGGTCGGACTGGGGGGCCCGGGGCCCACCGGGACTGCTGTCCAGGGGCCCCCCTCCGGCCCCCTGCACCCCTACTAAAATGCGTCGGCCCAGCAACACCGCTGCTTGGCGCGCATGCGCAACCGCGCCGTTCGGCGTGCATGCGCTGGCGGCGCTGCGCATCGCCGGGAAAATTTTTTTCTCCGCGATTCAAAATATCTAGAGAAGGGTTCTGGCCCGGCGGGGGCCCACGAGGGTCGGGGCCCACCGGGTTTTTTCTGGTCCGACACTGGGCTGATCCGATCGTGGGCCCTAGGGCCCAACGATCAGATCATAATGGATCCGATACGGACGGTCCGATCGAGGGACCGCATACACGCATAGATGTGGCCACGATCCGATGGGATTTTTTAACCTTCCAGATTGAGATCTGACCGACTTTCGCCAGATATCGGGGAAGCCCGTCGGGTGGCCAATAAGCTGCAGACTCGGCCCGTGTATGGGGGCCTTTACTCACTGCACTTACGCCCATAAATGACCCCTAAACAAGTGGGTGCGTGCAGTATCAGAGTCAGCAAAGTGGTATTGAGCATTGCTCTTAGCAGATGACAGTGGCCATTGGTGTAACTATAGGGGAGCGACTGGGTGGGGAGGGCGGGGGAACTGGGGGACTGGCAAAAACAGGTGAGTAGTGGTGGTCACAGGTGACTTATGTGAACTGTGTTCAAATCAGTACTGGTGCCACACTTACACTGAATCGGCTTTTGAGGCGTCGGGTGTACAGCTGTGTTCCTCTCTGCCAAGGAATGCATCCACAGTATAAGAATAAATCCAGCAGCACTCCGATATGTGATTCAATTGTTTATTCGTGCCATTAGCAAAAGTGACGTTTCGGGCTATTCCAGCCCTTTATCAAGCTACTTATGTGAACTGTGTTCTTTACCTGGAATGGATGAAGGCAGTGACGTGATTGTTTATATGCAAACCGAGAAACAGACTGCATTCATAGGCACCGCATCAGCCTGTGTGTTAACATACAGATATTTCCATTTCCCTATTTCCACGTGTGTCTGCCCCCAGGCCAACGCCATGCCTATAGATGCAGTAACACCACGGAGTGGAGGTAAGCAGATCAATTGTCTCTGTATTTATATGCCAGCCAAGAAACAGTCACATCTAGCATTAGCCTAAAACGTTGGTGTCTCCATTGGATACTTTCATCACATTACATTGATTGAGACTAGACTAGAGGCGCTTTGTCTTTTTATTCCCCTCGGTACACGGCACTGTTGGAGTCTGTCTCATGCACGCACACCTCATACAGCAGCCCTGCCGGAAGCCTCTTCTGCAGCTCCTCCCAAATAAACACAGTTATGTTTTCCACAGTACTGCAGAGGGAGAGATCAAAAAAGTCATTAAAAATAAGTATACCCTGTCCATGAATTAGTCATTTCCCTTACAAAATATAGGTTCAGTACAGATTCAAAGAAACAAATCACGATGTTGTCGATCTCCACATTTTACAATTGTGTTATTATGTGTCATTATTAAAGAGTGCTGTTCTAAGCACAGTTGCAATGTACATTCATTATTTATTTAGAATTCCAAAATATTAAAGGATACATGTACAGTTAACACGAATAAATTGTGTTACAGCAGTGCCACCTGCTGGTCATTTTCTGACCAGTCTGTCCAACAAGTAGTCAAGGAAGTTGTCTCTGATATTCTTCTGCTTCGGAAAGATTTTAGAAAGTTTTCTATTTTTTTCAAACCAGAAGAACATCAGAGCAGCCTCTTTCTTTCTCCTGACAAAATCAAAGGTTTTTAGAATTGGACTACAGTCAATTTTACATTGTTTTTTAAAAAGTTTACTTATCCTTTAAGTTAATTTTTAGTATGTTATAGAGTGGTTAGTTCTAAGCAACTTTTCAGTTGGTTTTCCTTTTATAGTTTTTGAATTATCTGCCATCTCCTTGCTCCTGATTCTTTTCAGCTTTCAAATGGGGGTCACTGACCCCATCTAAAAACAAATGCTCTGTAAGAGTAACGTCACACTGTGAGATTCAGGTAGATTTAGTCGCCCGGTGACTAATCGCCTCTTCTTTGTGGCGACTAATTTCCCCGAACTGTTCCCCGTCTTCCACCTGCTAGAATGTTGCTTCGTTTTCC